>NC_136059.1:1148587231-1149187231 GCF_964261635.1 Lissotriton helveticus | reverse complement strand
ATTAGTTAAAAAATGAAATTTTAAAAAGAAGTTCAACCTCGATTTCAACCCGTCCCCTCCCATTCCCAACACACACACACCTTTTTAAATCACATTTCTGTCCTAATTGCTGCCTTTCCTACGCTGTTTTGGACAGCTAAATCTAAATAATATTTAGAACAAAATTCCTCTGACAGGGGTGTCATCATCATAACGGCCGCACAGGACGCTATGGGAAACGATAAGAGAGGGAGAGGGCAGGCTTCTTCATATAATAACGTTATTTTTCACCGTGCCCAAAAAAAACGCGGCCGGCAGTAAGGCCACCTCCAGGAGTCTTCTTTGCGCGCATCAAAGCACACCGGGAAAGTCTTTGCTGCAGTTTTGCTGAGTGCGTCGTTTACTTGGCAGGCTCGCAGTGAAGCGTGCGGAGGGCTGCTGGGAGCTTCTCTAGACGCCGTCTGTTATTGTACGCTAATGCTCAACACCTGCCGCATAATTACATCTTTTAAACGTATCTGTGTTCATTATTCTTTTGGGCATCAAACTCCCTGCACCGCCAAGGGACGCCTGCCAGCATTTACTGACGAGGCAGGCAGGCGCCTCAGGTAATACAGGGGTTTCTTAGGAAGATGCAGCGCTTAATGCTCTTATATGCACAGCAAATGGGCATCTCCGGAATAAAAACTCAAATAACTAAACCTCCTCGCTTCATCCATCAATAATAGGATGGTGTCAGTGAAAAAGGGAAGGCTGAACTAGGCCATCCATCCAAAAAGCAGCAGTGTCGTAGTTGAGCATGAATTCTGCTTTTATGCACCATAAGGATTGTGTAGATTCCAAAACTGTGTGGATTGTTTCATTCGCAACTCCTAGTGTGAATCACAATACATCAGAATCAGAATAATTTTTTATTGTTTAGTTAATTAAAACCATAACAATATACCAATAGGGTTAAAGACATTACACCATAAAATATTCTTTAAAATATACCTCTTAAAAATGTTAGGTTGCAGCGATGCCACAAAGTACAGTTACGGTATAAGGTCTTTATAGTTATAAAATGGATAGGGTAATGGACAAAAAAGTGAGACGTCTCTAAAGTGCCGTTATTCTTCGCCCATAACTGTATAATAATACTGTCTCATCTGAAAAGAAAAGATTTTACTAAATGACAGCTGGTCAAGTGAGTGTCTGCACTATCCTCAGTTCAGAAAGGCCTTAAAATATTGTCCTTTTTAGGTGTACCTGTAGACAGCATTTTGCAGTCTATAATACTTCGACACTAGTTCTTTAAACAAACATGGGCAAAGCCAACAGGTCTCCTATTGACTGCAAACATTTTGGCTTTGTCAATGCTTATTTTGTTTCGTCATGGTTTTTGTAAAACTTTATTGTTTGGCAGAGGGTGGGCTGCCAATCTTTTAACCACTATAAAAAAAAAGCATTGGCTAAAAGGAAGTATATTTGTTTAGCCTCAAAATTGCATATTGCCTTAGTGGTCCCTGATATTTAAGAGAAATACTTTGGGGTCCATTAGGATGTCGGGCGGATTTCCTCCGCCAGGCTGGCGGTAGCCACCACCAGCCTGGCGGAGGAAATCCGCCCGACATCCACAGCCCAATTCCCCCCGCCATATTAGTATGGCGGGGTGGACCGCGGCGGTGAGAAACACCGCCCGCGTGTTTTCGGCCCCGGTCGCCTTGCGGCCGGGGCGGAAAACGAGTAACATGGTGGCGGTGTCTGTTAGACACCGCCCGCCATATTACAATGGGCTTTCACCAATGCATTTCCGTGGCGGCATGGCATGCGGAGACTCCCTGCGGAGGCCTGATGCGGGCTCCCTAGGAGTCCCTGGCTTGGGGAGTTGCACATGGGGGGTACCTCTGGTACCCCCCCGCATTTCAAAGTGCAACATGTTATGTTATGTTATGTTATGTTAAGGGGGTGCTTGTAAAGCGCACTGTCACCGTGGGTATCATGGCGCTGGTAGGGTGCTGAAAAGAGACAGAGGGAATTTAGCTAGTTTGTGGAAAGAGCCAGGTTTTTAGTGATTTGCGGAATTGGATGAGAGTGCCAGAGATCCTAACTGGGAAAGGGAGGGAGTTCCAGAGTTTGGGGCCGAGGTAGGCGAATCTTCGACCACCAGATCTATAGAGTTTAAAGGAAGGGACCACCAAGAGATGTAAGTGAAGTGATCTAAGATTGCGTGAAGGACAGTAAGGTCGAATGAGGGATTTCAGAAAAGCGGGGCAAGGGCCAGAGAGAGACTTAAAGATAAGGCACCCAAACTTAAAGGCAGCCCTTAGGCTGACAGGGAGCCAATGCAATTTGATGAGGAGGGGTTTGGCAGACTGCCACTTCGGTATCCCGAGGGCCAGTCTCGCCGCCTGGTTTTGAATGATTTGCAGCCTGTAGATGGAACATTTGGGCAAACCATGGTAGATGGAATTCGAAAAATCCAGGCGGGAGAGAACGAGGGCCATAATGACTTGCAGCAGGGCATCGGGGGTAAGGAGGTAGGCCACCTTCCTAATCCTGCGTAGTTGGAACATGCAGGAGGAGACCACCATCCCCACCTGCGGCCCGAGAGAGAGCCCAGCGTCAATAGTGACCCCGAGACTTTTCACCGAGGCCACCGGAGTGGGAGGGGAGCCAAGCTCTGCCGGCCAGAAATGTGGACCCCAGTAGACGGCGCTCTTGCCCGGCAGGAGGAGCTCCGTCTTTCCTGGGTTCAGTTTAAGCTGGTTCTGACACATCCACTGAAAGATATGGGACATGACTGCCTGAAAGGTGGGGATAGCAGAGGAAGAGTTTAGAGAGAAAATGAGTTGTAGGTCGACCGCGTAATTAAAGACGGTGACGTCCCACTGCCTCAAAGAGAAAAGAAGAGGGCGAAGATAAAGATTAAAGAGGAGAGGGGATAGAGAGGAGCCCTGGGGGACCCCGCAAGGCAAGTGCTCCCTGGGGGCCCTGAATGTACCTAGGCTGAGGGTCTGGGATCTCCCAGTGAGAAAGGATTTAACCCATGCCAGCGCTAGGCCCTGGATGCCGGCCTGTTCGACACGGTGGAGAAGGATGTTATGGTCCACCGTGTCGAAGGCGGCCGACAGATCTAATAATACCAAGGCCTGGGAGGTACCCTTGTCAGCTCCGTCTCTCAAGGTGTCCAGGACGGCCAGGATCACAGTCTCCGTGGAATGACCAGGACAGAAACCGGCCTGGTTGGCTTCGAGGAAGTTGGAGCCCTCGATGTGCCTCGAGAGACAGGCAGTGACATGGGCTTCTAAGATTTTAGAAAGAAAAGGTAAAAGAGAGATAGGACGATAGTTCGCCGGGACGGCCGGATCGGCTCCAGGCTTCTTCAACAGAGGCACTAGAACGGCCTCCTTGAAGGAGCTGGGTACCGTCCCGGAGAGGAGAGAAGAATTAAGCAAAGGAAGGATGCAGTCGGGTAAGGAATGGCAGATGTCCCGTAGTATAGAAGGTGGACAGTGGTCGTCAGGAGAACCAGACTTAATGCGAACGGCCAGGCTGGCTAGGGATGTAGGATCTAAGGGGGGGAACTGAGTAAAAGAAAGAGCATTATGAGGGGGAGTAGCGGAGTCAGCGCCCAGTGAGGTGACCGGAATGGTGTCCTTAATCAAAACAATCTTCTGTAAAAAAAAAGTGCTAAGTGCATTACAGGATTCCTGAGTAGGGGCCTGGGACAGAAGCGTTCTGGAATCGGAGGTAAATTCGTCCAGAACTCTGAAGATCTCCTTCGACTTGCAGGGGGCTAGTAAGATTCTCTCTGAGACATAGGCTTTTTTAGCTGCAGAGATGGCAGATTTGTACTTATTGCGGGCTGCCACGTAAGTATCTCTGCTTGACAAGCAGTAGTCTTTTCTCCATCTACATTCAAATTGGCGGAGTTCCAGCTGTAAGGCTTTGAGATGGGGGGTGTACCATTTATGTGAGTTGCTGTGTCGGGATCGAGGGAACTTGGTTAATGGGGCAAAGATGTCGCTAGCTGACACGAGCCAGTTGGAAACTTGGCCATCTAGCTCGTTGATGTCAGGATTATTGAGGGTAGGGGGGCGTGTGAGAGACAAGTGGGATAGCAGTTTGGAGGGATCAACAGCCTTCCACTTACGGGCCATGCCACCCTCCCGCGGGGGAATCCTAATCTGACCAACCACAGAGATGGTGGTGTCAATAAGGAAGTGGTCAGACCACCCACAAGGCGTGGTGAGCGGGTGGGAGGGCTTCACCCCATAGACCCAGATATGGTCAAGTGTGTGACCGCCACTGTGAGTGGGAGAAGTAACTAGTTGGCTAAAGTTCAGGCTAGAGAGACCTTCGAACAGTTCGGAGGCATGGGGACCGGCGTCCTTATGCTGGAACCAGTAGTTAAAATCCCCAACGATGGCTATACGTGGGGAAGAGGTAGCTAGGCTGGCAAGCTGTTCAATAAAAGATGCAGGGAAAGAGGGCATGGGCTGGGGGGGACGGTAGAGTACCATAAAGGTGACTGCGCCTACCTCGGTCCCAAGGCTGAAGACCAGATTGTCCACATCAGGAAGAGTCATAGAGGTGGAGGCGATAACCTCCTGACGGTGCCTGTCATGTTGCACTTAAAGCAAAACATGCACTTTTCACATAGCGGCGGGCGGAGATTTCTGCTCCGCCCGCCGCAATTGCAACCATACAGGATGCGCCCGCCTGCGTGGCGGGCGCATCCTAATGCCCTGATCGGGACCCCCGCCCTTATGGCGGGCGGTCCTGGGTCCCGATATGATGGCGGGCGGACTAAGTCCGCCCGTCATCATAATGGGCCCCTCAGTGTGTGGGTGTGCTCCTTGTGAAAGTGCAAAATACCCTCACTAACTGTGAAGTTACCCAATGGCTAAATTGGGGTGACTCATTGCCCCGTGCTATGTGCTGTACTGGGTCAAAGAAAAATGTGAATACCATAAGAAACGCCTAAATAATGAAGTGGGTTGGCTGAAAGACCCTCTAGGAATATTATATATGCAATTGTTTCAGACTGATTCAGCCATTTCCTGTCATGGATTATCATTTCCTGGTTTGCCGTTGTTTGAATGGGCTGTCTGTAACAAGGTGGTGATATTATGTGGCATAGCTGGTAGGCCTTACAGTGTAATATTAGCAAGATTCCCAAAAGTGGACCTCAAATTCACACTAGTAATCCTTCTCTCTGTCATGGTAGAGTGACAAAGAGCAGATAGGCTTACCTAGAGGAACATGTGTAAAGCATTGTATAGTACCAACATTGACGATAAGTATTTGACATGATTTGAAAGAAGTCCACCATCAGGCGTATAACCGGAGTTATCAGTTTTAAAGTATTTGGAGTTAAGGTTTTGTGGGTCCACAGACCAAGCTTCGACAGTTAGAACAAGTTTACTTTGTCTAGGGAGTCCGGGTGCGGAGATGACTTGACTGTCCTTGGTGCTGAATGGGAGCCTCGGGTGCTGAAAAGCAGTACTTAACGAAACAATACTTGCAGGTCGAGTTCACAGGAGCCTCTTTGTGGTGAAGCTTGGAGGGATACCTGAACCAGAAATCACCAGGCAGAACAGCTCTACCTAGATTGGGCATCTCAGGTGCCGAGGTGTACCTGGCTATCCATGGTGCTGAACAAGATTGAAGGAGCAGACTTTACCAGGCATGCCAATGAAGACAGGTTTGAGATGCAAGTACTCGTCAACTGCGAGGCGAAGGTTGATGGAGCAAAGGATTCCTTCTTCTTGGAGCGCCAAGTAATGTAGTCAGTAGTCACCAAGAACACCAACAAATCTTGGCCATTACAAATTCAACAATGAAGCTAAACTTCTTCATTGAGTCTTGGGAATGCTGCAGAGGGCTGAGACTCACTGAGGTTCCAGACTACGCTTCACAGGAGGCACCTGGCTGGTGACTTTTGAACTTGTCCTCGACCGAGGCCTATTCTTGGGACTTTTCAAGATGGCACAAGACATCCTCGCTGAGGAGACTTGCTGGCCCACCTTAGAGGTGTGGCTAGCCTTTGGGGGTTGTACGCCTTCTGCATACCTAATTTCCCACCTGGCCACAAGCACAAGTGCCTGGGGGCAGGCTGCCCTTTGACTCCACTGGGAGACAAGTCACTTATGTGTCAGAGGCAGTGAAGCCTTTGAGGCTTACCTCCCTGATGGGTCTTTCACTAGCCATTCTGGGAGGGCAGAGGTGTGACCTCCTTCCTACCCCGGCCTTTTGTCTTCTTCCTCTGGGAGTGATAGCAGGCCAGGCTTTGGAACACATCATGAAATTATTGTGCATATCAGCAAAGTAAATTTGATGTTCTCACTACAATTATGAAATAATTTAGTAAAAGTGAGAGTTGCTGCATTAAAAGTGGGATTTTGCTCTGGAGTACTTTCCAGGTTCTAGAGGTGTTAAATGTGCATAATTTCCTACAGAAAAATATTATTGCACCAGTCAATTATTAGTACACTATTTTAGACTTAACTTCTGCTGTTGCATTTTGCTAAGGTAAACTGTGGAAAATGTAATGCATGATCTCCACAAATATTTTTGTCAAAGAAGATACTGTGTAAACCAGTGGAATCTGCTCCAACTACACACAAACCGACACCACACATTCTGACATTTCGATATTCTATACCTACCATTCTTCCTGCAAGATAAACTCAGATGTTTGATTGACAGGCTTACAAACTAGGTGTGCCAAATTAAGGAACAATCTAAAGAGGCACTGGACTTGGTCCGATGCATATGCTGTCATTTCATTGGTTTAGAGTAGGCCAGGCTATGCAGAGTTCCACAGGTGGACAGAGTTTCCAGGCATGCCTGTTTACATTGAGTTTTTACGTCAAATGCAATGCTGAGTACGTCCTTGCATTGCAAATCTTGCGCAAAAGGCACCACGTGGTACGTATGGGTGCGGCTATCTTGTTTTCTTACTCTGTTCATGGTGCTGGGCCTGTTTTTGAATTACTCACCTTCACAATTAATCTGCCCCTCATTTTTACTTATTGTATTAGTGTGTATTGTATGTGGAATCTGTGTTTTTTATGTTTTTCCATTTTTTACATAGTTTTTCATAAGTTTTTGCACTTTTATTTTTCCTTTACTTCCTTATTTGTATTTTATTTCACTTCCTTCCTTCCTTCCTTCCTTCCTTCCTTCCTTCCTTCCTTCCTTCCTTCCTTCCTGCCTTCCTTCCTTCTTTCCTTCCTTCCTTCCTTCCCCTGTTTTTTCTTTTTTCCCCCCACCCAGCTCCATGACAGAGCAGGGCGAACAGGGGAGCAGCAGTACCAGGTCCTCCTGAGCTGCGAGCAGCAGCAGCCGCCTACCCTGTGGACAGCAGCGCCGCCAAGGGGTGCAGCTCCAGGGTGCAGCTCTGGGCAATCTTTTGTGGGGTGGAGGTGGCAGCATTAGTTTTTATGGTGGTGCAGTACCACCTTCCCTCCATGTTGGCAGCAGGTCTGACAGTGGGTACCTCTGTGGGAGTGTTGGCTGCAGTGGGGGAGGGTGAGAGGGTGTATGCAGTGCACCAACCAAATTCAGTGTACCACCCTGCAGCTGACGCACCGCTGGGTAGATATCCTAAACTGAGAGAAGGACCTGCTCGACCTGCAAGGCGTAGAGATTGCGGGGATCAGTGAGTATTAATTATTTGTTGTGTTTATGTTCTACAATGCTGACAAAAAATCCAAATGGCATGCTGCTCACACTCAGAGGTAAGTTATATTTAGTCTATGTTAAGTATATTATTCTGTAATAAAGTTTTAACTAAGCAGGTACTCTGTGCTACCTAATAGTACTCTTAGCACTTGCTTTGGCGGATTATTTAAAGACAGACTCCTCTGTCCTCCTGTCACCATAGTGAATTAGAGATATCAGTGAGTTAGCAATCTCTGTGACTTTATGTAGCTCGTACAGTCCCCAACAATTTCACAGTGATGTGTAGTATTAGTATATATCTGTGTTTTGCAAAAAAGGGAGAATGAGTTGGTCCATCAAGGGGATTGAGAAATAAGAAAAGAATCAAAGATCATTCATTGTAATGCATAAGTTCCAAATGTAGTTTTTGTTAAGGAGACTTGAAATAGGGATTTTAGGTTTAGTATGGTCATTCAACGATAGTCGATACTAGTACTTTAGGCGATCTTATTTAGATAATTACAATGTTACTTCCTTTGACTGTCTTAATAATTTTGTGAAGATTAACTGTACCACTAATCTATTTTTTTATCTTCTTTATTTCTTACATCAGCATCCAAGGGCAAGAAGGGGGGCAGCGCAGACGTGAATCTGGGAAGAGCTGGGGAGGAGGACCAGTGCCACTGCTGTGTATCTGCTCAGCTCAGTAGGTCCAATTATTTATTGTTATTATTTCCCTCACTTTTACCTGTACCCACTATTATAATACTTTAAAATTTGACGTGTTTATTTGTTTTATACTGTCTCTGTTTTTTCCAACTCCGTATTCAATTTTTGCTTAATTCCTGTTATCCCCGCATTCATTTTTTTCTTTGTTTAATTTTTTTTTGGGGTAGCTGACTTTCTCCGATCTGTACTAGTCTATAGTTTTTTTCTGCTTTGTTGGTAATCTTTCCCTCTCCCCTATACATTTTGTGGTTCTGGAAGGCTAAGAACCGATTTTTGGTACTCTACTGTCTACTGTGAAGATTGCAGGCCCAAGTAAACTAGAATTATAAATAATATTCAACATGTATGTTTGTTGAGAAGGATTCCTTTTTATTGCTCATGCTCTGTCAGTTAACAAGAGAGTGGCCATAGTCAGGGATCACCCGCCCCCCCAAGACCCCAATGTTGTGCTGTGTAATTCACTTATACAGTATACCAGCAGTTCTCATGACAATGTACCATGGCTGGAAAGTATGAGGGACCATTGCATTTGCCAATCAACACCATATGTCTTTAATTGACCATTATTATACCACCCCTTCATTGTGCTTCAATGACTCAGAGTCATCATCATAGACTATAACACTGCCCCTCCACTACACAAAGTTTTGGTTGGCTTGACTACCTGGCTTTTCTAACATTGTGAACCAACAAGATGCCCAGAGTGATATTTCTGATAGAAGATACTGCAGTGCTAACCAATCTGTAGTGATGTATTGCAGTTGTATGTTTTTGATTAAAAAAACTAAGGAGAGGCATATCTAGCATCTAAAAAAATGTATAATATTTTTTTCTAGCCACACAGAATGACGCTGGCTCAAGTTTCCCTGCAGGAGGAGTAGGAGATTCAACTGGAGAGGGAGAAGCGGCAGCAGGGATGGGTGATGGAAAGTCACATTGCTTGCTTATTGACAATTATTATTATACTCACTAGGTACAAGGGTGTTGTCGTGACTCCTGATCGTGAACCCCCACTTTACCAGCTACAGTAGTGGTTGAGCTATGGCCTCTTCTATCTGCAACTCAGCAAAAGCTCACAGAATGAACGCTAAAAATGATGGTTTGATGGTAATGCGAAAGAACACAAAGTTAAAAGAAAGGATGTGTGAAATGGTATACTAGTGAAAGGAAAGAATGTATTGGTGGGTGAAAGGATGCGTAGAAAAGTATTGGGTGATAGATAGATGGCTGAAAGGATGATTGAAAGAAAGTTTTGATACTGAACGGATGGATAAGGGTTTGGAAAGTTTGGTGAAAGACTTGATGGGAGTAAGTAAAGCTTAAATCATGGTGGCTATGGGTGAATATTGAAGAATGAAAGGATGATTGAATAATTTCTTGGATAAATAAGCAAGGGAGCTCTTCTGGAGAGGCGCATGCTGATCATCTACTTTGCTTACTTAGTTTTTTTGGTTATCAAAGCTATGGTTCAAAGACGCCTCTTAGTACTTCACTCCTTTATTCTATCCTAAGTTCTTCTGTCTCAGCCTAACAACAAAATGCAAAATCGATTCTTGGCATGTGCTCCATTTTTATGGCCATGTGAAGTGATTCCAAAATATATTTCAAGGTTTCCCATAACAGATTTATTTTACGCTTGTTCAGATTTTTCCCTTTTGACTTTCGTCTATTACAGTGACTGAATACCCCAAAGCTTAATCACAGATGAATCGATGAGCAGTGACACCCCTCTATTCTAGCGCAAAAGCTCTACCTACCCGCCTAATACCTCTACCTTACCCTGCAATAGAGTAAGTCAAGCTTTGTTTCCTTACTGTCCAGCGAATTCATTTGGTGGAAATAATTTGTGGTGGTGGGTGAGGCCAGTGAGTAAAGTGAGACTAATGCCTGATTTGATTTCAAGTTTGACATAAGAGATACTCTGTGATGAATGTGCTAAATACAATCAATATAGCCCATACCTTTCACTGTAGCGTAGTGCATTGTTTTCCCCACCATTTACTTGCGACAGACAGGTTAATAATATCTCAATTTTCTACATGTGGGACAAAGCATCTTATTTATTTGTGTGACTACCTCTTTGGAGTCAGGGTAGAAAGTAAAAGGCATTTGGAGAAGAGCAGGGCCATTAGAAATAAAGATAGATAATTGTCAACTACAGCTTCACCAGCTCCAGACACTAGTAAAGCACCCAACACTGTTTTTCTCAATATAGCTATGCCTGGTAGCCTCCCAGCAACTTCCACCAGGCAGGAGATAGCAGCCCGCTACAGAGGTAGAGGCTGGAGACCATTCAGTCCGAATACCAGTTACTGGGGCCCTGGAGGGTAAAGAGGCGGAAGTAGCTGCCTCTGACCCAGAATCCAGTTTAACAAGCCAGCCCCAGCCTCCCAGACATTACATTCGTGGTGCCACTACCAGCTCTCAGGGGCCCTGACTTCCACTACTTCCTCCCCCACCCACTCGGACAGGTAATTTCAATTTTGCGTCCTGCAGTGGCTTGACTGCTTTGAAAGCCGCTTGGGAGCATAGAGCAGATCTTGGACCAGCTCCAGACCTGTATCGACTATGCCCTTTTTAAAGCTCTTTTTAAATTTATTTTTTAGTGGGAGGGACTTGTTGTTGGTGGCGAGGGTGGAAAGGGGTGTTGGGACTGTGTGTTTTTTGTTTCTTGGACTTTTGCTTGGACATTGGTTGGTGATGGGTCAATTTGATTGGAGAGAGGGATGGGTCTGTTGTGGGTGGAAAGGGTGGGTTTATTTATAAAATATTAAAGGGTAAATCATTTTACCACACTTTATACTTGGAGTCCTGGGATCCCGCTACCATCGAACTCATCACAGCGACCATGAAGAAAACACACTCAGGAGCCCCAACGGACCTGTGCCCACCACACATCTTCCACAGGGCCACCACCACCATCGCACCCGAACTAGGACACACCATCAACGCCTCCCTCAAATCAGGTATCTGCCCATATGACTTGAAACGGGCAGATGTTAAACCCTTCCTCAAAAAACTATCGGTCGACCCAACGGACCTGAAAAACTACCGGCCCATCTCTCTCTTCGCGTTTGCGGCCAAAGTCACAGAGAGACTCGTAAACGCTGAGCTGACCGCCTTCATAGAAGAGAACTCCATCCTGGACGCCTCCCAGTCTGGATTCCACAGCAACCACCGCACCGAGACAGCCCTCCTCACCGCCACCGACGACATCAGCATGCTACTTGACCAGGGACACACGCGGCCCTTATCCTGCTAAACCTCTCCGCAGCCTTCGACACCGTCTCTCATCGCACTCTCGGAGCTAGACTGTACAACGCAGGAATAAAAGGAACCGCCCTCGACTGGATCCAATCCTTCCTCTCCAGCAGTACTCAGAGGGTCCAACTACCTCCCTTCTTCTCCACACCCACGGAAATCAACTGCAGAGTACCCCAGGGATCATCACTCAGCCCCACGCTCTTCAACATCTACATGGCTTCTCTCGCCGCAATAGTCAGACAGCATGGGCTCAGCATCATATCCTATGTCAACGACACCCAGCTCATCCTCTAGCTCACAAAGAATCCTGAAGACACCAGACTCTGCATCCAGGAAGGTATGAAGAACATGGCAGCCTGGATGAAGGACAGCTGCCTGAAGCTCTACTCAGAGAAGACCAAGGTCCTCATCCTCGGCCCCTGCACCTCCGCCTGAGACAACACCTGGTGGCACTCTGCCCTCGGGAGACTACCTACCCCTACAGACCACGCTCGAAACCTCGGCATCATCTTTGACTCCTCCCTCTCCATGAACCGCCAGATCAATGCCGTTGCCTCCACCAGATTCAACTGCCTTCGCATCCTCCATAAGACCTTTAAGTGGATCCCCGCCGACTGCAGAAGGACCGTCACCCACGCACTCATTACCAACAGACTGGACTACGGAAATGCCCTCTATGCCGAATTCAACAAAACTCTTATGCACAGACTCCAGACCATTCAGAACTCTGCAGCCAGACTCGTCCTTGGGACACCGCGCCATGAGCACATGACCCATCATCTACAAGGCCTCCACTGGCTCTCTGTCAAGAAGAGGGTCACCTTCAAACTCCTCACCCAAACCTACAAGTCCCTCCACAACATCGGACCCAAATACCTCAACAAAAGAGTATCCTTCCACGTACCCAGGAGGAACCTCCACTCCACCGACCTCGCCCTGGCAGAGGTCCCCCGCATCCACAGGAACAGAACCGGCAGAAGAGCTTTTTCCCACATCGCAGACTGAACCTGGAACAAGCTCCCGGTTAACATCAGACGCTCCCCGACCCTGCACACATTCAGGAAGGACCTCAAGACCTGGCTCTTCAAATGATCCGGAGCTTTCCCCCTCCCACAATGCCTTGTGACACTCAAGGGTGAGTAGCGCACTACACGAACCCCTGATTGATTGATTGATCTGTGTTTTACTTTTAGTTTGCATTGCTGCCTTTTTGCGCAGCATGTTTTAAAAATCTTTTTATAAAAGTGTACACTGGTTAGTTATAGTTAGTTATATACCCTTGCCTTTGTACCTTCTGTTACTATCTGGACTATTAGGGGGATGTTGTCATTACCTGCTTTGCCTAAAACTACCTAGAATGATTACTTATCTTCAGTTGCTGCTAGTTGCTTACTTACTAACGTAACTATTTCACTTCACTCCATATTTCTCTTACCTGAATATAGATGAAGCACTAACAGGGAAGGGATCACAACTTCCCAAACAAGGTCCCACTCCCACCCATATGAGCTCCAACTGTATGATTAATCAGAAGGATTATCTAATGCAGGCAACTAAATGGAAATAAAAACTGAGTTAGTGGGTTATAAATTATATCATAGCTTTACAGAGAATTGAAACTAGACTACTACATGACACAACAAAGAATATCTGATAGAGATAAAAACACATAAAATAGCAATAGTAGCTTCTTCCGAGCATTGAGGAGCTAGTATTTAATTAAAACTAAAGTTATAAAATCCTTGAGTCGTGAAAAGTGGAATAAAAATTTAGGAGTGGACAAGGTGGATTCGCTATACAATACAAGGCCTGAATGATGATGCTGGTGACTGATGTTCTTCTTTATCTACAAAATGGATCGCTTTTATGTGTGTGTTGATAAATGGGGCCAGTGATGGCTATTTTGTAAATAATAGAAGATCCTGCAGTTATTTGGATATTGCAGTTGGTATGACAACATCTGCTCCACCACGTGTGTGGTCCATTTATGGTGTAAATTTTATCACACCTCAATAAATCACACAGCTAGGAGGAAGAGGGTTAGGGGATTGATGAGTGGATGGGAAAGGAGATTTGGGAAACAGTGTGAAAAAGACAAATACTACACAAGGACACTGTGAGAAGTTGGCCTGGTATATGATATCCACTAAGTAAAGTGGGCACCTTGCACCAGTCCAAGCAACCCTTATGGTGATATAAGAGGTCAAATATAACCACCTTAGAAAGCTATCCAATGGGTAGTTGTGGAGAGCAGCCTTTAGACTTAGTCTTGAAGGAATGTTAAGCAACTTGTTTTACCAGAATGCAACGTTATTGTATTGGTTAAAGGAAAGGAGAACCACACAGTAGTTATAATAATATATATTTATTATTATAATACCTTAAATACGTCACAGTATCTGCTACACCCAGATAAACCCAAAGCACACAATACAGTAGCACAGAAACAATCGTAAGTATCACTAATACACAGTGGGCTCCCGGGGGAGACCAAACCAAATACTAAAACAGTGGTATAAGAACCACGACTCGAGTCGATACAGTGTCTAGAGGTTGTAGAATCGCTAGGACTCCAAGGAACCAGCCAAGGTGAGTAAGTAAGGACCTCGCGGAGGATGAGAGCAGTGTGAGAACATGACCGCGTGCTACGTACAATTCATGGGGAGAGTTGCGTTGCAATTGTAAAGTTTAAGGATCCTTCCCAGTGGATTACAAGGAAACACTTTGGAACATAGAAGGTTGGATAGCCACCCCACCTGTGGATACTGAAGTACCAGGGTTAACTATCCCAGGTAAGCCGGGTGCATAGGGTTCAAGTGGCATCGGAAACCGCTGTCCTACTCAATGGGAGTCTACAAAGAAATGCCACTGGTAGAAAGAAAAAAAGTGTCCGGTGGAACCCACAGGTGGATTCGTGATGGAAGGAACCTGAAAGCAGAGTGCACAGAGTCTGGGTCACTCAGGAGTGACCAGGAGCTTGGTAGACAAATGCCCACCGATGTCGGGTGCTTCAGGTGTGAAGGAGACCTTGGCTCTACAGCTGCAGGGACTAGGAGATGTCGAGGATAATCAGGAGCCCGATATGAGCTGTACCACAAAGGATGTCAAGAGCTAAAGGGTCGATGTTCGGCGAGAGCACCAACAAACCTTGGCAGTGGCAACCTACGAAGAAGGTAAAGACAGGTTACGGTCTGGCTCAGCAAGGACCAGGGGACTCACCACAGCATGGGGAGTCAGGGCAGGCCTGGAGCAACCAGGAATGACCAATAAAAGCAGTGTTGTCCCTCAAATGGACCCACAGGCTGAATCACAAAGTAACAGCTTCCATGGCATAAAGTGCAAGGAGGCCAATGTCCTTTGTATGAAATGTGCACAGAGTTTGGGGCTATTGACAGCCCAATGCACAAAGTTGGGGAACACCAACAAGCATATGCACTTGCACAAGTAAGAGGTGCACAGGGGTTCAGGTTATGCGGTCCCCACCAGGGATACTGGCCTCAAACTTGGTGAGATGGCAGTTCAACCAAAATGACCTCAGGAACCAACCTCCTGTGTTGCTGGAGCTTTCATAGTTTGTAGGAGCTCAGGATCAGCAGACTGGTCAGTTGCATTACGGTGCCTGCAAATGCAGGGAAGTGACTCCTTCACTCCAATGCAGATACTTCATTTGTCCTTGATGCTCTACAGGTCCTGGGTGGAGCCTGTATGGTGCACAGGCACAGACAATGCTTTGGACGGAGAGGGAGATGCAGTCAGGCCCAGTTGAAGTCCAGCAAAGTCCAGAGTGTCCAGATGGTCGAAGGTCAGTGGTTTCTTGTTAAGAATCTTGTCCACATCGAACCTAGGGTCCTACAGCCAGGTACCCTTGTGTAACCCTGGGAGAGGGTTGGACAGATTCAGGGGACCCTCGCAGGGGGGGGGGTCAAGACAGTGGGGAGGTTATTCCCATGTTCTTTGTCCAGTTTCACGCCAGAGCAGGAGCCAAAGGGTCCCAGAACTGGTTTGAACTGGACTATGCACATGGACACCAAATGTGCCCCTCGTGCAATCTTTCAGGCACTTTGGAAGTGCACCCATCAAGCTCCAATACACTAATCCTGTCTGGGAGGTGGTCACACTTCCCTGTGACAGGGTGCCTATTGTGCTGCCTTCCCCTGTTCAAGCTGGCTCAGCAGCAGGAGGGCAAAGATGTGTTTCTGGTCAGCAGCAACCATTTTTTGCTGTCCGGGTCAAGTAGGCTGGTACCAGAAAGACCAGGGACCTCACGAAGCTTGCTTCTGAAAGGTGGAATCATAATCATACTTCCCACACCAGTTACCATTGTGGAGGTATGATTTCAAGGTGTTTGATACCAAACACAACATGGTTTGTTGCAGCGGTTTTCGAGACAGCATTTACGCAAGCATATAATGCACCTCTACCTATGTTTATTTATAACGTTTTATATAGTGCGAACTTGACCCACAAGGGTATCAGAGCGCTTTACATTAGGAACGTTGCGTTAAAGTGACATCAGAAACAAGTGCATAGTAAGGTACAGTACACAAAAACAAAATTTCAGGAATTCGTAGGAGGGGGGAAGGAGTATTAGCGGGGAGACGAAGAACTGTGCCCAATGTCCGGCTGGGTAAGTGATGGTCAAGTGTGAAACCAGGGCCAATCTCCTCATTAGCTGTCTAGCAGCTCCTCCGGTCATCAGTCATAATGTTCAGGTCTCAGCATTCAGGAAGACCAGTTTTAGTTTATTGAATTGCGATTGTTTTATAGCGCTGTCTAGATCCAGAGGTATCAGAGCGCTTAACCAGAGGATTGTTACATTAAACAGTACATCAAAAGGATTGTATAGTGCTAGCTAGACCCAAACGTATCAGAGCGCTATAACAAAGGGACATTGTGTTACAAATTACATCAATTACAATAGCGTAGTAAGTTACAGTAACCAAACAACTAGGTTGGGAGAATTTGTTAGGAAAGGAGGGGAGGAGGGAGCCATAGCAAGGAGACAAAGAAGAACTGTGTCCAATGTCCAGCTGGGTAGGTGACGGTCGAGGGAGAAACCAGGGCCAATCTTCTCATTAGGTGTCTAGCAACTCCACCGGGCATCAGCCATGTTGCTCAGGTCTCAAAGTTTGGGAAAAACAGTTTTGAATTGATCCATAGGCTACGAGGATAGAGGTAGAAGAAGGAGGTGGGGGGTGGGGGGGAGTAAAAACAAGCCGGTCAGCTGTGTCACTGACAACCCGGGAGAATGGTCTCCGAAGGCTGCAGGGGTCCTCTGCTCATGCAGGGGTACCCTCTCACGTAAAACCCAGCACCCTGCCATCAGGACTGTTAAGGCCTTCTATAGGGGTGACTTATTGGTTTTAAGTGTAGTCAGTGACCTAAAGATATAGTAAACCTATATCCAAAGTAAGTGGTGCATGCACCATCTTACACAGGCTGCAATGGCAGACCTGTGGTTCCGTTTTGCATGGGCTCTCATTGGTGGCACAATACATGCTTCAGCCCATGGGAGGCCTCTGGTGTACCTATACCCTGGGTACATGTGTACCATAAACTCTGGACTTATAAGGGTACCCCAGTATCCAATCTGGACTGTACCTAAGTACATGACATAACATTTTAAGGAGAACGGAGCTAGATTGGGTTCCTGATTAGCACAATTCTAGTCAGACCAGTCAAAAACAGTGTACGATCTAGCAAAAAGTGGGTGTAACCATAGGAAGCAGATCCTACTTTCCTACAGACACTATTCATCTACGCGATGAGCAGCAATCATGGTCATCAATCTGCTATGGAAGGAAACAAAGGAATGAGTATGACACAGTACAGTTACAAGCATTGCAAACAGTCATTCTGTCCCAGAGACCCAAGTTATCAGATATCTAAATGTTCTGTCTTCTAGGTTTGAAAAAAACGAATTATGGAGGAGTGAAGCCACCCAGTTCTAAAAATATGATAGTTAAAAGAAAAATCATACTGTATTGCGAAATTGGGTGGTGTGTGTGCATTTTCCTCGGGAATGTCCATCACTCTTTAGTGCCTATCTGAACTGGTCCGGTAAGTAGGCAGGAGTATTGAGCTCAGCTTTTGCCTTTTGTTCATGCAGGAGACAAAAAGGCCTGCGGATTGTAAAACAGAAACTATATTGTAGAGTCAAGGAAAACAGAAGCTTCATGATGGGTGTACCAAGAAGACTTAGAGGCAGAGTAAAAAACAAGAGAACTTGTAGTTTCACTTTTGCCACCAGTGCAGCACATGTACTCAGCATATTTTCCCAAATAAACCCACCTCTCTCTATTCCACATTGCTGTGTATTAGGCCTCATAGTTATTATAATGAAAGCCAGAGTTGACGGAGCCCCAGGCCCAAATGGTCTCCCCCAGGCCATGCTCATTTCCGATGTCAATTTATGGTCCGAATACCAGACCCCCCTGTTTCTCTACTGTAGACTAAACAACATCGTTCCAGAGTCCTGGCGAGGTGCAATCCTCCACCCAATCTATAAAAGTGGGAAGAGACAAGAGCCTATAAATTATCGAATGATTTCACTTCTTGATGTGGAGTCTAAGTACTATACACACATTTTACTAGAAGAGCTACAGGCATGGGCCGAAATGACTGCGCATCTTCCTTTTAATCAGACTGGCTTCGTGGCTAACTCCGGTACTACAACTAACCTGTTAACACTAACAGTCCTGATGGAGAGAGCGACCGTCCAACAAGCCCAGCTGCACTGCTGCTTTGTAGACTTTAAAGCCTCTTTCGACCGCATGCCCAGGGGTCTGTTACGGCAGAAATTAAAACTGTGGGGTATACCCCTGCCTCTTCTACATGCAATAGGACAACTCCATACAGAAACATGGATTAGAATTAAGCTGGGTGAAGGCTCTCATGTCTCCTGGAAGATAAAAACTGAAACTGGTGTCAATGTGTGTTGGCCCCACTTCTTTTTATAATTAGTTTACATCCGACTTATCTTCAGTACTCGACTGCGTAAATTGCCATCCTCCACAATTAGATGGCACCAGCATCAGCAATTTGTTGTACGCCGATGACTTGGTGTTGTTAAGCCTCACAAAAGTGGGTCTCCAGAGGTCATTGGACGAACTGCTTCCCTACACGACAAGAAATTGCTTAGATCTGAAGCTGTCAAAACCAAAAAGATAACTTTTGGGAAGCAAAAGAGGTCAACTAAAAGGTGGTATTTCAATGACACTAAGCTAGATCCAACTTTCAGTTATACATATTTGGGCATCTTTTTTAATTTCAAAGTGTTTTTATTGAGTTTAAAAGCAAAGAAGACAGGCAGTGCATTGCAATGGACATTCATCAGGCAAAAATGGCGAGCGAGACAGACATACATGTCTTCTCTATGAGGCATGACACCAGATGCACCTTCATCAAGCATTAAGAAGCATTAAAAACCAAAGCCCAGTCGTTAGAAGCTGCTGCTGCAAAACTGTCAAAACAGCTACTTGGCCCGAGTCTAACTCCCATGTTAAAAGTGATGAAGGCTAAGGTAATCAATTCTTTGACGTACGGGCACGAGATCACTAAGGGCACAACCAGTACACTAACAAACAAAATAACAACTAAAATCTTTAAACGAGCTTTCCGTTTGTCAAGATCTGCCACGCCTGCCCAAGTTAGACTGGAACTGGGACTACAAGATCACCATGGAGTAGAGGCCGGCGCGTTTATAAAACTGTGTCATAGACTGCGCCGTGCTCTGGAGGGTTCCCTCGAGGCGCAACTATGGCAGGAAATACAGAAAAATCAGACCAGCCAAAAGCATCGCCAACTCCTGGATCACAGTTTACAGTTATTAGGAGCAAAAGACCTCTGGGAAACAAATCCCACCCACCCGGTGTTAAAGATCGCCATTAAAAAGCCTGTTAGACTGTGGTCCTTTCACTCGGACAGGGCAATACTGTCAAAAAGGAAACAGGCCTGGGCTGTAACCGCCAATTTTAAACTAGGTGTTCAGCTGTCCTACCTATCAAGCACATATGCACTTTATTGGAAACAAAGGATTTAGCCCTGAGGATGGGTGACTAGCTCTTTCTGAAGAACCTTGCCAAATGGCATCATCTAGGTAGCTGTATCGAATGCAGATTGTGTGGTTATCACTCTGAAGCAATGGAACACATCGTTTGCGTATGTCGTGCACTGCTCATGGCCAGACAGTCATTATTGCTGGATGAACGGATCAGGCTGGGAGTTCGATCTTGCCGCCAAGCAATAATGGCAGCTCTAAATCCTAACAATACTAAGTTGAACATCTGGCTAACAAAACTTGTCCATAAGGCTTCAAAACTACTGGAAGCCACTACTGGAAGCCACAACTGCAACCAAAGCCCCCTCATCTTAGCATGGCAGCTGAGTTAAAAGGCTCAATAATCAAGTTACAAACTATAACATCAGAAAACCAAACTGTGGCCTTTTAGCAGAACATTATTAGCGCACAATGATCTCCTTAAACCTTTAGTGATTTAAAACCCTCATTTTTTAATACTTATCGTTGCCAATTTTATTGCACGAATCAGTTGTGTTTTAAATTGTAAATGTTTTTTTCTGTTAAACCAATCAATAAAGAATTTTCATATTTAGCCTCAGAGTCATGGTTTCCCTTTGAAGTTGATAGCTTCTTTCTTCTAGTTGTTGATGAAGTAGTCCTGCCCTGAGGTCTTCCGCTGCGGTTGAAGCTCAAGTAGAGACACGGAATTGCAGTATTTTTTTGCATCGTTTTTTCTTTGTGAACTAAAGTGTCTGGTCTGGGCTCTGAAGAACCAAAAAAAAGAAGTTGACTCCGCAAGTAAATCTTGCTAATTGTGAAAAGGCTAATCACCTTCAGGAAAAATCATTTAGACTGCAAACATTGCAAATCATCTCAATTAAGTTTACAAATTACAGATGAACACCCTACTTCACTGTCTGCCACCACATGAATCATCACTCACAATCACTCAATAATATATCACTCATTGGCACAATAGTGTCTGTTCCAATCCCAGCAATGTGGTAGGTACAGACGTGAATTTCCTCTTTGATGCAAGCAGCAGATTGGAATTTGGCAGTCTTGCAAATCAAGTAATCGTCTGAGGCTGCCCTTTTAAGTGATGTAAAAGAGAAGGATCATAGGAGTGGACTGTACAGGTTAGTTTCCACTAAGTACATTTGTAAATGCCAGTCACCTCCAGGAAAGTTGTTTACCCATCATTCAGGCCCCAAACATGGCAAATCATCTCAATCAAGTTTACAAAATAACATGAATGCCCCCTTTACTGTCTACCACCACATGAATCATCAATCATCACTCACTATCACTCACTCAATGTTGCAATAGTGGAATTTGGTATTGCACTCTTGTGAGGCAGCCCTGATAAGTGATGCTAAAAAGGATAGGCATGTGACGGAGTCAGGCATTGCCTCCAATGTCATGAAGGAATTGTGAAGGCTTCTTCACTTCACACTGGTTAAACTGCAATTAGGCAATATAAGTGACTAAAAAATGGTGGGGCAGCATAAATCTGAGACAAGCATAATGTTCCTCTAGCTACTTTTTCACACACAAAATGCTTTAACTGGAAATAATTAAAACGTTCTATGGTGGCACTGGCATACTCAGTCTGGGAAGTGGCGTTTGTCCCAAAACTCAGGTGGTTTACCTAGAAGTTGACCAGCTAACACACTTAAATCTAACCAACCCTCCTCCTCTGGTGCTGTTTCAGGAATAGTATAATTGTGTGGTATGAAATGTTGTTTCATTTTGATCATAGTCAATCTCTCCATGTTTTGAGGCAAGAGACTGAACCTTCTTACTGTAACAACTGCACCAGCTGCACTAAACACACGCTCAGCAGACACACTGGCTACAGGACAAGCCAGATACTTTATTGCCAGCCTGCTGAGCTCAGGCTATTGGCACATCTTCCCATACCAATATATATCAATGTGTTTGGATCCACATAGACCTCTTTTGGATCATCCATATACTCCTGGAACATCCTCTGGATGGTCATTGGTGCTGCTGCATGCATGACCTCTTTTTCCATTGGGTTTGCACTGGACTTAAGCCCTGCTATTTGATACCAATAGAATGCAGAGGTTGAGTCCGATCCTTTGGTTGCTGTTATTACCAGTGTTCTGGTTACTGGTATTGTTGACTGCTGTGAGACAAGACCGCCCTCTCTGGAAGTTGAAGGCAGTATCCCGTAACTAAGGGGTGGGACTCCATGTTCTAGCTGTTCCTCTTCCAGGTCTCTGGCTTGCTCAACAATCCACTGCTTATATTTTGAAACATCCCCTTTGGAAAAAGTGGGCAGAATGTTTTTGTACCTTGGATCATGTAGTGCGACAAAAATATACTGTTTAGACAAGATGATGTCATGTTGCAGTCTTGAATTAGAAGCCAAACAAAAAAATTAATCACTCAACCAAGGTATGTGCGTTTTTATTTTCGTTCACACCTGTGAGTATGAACTTTTCTGACACCTTCTTTGGCTGGTCCTATAGCAAATGCAACAACAGGATAGCGTGGCCCATCGTACTGTCCTCCTTGCTATCTTCATCTGTGAAACCCTCAAAAGGGAGAAGCATCTGTGTAAGGCATTTGACTAGAACCCAGTTGTCCGCATTCATGGTCATAGCTTTTCTAATTGCATCCCCTCTGCTTTGAAAGACTTAGTCATTCATTTGTTTATACTGCTCACACATACACTGCAACATATAATAGGCCAAGTTCCAATGTGTTGGCGCCTCCTGTATCAGGGCTTTTACCTGGTACTCTATTAGCACACAAAATAAGCCCCAATGTCTTCTGGGTTTAAAAAAAAATAGCTGAATTGATTTCAGATTCTTCTGCAGGTAGTCATTATGTTGCTGACTATGTCTTCTTCATTGAGAAACTATTACACCACCATGTTGAGGCAATGGGTCAAACACAGGACCCAGGAATAGTCACTGTCTGCCATGGTCTTAACTATGTTACTGCTATTGTATGTGGCAACAAATCCAATTCTGAGACCTTTGGGTTGCAACCATTGAGACACCTTGTTTTTAAATGTCTCCAAGATGTTTGCAGCTGTATGTAATTTTTCCATGGTGGCCATGGCCACTGTTGCACGCAGCTGAATGCTTTCTTCAGGGCCAAGACCTGCAGCTATCTTTTGCTTTACCCTGCAAATAGTTGCTGTGTGCAGTGATGCCCATGTAATCAGTCACTTGACAACTGGTCCACATGTCTGCGGTCAGGTGGATAGTGTGAACAACACTTTGCTGCAAAGCTTGTCCAACCAATTGCAGCACATTGTGATGCAGCACTGGAACAGCAACTCTCACAAAATAGTTCCAACTTGGAACATTCCATTTAGGGCAATTTTCTTCCACAAATTCTAAGAATCCCCAATCCTTCCCCAAAAGAAAAAGTGAAGAGGTGCAGCACTAAGGGGCATATTAGCAAGGAACCTCGATAAATTATCACCGTGCAGGACATCTCACCTGGGATTCTATAGGAATTCTATAACGCATATTAGCAAGCCCATTATCGCCGTTTTATCTGCAGTTTCCTGCCGATAAAACGGCAATAATTTTAACGAGGTTCCTTGCTAATATGTCCCTAAGATTTTTGACAGCTTCCTATTGTACAAACATGCCGCTGAGTGGTTGTGAAAAATGTTGGTTCTGTTGGGTACAGAATTGATTTTGATTTTACTGAATAATGAACAAAAGAAAATGTTGCTTAAACATTTCAGTAATATTCAATGGAAAGGAGAGAAAAGAAAAGAAAACATACCAAACATGAATAAATCAAAAAATGCATCAGGCTTTCTTTTAAACATTTTGTATATTATTTCATGTGTTGCTCATGATGTAATGACTACACGTTATGTTTATTCAAGTGATATGATGTATATTTGTGCAATTATTATATTCACCTTATGTGATTTTGATGCATAATCAAGTATAAGATGTCATAACTGAATACAATATCTGAACTTAAATATTGTTTTTTTTTGTCCATCATATTATTGGAATTTTGAATTAATGAACAGGGTGCTTTAGTAACCCATTGCACAGTGCACAGTGTTTACAACCTCGTTGGTTTGTAACTCTCCCTACATCCATTGGAGCATGTTGAATAGTAATGTCAGTATCCTCAATGTCACCTTCCACAATGACTAGCTTATCGCGTCATCTTCCTCCTCATCTCCTTCAATAATTCTAAGTCTTTCTGGAACCTTTCTTATCCCATGCCTCTCCTGGCATCTCCCAGACTCTGGCGGGATCCATACCACATCCATATAATCATCATCAGAAGTGGTGCTTGAAGAAGATGGTGGAGTAGTACCCTTCATTTTCCTAACTGGAGGTATGGGAGCCAATGATTCTAAAACAGGAGGTTCTTGCCTGACAGGATGCTTGACCTGCAGTTCTGCTCCAACATCAGAAAGATGTACTATTGCTGGCTGTGGCTGCTATCCACTTTGCTCTGTTTCCTGAAACAATTGGGTACTACTTTGCGAAAGGGACAAATCCAATTTAACGTCAATGCTCGACGTATTGCCATGATTGCAGTGACTTCCTCACTGACAGCGATGCACTTCAGACACAACAGCATCATTCAGTTTTTTTATGATTATTCCATTTCCCCCTGGGCCACATTGCCTGCCATAGGTGCACACTTAACTCCATTTTTAAAAAGATTATTATTTACTCATGCAGTTCCCTGAGTGCCACAGGGGACTCCTTTAGAATATATGGACATAAAGGAAGGAGCTCTATCTATATATTGTGTGTTATCCTAATGCGGAATCACATTTTATGGGATGGTGGTCTGGCTTGACTTTAAAGTGGTTATTAACTAAGGAACCAACCATACTAATATTGCCTTTGTCTGTACTAACAATGCAACAGAGGCACGTTTCACAAAATTATTTCATTGCTTGTGTGCTTTTAGGAGCACAAGAGAAGAAAAAACATCACTTGTGGCACTGCATAACAGAAGGCCTGTACACTGAAGTAATAAGTCAGTCCTCCAATCTCTTCCATGTGTGCAGCTTAGAGCCAGTGCCAACTGAGAGCTTTCAGATAGCCCCAAAGAAAGTTGCCACCAAGAAACTGATCTTTGAGAAGGAGCAGCTTTCCACCAGATGATTATCAGCTGAAACCTTTTTCGGATAACGTTGTGGGCCTGCCGCTCCTGCCTCTGGGGATCAAGCTGGGAGCAGCACTTCCGCATCAACCACACCACCTCAACCTAAGCCGAAGACCATATCTGTGAGTGAGGCAGCCACTGCAATCATGGCAATGCATTGTTCCTTTACAAAAGAAGAACAATTTAATGCAAAAATATAACTAGGTCCCTACTGGAAATGCTGGCCACCTACCACAATGACTTTCAACATTCAAATGAAAGTACAAATACATACTGGTGCGTGCCCTCTATCAAACAAAAAACACCCTCATGCAAGAGTTTTGAACTTGTATCTCACATGTAAAGTCCATAAATCCAATGGTATATATGCATCAGGCAAAGAGAGTGATCCTTCCAGCTCCAAATCCAAATGAAAAGGGACCAGAAAATGGACAAAGCACGGGGAGGAGCCTGCTGGACAGGAACAGGCAGTTGGAGTCTCTGGGGCACATTCTTCCTGTTGTTATAAAAAAGTTTTTTTTAAAAGGCTTCTCACGCAATTCCAATGATCCGTTGGAAAAGGAAATCCACTCAAAAGCCTCTATAGCTGCTTCTCGAGGTCAAAGCTACTCAAATGGTGCATTTGCGACCACAATTGGCACTACATTGGCGCGTTGCGGCCAGATGCCATGCGAGTGGGCGCAAAGTGTTGTGCACACTTGCTAGTGGCCCAAGAATATCATGGCGCCAAAACAAATATCGTGAGCGCAAATGAAAAAAAAACACACTGCTTCACGCCTGGAAGGTGGCATTCAGGAACTCTGTGCTCCACTGAGGAGCACAACGTGCATGAATTCCACAATCTCCACAAGCGGAGAAAAGGTTACAGCCCAGGCTTAGTTTGGATGGACATTTCTAACCTGTGAAAGGTGGGTCATCAGTCAGTTAAGAGGATTAATCAAAACAGCTGGTATAGGTGTTCCTTTTTTTTACTCCATCGAATATTGTGCCCCATTTCACCTACCCTTGTTTATGGCAGACCATCAATAGGATCCTTTGCTTGTAAATGAAGGATTTTAGAATTAGGCATTGTTTTAACACAAAATCTTACTTACTTTTTATGCTACCCTTGTATTTATTCAACAATACACCTGCAAATAAACACAGATTACAAATATTAATAAGGCATTTACAGATTGTCTTGTGCTCCAAAAACACCCACTATGTGTGTGATTCTCCTACATTTCAAATGAACCAGTTTTGAGCAGTGCTTTCTTTGCAAAAGAATAAGTGCAGGAGCCCTGACATTTTCTCAGATAACTGCAGTATTTTCTATCGAACTTCAGGGTACCAAAAACAAGGCTGCTTTACCTTGATTTCAACACCTGTCTCTTTAATCCACCACCAGATACTTCTGCCCCCTTTTCTTGCAGTCTTTTTCATCCCTGCATTATCTCTTAGTCACTGTTTTTCCTTCATTCTGTTTGTCCATCTTTCCCCCTTTTGTGTTTTTCTCTCTTTTGCACTGAACAAAAATCTGTATAAGAAACATGAGTGCCGGTCCCGGATAATAAGTGCCGGCGAACCCCACCTGCAACTACAAGTTCAAATTAAGCGCTGTTAGTGAATAAAAGGTACTCATAGGAAAGATGATCAAGTCCGGACCTGGCAATCAGCTCAACCAGCCCGAGGGGGGGTGGCGGGGTGCGAATGAGAAGCGCCACTCCAGTTGCACTGCTGCTGCTTTTGTTACAAGGGGCTGATATTGCAGTACTGTTGCAAAACCGCCCCCAGTAGCAAAACCGGACCCCAGGGGTTGAAATCCTGCCCCCACCCTTCTGGTCCACCAGGAAAACGTCCAGTACCTGCTACAGCCAGTCCGGCCCTGGAGATGATGCATGTATTTCTGTGCACCACAGTCCTTAGAAGAAAACACAGATGAACCTATGGGAAGACATTCTGTAGCCAGTGACTGATTAAAGGATTGTCAGCTGGAGATCAGGTTAGAAAGGCAGCCTGTATAATTTTGCTTGTAACTCCTTTGCGTGTTCTTTTTCTGATCTTTACAACGTTATTAGTACATCTAGACAATTTGATCTGATTGTGATCAAGGTGATGTAACTGGAGTCAAAGATCCTGTTACGTCATTTCATGTGATAGCATCAGGGGGTCACGGTGCTTGTGATTTTGTTCCCACCAATGACATATCAGCTTCCTACTACAACTAATTTGCCTCATAGCATTAAAGTAAACTTATCCGGTCAATGTATAAAGACAGCAATAGTGATGCTATTTTAAAAATTAGATAGTATGCATTGAAAAGATCACAATTAATATATTCACATAATTGTTTTGATATGGAAGCTGATCCACAAGACTACATGAGCTGCCTTGGCAATGTCAAAGTTGGCATTTTTATAAAACTGAATCTGCAAGTCAAAATTTCTGCAAAAATGGTAGAATCAAGGCGATTTAGACCTTCAATGTATTAACTCTAGAGAGAATTCTGCAATACTCTTGCCTAGTTTATTTTCCACTATGATCTTGCCCAACACTGCTTAAAGTGTCTCATAACAAAGGCACTATCTTGAAAGTAATAATCTCCAAGAGCAATCTGTTCACCTTTGAAGACTCAATACTCGTAGATTGTTCTGACCTTTTCCAGGTTCCTTGTGCATTTAATCCTATGAGAACATTCGGTGAAAACAAAACACCTTGGCCCATATTCACAAAGATTAGCGTTGGGTTAGTGATACTTTTGTAACGCTAACCCAACACTTAACCTAGTTGAGGAGTAACAAACCAACGCTAATTGGTATTAGTGATGCTGTGTATGGAAAAGTAATGCAAAGCAGCATGAATTGCTGCTTTGCATTACTTTGTATCAAAGGGGAGTTACATTGGTGGTACATAGGTGTTCCCATGCAACCACCCGCTTGTTGACGTTAAATCCCATCTACTAACATGAGTAGACAGAGTTTGGCTCCAAAAATTATCGCAGATGTAAAGCAGGTGTTAAAAGGAAAAATGTTTTTATTTCTCCTTTATTTTCGGACTTTGCATGCGTGCTACACTGTGCAGCACACATGCAAAGTAGGAAATGCTTTGAAATGTGTCTAGGCATAGTATTTTGTACAAAAGCTATGGTAGACTCTGGCACACACCCTAGCACTACGGTGCTATGGTGTGCCAGGCACACAGCAGGTGAAATCAGTGTCGGCACTAGGGAGAGTGTAAGCGAGAGCCATATCTCTCTGAATATGGCACTCTCCTGCTCTCTCCCTGTCATGCAACACAACGCAGACTCTTTGTGGGCTGTGCTGTTTTCCCGTGAGAGTTTTCAGAATCTGAGGTCCTTGTTTTGGAATATGAAACACATTGATATCAATTCCTTGGCACTAAAAGCTTCTTCTCTTCTCAATCAGAATATTTAGCTATTTTATTCCATGAGAAAGTGAAATCAATTGAACTATCCCTTTCTGATCTACCAGACTTTAGGAAACATATGTACCTTGTCTGAAAATTGATTGCAAATTGTCATCATTTTGAAGAAATCCCCCAATCACTTTACCTGCCTGATCAGAGCCTTATTCAACAAGCATTTGCAATGCAATAGGTCTCACATTTGTGAGAGTTTGAGCTATTGGCATTGCAACTGACAATGCCTTTTATTCATGTGTTTTGAAAACCTGCAAGTGGTGCATAAACACGCAAGTTATACTTATAGTCCTTGCTTACGAGAAGCAAAGCTGGCAGTAAAAGAGGTGCAGTTTCTGCCAGCCTTGCTTCTCGTAAGCAACTATAAGTACACAGTGCATGTTTACAAACTGTTTGAAGGTTTTGAAAACACATAAATAAAAGGCATTGGGCCCGATGTTGGTGGCTCATTACCGTTCAGTAAACCCGAAATTCAGTAAATTTCAGGCTTACCAACCGGTATTGAGCCATTTCCAATGTAGATGATGATTCGGTAAATACAGAATCGGTATTTACTGATTCTGTATTTATTAAATCATTATTTACCGAACAGGTAGATGGTATGTAGGAAGCACATTTAAGAGTGCTTATGTGCTTTAAGGATGCATTATTTACCACCAACTACAAGTTGGTGGTAAATATCAAAAACCTTAATAAAAGCAATTTAGTGCTTTTTTAACTGTGCCATGTGGCAGACATACATGCCCTTAGGGCATGTATGTGTGCCACATGTGCACACATGCACGATTCAAGGGTGCAACAGGGTGTCAATGTGAAACCCTGCCACCCTTGAATGTGTTCCCCCTATTACCGAATCGGTATTTACCGATTCGGTAATTCCCATTCATTCCTATGGGACTCCAGGCCCATAGGAATGAATGGGAATTACCGAATTGGTAAATACCGATTCTAAAATACCGAATATTACCGATTCGGTAATATTTACAGAATTTTTTGCTACATACCATTTACCGATTCTGAAATACCGAATCGGTAAAATTGGGTATTTTAGAATCGGTAAATGGCAATTACCTACATATGGCCCATTGTCATTTACAATGCCAATAGCTCAAACTCTTGCAAATGTGAGACCTATTGCATTGCAAATGCTTGCTGAGCTCTGGGATAGAGGCAGCAGTAGCCATAGGAAGGAGAGGACTGTGATGCCAGGCCATGCTTTTCAAAAGGAGGAGGGAGGAGGCAGCTGCAGTCAAAACAGACCGCGGTCTTTCAATGCACAGCCAATGTGGCAAGATAAGAGCAAGATTTACAGCCCTGTTGACAACAGAGCTCTGTAACAAGGAGCACTGGTCTTGAGTGCTCCAACTCAAAGAAAGAAATAGTGCTCACAAGCTCTGAGTAACAACACCAGTAACAGGGAAAGCCCTTGAAAATGGCAGAGCTTTTAAAGACAATATCTTGAATACAGCATGTCTCGCAGAGACAGCATTGCCTAGGCATGACCTGAATACTCTGGACTATCCTATCACCAATATGCCTTTGATAAACTGCTCTACTGCTCCTGCCCCTTGTCAAGAGGCCAGTACTCTCTTCGGAGTGCTGAAATGCCCCTCCTAGGACCTTCTGCTTTCAGAAAAGTGCACACAGTAGCCCAATCCTTCTCAGATAGTGCGACTTTAATCAGAATTCCCACCATCCTTACACACTAGGGGTAGGCGTATCATGTAATTCAATGTGGCATAACCATGGGGAATTACCCAAAATTTCTGCAAAATGACGCAGAATTATGCAAAAAAAGTAATTCTACATTTAGCACTATTTTCTCAGAATAAAAATGTCCCCTTGCATTCAAAATAGACACGAGGATGCATTTTGTGCTAAGATATATCTGTAACATCTATTGAATATGAATAGTGAGCACGGTTGCTAAAGGTGAACTTGGGGTAGGATTTTCCCCGAGTTTACTCCTAACATTTAGTGCTAGTTTCTTAGCACACTATGCATCCTCGCTTCCAAAATGGATGTAAGGATACATTTTAACATAAGAAAATAGCACTAAATGCAAAAGCACACCAACAGTAGCATGATTAGCCGTACAAGCTCGCTTAATGTGCACTCATGGTAGGATTCCCCCCTCCCCCCAACTACTCTTAATTACATGAGCAGTAATTCCACATCAAAGTGTAACAAGGAATTCTGAAATTACTTTGGCGTAATTGAAACTCCGCCCAGGCCTATTACACACTACCAAGACCCTCCCTCTGTTCAAGAATCAACTCAGACTCCTACTAATTCAATTATACTTCCACCCAGGTCTTTCTAACAGCTCTAGTGGTTTTCTGGCACTCTCAATTTTCTTTGCAACCCACCCCACTCTTCTTTCTGCTCCCCGTTTCAGTGGATTCCACTTCCTTTCCTGTCACCATTTGTAACGGGTTGCTTCTTACTTCTTTAACAAAATTACATTGGTTCATCTTGCTGCCTCATTTATGCTCCGATGTGTATACCATCCGACTCTTGTCAATCTATATATTTACTAATATCCTTTTCCGTACTGCATTTTGCTATTAAGTACTCAATTTTGCACATTTTCTTGGTTTATGCACGGTTGGTTGCATCCGACTATGGCTATGTTTGTACTTCCACTGCAAAACATTTTAATGCGGTGAAGTTATTTTTAAATTCTGAAGTTTACAGCCTCTGCCCCCTAAAATCATTTTGTTCCATTTTCATACTAATTTCCATCTTCACGGTGCATGTTGTTATGGTTTATTTTATTTTGTACTGTGTAATTTCATGTTCTCTCTCGTCACCTTCCATCATGATAATTTTGCCTTTCTTATTGTAAATCATAATAAGGCAATGTTCCCGCTGTATAAAGCCACAGACTTTTCACTCAAAATATTATTTTTTTTGCAAGATAACTATTTCATTTAAAGTTTTGCAAAACATTTAAACCAGGAAGAGGAAATAATGTTAAAGAATATTTGTTGACTTGCTTCAGAAATGTGTTTCTTCCACTCTTACATCAAACACACTCCCAGAACCGAGGAAGAGGACACATTCAATCCCCCAAGTGTTGGGATAAGACAGGAGCAGGAATAGGTGTCTCAGTTAATCTAACAAATAGTTCCATATTGTACCAAACTTTCCATACATTTCCCTAATTGAGCACATCCCTATCTCCATAGCCAACAAGCACCAGAATATGTTGGCACATTCGCCTATTGTGGGCATTTTTCCAATGGCTACCGAGTTTCTGTTTTGCTGCCAGTAGCTTGTGAGTAATAGGAGTCCAATCGTTTTGGAAATATTGTCCAGGTTCAATGTTCTCAGCTCTAGAAATCTAGCCCCCTGGTACGCTGATATCTGGTAACCCATCTCCACCTTAATATGATTCAGTATTTCTTTCCTGAGATTTGGAGCTTAGTCAGGGTCACCACATATGGAATTTGCCCCCCCCCCCTCCATCCGCAGAACAATGTCTTCAGCATTTCCTACCTGTGGGTGGATATATTATACTCTGTTTCCTCTGAGTCATGTAACAATTGGACATAACCTTGTACATGGTTTCTCAATTGTGCAGGTAGTGAGATGACTTTGTTGTGTCCAACCGTAGTGTCTGTCATAAATCCACGTCCATTGATGGGCCTGTTACCATCTCTCCTTATAATGCCATCTCAAAGATTGTGAAGAATTAATTGGTGTTCTACAAATGTCAACATTATGTACCCCATGAGTTGTAACAGTTTGGGACCCGTACCTACCTGCAAACGCTTTTCCAGCGTTGCCCACTAGGATAAACATTATTTTTTTTAACCTTTCAAACATCTCGGTCAAATGCTCCACCTTTCTTATACTAACCAAGCCCTGTTTGCCTGGGGTTATCCAGTAATGTTCTTAGGAAGCCAACGCATAAGCTAGGTTTTTAAAGAATGTTTTAGAGGGAGGCATGAGAGAGTGGTTGGTACTGGCAAACCATCATTGACTAAAATTAGACTCTGTAAATCATGTCTCTTAAAAACACTCCTCTTGATGCGCTTGTCCTAAAGCTCCTAATTCCAGGTTATGGACTCTTCAAGATCCATCCTGTTAGTGAAAGGTATTTTGCAAAAAGCAATAAACGTATTTGACTTGACAGGAAACGTCACATAACCCAGGTACTTGCACAACTGGGCGGGGCAGGGTTAATGGCAGCATTACATTCAATATACAGGCCTTGTCCCACAAAACAGTCTATGGTAACAAATTAACAAAACACCATCTGGTTAATTAGTCACCTGTTTCACATGCACTAGAGCCCTGCGCTGATGGTTCGATGGGACTTGCTCATTGGCTAACAGAAGGCTGAGGAAAGCACTAAACGCACGCCCTAGGAATAGGTCTGATATATCCATGGCACGCACTGAGGACAAATCCGCCCTCGCAATTAGGGAAAGGGAAGTATACATCCAAGACTGGGAACTTCTGGAATTTGCGTCCCAGGGAAAAGACAGTAAACCCTTTTGGGAAGCAGTAAAGTTAACGCGGTCCTGGAATTCTCCCACTAATCCCCGCCTTCAGAATAATATTTCTGGTGCGGACTTGATTACCCACTTTGCCTCTATTTACCACACTGGGAAAGAGCCAATCCTGTCCGCCACTCTTCACACCGCATTGCAGAATTCGCCCCCACTTTTGCTAACTTTGGAGGAAGTTGAGTTGGCTATCCTGCACAGTAAGGGAGGTAAAGCCCCAGGCTCAGACGAGGTACAGATGGACCTGGTGAAATCCATGCCCAAATTGTGGGGCCTCTCATCACTAATACTTTTCCAGTTTCCTGCCGATAAAAGCGGCGATAATGTAACGCCCTTACTTGATAATATGCCCCTTGGAGACTGTCTTTAGCTGTGTTATGTTGCTGAACTGTCTATGGCCTCTCCACGACCAGGAAACGTTCTTGGAATCAGAATCATGTAAGTCCAGCTCTGTTAACATTTTGGATTCTCGAAAGTTAATTTGTTTAAGTTTTTACTTGGGCAAATATTTGCTTGAATTCCTTTTTCTCTGCTGTTTGGTTTCTGTGATGTAAACATTAAATGTTCTTTCTTATTTCACTTTTCACAGTTTGTAACATGTTTTCACCTTAATGAGTACTGTTGTGCCTCTTTTGCTTATTCTGTTCCCATTGTAATTGTGAAGTGCCTCACTGTACCCTAAAGTCAGATAGTTCTACATTAATTGCTTCAAATAAAATACAATACAGCATCACTATCCTCCTCCATATAGAAATGTAATTGGTCAGCCATAAAAACATCACAAAGTGCTCTAATGAAGGCAAATGGCCTGTTAGTAATCTGATCCCTAGAAGCAGACACAAGAGCCCTAGTGCTCTCTGGTTCTTCTAACACTCTCTAAAGTAGGAACAGTTAGTGAAAAAGGCAGACTAGGGGAAAGGGGAGTTGGAGTAAGAAAGGAGACAGGTTCATGTGTGCAGCTGAACAATGGCCACTTGTCCTTGTAATGCAGTGACACCAGCTAACTAAAAAGAAAAGTACAACTACTGTTGGAAAGGAGAAAGGTTCCCTCTGTGGCCTGGAAGTGCTTGCCCCCCTGATTTGTACACACGTTGCAAGCTGTAGATTTTTGACACCCACCTCAGCACAGATGACGATCATGTGTGCGCATCGGGGGCACTGGGACAATTACTGATGCCCAGACCAGGGCTCTGTATTCTGGAGCATCATACCACGAGCACATGACACACCATCATCGCCCTGTCAAACATAAACCCGAATGGGGGTTTTGCAAGATTCCCCACCTGGAAGGTAAGAGATACTTTTTTGTGCGTAGAGGGAATGGAAAACACTTTCCCCAGTCCAATTCACACCTCTCCAAACATCTATTTGACACCTGGTGGAAAAATCTATTTTTTTTTGTTAGACCCTCACGCTGGTAGTGGCATGCTTTAGGGTCTCATCCCGTCACTAAAATCCAGGATGGACTCAACCATCAGCTCACCAGGCTGTAGAGGGCAGAGAGTGAGAGTGGTAGCAGCAATATCCATACTAATATTATAAAGAGAGAGCCCAAATCTCAGTAACCACAGCACCAATCACAACACCCAATACAGCGTTGGAAAGGGCAGTTGCAGCAGAAGGACATAGGCTATGCAGATGGATAAAAAAATGTATTTAAAAAAATTGCAAAAAATTACATCATCCAGAAGGCCGAGGGCCAAAATAACATCAAACAGGAAATGATGTAATAATGTGACTCACTATATTGAGACTGAGAGCCTGGAGCCAAATTGATCGTGAACAAGGGATATGCTGTCCCGAAACGCGTAAATTTGTGCCTGCCTGCTTGAGAAACTCCATGCTGTGAGGATTAAATATAAAAGCACATAAGCGAAGACAAACGCTAGTTTGTCCCGTTTTTCTCCCAGCTGGGGGAATTGGTTGTGGATTTAAATGCGGCGTGGTTCTGCCGCGAGGATGTACGAACCGGCGAGAGAGCGCTGCAAATTCTGGCGAAAAGGAACCGAGGGGTATCAATATATATATATATATATATATATATATTATTCAAGTTTTCCCAAGGGAAGTTTGTCTCTACGCACTCCCGGATATTTGGTAAATAACAAGGTCATAACATCCAAATTGTAGTTCAGTCTTCAGTTTATTTTAGCAAGCCAGCTGCACCTGACGCGTTTCGGTCTCTACGGAGACCTTGCTCACAGGAAGGTAGAGACCGAAACGCGTCAGGTGCAGCTGGCTTTCTAAAATAAACTGAAGATTGAACTACAATTGAATAATTTAACTCGTGGCTTGGTTCTGCCACGCTCTGAGCGCACCGCCCTGAGAGCGCCTGGAAGCCCGCCTTTGGACCTAACGGATTGGATATATATATATATATATATATATATATATATATATATATATATATATATATATATATATATATATATGTATGTGTCCATATCCATACTAATATTATAAAGAGAGAGCCCAGACCTTTGAGGCGGGTAATTTCAGTAACCACAGCACCAATCACAACACCCAATACGGCGTTGGAAAGGGCAGTTGCAGCAGAAGGACATAGGCTATGCAGACGACCACCATATACATTTAAAAGGTAAAAGAACCGTGCCAGCAAAGTAGTCCCTTGTGGGCGTGTCTGCGTTCTGCTGGGGGCGTACGCTGGGGGCGTGTGGTACGTTCCGCATTTCGTGCCATGTGAAGCGCCAATTACGCAATTGCGCCGCATCAAGTGGCACGCTTGGGGCGTGACAAACGCTGGGGGCGTGTGCTACGTTCCGCACTTCATGCCATCTGGGTCATACATTAATCAGATCGTCTGCTGTGGCCGTGTGCTGGGGGCATCACAAAGGCGTTCACCTCGAAGCGTGGTAAGTAACCATTCGCAAGACTCCCTTGGGGGACTGCCCGTTGTCTCACACATACTGGGGTGCCGAATGCAGTGTGTGCCTTGGCCTGGGTGCGTCTGAAAGGGCTGAACGCAGTGTGTGGCTTGGCCTGGGTGCGTCTACAAAGCACTCGGGCCAAAGAGCGTCGTGGTCATAAAAAAATAAGAACAGCGGGAAACAATCATTCAAGACTCACACAATTCTATTGTTAGACGGGACAATTACTGCAGCCTCTCATGCGCGCTGTTACTGAGCTATCACATTAAACCAAATTACACGTGCCTGCTAACATCAGCTAGGGCTGCAGCCGGATTCAGGCGGCGGATCACTACACTAATTACGTGCGCCTGCTAACTTGAACCAGGGCTGCAGCTGGGCCTCAAGCGGGGGGACACGCGCCTGCTAACATCAACCAGGGCTGCAGCTGGGCCTCAAGCGGGGGAACACGTGAATGACCGTATCTGAATACACACATTACACACATTCTATTTCATACCCGGACAAGGTCGGGACGGGCTGCTAGTCATTTATATAAAAGCAAAGCAAGCCGTTTTACCTTCCTGATCCAGGGAGTCGACTACATCCACATATTTTCAAATTGGCTTACCAACAACTACTGGGTCCTTAACCCATCAATGTATGGCATGTATGTTGTATGTGTGAACTTTTATGTGTGTATAGAGGATGCGTGTATTGATTTTATGTGGTAAATATGGCCAGATCCACACTGAAATTCACTTTGCAAATGCTATATCTAAGTTGTACCTAAGATTGAGGGTTGGAGAGAGCCCATATAGCAGATGTGAATTGCACAGCATTTCTAGGACATTCCAGGGATTACTTGTAGTGAGTCAGATGTTTGAGTGTGGAGGACAGGAGAGAGCCGAAACAGCAGTTGTGAATTGCACAGCGTTTCCAGGGCATTCAAGGGTTCACGTGTAGTGGGAGAGATGTTTGAGTGTGGAGGACAGGAGAGAGCCGAAACAGCAGTTGTGAATTGCACAGCGTTTCCAGGGCATTCAAGGGTTCACGTGTAGTGGGAGAGATGTTTGAGTGTGGAGAAGACGAGGGAGGGGACCCTTTGAAGGTACAGAGTTTCACCTTGCCTTTTCCTGGCCCTTTGCTCACTGTAACGATTACCGGATCACAGGTTAACAGGTAGTGAGGTGAGACCGTTTCCTATTGCTTTTGTACATTTGTTCTGGGTCTCTCCTGTTTGAAGACTCCCAGCTCAACCCTTCCTCCTGGCTGAAATCTTATGGCAAAGAACTTGGCTGGAACACTCCAAGTGGAATAAGCGAAACAAGCAGATTTGCACAAAAATGGTCTCAGAGCTGACTGTTGGAATACAAAACTACAGTCTGCAAGATTAGTGTACAGATGGGCAAGAAACTTCTAGAGTGTGCCAGTATTTTTTATTTCTAACCAGAAACTATGGTCTCCATACCAGCGGCCAGAAGAAACTCTCTGTGCTCCAGGTACTAACTGCTAACTCTGCCTGCCAGGGACAAGACTATGAACCTTTGTTCTCTTGCAAGGGATGCCAGAAGAGCATGCCTGGACTCTGCTACGAGGGAGAGAGCAGAATGACTGCTAAGGAAGGCCTTGGCAGGTTCTCTTGTACTTCCTTTTATACCATACTCTCTCACCTCTGGCTCACCTTGGCTTCCTCCCTCTGTCTAACCTACACTTCGCTTGCTCTATCCCACTGTCCGCGTCGCCACTCTCTCTTCCATTATTTATTGTTCATCAGTTCCGGTCTTCTTTGACTGTCTTCCTTCTCTGGCCAAGCCTTTCCCTCCTTGGAACACTGTCTCACAAGGCTTTTCCCTTTCTCATATCTTTTCCATTATGCAATCCGTGGTGCCTCCTCCGCTAACACGGAGGACTGTTGCCTCCTCCGCTAACACGGAGGACTGTTGCCCCACTGCTGTGCAGCAGTGAAATAAAGGAAAAATAAAATGTTGATAACTCAGGGTTATTGTCATATTATCTTGTCCTGCTGCGGCAACTTTGCAGGGAGGGGCAGGGCTGCTCTGATGCTCATGAATGTTTGGCCGGCCGTCTCGGGCCAACTAAACATTCATGCATACGTTGCATGTTCTCCATGCAGGCTGCATTACAGCCTGGTTGGGGAACATGCCCAGGCTCCAAGTCCCTGGCTGAGCACCGAACTATAGCGCTCAGACAAATCACAACGCTGCATTGTAGCATTCTGATTGGCTTAGGGTAGCCTGGATTTGCTTCCTGTCCTGTTCATGTGGTGCAGAGGGACGAGGAGGAGAGATGTGGTGGTAAGGTAAAAAAACAAACTTCCTTATTTTCGATCCCCTTGACCCCGCCTCCTACCCCCCACCCCGCCCCGCCACCCCTGACCTGTACCAGCTATCACTGTATGTAATCTGTATCGTTTTATCATTCACCAACGTTTTGGCATTCCCATTGCTCATCGTCTTTTCCTTTATTATCACTCCCTTCCTCAAGCACCTCCTCCTCTCCCACAGTGCCTATTCTCCCTGTCCAGGTTCTTCACCTCCCTGCCAGCATGCGGCATTCACAAAGACAATTCCAGTAGCATTCCAAACGTAGCTCCATTGCAGACCCTTGCTCCTCCTGCAGCCGGGTACCAACCAAACACAATTTCAGCAACATTTGCCACACGCTTTTTGTATATTTTTACTCTGAATTCTGAAATATTTGTATCTATTTCATACCTCTGCCGGGGCGCTGTTTCTGCACAGACTCCGAAGTGCTCAATAGTAAAGGCACTCCAGTCTGCATCAGAATACGGCTGGTTGTAGCTTCACAAGGACATGTGAATTTGAATGCCAATGCTTCTTTAGGAAAAGGAAACACCTATTGGCATGACCAATGCTTGGTAATGCTTCCTGGAGCATGGCACTGGAATATTGCAGCAGCCAGTAAACACCGACGGGAGAACATTTGTTCAATCCACCAACTAAAGGTGAGATAGCAAAACTTAAATGAGGGTCTTAAGAGTTCTTGGACTTTGACTGTGTGAAATACTCTCTATCCACCCCAAAACACCGAAGCAAATCTCAGACGAATCCAGGAAAAAAGGCTAAGGTTTTGAGCTAATTGTCACAGCAAATTACAGATACAAGATAGAGAACTTTGGAAGCACTTTGGCTGTGATCTAAATGTCTTCAACTAGCAGCTTTCAGTCCAGTTGGTCCTCACCTCATCATTAACCCTCCCTAATCTCTAACTAAGTAACTCAAGAGCTGCCCTTGAAACTTCATCCCCATTGCCATATTTGTCATAGGTAGAAGCCCTTCTTCTAGAAAGACTAAGGCAGAGGTCTTCAAACTTTTGGATGCCGAGACCCACCCTGTCAACATTTTGAGGCGCAAGGACCCCCTCCTGACAAAAATTTCTAAACCTGTAGGCAGGGCTACTAGAATTATGAGGCAAGTGAGGATCAAATTACGCGACAGGCTTGACTAAATTGTTTGGGAAGAAAATGTAAGTGATGTTATGTGATGCCGCGTATTTTGGGATAGCATTGCTTCATTATTTTGACATTTTTTACACACAGTAACACTGAGGAAAGATTTCACCCCATCAGTACCCGTTTATGAGCAAAACACAGCAATTAACATCAGAAAGATTTCTAGTCAACCTTTGAGAGGGGACTTCCACTCCGCAGGAATACGTGCTGCCACATTAGAAACTCACCTGGCCCTGGCCAGACGAGGCAGGGGTCCCTTAAAAACCTGGCGATTTTGTGCAAAGTTAAGCAGTTTACCCATGCAGCTTTCCTCTCACCCCCTCCATTCCATCCCTCTCTCCTCTCCTAACCCCGGTTCCTTCTCTCACTTTGCAGGCCGTTTTCTTTCACCCCTTTTTACAACATCTGAACTCTCCCCATTCAACCTCTCACTTTAACAATGCACCTCATCTCTCTATAGCACCTTTCTGGCAAACATTTCATTTTTTTATAGCGCTACTCATAGTTTACTCAAACTCAGTTCTGTGATCTGCATGGTACATGTTCTTTGTAGCAGGCACATTAACCCTCTGCGGGAAACAACTTTTACAATGCAACTTTTACAATGCACTACCATTTCAACACAGTCATTACATCGCAACATCCCTTACATCGCATGCCATTGCAACGCAACCATTACATTGCATGACCCTACAACGCATACCATTACAACGCATGTCATTACAACGCAGTCATTACAATGCATACCATTACAACGCATAGTACCCTTACACTATCCAAAACTTACCCTACTGTTGCACCCCCTGGAGTTAGAATAGCATTTTTTACCCCTACACTATCCAACACTTACCCTACTGTTGCACCCCCTGGAGTTAGAATAGTAATTTTTATCCCTACACTATCCAAAACGTACCCTACTTTTGCACCCCCTGGATTTAGAATAGTAATTTTTACCCCTATACTATCCAATACTTACCATACATGCAATGTAATGACATGTGTTGTACTGGTATGCGTTGTAAAGGTAGTATGTGTTGTAATGGAATGCGTTTTAAAGGTACTTTTAGACAATTCATTGCAATGGCATGCGTTGTAATGGAATGCGTTGTGAAGGATGTTGCGTTGTGAAAAATGCGTTGTAGAGGCATGCGTTGTAAAGTATGCATTGTAACGTCATACAACCCCCCTGGCACTGCGTTTGCGACTTCTGGCTTCAATGGTGGCAAAACCAGAGCCCCAAACATATAGGTTCTCCGCAGTCATGATTATCTGCCCGTTTTTTATTGTAGCAATAATGAATAAAATTCTGTTATTGAGTTTGAGTGTTATAAAAAAATTAATTAAGTTCACCAATATGGGATACTTCTGCTCAAAATGTAGGCACCCTGCCGCGGATGATCTCCATATGTTTGTCGACTGTCCAGAGATAAGAAACTATTGGATTAAGATTGAGGATTTTCTGGAAGATGTCCTCCAACAACAACTGGTAGTTACCCTGAGGACTATTTTCTCTGGACTGAGGACAGACTATAATCTTAAGGAACTCCCTACTAGATTAATCTTTTATGTTATCCTTCTCGCAAGGCGTGAAATCTGCAGAGCCTGGAAAGAGGTTAATCCTCCAACCTTTTCAGAATGTTTAAAATATATAATTTTTACATGTGAGTCTGATTTGGCATGTGACAGTACAAGTTTTGACAATATCTGGGCGGCCCTTGTGGCTTGGCGTAAGAGGTAATTGGTCTTCCAATGATTCTTCTGGGCACTGTTGGTTCTTTTTCTCCAAAGTAACACAGGGTTTATGGTGTGAAATGGAGTTGATCAAGAAAACAGTAGCGACTTGAGGGATTTGGCCCCCCTTTCCTTGTATTGGTCTATAACAGCAGGGTCGGAATAGGATGACCAATTGTGATGGGATGGGTCATTTCAAGAATGCCCAATATGTTATATGAGGAAAACCAAAAAAGAAAAAAAAGCAAGGAAAATTGCGCCATCTCTTTTTTGATATGGTGCATTTTTCTCTCTCCCATTGACACAAGGCATGGAAGCAACTGGTTCAGCGCTGCTTTGCATCAAAGAATTGAAAATCTCAATCACTACCTGTCAATTCTCACTCACTTTAACTCATACGCACATGCTTCCAAATAAAGACACGCTTGCTCAAACATAAGCATGCTGTCTCTCAGTTAAACACACTCTCACCTCAAGCATGCATACTACATGTATTTTAAACCATTTTTTCTTGCTACAGCAGCAACTAAAGTTCCTAAGTGTGCTCCATTTTTTATAACACTCAAACTCAATAACAGAATTTTATTCATTATTACTACAATGAAAAACGGGCAGATAATCATGACTGCAGAGAACCCATATGTTTGGGGCTCTGGTTTTGCCACCATTGAAGCAGCTATTTGTTTAAACTGCGTTTATGTTGTTGCACTGTTCTTGTTTTTAACAAGGAAGGGGCTTATGCCCAATAAAGTAATTTTTGTTAAAGCTCCCTATCCTGTTTTAACCATCACATTCATCTTCATTTTTTTGCACTGCACTTTCCCATCAGATCATCATCATTTGGTCTAATCTAGTAATTGTAGGTCATTACCCCATGCCAAAGATGGGGGTATGCCGTATGTCTCAATGATCAAGAGACAGAATACCCTGGCAGGATTACCAAATGAAAACATTGATCCATACAAGTTATTGATGGGAATCCATAATGGGTTTTGATTAGCAATTACAGGTGGCCCTTTTCTTGGCGATCTGGTCTGTTGTTCATAACTGTTAGCCACTTCTTTATCTTGTTGTACCTTTTAGACTTGAAGGTATTTTGAAAGATATTCAGATCAGGTTTCCGATTTAGACCTCTAAGTTTGTTTGTTGTTCATGTTGTTCCTTCAAGGGGATAGAACTTAGACGGGTCTTTAAGTGTCCCTTTAGCCCTCCGATACCGTTTTGTTAGTTATATACTCAATACATTATTCCCATGCCATAGCTTGGCTGTGAGTAGGCAGGTTCAAGTTAGGAGACAGGTATGTAGAGCAATTAAAAACACCAATTCAGTAAATATTTAAGACACAACACACAATAAAAATAACAAACCAAATAGGAAATATTTGTATCCTTAAAATTACACCAACACAACAAATCTCCAATATAGGGAACCAGAGATAGGATTTTTTTAAGAATAAACACTGTCTAGTTCTTGGAACCTAATGGAGTTTTTACCCAAAGCCCTCCAAACTTCTGGAACTCCTTCCTGAAGTTCCTCTTGAGGGTACAAAGGGCCTAAAAAACAATCCAAGGATCTGGAAGCTCCAAGATGGTCCTGGAAAGTTTGGGACCACAGTTCACACAATGCACCTGGCCAAAGCCCTTAAAAGTCGACTGGAGGGAAGAGTATCCAAGATGGCGCCCATGTAGGAGCAAAAGTGTGGTGTTCCGCTGCAGCACACAGTCCAACGGCGGATGTGGGGCTGCTCGAATGCAGCACATCTGGGAGGCAGTGCACTCGGAAATGGATTGTTGGTACCACTGTGGCAGCAGGATGTTCCAATCAATGAGATGAAGCTGGGAGAGCCAGTGCAGCGCCCGCGATTAAGACGGCAGCTTGAGCAGATGACTCAGCTGGGGCACCGGACAGCGGATGGTCTCTTCGCGGGTGGAGAAGTGCCTGCCCCCATCTCTCCTGCTGGAAGCGACTGCTGCAGAGCCTACCTACTCTGCGGAGAGAGTTGGGCTGTTTGCCGTGACGGGGCTGGTGAATGCAGAGAAGGAGACCTACGCGACAGACTGCAGGGCTGTGGCTGGGCGGCAGACCCAGGGCGCCTGAAGTCCCTGCGGGCCGGATTGATGTAGCAGAGGAAGCAGAAGCCCAGACCTGACCTAGGTGAGGCCTGTGGGACCAGCCCAAACGGGAATCGGGCCTGAAGTGGAGAGACACTTGTGTGGTACTGAAACGGTGGGGCATCGGCGGTGCGCACCTCCCCTGGATCCATAATTAGACGCAGAATAGGCACTGCGGGGGCATGCCCAGAGGAGGCTCCCCACCCACCCTGGAGATATTGGAGTAGGTGGCCCCACCCATGCATGCTGGGACCACTCTGTATGTGGTGGCCTAGCTGAGAGAACCCCAGCAAAGCTGAACTGAGGGCCTGGGCCTGTATGGGCCAGCAACTATGGAGGGAGACTCAGCCTGTCATTGGGCTGACATTGGTGGACTGGGCCAGAACAGCGTGCGCCCTGGGGGATCCTTACCGCCTCACCTATGCAGCCACAGAATACTGTAAGGTGCCTGTGAAGCACAGGAGCAGCTGCCCACACTACTGCAAATATGATGACGCTGCACAACAAGAGAGACCCTACCATCAAGGACATACTCGATGGAAGGAACGTGTCAGCGAGGCCGGCTCCCCTTCTTGGTCCCCCCTGTGTCCACAAAACAGACTACTGCAGGAGAGGAGGCTCCGGTTACACAAGGCTTAATGAGTCCTTATTCCACATGCTGTGTGATGACATCTCTACCCTGAGGCAAGAGATGGCTAAAGATGTCAAGGAACTCTGCCAGTGTTGTGTTCCATTTTAGATTCCGAATGAATTTCCCGATTCATGGCCTTATATAGGTACAACTCACATTTCCCTTATATAGGTATTGAAATCAAGTCCTTATTTAGGCATAGCCCATGCTACCCAAATCCAGGCATGGCTACTTCCATCCGTTCATCTACGTCACAACGATTTCTTGGAAAACCAGACTCTTAAGCTGAAGGGACTTCCCCTAGCCTGGATATTGATTTCTCCAAAAACTCATTTATTATGAACATCTATTCCTTAGGGGTTCATTCATGACGTTCACATGCCCGACTTTTACGTCAATACTGGCATTCCTAAACACCTTCAAGGTATAAATATACCTTCACTTGCTATTGCAAAGCATGGTGTGGTTCGGTGCAGTTTGACTACCAACTTGCACGACGCAACTCGCTACAGCAAGTGCTGAAGGAAGCCAACTCTCCAGCTGATGCACTGACTAGACGCTGTCATCCTCCTGCCGAGAATCCAGCTCCAGTGTTTCTGACTCCCCTTGCGGAAGGTTGGGAAATCGAATCCTGAGAAAGAGATACCAACCTCTCTCATTCTAAGGTATGGAGCTGATTAGAACCTAGAGAAACCTTTAGCAGTTCTTGGCAGAACTAAAACTATAGCTAAACAGCACCTACTTCTTCCCTGGTACTAGACCTAGGTTAGGTACATTGGGGTAGGCATATTTTAGAAGCACCAGTTGAGTATTTTAGCCTGTGTTATTTATGTATGTATTAATATATATGTCATAGCAACAGACAATGCTATTACAGTATTATTTTATATTACTGTTCACGCTGTAGGCATTATACTTTGCATTCTGTCTAACGATTGTAGCAGTTCATATCTCTTGCAAGAGAAATAAGACTGTTCAATAAACCCCTTTTATTGAAACGCCTGTCTCTCTATCTCTATGCAACGCTGTAGAAATGAAGCATGCACGATTGACCGAGTGAAATAGTTATCTATTGTTTCCATGACTCTGAAGAAATTGTTCTGGTTCTAGGGGAAACAAAGTTGTCATGTTTATGCGGTTGTCAGAGACTAATCCCTTCTTGTTTATTCGAGAGCAGGGGAACCATGCACGTGGAGAGGAATTGGAAGCCTGCTGCAGTCAAATCCTCCAACTTCAAGACCGAAATGCTGGCCTCAACTACTACTTGGAAAAACTGGGGAAGTTGTCCAGTAGCTCAAACATTCTAATTAAGGGGTTTCCATTGCAGGCGGATGCAGGTAAATTTGAAAACTACATATTTCGGCTAATCCACCATATTGTTCCAAACTTAATGGACAGGGAGCTGATCCTAGACTGCACACACCAAGCTGTCCGGCCGTCGGGGGCCCCAGAGGCCCTGCAGGATATTCTAGCATGTCTACATAACCATCGCCAGAAAGAAAGGATCGTGAATGCAGTGCCGGACCACAACTTTGTCATGTTTGAAGGGACAAAAATATGGCTCTATCAGGACCTCTCTTTCATCTCGTTGCAGTGGCATAGGGCCCTGAAGCTGGTGACCTCATTCTGTGGGAATGAGGGGTCCAATGCAAATGGGGATATCCATTCTGCCTCACCATTCACCTAGGAGGGAGAAACACATGTGGTCCACTCTCTGCATGAAGCAGACCCAATATTGGGTTTTGACCTGGAACAGCTGGACCGGTGGCAGTGGCGGTCCCCAGCCCTCTCATCGCAACTCGCCTCTGTGCGCTGGCCTAGACCACTGGGCCGTAAAAGGATGCATAAGTCCATGGCGGAGGAGAACTTCAAGAAAAGGTCAGCCCTGCTGCAGCAGCTTACACATGAGGATACCTCGCTGGACTTAGCGGTCTCTTCTGTGCAAGGTGTTTTGTTTTATGCAAAACCCACCCACTTGCCTTGTCTTATGGGGGGCCCACCTCGCGGTTTTAGAACTTAGGCTCTAGACACTGCTGATCTCTCCCCGTCTGTGCCCATGGGAAGCCAAGGCTGCGGCTTGATTCCACTTTGATGTGGTTGAGCTCCCACGACACCCTGACTCTCTGTCTACTTCCTTTAATGGCTCGCTAGTGACATGGACCCTATTTACACAAAATGTTGCTTTCCGCATGTTGGAGTAGTTAGTTCCCGTGTTTTACACCCGCCCCACCATCTTGGATGTACAAAGTACATATGATTACCCTACTAGTTCTCATACTTCATTTTACCACCACATCCACACACGCTCCTGAAAGGGATGCACTCAGGATGGATGACAATGCATATTTTAATTCCTAAAGTGTATGGTTAAAGTACTCAGTTTTAATGTTATGAGTCTGAATACCCTGGCTAAGTGAGTGGCATTGTTATTGCAAAGGAGGGCCTCCCAGCGCGTTATATGACTCCTTCAGGAGATGCATTTCCTTCTAAAGGACTGGGGTCACTTGAAATCTAAGAAGTTTGATTGGCAATACTTTTCCTCAGGGACAAGTTACTCAAATAATTGCGAAATTGTGGGGCGCAGGCTCTCCCTGCACTTCACTCTGTGCCAGCACAGCTTTACAGTGACATTCGTGTATGCCCCTAATGATATTCAAGTATCCTACAGTTGCCAGGCACTTGGGAGTGTCCTCACTTCACCCAATACCAATGTCTTGATCAGTGGGGATTTTAACCTGGTACCCAACCTCCTGTTAGATCGATCAATACAAAGGGTAGGCACTACTGGTGTATTCTCTGAGCAGGGTGTCAGGTGGCTTGATCAGGTGGTACTGGTGAATTTATGGAGGTCCTCAAATCCCATTACAAGGGCCTACTCCTTTTTCTCTGTGGCACGCCAATCCTATGTGAGAATAGACTATTTTCTAATCACTAACTCTTTTCTGCCTGTAGTAAAATGCACAGATATCGGAGTAGCGGCCCTTTCAGACCATGCTCCAATTACAGTTAGACTGCACTTGCCCATCAGCTGCCCCAGATTGTGAATGTAGAGCCTCAATCCCAAACTCCTAGCTTATGAACCCACGGTTACTGAAATAAAAGGTACTTTGAAGCTATTCTACGCACTCAAAGTGGTGATCAGGTGGGCATACACAGAGGCAGCAGCCCAGTTTAATAAAGACCTTAAAGGTAAGCGCACAGCATTAGAGGCTCAGATGGTGTCATTGTAGGAATCTGAAAGGTAAGCAGGCTTGCGTAGGGTGCGCAGGAGCTCACTATCACCAGAAAGCAACCCAAGGTGCTAGACATGGATGTGGCAGAACATGCAGCACTATGCACTAACAAGAAATATTACACCGGGGTAACCAGGCAGGATGACTTCTGGCTCACTGCTTGCATTCACAGATGCACAACTAGAGGCTCATAATAATTATAGACTCCTCCAAATAGGCAGTACGATACGAGGAGGGAATAGCGGACTAATTTGCTCGATTCTACTCCAAACTTTACTCCACTGAATCACTCAACCCCAATGATATGATGCCTCTTTCTTGAAGGGAGATATTACCTCACAGGAGGTGCTTGGGGCCATAGGAAGACTCCAACTGACAAGGCCCAAGACAGGTTTACAGATGTGTTTTTTAAAACAATTGCTGAACTGCTGGCTCACATACTGGCAAGGCTGTACAATTCCTCCAGCACCCAGGGCATACTTACAGATACAATGAAATCAGCCAGGGGAAGGGCCCGCATTACTTCGCCTCATACCGTCCCATATCTTTATTGAATGTAGATGCGAAAATATTTACCGGCATTCTAGCCTTACAATTGGGGGAGAATTGGCCTGGCCTGACAGGTTTCCTCCCGGGACACAATTGCGGGGATAACACCAAACACTTGATACACCTTATTGATTAGACCACTTGTTCCTGTGTCTCTACTTTGCTAATATTGATCGACACTGAGAAAGAGTTCGATTTGGTACATTGTTTCTTCCTGCACTCAGTACTAGAAGCAATAGGCTGAGGTCCCCGATTCCATAAGTGGATATGGTCTTACTATTCAGACCCTGTGGCATTGGTGAGAGTTAGCGGATAACTATCTCACCCCTTCTTCATTACCAGAGGGACACAACAAGGGAGTCGTCTGTCAGCACTACTTTTTGCTCTATATATCGAGCCCATGGGGGAGCAACTGTGGTGACACCCCCTTATAGAGGGAGCTTAAATGGGAGGCCAATCTCACAAGATGGCATTGTATGCCTTACGATGTGCTCTTGGTGATTACAAAGCCCCACGCTTCATTGTCACTGCTCTTGGAGGAGCTCGAATGGTTTGGCACGGCCTCTGGATTTAAAGTGAACACCTGCAAATCACACGCCTTTGGCCTAAACATTTTACAGGCTGAACATGCCAAATTGGCGGCTCTCTTCCCATTTTCTTGAGCATCACAGGGAATCCATTACCTACGTACCTGGCTTTTCTCTACCCTGGGCAAGATCGTTACCAATAAGTCCCGCTGAAGACCTCCCAATCAATGTTTCAGTCTTGGCATGGGGGCCCTATATCATGGACTGGCCAATAGCTGCTGTTAAGATGTGTCTACTTCCCAAAATCTTGTATCTTATGCAAACAGTGCCACTCCAGCTACCGCCTCAGATTGAACAAAAACTGTAATGCCTCATAGATGCCTTTTTCTGGAAGGATAAGCATCCCAGGATGGCCAAGGAGCGCTCCTATTTGCCAGTAGCAAACGGGGGATTGGGCAGATATTATAAGGCAGTAGAACTGCATTTTCTTGTGGAATGGCAAGGCCAGACTGCAGAGAAAAATTGGTGTTTTTTAGACTCGGCAGTGGCGGATGTAGACATTTGGAAAATCCAATGGTTACTGTGGTGACACCAAATGCCAGGGGTGTAACTTTCTCTAGTGTTCCGGGCGAAAGCCGGGTCTTGGTTCAAACATAGCGGGTCCAAACAGCTCTCAACCCCCATCTCTCCACTTACTCCAATTATGGGGAATGCGAGTTTCCCTCCGGCGCTCCACGGCACGTCCTTCTCACATTGGCAACAGGCCAACTGTAAGAGGATTAGAGATCTCTTTGATATTTGGGGCATCCTGAACTTTCCCCTATTACAAAAGGTTTTTGGGCAGTCCGAGACAGAATACTGGCACTACCTTGTGCTCTGGCACCGGGTGGCCCACCCATTAGTACGCCCACATGCGAACAGACCACTCACCACCTTTGAGCGATGGCTCCTTTCTCGGCGCAATGACAGACATTTCCTCTCTGACATCTACATCTTCCTCAGCACAAGCTCCTGTGTGTTGGCCTCCCCATCACGAGCGCTCTGGGACCCAGAGTGTGAGCATACATTTTCTGACAAAGAATGGACTGATATTTTGCAGCAAACTCACATATCCCCTTGCAGGGCTCCTGGCAGGGCGACTCTTCTTAAGATTACTCATTACTGGTATTACACACCCCTGCGCATCTCTAGGTGGAAAAGAGGATATGACGTTCGCTGCTGGTGTCACTGTGGTGCATCCCACACTTTGCCTCATCTGTTGGGGCACAGCCCCAAGCTACACTGCTACTGAGGGGATGTACTTGCGGACATAGACCAGATGTTTCATTCTGAGGCCCCTCGCTTTCCGAACTATATCCACTTAGGCCTCCCCAACACCCTAACCAACCCCTGTGATCAATGTGTGGTAGAGCTATTACTTTGGCTCTGTGTGCAGCTAAACATGTTTTTTTATTAAGATGGAGCACAGACACTATACCCATGCATGCTGAATGCCTAAACAAACTTTGGGACCCACTCAGCATGGAGAAGCTAACTTCCATTGTTGAGCATACCATTCCCGCTTTGAAAAGACTTCTGGCCCCTGTGTACAATTTTTGTCCACCACCTTATGGAAACTTTCCTGCCCACTTTATTTATGAGTCCTCCACCACACGATAAACACCTCAGACCCAACATAACTCTTTTGTCGGAGGAACAGAAGCTAGAGATTAGCTGTGGATATTGCTGTGCTAATGCAGCCACCCTTTCTCTCTCCCTCGCCACCATTCCGTCACTTTCTCCTCCCTCCCCCTTAGCCCCCTTTTAGACCTCTCCGTTGTTATCCCCCTCTTCACGCCTCTATAATTTTCTGATTGCTCACTGGCCGGTAGATGCAGGCGAGTGATATAGTTATTTCCTTATCCTTAAAATCAATACAAATAGATTCAATCCAATAAGTCCACTGGATGCACTCCAGGCAGGAGACTCTTGGTGGAGTTTATGCAGGTGAGCTCTGTTAACCTGTAACTTAAAGGGAGTTCATGCCTTATCCCTCTTGAAGCAAGGTAGATCCAAAGGCTGTAGTTCCATATAATGCAGCAGGCACAGTCAGTCAGAATGCAGGACCTGATGGTGCAAATCAAGTTTCCAGCTTGGCAATCCTTCTTCTCTTAGGTTCAAGCAGCAGATCTGAGAGGCTCTGCCCCTCTCACATATTTATATTCTCTGGGTTCAAGCAGGAGAGCTCTCCTATCCAATGAGGTGCGGGCAACACCCCAGATCATGAGCACTTCCTCCAAAGTGTGGCATAACCTCTACCCGAAAGCACTATTTCACCAAAATTCAGTATGGGTGAACTCTCAGCAGAGGTGCAAGAACTAGGTAAACCAACCTACAGTATGGCTCATTTCCATAGCTCTTCTCTCCCTATAATTTGCAAATTCCTGCCTTTAACCTGCTTCCTGGCTGGGACTGAGGTACTAGTGGGTTGGTGGGCCTGTCATTCCATTCCTGTCCTATTCTCCTTTGAAGCGTCATGCTTTACGACCCCTTCCCCTTGCTCTGGCATTCCTGTGTAGAAGAGCTCTCTCCACCAGATTGCCTCTTCCTGGGTGAGAAACATATCACTTCATCAGAGCAGCCTGGCTAATTTTGTTAACTCTGACACATCACAGAAGATGTCAACAGTGAAGGATACGCTGTTCCCCAAGGTGATAAAGTAAGTGAACCAAGCAATGGGTGAATGCCCAAACAAAGGAGGAAAGGGAGGGGAATCCTCCCTTTCAGAACTAAAACCCTCACATACCCAGCAAGCTAGGTGTCACGCTTCGTCATCTGGGTTTTCTCCTCGACAGGCCGGCGGTGCAATGCCCGACGGGCCCCCATAAAGGGACTCTTTACAGGAGATCTTTTGTTCCTGCCGATGGTGCGGCGCATGTGAGGGCCCTAGGGAAGGTGTAGACGTACGGAGAAAGTGGATTAAACAAGGTTAGATTATCCACTGGGTAATTTTTAATAGTGTGGTAACCTACCTTGTTAAAAGAAGTGAGGAGAGAGTACTCACGGGTGCCAAGATCCAGGAGAGTACGCTCTACTTAATGGTCAACATTTTTCATGCTGTTGTTCACAGGGATACAGTGCATTTCATCAGGACCTATCAGGAGAAACTATCTACACGCTGTGGATGGTGAGGATTCTACCTACCACAGGATTCATGCTTCAGGCTTTACGACCCCTTCCCCTTGCTCTGGCATTCTTATGTAGCAGAGCTCTCTCCACCAGATTGCCTCTTCCTGGGTGAGAAACATATCACTTCATCAGAGCAGCCTGGCTAATTTTGTTAACTCTGACGCATCACGTAAGATGGCAGAAAGTTTGGCTTACATACAAGAAAGTCTTTTAACTTTTTTTCTATATACTTTGGGATAAATTCAACAAATTGCATATTGTTGGATTTATCAATACCATTCTCCTAAATCCTTGAATGGTGTTTTATTTAATTCCTAGTGATAATTATGCATTCATAAACTATTGCAATGTTATCCTATGGGGCTAGGTATCTACAATGGGACACCTAGGAGAGACTTTAGGAATATGCAATAATAGTATAGAGCCTCACCCCACAGTGCTCCTAGCACCAAAGTCAATTAAGAGAGGCGCTTTAATGCAATAGGGAAATATAAATGTGCAATCTCTCTATTCCAAGGGCATATAAAACATATGTTATAAGGGCCCTTATTATAATGACATGACACCCATCCCTAGGACACATAGGGGAGACCCTGGGGGTACCTAAATGCCAAAAATATTGTCGTTTATCACTTGTTAACTGCCCCTACGTCCAAAGTCGAGTTTGGGCACAATTTCCATTTAAAGGCAATGCAGCAACACAGAGCTGTTTTTAAAATGACATCAGGCTCTCAGCGGTGCACACATGCAAGTGCAGAAATGGCTGCTGGTCTCTAAACCGCCATGCCCTATTATAGTCTAGGAACTGATAGATAGATTAATCCCCCTGCCCTATTATCTACAAGGGACTATTAGGGTAGGTCATGCCAAATATAAGTGTACCCTAATATATAGTGTGTATGTGTGTGTTTTCATTGTCTTTTCAACATAGCACTGGTCCTGGGTCTGGTTCGACAGAGCCCAGGTACAGTCAAAGTCAGTTAACAGCAGTACCAGTCAGCAAACATTGGGGATGTGCAGGGCCACAGGAGAACTTTGTAACAGAGTGTCTTAGCCAACCGCCCGCACAAGATACTAGAATGCGCTGACAAGTCAGTAGAGTACATTTGAGGCTTTGCGGCAATCAAATGCAAGGGGTAAAAAGACATTGAATTAAATTACACATTTTATTAAGGAGGAATTTTAAGTAAACTGGAACTGTGTCTCAGCAATACCTATGCCCATAGTATACTAGGGACTGTAGTCATTGGATATCATCTATAACATGGATAAAGAATACAGATAACTGGATATAGCACCTTATTGAAGATTGTAATTGAGATTACAATCCTGTGATTCACCTTCTATTGAACTGTATAGAATTTAGTGGTGTTGTAAGATTACAGGGCTCTCTATGAACGAAAAGATAAGCAATGAGCTGGGCAATACATTGTGTCCGCTGGTTGATTGTTGAGTTCTGAACTCTTGCATCCACACTAACTTCGTGAGAAGCATTGACTGCTCGCACTCACTATCCTGAGAGTCAAGTGTGGAGAGTGTTGCACTTGGCTCAGGTTGCAGAGACCTAGTAGGAGAGACCCCAGGACACCAGTGGCAAATTACCTCATGTACCTTAGTTGGGGCACAGTAACTGCTGTCTGGAATGTTACCACTGAATGGGGGTTGAGAATAGTTAATTGGTTTATGCAGGTTTCACTTTAACAGGTTTATTAGCCAAAGGTAGGTGCATCACACAGGTTTCTTATGCGGGCTATTTTGTAGGTCATTAGGAAGATTGAAACAATGTGAACACATAATATTGAAGAAGGTGGTGACTTCAAAAGTTCACAAGGTGAGAAATGTGAAACTTTCAATGACAGCATATTTGAAAATGGAATTGAACAGATTATGTAAAGAGGGAGGCATGGAAGAAACAGAACCATCAAAGGAGTTTTCACCTGTAGTTCTGTAGTTTTAGCTGCAAAAGGCATGTTGCAACTTTGTGTGGATTGCACTACGTAGGTGTGGATGGTTGACCCCTACCCATTACCTTTGAAGGGTGCTAAAGTTTTCAGCACACTAGATTTGTCCTCTGCATACCACTCTAACGCTTTGCATGAAGACTCAAGAGCTTTAACATCTTTCATTGCACTGGAAGGAGTGTACTGCTACCTATGCATGCTTTTAAGCTCAGTATTCCTATTGAGGGTTTTAGAACAAATCATGCATGAGCTGTTTGGAAACATGAAAAACTTCACATAATTTCAAGATGAGATACTTGGTGCCAGTAAAGAAGGCCATGACAGTATTCTGATGGAAGTTTTGTCTATGCTAAGTATTAGTGAATTGGTGATTACGAAGACAAAATGTAAAATAGATGTGAAATATGTAGTGCATCTTGGGTATACCATTACTGAGAAAGGCGTAGAACAAAAAATGTGTTTGGTTAAAGCATTTGTTGATGCGCCATGTCCCAAGAACAAAGGCTAGTTGTGGTCATTTCAAGAGATATTGCAAGGTTCTCAAACAAAACACTCCACAAAAAGAAACTATTGAAAAAAAATTAACAATAGGCATGAGACAGTCAGTCGTCATGACAGATGACAGAAAGGTATGGGATGGGTCAGTGTTACTTCATGAGCACATTGGCAGTTTAGAGACTGTCACTCATGCATTCAGTCAATTTTGAGGTGTGGAGTGCATGTACTCAAAGATCAAAAATGAAACTTAAGTTTGATTGTGGGGTATGACTCACTTTTGCCAATACATAAAGATATCGCATTTTTCTGTACACTGATCACAAATCATTGGTTAATCTTCTGTTCACAAAAGGAGGTGATAAAGTCATATCCTGGATTTCAAGGTGGCAATTAAAGATCCAGGAATACATTTTTGATCTACAGTATATGCGTGGGTGCATAAATGTGTTGGCAGATTGACTGTCTCTTTTGCCTGTGCCAGATTAAGAACCACAAGAATTGAGGGATGACTGCTAACGAACTCAAGGGAAAGATGGTGGAACTTGTATAGAAGAGTGAGTTATGCATCTTTTGAGGTAGCAAAGTATTATGACGTGGGAGGTGATTTGTGCCTGCATGATTGTGTGATCTATGGGAGTGATCTGTGGGTTGTTAAAATGGTAGCTTGAAATCTAATACATGAAGGTCACCCCAGGATGAGTGGTACCAAGAGCAGATTTAGAATGGAATTTTGGTAGGCCAGAGTAGCTTGAAGTGCACAGGAGAAAGTGCACAGCTCTGCTGCTTGTGACTGGAGTGATCATTTCCCTAAAAACTGCATTGTTCCCCAGAGAGGATATTGATAGGAAAGCGCTTGCGGAAAAAAGTCTTAAGACAAATCTGGTCCATTTCATGAGGGAGTTTCTAAGGCTCTGTATGCAGTTATCGTTGTTAATCATATTATTTTCCTAGTTTTCAGAGAATACGTTTGTTTACCAAACAACTTGCCATGAAATAATAAAGTTTATATCAAAAACATTTGAGAGAGAAGATTTTAACCCACAAACCTGGCAACCAATAACAGTGTTCAGTTAATATTCAAGGAAATGAAAGAATTCTTAGCAAGGAGATGGATTGAACATACTTGTATGTCAATGTAGGTTGTATGATGGAACCACACATGCTGTCACCACACATGCCATTACAACGCAAACACTTCCACGCATGAGCCACTACCACGCAGCAATTTACTACGCATGTCTTTATAATGCACATTCATAAGGACACAGTAAAAGTGCCATTACCATGCATACGGTAACCATGTATACCACGGCAACGCACATTTTTACAACAAAATTGTGCTTAATGCAGTGTTGGTTTACTGATGAAGTTTTAAACATGGTAAGGTTTTCCCACAAACAGGCATAGAAAACAACAAGAACATTTGTAAGAATTTTTATTTTGAAATTTTTCTTGTGATTGGTGAACAGCCCTATGTCAAAGCAAGCGATTCTTAGCAAAATGTACCCGCGGTACAGCGTTGAAAAACACTAAATAATAGGAACCGATAGCATTATAAATAGTATTTAACCATCTAAACATTTGTCTCTTCTCTCTTTTACTGGCCCCTACAAACATTGTCACCAATCAATGTGGCTGGCATAGATTGCGTAAAAGGTCTGTCATGTAGATAGGCTTTGCCTTCACACTGCGTTAAGTTAGCATGAGCTTATTAGAAGTTTAAACGCCATTTTTCCTTTCTGCTGCACATATTGTTATTAATGCTTTGAGCCTAGTAGAATATTTTGCTTCACACGAGAATATGTTTTACTATTGTATCAGCTTTTCTTGGTAAACTATGTCTGAACAGTGAGTGCCGAGGCCTTCAAGGTTATTTCAACACAGTGGTTGTTATTCGGTCTGATCAGCGCACGTCTTAGACATAACACATAGGCAGCTGTGGCCAACTTTGGCTTTTGGCGCGTTTAATAATGCACTGCGCAGAGCATGCACACACACTTGATGAATATTCGCATGCAGAGAGCTGATGTGGAAGATGATGTGATCCCTTTCTACTAAGATCAGAGGTATGGGGCCGCCCTTCTAAAACCCAAAGAGACCTTCTATAATATAATATAATATACTAGCAAGGGAGGGTAAGACTGAGGTGCTTTTTAGACTTCTTCCCTTTAGCATTTTAACATGCTTTCACCCTTTGTATTTTATTGATTAGTAACTATGCTGATAACCTTGTTGCTTATATGTTTGCTTGTATTAGCGAAGATACTGCGCTTGAGAACACTGCATTAGAAATAAATATTTCAAACTTGCACGTGTCTTCATTTACTCCTCGTTTTGGACTGGTATGATAGTATAACGAAAGAGTGTTCATGTGTTCCACATTACCTGAGGTGTTCTAAGTCCATGTTCTGGGTTGTCTAATCATTGGGGGTATTGTAGAACCAATGAGACACTGATTGCTAGTCTGGTAGGGGATTTTGGATACTAGGGTGAGTTTTGGTACACCCTAATTCTCTTAGGTTCTAATGCTCTATGCGCAGTTCTGTGTATGAGCAGAATCCCTGACATATTTTACACAGTTAAAATAAATATACATTCAGTCACTGCTTTATTTATAAAAAAAACTGTTTCCTATACATATTTTGTTTCAAATTGTCATTTACCCTCCTAAAACAGATATATATGACATCCACCCTTTTGTCACCAGTGGTATGCTGCCATTTAAAGGGATTACACACTTATCTGCGACCGGAGCAAAGAAAGCCAAGTATATTCCAACAATGCCACCTAGCAACAGAAGTAAGTAAACATATGAACTGGTATAAGCTCTGTCAACCTTAGGGCAGTAACCCAAATATTTCTTTTACAATTCACAGAACTTTCCCCAAAATAGTGGGCCCAATATAGAAAAGTCGCTTTCCAACAGTTCTTACAAATGTGGTAAATAATATCTCCATAACTTTGTTAAAAATGTGTTTTAAAATTAAACAACATGGAAACGTGTGCAGAAAACTCTAGAAACAAGTGTGTAGAATATATTTTCACAACTTAAGTGTGACAGGCAATGTAATTCTTTAAACATACCATTGGTAAAAGTGTAAAAAAAAGATGCTGCTGGACAGTGATTGGGGGGAAAAGTTTACTGGAAACACAAAAAGGTGCTGGACAATGTCTTTGGGGGGTCTAACTTGTTTACTTACAACCCTACTAATACATTGCCTCAGAGTAGGTGTAGATCAGTGAATGGGGAGTAATTTTACTATTCTAACTCTGCCAGGTACTTATCTCAGGGAAGGTGCAGGACAGTGTCTGGGGAGCAGATTTACGAGTCTAACTCTGCCGGGAACTTGCATCAGGGAAGGTGCTGGACAGTGTCTGGGGGGCAGATTTATCATTCTAACTCTGCTGAGTACTTACCCCGGGAAAGGTCCTGTAAAGTTGTTGGGAGGCAGATTTACTATTCTGACCCCGCCAGGTACTTACGTCAGAGAAAGTGCTGGACAATGCGTGGGGGCAGATTCACTATTCTAACCCTGCCAGGTAATTACCTCAGGGATGGTGCTGGACAGTGTCTGGAGGGCCAGATTTACTATTCTAAATCCACCAAGTACTTACCTCAGAGAAGGTGCAGGACAGTGTCTGGAGGGCAGATTTACTATTCTAACATTGTCAGGTACTTACCTCAAGGAAGATGCTGAACAATCCCTGGGAGACTGATTTACTATTCTAATTCCGCCGAGAAAGTGACTCGGAGGCAGATTTGCTCTTCTTACTTCGCCAGGTGCTTACCTCAGGTAAAGGGCTGAACAGTGTCTGTGTCTGATTTACTATTGTAACTCCACCAGGTACTTACCTCAGGGAAGGCTCAGGACAGTGTCCGAGGGGTAGATTTACTATTCTAACTCTGCTGGGTACGTACCTCAGGGAAGCTGCTTGATAGTGACTGGAAGAGCAAAATTACTATCCTAACTCAGTAAATTTTCAGAAACAAACATAATAGTTGAAAAACATGTTCCAAAAAATGTGCTTGTAACATATCTTTCTTCTTCTATCCAGATATCTTGCTAGTAACAATTTTCAACAATTCCTATGAGTAAATCAAGGGAAGAAGACCCAGAAACATCTTGCAATACAAAAAAGAAAAAAACAACGAATCTCCAGGTACAAACAGAACAACCGTTTATTTTGTCTTAGCTAATTATATTTTCTTCTACAGGATAAATAATCTAGCTATGAAACTTTACCAATTTCCATGGCATTTAAACTTCTCTTTAAATACACTGTGTCAGTAGTAATAAAATAATTTTTTCTTTCAATTTACAATGATAAAAACATTTTTAAGTAAACATTTCTAGACCTTTTCATATCTCTTCTCTCTCCAGGTACCTCCATAAACTATACAAGGAAAGCCTTCCAAGTAGTAAAGATGGTACAACTCAAGCAACACCTTGAATAATAGTTTAGTAGACAGATCTCCAGTTCCAAACCACTCAATAATGCAAAACACAGGTACACGAGGAAACATTTTTTTTTTGCAAAGTAATTTAATAGGTTTTTCTTTTGTGGCAAATAAAAAGTATGTAGAAATTGTTAAACTGATTTCAAATGGTTTTTTTTAAACTTTGCATTGCCTCATTTGTTTGTCAGAAATAATATTTACATTTTCCCATTGTCTTTTAGGCCGTATGTCCACAGAAAAAAATAATACAACATTACATTTAAAAAATGAAACACAGTCTTATCTTCTTTGTTTATCAACAGACTCAGCAGCAGTGGATTCTAGTCACCACACCAGTTACATCCAATCAGGGCGGTGTAATAGATTATTGAAAATTGAGGGCTACATTTTCTTTAAGGAAAGTTTAACTGACCCAGGAGTCATTGGAGGTACGTAGAATATTCCTCATTCCATTGCAAAGGCAGAGCGGTTACTCTGGATGACATAGTGGAGAGGTCCACAGAGCACAAACACTCTGCCTCTGCAATGGAGATTGCAGTTATGGAAAATCTGCAGAAGATAATATATTTGGCAGCCACCTCCAATGAACCCAGTGGCTCAGTGTTGCTAATAATATGCCCCAAATCCCTAATTTAAGGTGAATGATCCAGAGAACAAAACAGGCTATCAATCCACACACAATATCGCCACAAACATACTCTTATATTAACATACCCCATGAAGTGACTTTTACCACTGAACCTTTTCTTTGGCATGATAATGAACATTCTTCTGAAACTTATTCTTTTTTCTCCACAGCACATAATTTTGTTACACTTGAGAATACTGAAATTTGGATGATGGATGGGACTTTTAAGTCTACACTCCATCCTTTTAACCACATTTACACTATTCATGGCAATATTAATAATAGAACTATCCCATTAGTATTTAATTTACTGCCTTACAGGCAATCCTCCACTTATAGTGAGTTTTTATTAATTATGAAAAAATCGAAACTCTCAGCAAAAGTCCTAGGAAAGTAATAATTGATTTTGAGTTGCAAATGATAAATACAAATACTAAACTATATCCAGATACCCAAAGTCAAGGATTTTGTTTCACTGTTCCGAAGTGTATTGGAAAAGTTACAAAAACATCCTTAACAGAGGATTATATGGCAGACAGTAAACTTCAGTACGAGCTTAAAAAATTAACTGCTTTGGGTTTTGTCCCACCTGAATGTGCAGATGACGTCTACACTTCAATTGTACAACCAGATTATTTTACAGCAAATGAAGACAAATTGGCACCTCTTTTAAATGATTTCAAGGACACCTGGATTGGCCATCTCTGCTTGTTGAGTGCAGGATGAAGCCAAGGTTCCCCATTGACTGGGGGAGCTGCTACTTGACAGGCTTAGAGGGGGGAGCAAAAACAAACAATTCCATCAAAGGGTGGTATAACTCTTTTAATAAATCAATTGGGAAAAGTCACACTAACCTCTATCATTTCTTGGAAGTTTTGAAAAAAGAGCAAAGCTTCCAAGAAATGAGAATGGCTCAGTCACTTTCTGGTAGTCTGAATCCCCCAGTTTCAAGAAGAAACAAATAAATGTGTGAAAGGCTTTTATATAAAATTCAACAGTTTCCTTAAATGGGCACATCTGACTACCAAGAAAATATATTCTACATTTCTAGCTAACATTTTTACCAAGTGGACTAATTGCCTGTTTTAGACCACTTACTAAACATTCAATTGCCATTTTTGTAAATCTTTTTTGTAAACTTAAAGTATAGTAAACTTTGCAGTCCTACATGTTGCCGACTTCTTTTTTTGAGTCATGGTGATTCTTTTTACTAATACTATCACAATCCCTCACCAATAAGCTTTATAAGAAGCTCAAATATTCCAAATACTAAAATGGAAAACTTGTAAATGGTTTTTACAAACAGGAGAAAACAGCCACCTATCCCATATGGAATGATTTAGCTTTTTAGGGGGAAAAACACGTGTGGAAACAAATAAAACAGGACACAAAATAAAATAACAGTAAACCATCCACCATCCAGAGTCTTCAACTTGTAGCCCATCTGAATCGTTATTTTCCAAAAATAACTCTTGCCAAAACGTCTATCGCTCCAAAACTTCCAGCACTTCAAATGTTATTCACTGCATTCAACATGTCCGGCTGTTTCCAACCGGTAAAAAAATAGTTAAAGAAAAATGCTGGTGTATTGAAAAAGGAAACTTTGTTTTTTTGAAAAAATAGTATTTAATGAAAGGGTCTGTGTTTTTTAGAGAAAATGTTTTATGAAAACCATCTTGGCTAAAAAAAAAAATAACCTGATGAGTGGATATTATATTATGCCAACCTGCATGGGGATCTAAGTATGGTTAGTTAATGCAAAAGAAACCTACATACTCTCTACACTATTTAAACATCTCCCTCCATCTTTTCTTACAGTAATTGTACCTACCAAGCTATGTAATGCAATAAAAAAAGTGTAATACCCAAACGCACCTTGCCTTCCAACCATTCCAGTCCGCGACACTCCAGCAACTACAGAGAGAGATGTCAAACTGTATACGTCTAGGTAAATGTAAAAATAGAAAAAAGGACTACTTCCTCCATGGACTGCAATGACAAATCATGGGAAAACCTGTTAGAATGCATTAAAAATGGTTCTGCTTCACTTTAGATTTGTTGTTTTGAGTCAAAATATACTATATTTGTCCCACTATTTTTTGCTATTTTTAAATGATTTTTGAAACATTGTGTAATAAATCTTTAAATCACATACTGAATGCATTTATTTTCATTTGCATTTCAAATAGTACAATAAGTCAAAAACATGCTGAACAGTGTGTTTTTTAAATACACCGTTTTGGTTTAAAAAAAGTAGTTTATTTCTAATGAATTGCTTAACTTTTTTATTTGTATACAATTAATACTCAGACATTTTTTTATAAATACTGGAGTATTAATGCACTACCTCAAGTGATACCCATATATCCCTGACATCCCACCCCTAAAGGTTTGTGTGATATGCTTTATAAAATGTTAAGGTCAGAAAATAATGTATTACTGCTTAATTAATAATACTGGAGCACTTTAAATATACCTGAGTATTAATACGCTACCCCACCCAAATATCCCTAATATTCCACCCTAATGGGTTGTGTGACATATTAAAATTAAATATTAATATGTTTCTAAAATTAATTGTTAACTGATAATTAATTAATACCCGGGTACTTTAAATAAATACCTATGTATTAATACCCTCCCCCACCCGATACCCCTTTATCCCTAACATCCCGCCCCTATAGGTGTGTGTGATATTTTTTTAATATTGATAAGTTGCTAAAATGTATTTATTACTACTTAACTATTAATACGCGGGTACTTTAAATAAATACCAGAGCATTAATACTCTCCCCCACCCAATAGCCCTATAGCCCTAACATCCCACCCCTAAAGGTTTGTGTGATAATGTTTCGAAAATATTCATATTTTTTACATGTAATTGATTACTAATTAATTATCAGGTACCTTAAATACATACCTGAACATTAATACACTTCCCCACCCAATAGCCCTATATGTGTGGTTCTGAAACAACATATGTTTTCCCTCAGTGTATTACCCCAAAAGCAATGGAACAGTTGAAGGATGGAATAGGTACTTTTAGGAAGGAATTTGATTATCGATGAGTGAATGAAGTCATTGGAAAAGAGCTATCAGGGAGCTACTCTACAGTTGATAGATGACAAGTCACTTTTTGAAAAAAGCAAGAGTAAAGAAACCACGCTCCGCGTTAGTACCAATTAGGATGTTACTGTAAAAAGACGTGAATACAGGTAGAGAGGATTTGGAGGAGAGAAGGAAGGGTCTGTGTGAACCCAAAAATGGGTATTTCGTGACTTGAGAGGATTTTTCTTTAGGTCAGCGACAGTGGTGTGGGGAATACAGTTGTGAGGGTTCTGAATTGTGTGTCTGGAAGCAGTTCAGGAATCCTCACAGGTGTGTCTGTTATGACCAAAATAATTCAATCCAATTCCAGTTGTCCTCCCACATGGATCGAGGACTGTGCGGTTTCAAATTTAACACTCTTCTCAAGGTATTATTATTGATTGATTGATAGGCTTTATTTCGGTATGCAAATACCATTAAAGCAATACAAAAATACAGTATATAAAAATGTCATATACAATCGTATACACAATTGATAAAAACAAGTACAAAAATTAGCTAGACGTATTAAAACAAGAATTAAATTGACACGGAAAGCCTTCTATTGCGAATCAACCAAGCCCATTTCAGGAATTTTGACACAGCACAAACAATCACGCGGGATGTGTCAGTCTTTAAAATGCGCATTGCCACTATACACTGACGAATGCCCAGCAGTCTACAGAGTGGTTTGAGCCAACGGATCCGTGGCGCACGATAGTCCGGGCATTCAAAGAAAATGTGGACAACTGACTCTACACAAGTGGGACAGGATGCACAAAAGGGAGAAAGTTGATTAGGGCCCTTACAATGAATAAGCTTTGGACTACAAGCAGGCTGCTGCTGTTTGTATGCTCTATATGTTTAGAATAAGTTTAGTAATACATGTTTCCTTTCAATTGCTTTTTGTTGCCTTGTGTTTATGACACGGATGTGTGTGTGGTATCTTGGGTTATAACGTAAAGTACCTAATTTTCTAGTGGTATACCACTTGCGCATTCTATGTTCCTGCGGTTCATACTGGAATGTTCGGTGAGATTCCTTTGCTGACGTCCCCATATTGGATAGACCTGGGCTTCTACCAGAGCAGTAAATAAAAATGTACTCACTTTACAAGCATGTGACTGAATTTGCTCATAAAACTTGACATGTTAGTCAATAGTAGAACGAAGATTCAGTGAAGGTATCGTCTCAAGTCCCAGACCTGTTCTTGTATCATCCTTAAAGAAGAGCTTTGCACGATTTGGAGTTCATGGTACAGCCTTTGGGGACTGTTGCAGTTCTGTAATCCAGAGCTCGTTAGGGCTCCACCCACTGCAGCTTGGTCCTTATTAGGTATACTCAGCTGGATAAATCTTTAACTGATGAAGTTGGAAAATTACCCTTTTTAATAGTGCCTTAACCTTTGGGTTTAGAGTAGGCTCTTTTCAGCAATAAACCCTTACATTTTTAAAGACTTTTTTACGATTTGATGTCACAAGAAACGTTGCGATGGACCTAGTGGGGTTTTCTCATAGAAGTAGTTTCAAGTACCAAAGGGCCTCTGTTTTAGGGACCTTAAACTGTGACAAGTCAGATGTATTCCAGTGCTTCATGTGGTATTAAATGTAGACGTGTAAAACTGCTATTTGGTCAATGGTTTTAGGTAGGGGACGCAGCATAGTGATTGTTGTGTGATTACACAGTACTGTGGTGTGTTTTGAGGTTCTTTCTAAAGTGGTAGCGCTTTTCTTTCATTTCGGTATATCACTGTGATATCCAAAGAGTTTGGCCCTGCTTGGCTTTCCAATGAAGGTAGAAGAGTTACTACCCATGAAAAAGAAAAACATTCATGCATTTAGCATTCCTAATCTATACATTGGTGATTAAGACGACATTTAGGGGCATATTTACAAAAGAAGTGACAGAGCGCTGTGTTAGCCTTGTTGGCCTAACGCAGTGCTCAGCCACTTCTGAAAAAAAAGTCTGCGCCGTATTTGCAACAACACGGTGCAGTCCTGCGTTTCTCACTGCGCTGGTGTTAAGTTTAGTGGTCTACCGCCAATGCAGGCATCCTTGCACCATAATGCAAGGATGCCTGCGTTGAGTGAGTGGAAGGATTATTTATGTGCAGGAAGGTCTCCCTTACTGCACATAAACAATCTGAAATGGTGTTTTGTAACTTCTATGTGTGCTGCTTTGTGCAGCACACATAGAAGTAGCAACCGGTCATTTTTTTCAATGAGTGTTTATGTGCAGGAAGGGGCACCTTCATGCACAAAAACAATCAATGGCCTTTTGCTGTTTCTATGTGTGCTGCACAACACAGCACCCATAGAAACAGCAAAAACAAGGAGAAATAAAGCCTTGTTCCTAATTTCGCCATCGTAAGACCAGGTTTTCCCTGTTCTTAATTTTGGCGTTGCCCCATATTTACACCACCCTTGTAAATATGGGGCCGCATCAAAATCAATGGGTGTTGCGGTGGAGCGCCCACCACGACACCCATCGCTAAGTATAGTGTGAGAGGGTGCCTTATTTAAAAGGCATTGCTAGGCCACATTAAGTTGCCTAACGCTGCCTTGTAAATAAGGCGAGGCCCATATCGCCACAGGAACGCCACTAAAAGTGACGTTCCTGTGGTGATAGGGGCTTGAAAATATGCCCCTTAGAACGTATTGCATAGTTAATAAAAGCCTTTGCAATTAAAAATCTCATTCAACCTTTTATATGAAACTAAAATACTGTTAGTCACAGTGAAGGTCTTAAATTCGAATTTCACACATTTCATAAAAACATTTGTTGAATAAAGATATTTACTTTTCTTTTTGCAAATGTATAAATCGTATTTTTCGTTCTCTCAAGGCATAGTGCTTTTGCTACAGCTACCGCTGACACCCCATATTATAAAATGGAAGTCTTCAGATATACCTACCATGCATCTGAAAAATTCCTGTCTTTCCCAGTCAATGAAGGAATCTAATTGCACAGATAGGCATGTTGTCCTTCCTCCTCTGCAACAGTCATGATAACAAGATGTATCAGTATAGATCAGAGGTTTTTACACTGAGTCCCCATGAGTACACAGAATGCTGCTGGTATAGTATGTTAGAAGCGGAGGGGTGTTTGTTAATTATGGCAGTACCTCCTGTCCACACTGCTAATTCCCACATACACAAACTGGATATGCACAATTGGGGACCTTGCTCTCGCCCGGCCAATCTAATGCTATTCTGCTTCTAGGCTCAGTAGTGGACTAGTCCGCCACTATCCTCAAATGGGGATAACAGGTACCTGCCCCAAACACCTCCTTGAGGAAGCTGCCCCTACAGATCAGGTTTTTCTTGTGCATTATCAGGTAACATAAATTGCCTTGCTACCCTCTAGATAGCACCATCCCTTAAATCCTACTACCTGGCTATTCACATCACTGCTGGCTTTCCTTTTCACACAACTCATATTATATATCATTGATTTGGAGAAAAGTGTCGGACACCGGGACACTTCTCCAAAAACGGGGACCGTCCGGGGAAAACCGGGACGTCTGGTCACCCTACTCATATAGTAAATTACATCTTTAGTACTTGGAAAGAGCACGGATACCACTGAGATGGTGTCTTGAAACTGAAAAGAACATCTTAACACTTCCACTGTGTAGTGCCATTTATAAAAGAGCAATGACTTGAGTTAATCAATGAATTTTCAGTGGTCCTCATTTTCCTGGATCAAAACGTTGGCATCTAGTTGAGCCAGATATAATTTCGTCAAACATTGTATAATCACCATCAAGGAATGAAGGGCCATATTTATGAAGGGTCGCTCCACTTTTGCACCACGCAATGGGGTGTAAAAGCCACACAACCCTTAAGATGTGACTTATCAAAGCATGTAAGGCCACCTTGTGTGGCCCTCTGTGGCTTGATAAATCCACAGAAACACAATTCAGCGCAAATTGCAACACACACAGAAAGATGAAAATGACTGAGGTTCCCCTTCCGGCACAAAAACAATACTGCTAACAACACAAGTACCCTTGCACCATGGTGCAAGACTGCCTTTGCTGTTGCTAGGCAGCAAATTATGGGTCAGCGGTGGGAAAAGTCAGGAATGCGCCGTACAAAATTAAGTATGCCTCATTCCTGCCCTTTCCCTATCATGCATCACAGCAAGGTGACTGGCTGCGGTGCGCGTGATATAATGATAAACACAGTCCTATGTATTCAAATAGTTAGATTCTGAGACACGGACGTCATTGATTTTTCTCCCGGAACTCTGAGAACCTTCATTACAGATTTTAGTAACTTTGAGAGGCACCAAGGGGCATATTACAAAGAACGGCGTTAAAAATTATCGCAGGTTTAGCGGCAGAAAACTGCAACTAAAGCGGCGATAATGGGCTTGATAATATGCTCTTGAGAATTCCAATAGAAGTCCATGTTCTGGTGTGAACCTGGGCTTCTATTGGAATTCTCCAGGGAATATTATCAAGCCCATTATCGCCGCTTTAGCAGCAGTTTTCTGCCGCTAAACCGGCGATAATTTTAACCCCGGTCTTGATAATATGCCCCTCGAACTTAATTGAGGCAATTGAACTATTTGTTCTTCTGCCTCTGAAATGTGAATAGTGAAATGAATTGTGATGCTTATATCATTTAACACCCTCCGTTTTCTCATGAGAAAATCTCTTATAAGCCAATGCCCGAGTATTCAAATTTTGTCCCAGCAGATTTCAAAGAGATTCTTGCACCAGGGGACAAATCATGCATAAATGTACCAAATGCCAAGTGTGCTACATATTCTCATCAGTTAATAGAACCTCAAACACATTCAGTTTTGTTTCAAACGTAGCCGAACGTTGAAAACCGAACACGATTATATTTGCTCAAATCCTTATTATATAAACAGCAAAAATAGTCCAAATAAATTTGGTCCAGTACTTTTCCTAGTGAAAAAGTTCTGCAATAAGGGGAAGCAAAATCTATTTACTCCATTCCCTTTTCTGTTAAAAGCAACGCCTGTGCAAAATGGATATGCTCTATTTTTGCACCAGAGTAGCTTCAGACATAGAATAGCACCGGAAGTGCGTAGAAGTCCCACATGAAACCTCTAGCCACATTGGATAAATATTCAAATGCATCCATGTGCACGTTAGCTGCATTGTGCAATACATTTGATCATATTGAAAGAGAAGGAAATATATGGCTATCTCTATTTCTAACAATATATTAAAACCTAGAATTATATGAATTTATATGAACTGCAATTTGTTAGTGACTATCACGTTTATTGCAAAAGGTGACCTATATTTTAAACAAAGTCACCTTTTTTGGGAACATATTGAGAATAATATATTATTCATACACTGCCCAGTGTGCTAAAGTGTCAATTTACAGGTTAAAAAAACACTTCTTTGTCTACTTACAATGCATTTTTTAATGTCACGAATGATCAAAATGCTGAGTTGACTTGGCTGCTATTTCATGTTACAAAGACGTTGCATTTTTTGTTCCTTCCTTGAGATACATCTAAATGTTAATATTGTTGTCTATCAGAAAATATGCCTATTCTGCACTCCCATAGGCACTGCTACCTTTGCTCTCTTTTGCTGTGGGGCGAAGGGCCTCTGACCAGATTTTACAAAAACAAAACAAACTAAAAATCACAATGCATGGAGCATACACCCTTCATAAATACAACATGCATAATTGACAGCTGGGCAAAATGCGTCATCAACCTTCAAGAGATCAAGCAGCATATTAGGCGAATTACTCCATTATATGGAAGATCAGAGTGGTAGAGAGCAAGCAACTCAGTTGATAAGAAAGCTAACCCAGCAAACCATGCCTAATAATTGGTTGATGATTTCACAAAAGTGAAGCACATTATTTCCACCAGTTATATGCGATGTGCCATTCCTTATCAATCGGCGTTCGCGAAATGATCAAGGACTGTGAAGGAGGTCTTTCATCATCAACTGGATATTTACATGCCACCCAGGGACATTCCAAATACATGAGAAAACACACTACCTGGGAACATACTAATTTCAATGGACCAATGGTTCAGTGCTGACCTATCCCACATCATCTAGTCCATATCTCTTGAGCAGGTACTGCACTGCCTCCCTAAATGCATCACGGCCAAACCACAGCATGTCGGGAAGATCATAAGAATAGGAATATATGATGTTACAGCCGAGCAAATACCACACGGTAGGTTACAACGCGGACGTTACATTGTCCGGGTTGTTACCGCGCATGGCATTACATCGCAAGCCGTTTCTATGACTTGCGCTAGATGGCGTGCTGAACTTAGGAATAGTATAAATTACTATTCCTACTCCAGTTAGCGCAACAGCAGGGAAAGTGTTGGACTTAAAATCCAACACATTCCCTGGTGTTGCACGCCATCTAGCGCAAGTTGTTGAAACGACGTGCGATGTAATGCCATGCGTGGTAACAACGCGGACGATGTAACGTCCGCGTTATCAACCCGCGTGGTACTACCAGCGTTGTAAACGCTGTCTCCCTAAGAATAGCCATGTGCTTGTAAACAAGTTCAATGTCATTGATGCAGTTGCCTGCATATTCATAGTCCCTCATTATGATGTTGGGCGGACCAAAACTCTGTCGGTGGTGATCCGCCTAATATCACTATTTCGAGGAATGCATCTACACTGGCCATCCTTCATGGCAGTCTGCTCAGAAAAGGTATGCATGGTAGTTAATAAGTCTGCAGTGTGTGATACAGTGGTTGATAATACTGCAACCATAAAAACTGATAATCTGTAAAATACAACACGACAGAGGATCTAACAAGAAAATGGAAGTTATTTTCCTCTCAGTGCAACCCCCGGGCTGAAAAGGTGTTGGCAATTTTTCAAAACTGTTGTAGTCAGAAAGGGGAGCTGCTCACTACATTTGTCTGCGCTGTCTTATGGTATGACACTGCCAAATAGGTGTCACAAGTCTACCTGACACTCAGCTAGTGGGTTGTAATGAGTTAAACAGAGATGTAAAAGGACTAGCCAAAATCCCTTTTGAAGACTTGTAAAATACACCCAGGAAACTAGTGGAACCCAGAATTCTAATGCCATGAGATAGCCACTTGAACCTCCTTAGAAATGATAGGCAGATCAAATAGCTCCTGCTCCTCAAACAAAAGGTTAGTAATGGGAAAAGCCTGTACATAAGCCACCTGTCACTCACTGAACCTTTAAGGATGGATGTCGGTAAACATGAAGAGATTTGGATACTCACCCCTGCAGGTCTCACCACCAGAATCTTGTTCCTCCGAGATCTAAGTCTTCCCTTCAAATATACTAACCTTATGTGCCAGGAGATGGCCCATCCTTTAGAATAGTAGATCTGCTTTGTGTATAGTAGGCCCCCTATTGATCTGTCAATTAGCAAGCAGGACAATTAAACCCTTGAACACACACATATGTCTTTGCAACTTCTAGGAGCCCATTTGCTTGGGAGTCACCTCTCACTCACCTGGCAGTCAAGACGCAATTTATCTTTTAAAATGACCCTGTTTCTGGCCCTAGACAGCTATAAAATCTCACCCCAGATCACAGTCCTAGCAGATTCGCATATGGATTCCCAAGATTTCACCATATATGATGCTTTGAGACACTGTTAAGTAATATTTTCCCTGATCCTTCCAAGAAGGAGAACGTCTCCGAAATTGTCACAGCAAAGGGCTCCATCACGAGCAGGACAAATGACTACCCATTATTTCCTAAGTTCCCCCTCCACCTCAAAATTACCGCTACGAGGGGCGAAAACACTCGAGATGACAGGATTTTGGGAATACCATGCAGGAATTAGTGTTTCAATTGCAAATCTCACATTTTTGCCTGGTAGTTTGTTGGCATTTTCAGCTGTTTGTGGATTTGTCATATACATGGTCTAGTGTAGAGTTAAAGTTGCTCCCATTGCTAATGGGCTTTCAATAAAACCAATTATCCTGTGAAACAATGTATTTATCCTGTGTTGAGGGCACATAGCTCATGACAACTAGCTCTGGAGGCTAGATCTTGTCATTCATCCCACCCATGCTGCCTTCTTGATCTCTATGCTCTCCAGACACCCCCACATTCACCACATTCACCAAAACAGCCACCAAGAACGCCAACTCTCTCTACATAAACCTACTACATTACAATGCCAAAGTTTCTCGAGAAGAATGTATGCGTGCATTGGTGAAAGAGGTGGGTCTCCTGGAAGATCCAGTGCTGTAACCCAAATTGTTGGAGCCTTTCTGCAGAATGGAATGAGAGACCCCCAAGACTTGTTTAACACAGAGATATCCATAGCCTTTATAGTGAATGGGAGCCCCTGGGTAGAGGGGCCTTCCTGCACTGCAAGGGCGGCAACGGCTGCAAGGTCTGTGCTAGGCCCCTGGGAGAATCTTCATATCCATCTCCATCTAATAAGAACAGTGGAGAAGAACGTGGTGCCTCAACCTAGAGTTGAAGACCTTCAGCTTGATGGTGACTAATTTAAGGTGCATTGTAGTGGCGCTCTTTGCTTACTCTTTGGGGCTGGTAAATGTGGGCTGAGACCATCATCCACTGCTACCCTTAGTTACTGACCTAGGAATCTCATAGTTCGGTCTTATGATGTTGATGGGATTCCCATCCTCCCTTTGTACAGGGTTTCCCCAAGAGAGGGGTAGCTGTTTCCTGGGTTTTGAATTCAGAACTTCCTTTCTTACATGTGTGTAGAACTGCCACGAGAGCATCACGCTTAACTTTCTTCATTCACAAGCACTTGCTGGTTCTTACTGGTTCTCACTTGGAGTTATGACAACTTATTCTTAGTTCTGCAGCAATTTAAGTCCTGTTGCTTTTGTGTGATTGTTATGTTCTGCTGGTTAAACTCTTCACTGCTGCTGAATATATAACCCGGTATGTTCTGTGTTTTTTTCTTTCTTTTACCTTGTCCTTCTAACTCGTTCAGCCTTTTGGCTTTGGTATACCCTCACAAATTCAGGAATAGTACAAGGAAAAGGTAGGGAGAGCTAATGCTTAGCCGACATCATGTAATCTCTATTTCTTGCTGCTGTGTGTTTTTTCATAAATATTCCCCTTACTCTTATTCAGTTTTCGTTATAAAACAAGGCCAAAATGTGTAGCTTCGGAGACAAACAGACCCTTCCAAATATTAGAGCATCAGTGCCACATGAGCAATAAAATTAGGGTAAAGTTTTGACAGATCTCAGGAACTGAATATTATCTCAACGCGATTAATCCGTCTTTTACATTTGTATCTGCAGGAATGTGTTCTTGTTTCCAATTTAAAGTGTTAGATAATAAAACGGCCGGGACGCCCGTTGACCAAACACGACGACAACATGCCTGCGTTGAGTGTTGTGAGATCTCTCCCTTGGGTCCCCGCTGCTCGCAGGCGCACTCGATAACAGTGACATGCCAGGGACAGCGTGAACTGAGTGCATCCCGGAAGAGGAAGAATGAGATCAAAGCGTCTGCGCACCAGGAAGTAAAGGCTAAAGGGAAAGTCACTTGACATACTTGGGTTTGAGAATCGTACAACTGAAATGTTATCTTTCCACATGTCGAGGTCTGAATGTGTTATCCTGAAAACGCCCTCTCAAGAAGCCTGTCAATTGAAGTGCGTCACACCGAATCACTGGCAGGTGACGTGGTGTAAAGCAATGGTGAAGATGGGAAGGATCAGCTTTGTACCAACAGCAGCAGCTCGCTGAGTGTTCTGTCGGTTCAGGTCTTATCAGACAACACTACTGCTGAAGCATGAAAGCGAGCTTGTGGGCACTAGCGCCCACATGCATCAACGGGAATTGCATTCGCAAACGGTACGAATCGCAAAATTCGGCCGTTTGCGAATGCAATTTCGTTTTTTGGGATGCATCAAGTGTTTTTTTTCCCCGCAATTTAAGGAATCGCAATTATGTTGCGATTTCTTAAATTGCGAGTGCATTTAAGAAATCGCAATTTTTTGATTTCTTAAATGCAATGCATTAATAATTATTTTTTGCGAATTCGCAAATTGGAAGGGGTAAATTACCATGAAGTCAACCTTCATGGTAATTTGCGAAAACTTTCAAAAATGCACAAAAGTGCATTTTTGAAAGTTTCATTTTAAGGGCATGTGTGTGTGAAAAATGTACTTAAATTTTAATTTCAAGGGTGCGGACCCCCCCCTGCACCCTTGAAGTTGCATTCTCATTTTGCGAGTCCTTAATTGCGAATCGCAAAATGAGAATGCCTTCCCATTGATTCCTATAGGCCTCTAGGCCCATAGGAATCAATGTTAAGGGATTCCTTATTTGCGATTCGCAAAATTGGGAATCGCAAATAACGAAAAATAAGAAATCGCAAAAATATTTGCGAATTTTTAATGCATAGGTATTTGCGATTTCTAAATTGCGATTCCTTAATTTTCACAATTTAGGAATCGCAAATACCAACAATGATGCATGTGGGCATAGGTTCCTTGTGTTTGCACAGCGCTAGCAGTTTCCAATACACGTATCCAGAAAGATAGTTTTAACAATTAACACCCATATATACCGTAGGCACAGTAAAGGTGGCAGAGGACTTCCTGGGCTTAATGTTTGCCGTAATTGTTCTGCAAGCTACCAGACAAACCATAAAACAGGTATACAGCCCTTGGGCCCTTTTTGTCATATTTTGCTTTTCAGAATAAACCCACTCCTCTTGAACCCCTGCAGACGGCCAACCTTTATATTCATGCTTGGTGCAATTTCTTCCCTTACAAAGTTGTTCTGGCCTATTTATAGTTCGCAGTCTGGCTCTCAGTTCAGCTGCCTCATTGCTTGATTGGTTAAAAATGAAAATAAATGAATTAATACAAATAATTAAGTGTAAGGCTCGAAGTTTTTCTTAGTAGCGCACCACCGACTCAGCCCGATACCAAGACTGTTTGGTTTTGATTTCACCTCATGCTTCTTTCTTCTGCCACCATTCACTCCCTGAGTCTTTATCTCACTCTGTCTATCGGGTAGATTGTTATCCTTGCTTTCTCCAATTTTCACAGTTCCCTTCCTCCTCATTTCTCCCTTTCCTGCCTTTCTCTCTCTTTGATCAAAGTTTGATGACGAAAAATATGGTCTGGTCCCCATAAAATGAGTGCCAGTGCCAACCACTGGCACAAATTCAGCACTCACCAGCCCTAACAACAATGACGTATGGATTGTTAGGCCTTCCAGTTTCGTGCACAGTCTTGGTTTAGGAGTCCCTTGTAAATCCTAAAGGTGACAATATAAGCTTTGTGTGTTCCAAGAGACATCTTACATCACACATTACCAGGGCTGCATTTAAGTGCATGCATTTGCGTGCATCTCTAGGGAAGGTCCAGATGGGGCCCATTCTAGAGCCTTATTTGTCCTGATCGCCACCACAACTGTTGAATGTCACCCCAAGTCTTGAGGTCACATATATATATATATATATATACACACACACACACACACACATATATATATATACATATATTTTAAAAAAATATCCACCTTGCGACACACATTATTATGTCCAGATACCTTTCACTGCCAGCAGCGATTGTTTGAGGCAATACATGGCTACATGTTTGCCAAAACATTTTACCAAGCATTGGCAATTCCAATAGGTCTGCCTTTAAAGGAAAGGAGCATAATAATATGAAGCATTACAAGCAAATAGCACGAGAATAGATATGTATTTGTGTGGAAGCAAAGAACTGTAGAATAATATTGGTGTAAGTTGAAAAGCCAGCTGACAGTTGCATACTTAAGCCAGACCTAAAAATCATGTAAGTTAATGACCACCCTTTACTCTTCTGTGATCCGCCAGAGAAAAACAGCATAAATTATCTAGTTATCAAGACTGTCATATAGCTCCTGTATATCCTTATATCGTGTTAAGTTAGCATAGGTACATTTGAGGTTTAAACGCCATTTTTCTTTCTTGCAACTTCTGCACACGACACTTAATTGTTGACTTAGCTTTCAACCTAGTAGTTTGCCGTGGTTTATGTGAGAATAATATGTTATTGCTCTGATATCAGCTTTGCTTAATAAACTATGTCTGCACGAAGAGTGCTGAAGTTTCAGGAACAACACGATATGGAATTGTTATGAGGTCTGATCTCCACGCCTTCATAGTCATAACACAAGTGCAGCCTTTGCCAACTCTGGCTTCAGGCGGGATTGATATTGCTTTGCACGAGGCACATAGAACACACTTGATGCGGTGCACATGCAGAGAGAGCTGGTGTATGCTGATGTGATTCCTTTCATGCTAGGACACTAAGGTATGGGCCCGCCCTAAAACAACCCAAAGAGACCTTCTTAGCTAATAATATAATATATGTGTTAGGGTGGGTGAGATATAAGTGTTGTTAACTCTTATTCATTACAGTATGGTAACATGCTGTCACCATTCGCTTTTTATGTCTTAGTAACTATGCTGGTAATTTTGCTACTGATAATAAGTATACTTGTATTATCTAAGATACTGCGCCTGAGAAGACGGCATTAGTAAATAAACATTTCAAATGCACATGTGTCTTCTTTACTCCATGTTCTGGTTTGTAATGATAACATAACAAAAGAGTGTTCATGAGTCCCACGTACCCTGAGGTACTGTAAGTTCATGTTCTGGTTTGTCTAAACATTGGGAGTTTGATATGTCCAATGAGACACTGTAGCTAGCTCGGTAAGGGGTGAGTTGGGTACTAAGGTGTGTTTTGGGTCACCCTAATTCGCCGAGGTTCCACTCCTCTGTGCACAGTTCTGTGTGAGAACAGAAACCCTGCGACATGGCGCCCAACGGTTTCGGTGGTCTTATATCATGACACTCGAGTAGTTTATCGTTCATACCTTAACCCCTTCACCTCCGTTTCCGGACAGCGGGGTGTCGGTGAAACCTACCTATTTTTTTGAAATAGGTCTTTTTCAAGCTTGATTCTTTCTTAAACGGTTTCTTTGAATTACTACCCAGTTGTGCTACAAAGTATTCTTTGTATTTTCTTGTTTCCAGTGTTGTCATGGCGGCGGTGGCCATTGCGCAGCATAGTCGCGTGGCGGTACGCAACCATCTTCAGACGTACCAGGTCCCGGTGGATGGGATGGCTGTGATTTTCGTGGTATGTGCAGATCCGGCGTTCCCTTACGAGTTGTTTTGCTCTTGGGTTACGTTTCCGGCTGTGGACGCTAATTCTGGTTTGTTCCACTCCTACACCGCCTCGGCTGTCCCGGCTGAGTATACACCGTACAGGGCATTGGAAATACCTATTGATCATTGGCAGCATCGAGTTTGGTTTGATGGCGCCCTCCCCCACTCTTTGTCCGCTGCGAGGTTAGGTCCACTCTCAATTCCAGGTACAAATTGGCCTGCGTTGGGTGGCTTTACCCCGCACCCGAATCACGGCGCTTGTACCCTGCAGGAAATTCGTAGGCTACATGTTGTTTCCATTTCCGTGATTCGTGCATTAGTGCAATACATCGGTCGCCACCTGCCTGGTGGTCCCCAGGGGGGTGCGGCCGTTTCCATGGATCGAGGCGGAATGCGTCTCAATCCAGTGATGGTTAATTCGGTTTTTGGTGCACGTCCAGTTGACAACGATGACTTCCCGTTCTGGCTAACAGAGAAGTTTGATCAACTGGAGGCGGTTTTTCCGAATTCTACTCCTGCTGATAAGCATAGAATGTTGACGATTACTTTACCGAAGGATTTAACTCCTGAACTTGTTGACTGTGAAAGCTGGGGAAAAACATTTGCGGCCGTTTATACGAGGTGCTTCGGCACCCCGTCTATGAATGCCCTGCCTGACATCATTAGACGTGTTCAGAATGATCACGGTCCAGAGGCGGCGGTTGAATTGGGTATGCGCCTGTGTGGTTCTTTTGAGATTGTATGTGATCTCATACTCTCCAATGTTAAAGGGGATGCTGTGAACTTTCAGGTGTCGAACGCTTTGGCTGCTCTGCCCGATGCCGATAAACCCCGTCAGTTGGCAAAGATTGTTGTGGCCGCTTATAAGACGATTGGCCGCACAAGTAGAGGTCTGAAATATTTTACAGTAAAGGAGAAAAAACAACCTCAGGGACAATCTGCAGTTGCAGATGTCCAGCCCAAGTCCAACAAACAGAATTGGCCTAAAAAACAGACACAGGGGAAGCAATATAAGCAGACTCAGGATTCTTTTCCTGCACTACAGGCTCCTGCGCCGACAGAGAAAGTTTATGATTTGCGCGATCGCGCGATGATTAAATCACCTGATCGATTTCAGGGTTCTGATCAACGCTCTCCTCGTTCCTTACAGGAAACATCGGCCCCGAAGACCGGTGGAGGAGGGGGTGGACGTGAACGTGGTGGCCAACAGGGACGTGGTCAGTCCCGCCAAGCTGACGGCGCAGTGAAGCAGGAGGATTCTACGCCTAAGAGACCGCAGTTTGCGAAAAAGAAAGTCGCAGCCTTAACAGCGCATCGATATGCCACAGATAGTGAGAACGCGGCTTCGGAATCTGACGTGGGCTCTGACCTTGCTGGACAGCGCGGCGGAGATAACCATAGTCAGAGAGGCGCTGCGTCCATTACTGAGGGTGACAGCGACTGAAGTCTACGTTGTGATAGAAACAGCGGATACGAGATTAGCTCCCCCTGAAAGACTTTTTGAAATTGTCCTGTTAATTGAAGGTGACATACAGCGTACTGTCAGAGGGGTATTTTGGGAGAACCTTTCTTCCACGTATGACATTTTGCTTTCGGAGACTGACTGGCCCCCACCTTTTGTGCTCGCAGCGCCGCGAGGGGAGGAGGTAATCCTTCCCAGTTTCGCGCACACTGTCTCAACTGAGCATGCGCAGCATTTTGCAGAAGAGTGGGCTCGGGCTCTTGCACCGGCTCTGTACCGCAACCAATGTGGTTGGGATAAATTGTCTCCTTGCCACGAAATTCCTTTGCGGTCTGAGCCGCAGCCTCAGCCTCAATATCCCATACGGCGTGAAGCTAAAGCTGCCGTCGCAGAAATCCTTGAACAATTGGAATATCAGGGAGTTATTGAAACGTGTGTGTCACCGATGAATAATCCCCTTTTTACTGTGACCAAACCTGACGGATCATATCGTTTGGTGTTGGATTACCGGCATTTGAACTCGCATTGCCGTAACTGTGCAGTACAGAATACTCACGGCTCTGCTCTAGTGGATAGTCTAGTGCGTAAGCGTTTCAAGACAACGCTTGACTTTTCCAACGGTTTTTATGCCCACAGACTGGATAGCTTTAGCTCCCAATGGACAAGTTTTACGTCCGCTGGAGTGCAAAAACGCTTCCGGCGCCTGCCGATGGGCTATAAAAATAGTCCTGGGGTCTTCACCTCCAGAATAGTCACTCTATTGGAGAGTATCGATCCAGATGCATGTTCTTATGTGGATGACATTTATCTCACAGACGACGAAATTTGGATGCATCTGTGTCGAGTGAATTCCATCATTTGCGTCTTTGCAGATATGGGTTACAAATTTAATTTTGCAAAATCGCACATTGCAGAACACACAGTGTTGTTCCTCGGCTATGAGCTGAACAATGAAGGTAGAGGTTTGGCTCCTCACTTCTTGGAGAAATGCGCTCAGTTGCGCGCTCCAACACTGAAAAAATTACAGTCTTTACTGGGCTTCTTGAATTTCGGCAGAACTTATGTTCCGGAATACGCCCAGCGTATCAAGCCTTTGTATGCTTTGATACAACCAACTTTTTCAAAATCATGCTGGCTGTCTGAGCATTCGGCCATTTTGCAATCTTTGCAGGCCGATCTGCTCGCTTCTAAATACTTACTGACTCGTGATAACCACACAAACCTGGTGATAAGAATAATTCCAGGGGCGGTGGGTTTCACGTACCTGACTTTTAATGAAGGTGACACAGTACCTATTGCTTACAAGTCACACTTGTACACTTCGGCTGAATTGCGGTTTCCCACTGTGGAGAAAGTTTTAACTGCTGTACAGATGGCTATTCTTAAAGAACGGGCTCTGTCACAGGGGAAGCGCATGTTAGTGGTAACACCCTGTCCTCATTTGGAGGCAGTCACAAAAGCCAGTGTACCGAATTCAAAAGCTTTGCACCCTCGGTGGATTCAGTGGGCTGCGTCATTGACATCCACGGATGTCACGTTCATTTTTGACGCTTCCTTACGGTCGCAAGAGTACTTGCAGTATGAGTTCGTTCATCCTGCTCCTCTGGCTATGCGACCTTTGGAGGACTTCCATTGCATCATTTACACTGATGGGTCGGCGCAGGTTGCGCATGGCTCTAAACATGCCTACGTTTCCGCATGCGCTATTGTGGTTGGTGATATGTTGAACGATGAGTTCATTTCCAGGGAGGTACAAACGTTGCCCCTGAGCGATTGCACTGCACAATTGGCTGAGCTTCGTGCTCTTTTACTAGCGTTGGAGTACGCAGATCCAAGTGTTACTACTCTGATTGTAAGTGATTCTTACTACTGTGTCCAGTCTTACAATGAAAACTTGTTCTTTTGGATTCAAAATGATTTTCATGATTCCAAGGGTAGCACAATAAAACACAAAATGATCTGGGTTCGAGTGGCAGAGCTTAAGGCTATGTTGCCTCTCGTTTATGTGATTCATACTCTCGGTCATCAGCGCGTGGGAGTTCACGCTGTTGGCAACTCGCTTGCTGATGAGGCAGCGAAATCAGCAGTATCTACATACTTAGTTGCAGCAGTTACTAGGTCAAAAACCAAGATTGATAGCGACATCTTGGCAGCAATTGCTGCCTCTGAGAAGGGAAGTAAACATCCTGCGGGATTCCCTTCGAAGTACAAATACCACTTAAGTCCAGAAAAGGTTCCTTTTGTGACAATTCCTGATGTTGGGGAACGGCTGATTCCCAACTCGGATCGCAGAGCAGACTTGATTACAGCGGCACATGAAGGTGTGGCGTCTGCGCATGCGGGCGTCTCGGCCACTGTAACTCAATTACAACAGCGTTTCTGGTGGCGGGGACTGTACAAACAGACACGTGATTATGTCCTTCTTTGTGACATATGCCAGCAGATTAAACCTTCGACTGCTACGCGTCCGCCACAGACTCAGTTGTACATTTCTAATAAACCGCTAGGTTGTGTTTATTTAGATCACTGCGGTCCTTTTTCATCTGATACTGCGTATAAGTACATCTTAGTAGCAGTTGACTCATGCACACGCTTTGTGTGGGTATGGCCACATCGCAGCGCTGATTCACGGACTGTCATTAGAGATTTGCGTGTCTTTATAGGGATTTTTGCCTGTGGTACCTTCCATTTGGATCAGGGTCCGGCTTTCGCCTCTAAGGCGTATAAGGATGCCATGACTTCGATGGGGGTCCAAGTCAAGTTTTCGTCTCCCTACAGACCTGAGGGTAACAGTGTAGTTGAGCGAATGAACCGTGATTTAAAGCAATCTTTGACAGCCCGAGTTATAGGCACTGGCAGAAACTGGCTGGCTCACCTCTATGGCATGCAGCGTGCTCTTAATAATCTCCCTAGAAGGTCTCTGGGTGGGCGGACCCCATACGAAATGCTCTTTGGCATCAAGATGTACGTCCCTGACCTTGACGGTCTAGACTATGTGGTTCGCGCCACTTCCTTTGACGCAGATGAACATTGCAATGTTTTACAGAATCTACAAAAGACCAGAGACAGTCTTGCAAAGGAACATTTGCCCTCCACGTCGGATGATGCGTTGCAGATCCCGGTAGTTGGCTGGCTACCCCAAGTCGGTGAACTGGTTCGAGAGAAGATCGATAACAAGAAAGAATTTGGTCCTTCCTATCGAGCTCCGGTTCCCGTCGTTGGAGTGAAGGGCACAAGAACAGTCATTTTACCACTATTTCCTGGTCGTATGGAAAACAGGTTTATTTCAATTGACAATGTCAAGATACACAGAGTGGCCGATTCTTCTTAGCATGACACCGTCTGTTTCCTGTCCTTCCATTGTGAGAAATTCAGTTATGCCCACTGCTTCTAATAATGAACCTGAAGTGGCCATCGAATTACCTGCTCTTTCCAGTCCTTTATTAAATAATTTACCCGGAACTAACGTTGATGAGACAGACTATGCCTACCCCACTGATTTGTCCATACCTGACCTGCAAGCACGTTTAGCCACGGAATCCAGATTTTCTTTTGACTCAGTTTCTATTGCCTCAAAGAACCCCTCTCGTGTTGCAGTTTATGCAAGCCTGTTTAAAAAACATTTTTTGATACCCCCTTGGACATACATTTGGCTGGTCCTTGTTTCGATTTACCTATTTATGTCAATTGGTTTTGTGTTTTATTTTTTCCGAATCATCAATGGACATTATGTCGAGGAAAGAACATGCATTACTCATTTAAATGGAACTTTGGCCCCACTTTCCTCTTCACATTCTACACATAGATTAAAAAGAGACTTGACTTTGGTTAACATCACAGCATGGCCTGTCCTTGATGGAATCGTGTGGGATGCAGTTCGGTTTCAGATTCATGGTCCAACGGAAGTCGTTAATGTTCCTAATGTACTTAGAGTGAATATGGGGGATGTGGTGAAACAGAACATTCGTTCTGATGACTGGGATGTTAATGCTGTAGAAAGTTTGTTTTCTGATTTACAATACTATGCTGCCTTTGATGCTGAGGATTTATATTTAGAATCTGCTAATTATGGTGAATTATTCTGCTACCAACATTATGGCAATCATTTCTTACACAAAACATCTTCCAGAAGGGATACTGTTAACTTTACTCAGTGGGAACATTGCCCAGCACCTCAACAAGGGAGTTCTGAAACGTTTCTAAAGAAGTATACTTACTTTACTGACTTTAACCAGTCCAATCCTGAGTCCTTTTATTTTAAATTTCAAAAAATGCCAATGTCCAAGGTTAGACTTACCGATACAAAATTGTTGTATTCGAAGGCCTTCCTTGATCGATTAGTTACTGGAGGCTATGAGTTATGGAAGGATACAATAGACCTTAAATCGGTTTGGGGTTCAAGGGCCTGGCAGGTACAAGGCACTGAGGCTTTGCACCGTGCATGTCTCATCCCGAATCATATGTTGTTTCTCAATGAAACGATTTCCCAGACCACCTGCTTTAGATTGGCTACTTCTAAAAAGTTAAACACTCCTTCTTTCCCGGAGTTGGAAGAATATGATGGTTGGAGTAATTTTACTCAGTTGTCCATTAGAGAGTTACAGACTCTACTTCTTAATTCCTCCTTTAACATTTCCACTGTGAATCCTAAGGGTTGGCTGCTTTGGCACCGTAGTGCTGATTCTTGCCAACATAGATTTTTGAATTTAACTGACGGTTTTAAAACTGTTAGATCTGATCCCCGTTTTGACTTAGGTCATACTGTCACCTCGTATTCTGTGGGCAAATTATGTCAAAATTGGCTGAAACATTCAACTTTACCTGCGGTTAAGGATCACCTTTCTAAACTAAATGCAGACGTGGATTTGAATGATTTCATTAAAGGCCCGGCTAGTGGCAGGTCGAAAAGGTGGTTATATGGGGTTTACAATGAAATTTGGAAGCTATCACAGATTGAGGCTGCTACACGCCTTAGGGCTATTGATCAAGCAAATCTTGAGAAAGTGCTTGCAGTTGTTGACAATAGCATTAATGTGCTTTCCTCTAGAATTTACACGTTGGATAATATTGTGTCGTCAGTCGTCGATATTGTACATGATGAAGTGTCAGTATTATACCATGGTCAAAATCAATTACGATCAATCATGCAGTTTGCATGGACCCTTCAAACTCTAAAAATGGGTAAAGTTCCCTGGGGGTACATGAACGTTTCTTCTTTATTTGCACCGTTTAATTTGACTGACAAACAACGCTTACTTTCAATGCGTGATGCTTCCTTTTCTATGTTACATATTGAAAGGTTAGAATCTTTACCTTTTTCCGTGGCTGAAGCCACTGCTGCAACGTGGCTTATCCACGGTTTAATAACGTTGCCTTTTGCTTTATATAAGTTTTCAAATTGTATGAAATATGTACCCATAGGTTGTTATGAACCTTTAGGTAGCGGTTTCCTTCATGAAGTCTGGTCACTCCCACACACATACAGATGTTTTAAGGATGACCAGGAAGTTTATCTGACAGGGGAGGAGTGCACTGAGACGCCAGATCATTCTTTAATGTGTAGACACATACAGTTACACGGTTCATGCAACAAGGACCGACCGAATATGGCTTGCGTTTTACATGGCACGCCAGTTCCTGCTATCATCCCCACGTTTAAATTATTAGAGAATGGTAGTTATTTAATGCTCAATAATGAAAACTGTTGTGGGTTAATTAAAGGTATAGCTTTCATAGTAACAGTAAGTGAGCGGGTTATTTGCTGCAGAAATGTGCTTTATCCTCCCACACGTGAACATAGGGAGTCTTCCATCTGGCCACAGATACCAACCTTGGGAGCAGAATTCAGCGGCATGGCAAGAATAAGGGCTCTTTTGTCCCAGAAAGAGGTGGCCTTGAGCTCGGCCCGTGAAACTTTCGTGCTTCACATTGCAAACACCCGTACAGAGGTTCAGGCTCTTTTGAATACTGATTTGCCTTTGCATTTCGGAGCGATGGTTCGAACTATCTTTAACGCATCCTCCACAAAAGGCCTTGCACATTTTTTTAAAGTTGTTAGCAGTGGTCTCGTGACTTCATTTGAAAAGATTTTTGGAGTCATCCCTGCTTTCTTCCATTCTATTTTTTCATCCTTGTTTGGAGGGTTCCCATTTTTACTTGCATTAGCAGCTGGCGCGCTAGTGGTTTTTTGTCTTTTTAAATATGGATGTCCTTCCTGTGCAAGACCCCGCGCAACAGCTACTGACGCGGTTTCGCAACCGCATGCTTGAATATTATGGCACACTGCCGTTGGCGACTTTGAGCACGGCATATGGATTATCTTTTCGATTCTCCTACTTCACCTGTGTCCAGCCTGTATTTCACTGCCTGACCTGTGATTTCCATTGGGCCATTGATTTGTGTCTCTGCGGACCGGTTTCTCCTGACGTCGATTTTAATCAGCTGATGAGTCCTATCATTGCTCACGAGTTGGTTTGTTCTGACGAGAGGATTATGGCCTTAGCAGTGGCGCATGGACTAATGGGTCCCTGGGATAAATTGTCGGCAGCACAGACTTTCTTGGAACTGAGTTTTCTTGAAAACCCACCGAGCTGTCCTCTGATGGTTATAGAGGATCCGGTGCTGGGAGAACACGTATGTTCCTTTCATCTTTTAAATTGGATGGCAGAACTATTTTCGGATGAGGACAGTGATTTCCTATTAGAGGCAGTTGCTGCTTATTTTTCATATACAGTTTTATCATAGACACTGCTTCGGATTGACGTGCTGATTAATAGCATTTCATTGATTTTATTGACTTATTTGTCAAGAACTTTTTATTTTTGTTTGCCTATTGGCTTGAGCCACGTTATATTTTTGGGCTATTTTTTAGCATTACTTTTTAAAGTTTAGTTTCGACTCATGCTCGTTTACTGTTGAGTTCTGCTCCCATGTGATGGCACTTCTGTTATCATATTTAGTCCGTTCTCGGATCATGGGGGGGTGTCATATAGCTCCTGTATATCCTTATATCGTGTTAAGTTAGCATAGGTACATTTGAGGTTTAAACGCCATTTTTCTTTCTTGCAACTTCTGCACACGACACTTAATTGTTGACTTAGCTTTCAACCTAGTAGTTTGCCGTGGTTTATGTGAGAATAATATGTTATTGCTCTGATATCAGCTTTGCTTAATAAACTATGTCTGCACGAAGAGTGCTGAAGTTTCAGGAACAACACGATATGGAATTGTTATGAGGTCTGATCTCCACGCCTTCATAGTCATAACACAAGTGCAGCCTTTGCCAACTCTGGCTTCAGGCGGGATTGATATTGCTTTGCACGAGGCACATAGAACACACTTGATGCGGTGCACATGCAGAGAGAGCTGGTGTATGCTGATGTGATTCCTTTCATGCTAGGACACTAAGGTATGGGCCCGCCCTAAAACAACCCAAAGAGACCTTCTTAGCTAATAATATAATATATGTGTTAGGGTGGGTGAGATATAAGTGTTGTTAACTCTTATTCATTACAGTATGGTAACATGCTGTCACCATTCGCTTTTTATGTCTTAGTAACTATGCTGGTAATTTTGCTACTGATAATAAGTATACTTGTATTATCTAAGATACTGCGCCTGAGAAGACGGCATTAGTAAATAAACATTTCAAATGCACATGTGTCTTCTTTACTTCATGTTCTGGTTTGTAATGATAACATAACGAAAGAGTGTTCATGAGTCCCACGTACCCTGAGGTACTGTAAGTTCATGTTCTGGTTTGTCTAAACAGTGGGAGTTTGATATGTCCAATGAGACACTGTAGCTAGCTCGGTAAGGGGTGAGTTGGGTACTAAGGTGTGTTTTGGGTCACCCTAATTCGCCGAGGTTCCACTCCTCTGTGCACAGTTCTGTGTGAGAACAGAAACCCTGCGACAAGACACTTGCGTGAACGCCAATTTAGAAATGGAGCGTTCTGATTTTCCCAGGGAGTTTTATTTCCCTTGGGAGAGAGTGCATAGATTGGTTGCCAGCAACATCAGAAAAATGTTCCTGGCAGCTATTACAGAACTCGGACTTAGGGCCTGAATTAGATTTCAGCAGATGGACGGATAGCCCACCTGCCAAAATCTAAATCCCACGGGCTACCCGTCATTGTTATGATGGAGTAACCCATCCGCCGAAATCTAAATCAGGCCCTAAGTCCCCTGTCCTGAACTTGTAAAAAAGAAAAAAAGACATAGGGTGACATGGTAGGCATACCCTCCCCCCCTAGGCTCAATGGGGGAGACCCAAAGGGAACCCCCAAGCCCCCCCGGGACCAAAATAAAAAAAAAACATCTGCTTTATCTGCTACAATCGAGTGGGATTAGAAAAAAAATACTGGTGGCGGAGCTAGACACATTGTGTAATTGAGGGGAGCATGTGTGCGACCCTCCTCCCTGAGCCATATTCGGCCATAGGGACCCTATTCCCTTGGGCCTCATTCATTATTATGGTGAGGGGGGACACTTGTCCCCCTCCTCAAGCTGCATTTGGCCCCAGTAACCCCATCTCTTGGGGCCTAAATCATCAAATATGGGAAAGGGGCACACAGCATCCCTCTCCGAGCTATCAAAGGCCCATAGACCCCACCTCCCACAGCCGAAATCCTTTCAAAATGGGGAGGCAGGCCATGTGGCCCTCCTCCCGAGCCGTTATAGTCCCCGGGAAGCCCACTCCTGGGGTAAAAATTCACTAAAAGGGGAAGGGGCCAGGTCGGAGCAAATACAAAGTTTTCTCACAGAGGGGGGGGGGCTTTGAAAAGGCTCATGCCAGCTGGGAGCAGACTTCTGATCTTTTTCCCCACCTGCACTCATGCGGGCAGGGAAATAGATCAAGATATTGCTCCTGCCCATAAGGGGCAGTATAAATAGCTGCTCCCTCTGGGCGGGAGTAATTTGTGTTCTGTTTCCCTGCCCGCATCAGTGCGGGCAGGGAAACAGAATACAGTCTATAGAAACAGAATACAAGTCAGCTCCCAGCTGGTAGCAGGATTTCCAAAGCTCCGGCCTGCTGAGAGAAGACTCAGTGTTTGCTCCAGTTTGGTGGGAGTTTTGACTAGGTGGGCGGAAGTCGCGGAAGGGACTATCACGGAGAGGCACGGAGATTGAAGCAATTTCACGAGGCCGCCTGCAGCCCGCCCCCCGCCTGCCGCCCTCCTCCCGCCCGCATTATTAAATTAAATTAAAAAGCTAAATTAAATTTTAAAGCAAACTTACCTTATTGCGCCGCATCTTCCCGATCCCAGCTTAATTTTTGTAAACTGCGCATGCGCGGGAGCCTGCGCATGCGTAGTTTACAAAAATGTAATATTCCGGGCGAGAGGCAGGCGGCAGGCGGGAGGCAGGCGGGCGGGAAGCAGGAGGCGGGCGGGCGGCCAACTTCCGTTCCACCGTGGAATGGGCGGAAATTTGCCCCGTTTTTCCGCCTTCTTTGCGGAAGGCGGAAAGTGCAAATTCCGCCCATTCCGTGGGCGGAACGGAAATGTCCGCCCACCCCTAGTTTTGACAATGCTCCTGCCAGGCGGAAGCAGGCACAAGCATGGTGGGCTCCCCGGGACATAGCATTTGAGCCAGTCCCCGGGGTCAATAAAGGCTCAGGAAAAGGGGCCATTCGGCCCTCCTCCCTTTTACTAAAGTTACCGGCCCTGGTGGATGGAGTCCCCAGGGCCTTTTCAAGTCTTGGGGATGAGGACTGCATGGCACCCTCCCACTGTTTGGTAACATTTGGCCCCGGGGATGGGCTCCTGTGGCCTATAATGGCTCAGGGACGGGGTCCTCATGCCCCGTTCTTTATTTGATGCATTTTGCCTTCAAGGGTGGGCTCGCCTGGGCCTATAATGGCATCAGGAGGGGACTATCCACCCCCTCCCCTTATTAAATGTGGCCCTTGGGGTGAGATCCCCAGGGCATATAATAGCTTGGGGAGAGAGGACGCACTTCCCCCTTCTTTTTATAGTATATTTCGCCCCCATGGGTGGGCTCCCCAAGAACTATAATGACTCGGGTTGGGGAGCAGTGTGTCCCCTCCCCTTATTGAATGCAGCCCCTGAGGTGGGTTCCCCAGGGCCTGTAATAGCTGTGGGAGGGGGATTGCAAGTCCCTTTCCGTTTAATTTAAGTAGCTAAACTGAGGAATGTGGTCCCAGGGCCGTTTCAAGGCTTGGGAAGGGGTCCATGAGGCCCCCCTTCCCATATAAATACATTGGGTCCCGGGGAATTGGGGCCTGGGGCTGAATACGGCCTGCGGAGGGGGCTGTGCACCCCATCCCCTAAATAACCAAATTGGGCCCCATGGAATGGGGGTTCCCTGGGTCAAATATGGCTTGGGGAGTGGGCCCTGGGGGTATGGGGCCCCTGGGGCTATAAAATGGCTCAGGAGGGGGACCACAGGAGATTCACCCCCTTTATTTAAAATTTGGCCCCGGGATGGGGCCCCTGGGGCCTAATTAGGCTCAAGGAGAGGGGACGTGTGCCCCCCTCTCTTTATTAATTACTTGGCTACGGGGATGGGGTCCATGGTGCCTGATAAGGTCTGGGGAGGGGTGCCACGTGGCCTCCCTTCACTTTATAATGTTATGTGGCCCTTGGGGGATAGGGCTCCCAAAGCCTAACAAGGCTCATGGAGGTCGACCACAGGGTGCAGATCTATTTATCAGACCTCACTATATCGTTACTCTAAACTTTGTTTTTTTCAGTGAATATATATATATATATATATATATATATATATATATATATATATATATATATATATATATATATATATATATATACATTCACTGAAAAAACCATAGGTTTCACACCAGTTATAGTTAGGTGGAAATTTTACTCGCATAAAACCATTGAAATTCCCACGTTATAGTTAGTTGGACTCACTATAACTTGCGCGTGCAATGCACTGTTGATGACGTCACATATTAAACATCACTCATGACATGGTCAGTGACATCACTCATGACATCACTGATGACATCTCAAATGACATCACTGATGACAACATCCTTGTGACAAAGTGGCAGACCTCCTATCAGCATAAAATAACCTTTGACACACACATTCAAAAATAGAAACTAACATTTTCTTAAAAAAGGAGAAACCAATACCAATTACAACAACTTATTAGGTAATTCCAACATCTACATACACATCCACTCATTCAACAACAGTTCTATATAGTCACTCATGCATGTACTTACTCATCATATGTACTCATACACCTATACATCCTGTTACACACTAATACTCATCCATATAGTTACTCACACACAAATTCACACATGCAAATAAACTATCAAAAAAACATTTACTTGATTATACTGCTATATACACACCACTACACATACTTCTACAGAAACGGAAACATATTTACTCTCTTAAACAATCAATTATAAAAACACATACTCACTAACCCACCCATATACACAATCATCCACCCATACAGTCTTGCACACATGCTGTCTTCAAAATACATACAAATAGTAAGTCACTCATTCATGCATCTGTGCTCTAAGTAATATCCCCCACCGAACCATACAGACACTGATACTGATACTCAAAAAAACAACTAATAACCCATATACACACTCATGTAGCTACTCACCAACCCATACAGCCACTTATACACAAAGTGAGACACAGATACAGATATTTAAATATTTAAACATTACCCGCTAATATATGTATTCACTAAGATACATTTAATAAGTCAGTTAACCAATCAATTTTACACAAAAAAACATCCATTTAGACATTTATTTACCCATTTATTCTTCCATCAACCTTTAGATATACATATATAAAAAATATTTATTTTTCAGAAAGATACACATTCACTGGATGATGTCATCAGTGATGTCATTTGAGATGTCATCAGTGATGTCATGAGTGATGTCACTGACCATGTCATGAGTGATGTAATATGTGATGTCATCAGCAGTGCATTGCACGCGCAAGTTATAGTGAGTCCAACTAACTATAACGTGGGAATTTCAATGGTTTTATGCGAGTAAAATTTCCACCTAACTATAACTGGTGTGAAACCTATGGTTTTTTCAGTGAATTTAATAGGTTTTTTAAATGCTAATTCCTAACTATAACTGGTGTGAAACCTATGGTTTTTTCAGTGAATATATATATATATATATATATATATATATATATATATATATTCACTGAAAAAACCATAGGTTATAGACCATATATAGTTAGGAATTAGCATTTACAAAACCTTGAAAATTCACTGAAAAAACCATAGGGTATAGACCATATATAGTTAGGAATTAGCATTTACAAAACCTTGAAAATTCACTGAAAAAAACATAGGTTATAGACCATATATAGTTAGGAATTAGCATTTACAAAACCTTATTTTACTCACACAAAACCATTGAAATTCCATATATAGTTAGTTGCACTAACTATATATCGCGCACCCGCAATCCACTGCTGATGATGTCACATATTACATCATTCATGACATGGTCAGTGACATCACTGATGACATCACTGATGACATCTCAAATGACATCACTGATGACATCACTGACGACATCTCAAATGACATCACTGATAACATCTCAAATGACATCACTGATGACATCTCAAATGACATCACTGATGACATCACTGATGACATCATCCAGTGACTGTGTGTTTCTGTAAAGTTAAAATGTGTCTTACATATTGAAGAATGAGTGGAAGTATAAGTGTCTGGACAAAGGATTTAGTAGGTGCATGACTGAATGTATGAGTGAGTGATTAAATGTGTCTCACTGAGTGCATGGGTTAGTGACTAAACTGTCTTAATTTGTGCATCATTATGTCTGTTGTTCTGTAAACTGCTGCATGTGTTGATCAGTAGCTATATGATTAACTATATGGGTTACTGATTGATTGTCCAAGTATTTGTATGGGAGACTGAGTGTGTGTGTGGCTGGCTGGCTGGGAGGTGTGTGACTCTGTGCAGATCAATGTGTACTTGTATCAATGATTCTATAAGAAGGTAAGTATGTGTTAGTATATGTTTGAAAATGTAAGGTGCTCTATGTTTAACTGTATAGACAAGAAAATGGAAGTGTCATTGATTCTTTAACAGGACTGACTACGTGTGTGAGTAACTCCATGGATGAGTGGCAGACTGTGAGTGTCTGTATAGGTGTATGAGTGCATATGATAGTGTTGTAAAGATGAGTGATTGTATGTATGAATGGTTGTATGGGTGAATGAGTGAATGTGTGTGTAGACATAGGAATCAGTGAGTGCGTATGTAGTAACTAGTATTGGTGTGTCAATGGTTTCAAAAATTATACTCTGTATTTAACACTGGGTGAAACAGAGGTTATATTAAAATGTGAGGAGATGCATTGTATTGTCACATGAATGATATCATCAGTGATGTGGTCATTGATGTCAAATCAGATGTCATCAGTGATGTCATTTGAGATGTCATCAGTGATGTCATCAGTGATGTCACTGACCCATGTCATGAATGATGTAATATGTGACATCATCAGCAGTGGATTGCGGGTGCGCGATATATAGTTAGTGCAACTAACTATATATGGAATTTCAATGGTTTTGTGTGAGTAAAATAAGGTTTTGTAAATGCTAATTCCTAACTATATATGGTCTATAACCTATGGTTTTTTCAGTGAATTTTCAAGGTTTTGTAAATGCTAATTCCTAACTATATATGGTCTATAACCTATGGTTTTTTCAGTGAATTTCATTGGTTTTTTAACAGCTAATATCTGTAGCTGTAAAATGTATTCTTCTTTAAATCCAAAAATATATTTTATATGTTTATGAATAATTTTTTTTTTTATATTTTTTTTTCTTCGTTCCCGCTTCGCGAATCGGGAAGCTTCCCGTTAGCTGACCTTGATGCCGCGAAATAGACCGCGAGCCGGTAAACGTTTCTTTACCGCAACTGCCGCGTTAGAAAACAACATCGTGACGCCTCCCGTCCGCATGACGTTTCACGTTGTCGCGTGATACGTCATATGACGTGCTACGTTAGCGAACTGGTACGCGAAGCGAGTCGCAAAGCGCAGGTTTCTGGAAGCAAACCGGGAGGCCCTGCAAAGCGCTTAACGTAAACACAGCAGGTCATGTGACTTGGTAATAACACTTTTCATTGGTTCATTTCACTTTTGGTTTCCTAATGATGTAAGACTAGGTCATATAATCTAAAATGAACACTTTTCATTGGTTGAGAACTCTTGTTTTTCCCAAATGATGAAAATCCCTCCTTCTTTCCTCACTCTGACTTTCATCATTGTGAGAGAAAGACCCTTTGTGATCACTGAGCAATGGCTTCTTTAGTAGCTTCAGCTGGTGCTTCCCCACCACCTCCACCACATCCAAGGAAGAGTGGACCACCTGCTCAAGTTATAATTCAACAAGAAGAGGAAGAAGAGGAACAGAACGACGAGCACGAAGAGTGGCAGTTTTTGCCTGAGGAGCCCAGGACGTCTCACCGGAAAGAAAACTTCATTTGGCAATTTTTTAAAATTCCCAAAGGTCAGAAAAAAGTAAATGCAAGATACGTAACTTGCCTTATATGTCAAGATAGACTGTCCAGAGGAACCGAGAAAAAATACAGTTTCGGAAACTACACAATGCATCGCCATATGACTAGGTGGCATCCTAACAACTACAGTGCTGCACAGTTTCGGAACGACCTAGATAATCTCCCTATTATGGCCAGAAGATCTGTTGTACCGGAAGTAACGGGACCAGAGGGCAGGGAGATGGTGCCAAATATACAAATGAGATTTGGTGAAGTAAAACACATCTGCGTATATTGCGATGGATTCATTTGCTACGGAGAAAGAAGCATCACTCTGATCAACAGAGCTATTGACTATCATATGCAAGTTTGTACGAAACGCCCAAAATAATAAATACTTTTTTTTTGTTTTGTTGCTCCTGTTGAGCCCTTTACAATGAATCGTTTTCATTGCCCCCTCCAAGAAAAACCCAAAAAAATATAAAACTGTTCAGAAAAATTCAAAAAAAGTAAAAAAAGTTCCGAAAAATAATAAAAAAAATATAAAACAACAAAAACAATAAAAAAAAAGTTCTTTTCAGAACTACCTCCCCGTTATTAAAAAATTGGTACAATATTTGGAACTGTGCCAACCTCTATTTCTCTTAGTTCGCTTCCCAGTTCGCTCGCCGGTACGCGAACCGGAAGCGAACCAAAAACAGTAAGTATAAGGGAAGGAAACAGACACTTATGTTAAAAGAAAGACAGCTATAGGGGAGTAAACTAGAGATACTATTACCCGTAATCCACTGCTGATGATGTCACATATTACATCATTCATGACATGCTCAGTGACATCATCAGCAGAGGATTGCGGGTTTTTTGGCAACGTGCCTTATCCACGGTTTAATAACGCTGCCTTTTGCTTTATATAAGTTTTCAAATTGTATGAAATATATACCAATAGGTCGTTATGAACCTTTAGGTAGTGCTTTTCTTCATGAGGTCTGGTCTCTTCCATACACATACAGATGTTTCAAAGATGATCAAGAAGTTTATCTGAATGGAGAGGAATGCACTGAGACGCCAGATCATTCACTAATGTGTAGGCACATACAGTTACACGGTTCATGCAACAAACACCGACCAAATATGGCTTGCGTGTTGCAAGGCACGCCAGTTCCTGCTATCATCCCCACGTTCAAGTTGTTGGAAAATGGTAGTTATTTGATGCTCAATAATGAAGATTGTTCTGGGTTAATTAAAAGTATTCCTTTTATCGTAACAGTAAGTGAACGGGTTATTTGCTGCAGAAATGTTCTATTTCCTCCCACACATGAACATAGGGAGTTTTCAATCTCGCCACAAATACCAACCTTGGGAGCAGATTTCAACGGCGTGGCAAGAATAAGAGCTCTTTTGTCTCAGAGAGAGGTGGCCTTGAGTTCGGCCCGTGAAACCTTCGTGCTTCACATAGCGAACACCCGTACAGAGGTGCAGACCCTTTTCAATTCAGATTTGCCTTTCCATTTCAGCAAGATGGTTCGGACTATCTTTAACGCATCCTCCACAAAGGCCCTGGCGCACTTTTTTAAAGTTGTTACCAGTGGTCTCGTGACTTCATTTGAGAAAATCTTTGGAGTCATCCCTGCTTTCTTTCATTCTATTTTTTCCACTCTGCTTCGTGGATTGCCATTTTTACTTGCATTACCAGCGGACGCTCTTGTGCTTTTTTACATTTTTAAATATGGATGTCCCTCCTATGCAACCTCCAGCCCTGCAGCTGCTGACACTGTTCCGCAATCGCATGCTAGAATATTATGGCACAATGCCGTTGGCGATATTAAGCACGGCATATGGATTATCTTTTCGATTCTCCTACTTCACCTGTGTCCAGCCTGTATTTCACTGCCTGACCTGTGATTTCGATTGGGCCATTGATTTGTGTCTCTGCGGACCGGTTTCTCCTGACGTCGACTTTAATCAGCTGATGACTCCTATCATTACTCACGAGTTGGTTTGTCCTGGCGAAAGGATTATGGCTGTGGCATTGATGCATGGACTAATTGGTCCCTGGAATTTACTGGCGGCAACACAGTCTTTCTTGGAACAGAGCTTTCTTGAAAACCCACCGAGCTGTCCTCTGATGGTGATAGAGGATCCGGTGCTGGGAGAGCACGTATGTTCTTTTCCGCTTTTAAATTGGATGGCTGAACTCTTTTCGGATGAAGACGGTGACTTCCTATTGGAGGCTGTTGCAGCTTATTTTGCATACACAGTTATGTCATAGACCTTTTTCATGTTTGATATGCTGAGTACTAGCATTTCATTGACAATTCATTGACTTATTTGTCAAGTTTTTATTATTTAGCTTGCCTATTGGCTTAAGACTCGATAAAGTACTTGGCTGTTTTATTTTTCTTTAGCATTAAATTTTCCTAGTTTTTAATATTTTACCTTGCGGACCGTCCACATATAAAGTTGCAATCTGCTCTCATGAGATGGCACTTCTATTATCTTATTCAGTTCGTTTCCGGATCATGGGGAGGTGTCATCTAGGTCCTGGATATCTTTACACCGTGTTAAGTTAGCATGGGCTCATTACCGGTTTAAACGCCATTTTTCCTTTTTTGCAACTTCTGCACACGACACTTAGTTGTTGCTTTAGCTTTCAACCTAATAGTTCATCGTGATTTACATGAGAATAATATGTTATTGCTCTACTATCTGCTTTACTTGTTAAACTATATCTGTACAGCGAGTGCTGAAGTTTCAAGAACAACACGATACAGAATTGTTATGAGGTCTGATCTCCACGACTTCATACTCATAACATAAGTGCAGCTTCTGCCAATTCTGGGCATGAGGCGGGTTTTATATTGCTTTGCCGAACACACATACACAACACTTGATGCGGTTCACATGAAGAGAGAGCTGGTGTATGCTGATGTGATTCCTTCAAATCTAAGACACTAAAGTATGGGCACGCCCTAAACCAACACAAAGAGACCTTCTTAGCAAATAATATAATATGTGTATTAGGGAGGGTGAGATATAAGCAGCCGCGGGCCGTGGAGGGAGTTACGGTGGGGCAGGGAGGCGGGGAGGGGGAGGGGCAGGGTGGAGCCCTCTCCACCCTGCCCCTCCCCCTCCCCGCCTCCCTGCCCCACCGTAACTCCCTCCACGGCCCGTGGCTGCTTATAAGTGTTGATAACTCTTATTCATTTACAGCATGTTAACATACTGTCACCATTCGCTTTTTATGTACTAGTAACTATGCTGGTAATTTTGCTACTGATAATATGTGTACTTCTATTATCTAAGATACTACGCCTGAGAAGACGGCATTAGTAAATAAACATTTCAAATACACATGTGTTCTTCTTAACTCCATGTTCTGGTTTCTAAGAAATATATAACGACCGACTGTTCATGAGTTCCACGTATCCTGAGGTACTATAAGTTCATATTCTGGATTGTCTAAACATTGAGAGTTTGTTATATCCAATGTGACACTGTACCTAGCTTGCTAAGGGGTTTTCTGAGTACTAAGGTGAGTTTTGGGGCACCCTAATTCGCCGAGGTTCCAATCCTCTGTCCACAGTTCTGTGTGAGAACAGAAACCCTGCGACAGGGGCACCCCCGACCCTTCCTGGAGCTTCATCACACTTGCGATACAACTCCAGCAATGCGCCACCTTTAGGGCACAGTTACATCACGCATCTGTGCTGTTTTTGCCCCATGATGCGCCGCATTGTAAATGCAGCACACCATAGGTGACGGAACAGCGGCACAGAATGACTAACACATCCCTGGTGATGCGCCAGTCATCATAAATCTATCCCTATGCTTCTTATCTTGTTCGAGATGAACCGCCATATGTATCATCAAAGTTTTTTGCATTTCCTAAATAGCGAACTTTAAAAAAGTTCCACAAAAGGCCTTGCACATTTTTTTAAAGTTGTTAGCAGTGGTCTCGTGACTTCATTTGAAAAGATTTTTGGAGTCATCCCTGCTTTCTTCCATTCTATTTTTTCATCCTTGTTTGGAGGGTTCCCATTTTTACTTGCATTAGCAGCTGGCGCGCTAGTGGTTTTTTGTCTTTTTAAATATGGATGTCCTTCCTGTGCAAGACCCCGCGCAACAGCTACTGACGCGGTTTCGCAACCGCATGCTTGAATATTATGGCACACTGCCGTTGGCGACTTTGAGCACGGCATATGGATTATCTTTTCGATTCTCCTACTTCACCTGTGTCCAGCCTGTATTTCACTGCCTGACCTGTGATTTCCATTGGGCCATTGATTTGTGTCTCTGCGGACCGGTTTCTCCTGACGTCGATTTTAATCAGCTGATGAGTCCTATCATTGCTCACGAGTTGGTTTGTTCTGACGAGAGGATTATGGCCTTAGCAGTGGCGCATGGACTAATGGGTCCCTGGGATAAATTGTCGGCAGCACAGACTTTCTTGGAACTGAGTTTTCTTGAAAACCCACCGAGCTGTCCTCTGATGGTTATAGAGGATCCGGTTCTGGGAGAACACGTATGTTCCTTTCATCTTTTAAATTGGATGGCAGAACTATTTTCGGATGAGGACAGTGATTTCCTATTAGAGGCAGTTGCTGCTTATTTTTCATATACAGTTTTATCATAGACACTGCTTCGGATTGACGTGCTGATTAATAGCATTTCATTGATTTTATTGACTTATTTGTCAAGAACTTTTTATTTTTGTTTGCCTATTGGCTTGAGCCACGTTATATTTTTGGGCTATTTTTTAGCATTACTTTTTAAAGTTTAGTTTCGACTCATGCTCGTTTACTGTTGAGTTCTGCTCCCATGTGATGGCACTTCTGTTATCATATTTAGTCCGTTCTCGGATCATGGGGGGGTGTCATATAGCTCCTGTATATCCTTATATCGTGTTAAGTTAGCATAGGTACATTTGAGGTTTAAACGCCATTTTTCTTTCTTGCAACTTCTGCACACGACACTTAATTGTTGACTTAGCTTTCAACCTAGTAGTTTGCCGTGGTTTATGTGAGAATAATATGTTATTGCTCTGATATCAGCTTTGCTTAATAAACTATGTCTGCACGAAGAGTGCTGAAGTTTCAGGAACAACACGATATGGAATTGTTATGAGGTCTGATCTCCACGCCTTCATAGTCATAACACAAGTGCAGCCTTTGCCAACTCTGGCTTCAGGCGGGATTGATATTGCTTTGCACGAGGCACATAGAACACACTTGATGCGGTGCACATGCAGAGAGAGCTGGTGTATGCTGATGTGATTCCTTTCATGCTAGGACACTAAGGTATGGGCCCGCCCTAAAACAACCCAAAGAGACCTTCTTAGCTAATAATATAATATATGTGTTAGGGTGGGTGAGATATAAGTGTTGTTAACTCTTATTCATTACAGTATGGTAACATGCTGTCACCATTCGCTTTTTATGTCTTAGTAACTATGCTGGTAATTTTGCTACTGATAATAAGTATACTTGTATTATCTAAGATACTGCGCCTGAGAAGACGGCATTAGTAAATAAACATTTCAAATGCACATGTGTCTTCTTTACTTCATGTTCTGGTTTGTAATGATAACATAACGAAAGAGTGTTCATGAGTCCCACGTACCCTGAGGTACTGTAAGTTCATGTTCTGGTTTGTCTAAACATTGGGAGTTTGATATGTCCAATGAGACACTGTAGCTAGCTCGGTAAGGGGTGAGTTGGGTACTAAGGTGTGTTTTGGGTCACCCTAATTCGCCGAGGTTCCACTCCTCTGTGCACAGTTCTGTGTGAGAACAGAAACCCTGCGACAAGACACTTGCGAGAACGCCAATTTAGAAATGGAGCGTTCTGATTTTCCCAGGGAGTTTTATTTCCCTTGGGAGAGAGTGCATAGATTGGTTGCCAGCAACATCAGAAAAATGTTCCTGGCAGCTATTACAGAACTCGGACTTAGGGCCTGAATTAGATTTCAGCAGATGGACGGATAGCCCACCTGCCAAAATCTAAATCCCACGGGCTACCCGTCATTGTTATGATGGAGTAACCCATCCGCCGAAATCTAAATCAGGCCCTAAGTCCCCTGTCCTGAACTTGTAAAAAAGAAAAAAAGACATAGGGTGACATGGTAGGCATACCCTCCCCCCCTAGGCTCAATGGGGGAGACCCAAAGGGAACCCCCAAGCCCCCCCGGGACCAAAATAAAAAAAAAACATCTGCTTTATCTGCTACAATCGAGTGGGATTAGAAAAAAAATACTGGTGGCGGAGCTAGACACATTGTGTAATTGAGGGGAGCATGTGTGCGACCCTCCTCCCTGAGCCATATTCGGCCATAGGGACCCTATTCCCTTGGGCCTCATTCATTATTATGGTGAGGGGGGACACTTGTCCCCCTCCTCAAGCTGCATTTGGCCCCAGTAACCCCATCTCTTGGGGCCTAAATCATCAAATATGGGAAAGGGGCACACAGCATCCCTCTCCGAGCTATCAAAGGCCCATAGACCCCACCTCCCACAGCCGAAATCCTTTCAAAATGGGGAGGCAGGCCATGTGGCCCTCCTCCCGAGCCGTTATAGTCCCCGGGAAGCCCACTCCTGGGGTAAAAATTCACTAAAAGGGGAAGGGGCCAGGTCGGAGCAAATACAAAGTTTTCTCACAGAGGGGGGGGGGCTTTGAAAAGGCTCATGCCAGCTGGGAGCAGACTTCTGATCTTTTTCCCCACCTGCACTCATGCGGGCAGGGAAATAGATCAAGATATTGCTCCTGCCCATAAGGGGCAGTATAAATAGCTGCTCCCTCTGGGCGGGAGTAATTTGTGTTCTGTTTCCCTGCCCGCATCAGTGCGGGCAGGGAAACAGAATACAGTCTATAGAAACAGAATACAAGTCAGCTCCCAGCTGGTAGCAGGATTTCCAAAGCTCCGGCCTGCTGAGAGAAGACTCAGTGTTTGCTCCAGTTTGGTGGGAGTTTTGACTAGGTGGGCGGAAGTCGCGAAAGGGACTATCACGGAGAGGCACGGAGATTGAAGCAATTTCACGAGGCCGCCTGCAGCCCGCCCGCCTCCCGCTTCCTGTGCGCCTGCCTCCCGCCTGCCGCCCTCCTCCCGCCCGCATTATTAAATTAAATTAAAAAGCTAAATTAAATTTTAAAGCAAACTTACCTTATTGCGCCGCATCTTCCCGATCCCAGCTTAATTTTTGTAAACTGCGCATGCGCGGGAGCCTGCGCATGCGTAGTTTACAAAAATGTAATATTCCGGGCGAGAGGCAGGCGGCAGGCGGGAGGCAGGCGGGCGGGAAGCAGGAGGCGGGCGGGCGGCCAACTTCCGTTCCACCGTGGAATGGGCGGAAATTTGCCCCGTTTTTCCGCCTTCTTTGCGGAAGGCGGAAAGTGCAAATTCCGCCCATTCCGTGGGCGGAACGGAAATGTCCGCCCACCCCTAGTTTTGACAATGCTCCTGCCAGGCGGAAGCAGGCACAAGCATGGTGGGCTCCCCGGGACATAGCATTTGAGCCAGTCCCCGGGGTCAATAAAGGCTCAGGAAAAGGGGCCATTCGGCCCTCCTCCCTTTTACTAAAGTTACCGGCCCTGGTGGATGGAGTCCCCAGGGCCTTTTCAAGTCTTGGGGATGAGGACTGCATGGCACCCTCCCACTGTTTGGTAACATTTGGCCCCGGGGATGGGCTCCTGTGGCCTATAATGGCTCAGGGACGGGGTCCTCATGCCCCGTTCTTTATTTGATGCATTTTGCCTTCAAGGGTGGGCTCGCCTGGGCCTATAATGGCATCAGGAGGGGACCATCCACCCCCTCCCCTTATTAAATGTGGCCCTTGGGGTGAGATCCCCAGGGCATATAATAGCTTGGGGAGAGAGGACGCACTTCCCCCTTCTTTTTATAGTATATTTCGCCCCCATGGGTGGGCTCCCCAAGAACTATAATGACTCGGGTTGGGGAGCAGTGTGTCCCCTCCCCTTATTGAATGCAGCCCCTGAGGTGGGTTCCCCAGGGCCTGTAATAGCTGTGGGAGGGGGATTGCAAGTCCCTTTCCGTTTAATTTAAGTAGCTAAACTGAGGAATGTGGTCCCAGGGCCGTTTCAAGGCTTGGGAAGGGGTCCATGAGGCCCCCCTTCCCATATAAATACATTGGGTCCCGGGGAATTGGGGCCTGGGGCTGAATACGGCCTGCGGAGGGGGCTGTGCACCCCATCCCCTAAATAACCAAATTGGGCCCCATGGAATGGGGGTTCCCTGGGTCAAATATGGCTTGGGGAGTGGGCCCTGGGGGTATGGGGCCCCTGGGGCTATAAAATGGCTCAGGAGGGGGACCACAGGAGATTCACCCCCTTTATTTAAAATTTGGCCCCGGGATGGGGCCCCTGGGGCCTAATTAGGCTCAAGGAGAGGGGACGTGTGCCCCCCTCTCTTTATTAATTACTTGGCTACGGGGATGGGGTCCATGGTGCCTGATAAGGTCTGGGGAGGGGTGCCACGTGGCCTCCCTTCACTTTATAATGTTATGTGGCCCTTGGGGGATAGGGCTCCCAAAGCCTAACAAGGCTCATGGAGGTCGACCACAGGGTGCAGATCTATTTATCAGACCTCACTATATCGTTACTCTAAACTTTGTTTTTTTCAGTGAATATATATATATATATATATATATATATATATATATATATACATTCACTGAAAAAACCATAGGTTTCACACCAGTTATAGTTAGGTGGAAATTTTACTCGCATAAAACCATTGAAATTCCCACGTTATAGTTAGTTGGACTCACTATAACTTGCGCGTGCAATGCACTGTTGATGACGTCACATATTAAACATCACTCATGACATGGTCAGTGACATCACTCATGACATCACTGATGACATCTCAAATGACATCACTGATGACAACATCCTTGTGACAAAGTGGCAGACCTCCTATCAGCATAAAATAACCTTTGACACACACATTCAAAAATAGAAACTAACATTTTCTTAAAAAAGGAGAAACCAATACCAATTACAACAACTTATTAGGTAATTCCAACATCTACATACACATCCACTCATTCAACAACAGTTCTATATAGTCACTCATGCATGTACTTACTCATCATATGTACTCATACACCTATACATCCTGTTACACACTAATACTCATCCATATAGTTACTCACACACAAATTCACACATGCAAATAAACTATCAAAAAAACATTTACTTGATTATACTGCTATATACACACCACTACACATACTTCTACAGAAACGGAAACATATTTACTCTCTTAAACAATCAATTATAAAAACACATACTCACTAACCCACCCATATACACAATCATCCACCCATACAGTCTTGCACACATGCTGTCTTCAAAATACATACAAATAGTAAGTCACTCATTCATGCATCTGTGCTCTAAGTAATATCCCCCACCGAACCATACAGACACTGATACTGATACTCAAAAAAACAACTAATAACCCATATACACACTCATGTAGCTACTCACCAACCCATACAGCCACTTATACACAAAGTGAGACACAGATACAGATATTTAAATATTTAAACATTACCCGCTAATATATGTATTCACTAAGATACATTTAATAAGTCAGTTAACCAATCAATTTTACACAAAAAAACATCCATTTAGACATTTATTTACCCATTTATTCTTCCATCAACCTTTAGATATACATATATAAAAAATATTTATTTTTCAGAAAGATACACATTCACTGGATGATGTCATCAGTGATGTCATTTGAGATGTCATCAGTGATGTCATGAGTGATGTCACTGACCATGTCATGAGTGATGTAATATGTGATGTCATCAGCAGTGCATTGCACGCGCAAGTTATAGTGAGTCCAACTAACTATAACGTGGGAATTTCAATGGTTTTATGCGAGTAAAATTTCCACCTAACTATAACTGGTGTGAAACCTATGGTTTTTTCAGTGAATTTAATAGGTTTTTTAAATGCTAATTCCTAACTATAACTGGTGTGAAACCTATGGTTTTTTCAGTGAATATATATATATATATATATATATATATATATATATATATATTCACTGAAAAAACCATAGGTTATAGACCATATATAGTTAGGAATTAGCATTTACAAAACCTTGAAAATTCACTGAAAAAACCATAGGGTATAGACCATATATAGTTAGGAATTAGCATTTACAAAACCTTGAAAATTCACTGAAAAAAACATAGGTTATAGACCATATATAGTTAGGAATTAGCATTTACAAAACCTTATTTTACTCACACAAAACCATTGAAATTCCATATATAGTTAGTTGCACTAACTATATATCGCGCACCCGCAATCCACTGCTGATGATGTCACATATTACATCATTCATGACATGGTCAGTGACATCACTGATGACATCACTGATGACATCTCAAATGACATCACTGATGACATCACTGACGACATCTCAAATGACATCACTGATAACATCTCAAATGACATCACTGATGACATCACTGATGACATCTCAAATGACATCACTGATGACATCACTGATGACATCATCCAGTGACTGTGTGTTTCTGTAAAGTTAAAATGTGTCTTACATATTGAAGAATGAGTGGAAGTATAAGTGTCTGGACAAAGGATTTAGTAGGTGCATGACTGAATGTATGAGTGAGTGATTAAATGTGTCTCACTGAGTGCATGGGTTAGTGACTAAACTGTCTTAATTTGTGCATCATTATGTCTGTTGTTCTGTAAACTGCTGCATGTGTTGATCAGTAGCTATATGATTAACTATATGGGTTACTGATTGATTGTCCAAGTATTTGTATGGGAGACTGAGTGTGTGTGTGGCTGGCTGGCTGGGAGGTGTGTGACTCTGTGCAGATCAATGTGTACTTGTATCAATGATTCTATAAGAAGGTAAGTATGTGTTAGTATATGTTTGAAAATGTAAGGTGCTCTATGTTTAACTGTATAGACAAGAAAATGGAAGTGTCATTGATTCTTTAACAGGACTGACTACGTGTGTGAGTAACTCCATGGATGAGTGGCAGACTGTGAGTGTCTGTATAGGTGTATGAGTGCATATGATAGTGTTGTAAAGATGAGTGATTGTATGTATGAATGGTTGTATGGGTGAATGAGTGAATGTGTGTGTAGACATAGGAATCAGTGAGTGCGTATGTAGTAACTAGTATTGGTGTGTCAATGGTTTCAAAAATTATACTCTGTATTTAACACTGGGTGAAACAGAGGTTATATTAAAATGTGAGGAGATGCATTGTATTGTCACATGAATGATATCATCAGTGATGTGGTCATTGATGTCAAATCAGATGTCATCAGTGATGTCATTTGAGATGTCATCAGTGATGTCATCAGTGATGTCACTGACCATGTCATGAATGATGTAATATGTGACATCATCAGCAGTGGATTGCGGGTGCGCGATATATAGTTAGTGCAACTAACTATATATGGAATTTCAATGGTTTTGTGTGAGTAAAATAAGGTTTTGTAAATGCTAATTCCTAACTATATATGGTCTATAACCTATGGTTTTTTCAGTGAATTTTCAAGGTTTTGTAAATGCTAATTCCTAACTATATATGGTCTATAACCTATGGTTTTTTCAGTGAATTTCATTGGTTTTTTAACAGCTAATATCTGTAGCTGTAAAATGTATTCTTCTTTAAATCCAAAAATATATTTTATATGTTTATGAATAATTTTTTTTTTTAATATTTTTTTTTCTTCGTTCCCGCTTCGCGAATCGGGAAGCTTCCCGTTAGCTGACCTTGATGCCGCGAAATAGACCGCGAGCCGGTAAACGTTTCTTTACCGCAACTGCCGCGTTAGAAAACAACATCGTGACGCCTCCCGTCCGCATGACGTTTCACGTTGTCGCGTGATACGTCATATGACGTGCTACGTTAGCGAACTGGTACGCGAAGCGAGTCGCAAAGCGCAGGTTTCTGGAAGCAAACCGGGAGGCCCTGCAAAGCGCTTAACGTAAACACAGCAGGTCATGTGACTTGGTAATAACACTTTTCATTGGTTCATTTCACTTTTGGTTTCCTAATGATGTAAGACTAGGTCATATAATCTAAAATGAACACTTTTCATTGGTTGAGAACTCTTGTTTTTCCCAAATGATGAAAATCCCTCCTTCTTTCCTCACTCTGACTTTCATCATTGTGAGAGAAAGACCCTTTGTGATCACTGAGCAATGGCTTCTTTAGTAGCTTCAGCTGGTGCTTCCCCACCACCTCCACCACATCCAAGGAAGAGTGGACCACCTGCTCAAGTTATAATTCAACAAGAAGAGGAAGAAGAGGAACAGAACGACGAGCACGAAGAGTGGCAGTTTTTGCCTGAGGAGCCCAGGACGTCTCACCGGAAAGAAAACTTCATTTGGCAATTTTTTAAAATTCCCAAAGGTCAGAAAAAAGTAAATGCAAGATACGTAACTTGCCTTATATGTCAAGATAGACTGTCCAGAGGAACCGAGAAAAAATACAGTTTCGGAAACTACACAATGCATCGCCATATGACTAGGTGGCATCCTAACAACTACAGTGCTGCACAGTTTCGGAACGACCTAGATAATCTCCCTATTATGGCCAGAAGATCTGTTGTACCGGAAGTAACGGGACCAGAGGGCAGGGAGATGGTGCCAAATATACAAATGAGATTTGGTGAAGTAAAACACATCTGCGTATATTGCGATGGATTCATTTGCTACGGAGAAAGAAGCATCACTCTGATCAACAGAGCTATTGACTATCATATGCAAGTTTGTACGAAACGCCCAAAATAATAAATACTTTTTTTTTGTTTTGTTGCTCCTGTTGAGCCCTTTACAATGAATCGTTTTCATTGCCCCCTCCAAGAAAAACCCCAAAAAATATAAAACTGTTCAGAAAAATTCAAAAAAAGTAAAAAAAGTTCCGAAAAATAATAAAAAAAATATAAAACAACAAAAACAATAAAAAAAAAGTTATTTTCAGAACTACCTCCCCGTTATTAAAAAATTGGTACAATATTTGGAACTGTGCCAACCTCTATTTCTCTTAGTTCGCTTCCCAGTTCGCTCGCCGGTACGCGAACCGGAAGCGAACCAAAAACAGTAAGTATAAGGGAAGGAAACAGACACTTATGTTAAAAGAAAGACAGCTATAGGGGAGTAAACTAGAGATACTATTACCCGTAATCCACTGCTGATGATGTCACATATTACATCATTCATGACATGCTCAGTGACATCATCAGCAGAGGATTGCGGGTTTTTTGGCAACGTGCCTTATCCACGGTTTAATAACGCTGCCTTTTGCTTTATATAAGTTTTCAAATTGTATGAAATATATACCAATAGGTCGTTATGAACCTTTAGGTAGTGCTTTTCTTCATGAGGTCTGGTCTCTTCCATACACATACAGATGTTTCAAAGATGATCAAGAAGTTTATCTGAATGGAGAGGAATGCACTGAGACGCCAGATCATTCACTAATGTGTAGGCACATACAGTTACACGGTTCATGCAACAAACACCGACCAAATATGGCTTGCGTGTTGCAAGGCACGCCAGTTCCTGCTATCATCCCCACGTTCAAGTTGTTGGAAAATGGTAGTTATTTGATGCTCAATAATGAAGATTGTTCTGGGTTAATTAAAAGTATTCCTTTTATCGTAACAGTAAGTGAACGGGTTATTTGCTGCAGAAATGTTCTATTTCCTCCCACACATGAACATAGGGAGTTTTCAATCTCGCCACAAATACCAACCTTGGGAGCAGATTTCAACGGCGTGGCAAGAATAAGAGCTCTTTTGTCTCAGAGAGAGGTGGCCTTGAGTTCGGCCCGTGAAACCTTCGTGCTTCACATAGCGAACACCCGTACAGAGGTGCAGACCCTTTTCAATTCAGATTTGCCTTTCCATTTCAGCAAGATGGTTCGGACTATCTTTAACGCATCCTCCACAAAGGCCCTGGCGCACTTTTTTAAAGTTGTTACCAGTGGTCTCGTGACTTCATTTGAGAAAATCTTTGGAGTCATCCCTGCTTTCTTTCATTCTATTTTTTCCACTCTGCTTCGTGGATTGCCATTTTTACTTGCATTACCAGCGGACGCTCTTGTGCTTTTTTACATTTTTAAATATGGATGTCCCTCCTATGCAACCTCCAGCCCTGCAGCTGCTGACACTGTTCCGCAATCGCATGCTAGAATATTATGGCACAATGCCGTTGGCGATATTAAGCACGGCATATGGATTATCTTTTCGATTCTCCTACTTCACCTGTGTCCAGCCTGTATTTCACTGCCTGACCTGTGATTTCGATTGGGCCATTGATTTGTGTCTCTGCGGACCGGTTTCTCCTGACGTCGACTTTAATCAGCTGATGACTCCTATCATTACTCACGAGTTGGTTTGTCCTGGCGAAAGGATTATGGCTGTGGCATTGATGCATGGACTAATTGGTCCCTGGAATTTACTGGCGGCAACACAGTCTTTCTTGGAACAGAGCTTTCTTGAAAACCCACCGAGCTGTCCTCTGATGGTGATAGAGGATCCGGTGCTGGGAGAGCACGTATGTTCTTTTCCGCTTTTAAATTGGATGGCTGAACTCTTTTCGGATGAAGACGGTGACTTCCTATTGGAGGCTGTTGCAGCTTATTTTGCATACACAGTTATGTCATAGACCTTTTTCATGTTTGATATGCTGAGTACTAGCATTTCATTGACAATTCATTGACTTATTTGTCAAGTTTTTATTATTTAGCTTGCCTATTGGCTTAAGACTCGATAAAGTACTTGGCTGTTTTATTTTTCTTTAGCATTAAATTTTCCTAGTTTTTAATATTTTACCTTGCGGACCGTCCACATATAAAGTTGCAATCTGCTCTCATGAGATGGCACTTCTATTATCTTATTCAGTTCGTTTCCGGATCATGGGGAGGTGTCATCTAGGTCCTGGATATCTTTACACCGTGTTAAGTTAGCATGGGCTCATTACCGGTTTAAACGCCATTTTTCCTTTTTTGCAACTTCTGCACACGACACTTAGTTGTTGCTTTAGCTTTCAACCTAATAGTTCATCGTGATTTACATGAGAATAATATGTTATTGCTCTACTATCTGCTTTACTTGTTAAACTATATCTGTACAGCGAGTGCTGAAGTTTCAAGAACAACACGATACAGAATTGTTATGAGGTCTGATCTCCACGACTTCATACTCATAACATAAGTGCAGCTTCTGCCAATTCTGGGCATGAGGCGGGTTTTATATTGCTTTGCCGAACACACATACACAACACTTGATGCGGTTCACATGAAGAGAGAGCTGGTGTATGCTGATGTGATTCCTTCAAATCTAAGACACTAAAGTATGGGCACGCCCTAAACCAACACAAAGAGACCTTCTTAGCAAATAATATAATATGTGTATTAGGGAGGGTGAGATATAAGCAGCCGCGGGCCGTGGAGGGAGTTACGGTGGGGCAGGGAGGCGGGGAGGGGGAGGGGCAGGGTGGAGCCCTCTCCACCCTGCCCCTCCCCCTCCCCGCCTCCCTGCCCCACCGTAACTCCCTCCACGGCCCGTGGCTGCTTATAAGTGTTGATAACTCTTATTCATTTACAGCATGTTAACATACTGTCACCATTCGCTTTTTATGTACTAGTAACTATGCTGGTAATTTTGCTACTGATAATATGTGTACTTCTATTATCTAAGATACTACGCCTGAGAAGACGGCATTAGTAAATAAACATTTCAAATACACATGTGTTCTTCTTAACTCCATGTTCTGGTTTCTAAGAAATATATAACGACCGACTGTTCATGAGTTCCACGTATCCTGAGGTACTATAAGTTCATATTCTGGATTGTCTAAACATTGAGAGTTTGTTATATCCAATGTGACACTGTACCTAGCTTGCTAAGGGGTTTTCTGAGTACTAAGGTGAGTTTTGGGGCACCCTAATTCGCCGAGGTTCCAATCCTCTGTCCACAGTTCTGTGTGAGAACAGAAACCCTGCGACAGGGGCACCCCCGACCCTTCCTGGAGCTTCATCACACTTGCGATACAACTCCAGCAATGCGCCACCTTTAGGGCACAGTTACATCACGCATCTGTGCTGTTTTTGCCCCATGATGCGCCGCATTGTAAATGCAGCACACCATAGGTGACGGAACAGCGGCACAGAATGACTAACACATCCCTGGTGATGCGCCAGTCATCATAAATCTATCCCTATGCTTCTTATCTTGTTCGAGATGAACCGCCATATGTATCATCAAAGTTTTTTGCATTTCCTAAATAGCGAACTTTAAGGAATAAATAGCGATTCTTTACCATTCCTAGTTTGCGATGAGCTATTTGCTAATTACAAATTACCCATTCATTTCCTTCATTTCCATAGGGCGGTTGGACTCACTTTTAGCTCGAACGGCTGAATGGATTTCCACGAAACTTGGCAAAATTGTAGGGACTGGTAGCCCGATGTGCCTTTGCTATGTCTCAAGATATATGCTCCAGTGGTTTTTACGAAAATTAACTTTGAAAAATATATATTGGGCTACATTGGCCTATATATATGTTGGAGCCCAAATGTAGCCCAATGTAGCCCAATGAAGCCCAATGAAGCCCAATGTAGCCCAATGTAGCCCAAAGATGGCCGCCAGAGACAAAAAAAACAAATGTAGCCCAAATATCAGCCAGATGTAGCCCAACTATAGCCCAGTGACAGAATGACCAATCAGCTTCGCAAACCTCCGTTACGCGAAGCGGAGCGCTGTTACAGATATATATCTTTTTTTGAACGTTAATTTCTCAAAATCCACTGGAGCACATATATTGAGACCTAGCAAAGGCACATCGGGCTACCAGTCCCTAATATTTTACCAAGTTTCGTGCAAATCCATTCAGCCGTTCGATTATTATTATTATTATTATTTTTTGCCCCGCGGGGCCCTTTTAAAACCTCCACATCAAACCTAGGGGGTCAGCGAGGATCTACTATTCCCCCTTATGGTCATTTGCCCCTTCGCTTTGGCCTCCTCTTGTCTCTCGATCCTACCGAGAGACAAGATGGCGGCCGCTACGGACTGTTTGGAATGTTGACAGACGCCGGAGAACCAATCAGCTTCGCTTCACAAAGCTCCGTTGCGCGAAAAGTACGCGTCCTGGAGCGCTGCCCGGTCCGCTGTTACAGATATATATCTTTTTTTAAACGTTAATTTCTCAAAATCCACTGTAGCACATATATTAAGACCTACAAAAGGCACATCGGGCTACCAGTCCCTACAATTTTGCCAAGTTTCGTGCAAATCCATTCAGCCGTTCGGGCTAAAAGTGAGGCCAACCGCCCTATGGAAAACTCAATGTTAAAAACACGTTTTGGGACCCCCCTTTTTTCTCGGCCCCCCCTTGACGAACCCCCCCAAATTTTCAAGGGCTGCCCAGAAACAAAATGTGCCATTTTCCTGAAAATTTCAGCCAATTCCGTCCACAAACTCCAAAGTTGTTAGACATAGAATTTTCAAAAATCCCATAGAGAAAAAATCCTAACTATATATACCTACTGGCGACCGCCAGTAGGTAATATATATATATATATATATTCACAGAAAAAACCATAGGTTATAGACCATATATAGTTAGGAATTAGCATTTACAAAACCTTGAAAATTCACTGAAAAAACCATAGGTTATAGACCATATATAGTTAGGAATTAGCATTTAGAAAACCTTATTTTACTCACACAAAACCATTGAAATTCCATATATAGTTAGTTGCACTAACTATATATCGCGCACCCGCAATCCACTGCTGATGATGTCACATATTACATCATTCATGACATGGTCAGTGACATCACTGATGACATCACTGATGACATCTCAAATGACATCACTGATGACATCACTGATGACATCTCATTTGACATTACTGATCACATCACTGATGACATCATTCATGTGATGATACAATGAACCTCTTCAGACTCTAATATAACCTTAGATACACTCAGTGTAAACAGACACTCACAGACTGTCACTCATCCATGGAGTTACTCACACACCTAGTCAGTCTTGCAAAGAATCAATCACACCTCGATTTCCTCAACTATATAGTTATACACACCTTACTTATTGGAACATATAATAACACATATTTACTCTGTTATACAATCCCTGATACAAGTTCACAATAATCCATACAGCCACTCACACATTCACTGGCTCTTATGCACAGTTATTTATATATGTCAACTATCACATGTACTGTGTTTTACATATGTACTTACTTTGACATGTAGCACTGAGATATCCATTCACTCACCAATACACTCATGCACACAGTCAACCGCCCATACAGATGTTTCCACATGCACTTTTGAACCCATACATCTAGTGAATCAACTGCTCACACATCTATGCACAGAGTCATACACCTCCCAGACACCCACACACACACTCAGTCTCCCATACAAATACTTGGGCAACTAATCAATAACCCATATAGTTAGTCATATAGCTAATGATCAACACATGCATCAGATTACAAAACAACAGACACAATGATGCACAATTTAAAACAGTTTAGTCACTAACCCATGCACTCAGTGAGACACATTTAATCACTCACTTATACAGTCAGTCATGCACCTACTAAATCCTTCATCCAGACACTTATACATCCACTCATTCTTCAATATGTAAGACATATTTTAACTTTACAGAAGCATACAGTCACTGGATGTTGTCATCAGTGATGTCATCAGTGATGTCATTTGAGATGTCATCAGTGATGTCATCAGTGATGTCACTGACCATGTCATGAATGATGTAATATGTGACATCATCAGCAGTGGATTGCGGGTGCGCGATATATAGTTAGTGCAACTAACTATATATGGAATTTCAATGGTTTTGTGTGAGTAAAATAAGGTTTTCTAAATGCTAATTCCTAACTATATATGGTCTATAACCTATGGTTTTTTCAGTGAATTTTCAAGGTTTTGTAAATGCTAATTCCTAACTATATATGGTCTATAACCTATGGTTTTTTCTGTGAATTTCATTGGTTTTTTAACAGCTAATATCTGTAGCTGTAAAATGTATTCTTCTTTAAATCCAAAAATATATTTTATATGTTTATGAATAATTTTTTTTTTAAATATTTTTTTTTCTTCGTTCCCGCTTCGCGAATCGGGAAGCTTCCCGTTAGCTGACCTTGATGCCGCGAAATAGACCGCGAGCCGGTAAACGTTTCTTTACCGCAAGTGCCGCGTTAGAAAACAACATCGTGACGCCTCCCGTCCGCATGACGTTCCACGTTGTCGCGTGATACGTCATATGACGTGCTACGTTAGCGAACTGGTACGCGAAGCGAGTGCCAAAGCGCAGGTTTCTGGAAGCAAACCGGGAGGCCCTGCAAAGCGCTTAACGTAAACACAGCAAGTCATGTGACTTGGTAATAACACTTTTCATTGGTTCATTTCACTTTTGGTTTCCTAATGATGTAAGACTAGGTCATATAATCTAAAATGAACACTTTTGATTGGTTGAGAACTCTTGTTTTTCCCAAATGATGAAAATCCCTCCTTCTTTCCTCACTCTGACTTTCATCATTGTGAGAGAAAGACCCTTTGTGATCACTGAGCAATGGCTTCTTTAGTAGCTTCAGCTGGTGCTTCCCCACCACCTCCACCACATCCAAGGAAGAGTGGACCACCTGCTCAAGTTGCAATTCAACAAGAAGAAGAAGAAGAGGAACAGGAGGACGAGCACGAAGAGAGGCAGTTTTTGCCTGAGCAGCCCAAGACGTCTCACCGGAAAGAAAACTTCATTTGGCAATTTTTTAAAATTCCCAAAGGTCAGAAAAAAGTAAATGCAAGATACGTAACTTGCCTTATATGTCAAGATAGACTGTCCAGAGGGACCGACAAAAAATACAGTTTCGGAAACTACACAATGCATCGCCATATGACTAGGTGGCATCCTAACAACTACAGTGCTGCACAGTTTCGGAACGACCTAGATAATCTCCCTATTATGGCCAGAAGATCTGTTGTACCGGAAGTAACGGGACCAGAGGGCAGGGAGATGGTGCCAAATATACAAATGAGATTTGGTGAAGTAAAACACACCTGCGTATTTTGCGATGGATTCATTTCCTACGGAGAAAGAAGCATCACTCTGATCAACAGAGCTATTGACTATCATATGCAAGTTTGTCCGAAACGCCCAAAATAATAAATACTTCTTTTTTTTGTTTTGTTGCTCCTGTTGAGCCCTTTACAATGAATCGTTTTCATTGCCCCCTCCAAGAAAAACCCAAAAAAATATAAAACTGTTCCGAAAAATTCAAAAACAGTAAAAAAATGTTCAGAAAAAAAAAAAAAAAAAGTTCTTTTCAGAACTACTTCCCCGTTATTAAAAAATTGGTACAATATTTGGAACTGTGCCAACCTCTATTTCTCTTAGTTCGCTTCCTAGTTCGCTCGCTGGTACGCGAACTGGAAGCAAACCAAAAACAGTAAGTATAAGGGAAGGAAACACACACTTATGTTAAAAGAAAGACAGCTATAGGGGAGTAAACTAGAGATACTATTACCCATAATCCACTACTGATGATGTCACATATTACATCATTCATGACATGCTCAGTGACATCATCAGCAGAGGATTGCGGGTTTTTTGGCAACATGCCTTATCCACGGTTTAATAACGCTGCCTTTTGCTTTATATAAGTTTTCAAATTGTATGAAATATATACCAATAGGTCTTTATGAACCTTTAGGTAGTGCTTTTGTTCATGAGGTCTGGTCGCTTCCATACACATACAGATGCTTCAAAGATGATCAAGAAGTTTATCTGAATGGAGAGGAATGCACTGAGACGCCAGATCATTCACTAATGTGTAGGCACATACAGTTACACGATTCATGCAACAAACACCGACCAAATATGGCTTGCGTGTTGCAAGGCACGCCAGTTCCTGCTATCATCCCCACGTTCAAGTTGTTGGAAAATGGTAGTTATTTGATGCTCAATAATGAAGATTGTTCTGAGTTAATTAAAAGTATTCCTTTTATCGTAACAGTAAGTGCACGGGTTATTTGCTGCAGAAATGTTCTATTTCCTCCCACACATGAACATAGGGAGTTTTCAATCTGGCCACAAATACCAACCTTGGGACACGTTTCAACGGCATGACAAGAATAAGAGCTCTTTTGTCTCAGAGAGAGGTGGCCTTGAGTTCGGCCCGTGAAACTTTCGTACTTCACATAGCGAACACCCGTACACAGGTTTGCCTTTCAATTTCAGCAACATGTTTCCGACTATCTTTAACGCATCCTCCACAAAATCCCTGGCACACTTTTTTAAAGTTGTTACCAGTGGTCTCGTGACTTCATTTGAGAAAATCTTTGGAGTCATCCCTGCTCCCTTTCATTGTATTTTCTGCACTCTGGTTCGTGGATTGGCATTTTTACTTGCATTACCAGCGGACGCTCTTGTGCTTTTTTACATTTTTAAATATGGATGTCCCTCCTATGCAACCTCCGACCCTGCAGCTGCTGACACTGTTCCGCAATCGCATGCTAGAATATTATGGCACAATGCCGTTGGCGATATTAAGCACGGCATATGGATTATCTTTTCGGTTCTCCTACTTCACCTGTGTCCAGCCTGTATTTCACTGCCTGACCTGTGATTTCGATTGGGCCATTGATTTGTGTCTCTGCGGACCGGTTTCTCCTGACGTCGACTTTAATCAGCTGATGACTCCTATCATTACTCACGAGTTGATTTGTCCTGGCGAAAGGATTATGGCTGTGGCATTGATGCATGGACTACTTGGTCCCTGGAATTTACTGGCGGCAGCACAGTCTTTCTTGGAACACAGCTTTCTTGAAAACCCACCGAGCTGTCCTCTGATGGTGATAGAGGATCCGGTGCTGGGAGAGCACGTATGTTCTTTTCCGCTTTTAAATTGGATGGCTGAACTGTTTTCGGATGAAGACGGTGACTTCCTATTGGAGGCTGTTGCAGCTTATTTTGCATACACAGTTATGTCATAGACCTTTTTCATGTTTGATATGCTGAGTACTAGCATTTCATTGACAATTCATTGACTTATTTGTCAAGTTTTTATTATTTACCTTGCCTATTGGCTTAAGACTCGATAAAGTACTTGGCTGTTTTATTTTTCTTTAGCATTGAATTTTCCTAGTTTTTAATGCTTTACCTTGCGGACCGTCCACATATAAACTTGCAATCTGCTCTCATGAGATGGCACTTCTATTATCTTATTCAGTTCGTTTCCGGATCATGAGGAGGTGTCATCTAGGTCCTGGATATCTTTACACCGTGTTAAGTTAGCATGGGCTCATTACCGGTTTAAACGCCATTTTTCCTTTTTTGCAACTTCTGCACACGACACTTAGTTGTTGCTTTAGCTTTCCACCTAGTAGTTCATCGTGGTTTACATGAGAATAATATGTTATTGGTCTACTATCTGCTTTACTTGTTAAACTATATCTGTACAGCGAGTGCTAAAGTTTCAAGAACAACACGATACAGAATTTTTATGAGGTCTGATCTCCACGACTTCATACTCATAACATAAGTGCAACTTCTGCCAATTCTGGGCATGAGGCGGGTTTTATATTGCTTTGCCGAACACACATACACAACAGTTGATGCGGTTCACATGAAGAGAGAGCTGGTGTATGCTGATGTGATTTCTTCAAATCTAAGACACTAAAGTATGGACACGCCCTAAACCAACACAAAGAGACCTTCTTAGCAAATAATATAATATGTGTATTAGGGAGGGTGAGATATAAGCAGCCGCGGGCCGTGGAGGGAGTTACGATGGGGCAGGGAGGCGGGGAGGGGGAGAAGCAGGGTGGAGCCCTCTCTACCTTGCCCCTCCCCCTCCCCGCCTCCCTGCCCCACCGTAACTCCCTCCACGGCCCGCGGCTGCTTATAAGTGTTGCTAACTCTTATTCATTTACAGCATGTTAACATACTATCACCATTCACTTTTTATGTACTAGTAACTATGCTGGTAATTTTGCTACTGATAATATGTGTACTTTTATTATCTAAGGTACTACGCCTGAGAAGACGGCATTAGTAAATAAACATTTCAAATACACATCTGTTCTTCTTAACTCCATGTTCTGGATTCTAAGAAATCTATAACGACCGACTGTTCATGAGTTCCACGTATCCTGAGGTACTATAAGTTCATATTCTGGATTGTCTAAACATTGAGAGTTTGTTATATCCAATGTGACACTGTACCTAGCTTGCTAAATAGTTTTTGATTACTAACGTGAGTTTTGGGACACCCTAATTCGCCGAGGTTCCAATCCTCTGTCCACAGTTCTGTGTGAGAACAGAAACCCTGCGACAGGGGCACCCCCGACCCTTGCTGGAGCTTCATCACACTTGCGATACAACTCCAGCAATGCGCCACCTTTACGGCACAGATACATCACGCATCTGTGCTGTTTTTGCCCCATGATGCGCCGCATTGTAAATGCAGCACACCATAGGTGACGGAACAGCGGCACAGAATGACTAACACATCCCTGGTGATGCGCCAGTCATCATAAATCTATCCCTATGCTTCTTATCTTGTTAGAGATGAACCGCCATATGTATCATCAAAGTTATTTGCATTTCCTAAATAGCGAACTTTAAGGAATAAATAGCGATTCTTTACCATTCCTAGTTTGCGATGAGCTATTTGCTAATTAGCCGAATGTAGCCCAATGAAGCCCAATGTAGCCCAATGTAGCCCAAAGATGGCCGCCAGACACACAAAAAAACAAATGTAGCCCAAATATCAGCCAGATGTAGCCCAACTATAGCCCAGTGACAGAATGACCAATCAGCTTCGCAAACCTCCGTTACGCGAAGCGGAGCGCTGTTACAGATATATATCTTTTTTTGAACGTTAATTTCTCAAAATCCACTGGAGCACATATATTGAGACCTAGCAAAGGCACATCGGGCTACCAGTCCCTAATATTTTGCCAAGTTTCGTGCAAATCCATTCAGCCGTTCAATTATTATTTTTATTATTTTTTTTTGCCCCGCGGGGCCCTTTTAAAACCTCCACATCAAACCTAGGGGGTCAGCGAGGATCTACTATGCCCCCTTATAGTTATTTCCCCCTTTGTTTTGACCTCCTCTTGTCTCTCGATCCTACCGAGAGACAAGATGGCGGCCGCTACGGACTGTTTGGAATGTTGACAGACGCCGGAGAACCAATCAGCTTCGCTTCACAAAGCTCCGTTGCGCGAAAAGTCCGCGAACCAGAGCGCTAACCGGTCCGCTGTTACAGATATATATCTTTTTTTAAACGTTAATTTCTCAAAATCCACTGGAGCACATATATTGAGACCTACAAAAGGCACATCGGGCTACCAGTCCCTACAATTTTGCCAAGTTTCGTGCAAATCCATTCAGCCGTTCGGGCTAAAAGTGAGGCCAACCGCCCTATGGAAAACTCAATGTTAAAAACACGTTTTGGGACCCCCCTTTTTTCTCGGCCCCCACTGGACGAACCCCCCCCAAATTTTCAAGGGCTGCTCAGAAACAAAATGTGCCATTTTCCTGAAAATTTCAGCCAATTCCGTCCACAAACGCCAAAGTTATTAGACATAGAATTTTCAAAAAACCCATAGAGAAAAAATCCTAACTATATATACCTACTGGCGACCGCCAGTAGGTAATATATATATATATATATATATATATATATATATATATACAATTTCTATGGCAAAATGAAACCCCTCATTTTGTTCCTTTTCAAATTAAATGTATTAAGTGTTACCACTTTATTCCAATCAAGATGACTTCAGGTGTGCCATACGTTCGTCATAAGTAAGACTGTTAGCGTTCTAGTTGTTCTTTAGAACACTCTGGGACATTCTGTCATTGGGCTATAGTTGGGCTACATCTGGCTGATATTTGGGCTACATTTGGGCTCTTTTGTCTCTGGTGGCCATCTTGGGAGACTGCATATCAGAATTTTTTTAATTAAATATAAGAGGATTTGAGAAGTCACTCAAAATGTGCCCTAATTTTTCTTTCTTCAGCACTAACTATAATTTCTATGGCAAAATGAACCCCCTCATTTTGTTCCTTTGCAAATTAAATGTTTTAAGTGTTAACACTTTATTCCAATCAAGATGACTTCAGGTGTGCCATACTTTTGTCATAAGTAAGACTGTTAGCGCTCTAGTTGTTCTTTAGAACACTCTGGGACATTCTGTCAATGGGCTATAGTTGGGCTACATCTGGCTGATATTTGGGCTACATTTGTTTTTTTTTGTCTCTGGTGGCCATCTTTGGGCTACATTGGGCTACATTGGGCTATATTTGGGCTACATTTGGGCTCTAACATATATATAGCCCAATGTAGCCCAATATATATTTTTTCAAAGTTAATTTTCGTAAAAACCACTGGAGCATATATCTTGAGACGTAGCAAAGGCACATCGGGGTACCAGTCCCTACAATTTTGCCAAGTTTGGTGGAAATCCATTCAGCCGTTCGGGCTAAAAGTGAGTCCAACCGCCCTATGGAAATTAACATGGGGAAAACACGTTTTGGGACCCCACTTTTATCTCGGCCCCCGCTTGATGGATCCCCCCAAAACTTTCAGGGAAGGAGCGGAGCGCAGTGAGGCAAAGTTAAGGAAAATTACAGGCAGATAGGCAGATCCCTCATTCGGCGCCAAAGTTATTCCCAATAGAATGTTGCGGATTTCCTATGGAAAACAATCCTAACTATAACTACCCCTGGCGACCGCCAGTAGGTAATATATATATATATATATATATATATATATATATATATACATATATATGTAGACATACATACAAAATTATGATGAAACACTTGTATCAAACATGTATATACACACACACACACTTAATGATTTCCCTTTGCAGGTGGCTCCACCAGTTTTATCTGCCCCCTACAAATCAATTCTAGAGACGGCACTGAGCACAGGCCCAGTTTAGACCACCTCCTCTCTCTGTTTATTCTCACAGTTCAGAATTCTCTGATAGCTTACTTCAGACAATCAGACTCTTAAACTCTCACCCAAACTGTCATCCAATGATTTTTAGGAGAAAACACTGCCATATCGTGAAAAGCGCATTCATAACTTTTATAGTGTCTTGAATTTGAATTAGATCCAACTTTCCTTAGTGATCAGGAAATTGCTAATGACAATTCATTAGACCACATTTCCACAAAGGCAAGAAAGCAGGAAGAGGTTATCAAGTGCATGGTACTTTTATGCATTTTTGGTCACAAACCATTACAAATCAAATTCTACAAAAATCAATGAAACTGTTAAAAATGAAAAACAAACATAAGATTAGCAATTAAAAGTGCTCTTAGCATTTTGGTCATGTAATAAAAATCACATTAATCAATTCAAAAATGTTATGAATGCTTGAGGAAAATCCGGTCTTCAACAGCTCTACACATTTGCAAATCACATCACATTCCTCTCCTCCATTGAAAGCAATGTTAATGGTTTACGAGAAAGTCTAGCCCTTTGTTTTAATAACAAAGGTATAAATGTGTTTTCGTTAAATACAAAGGTCATTTCATCATTGAATTGGGGTATTCTCCCTACACAGTAAATAACACTGCATTTCTTTTTTACCCCTTGACCACCTCTCTACTTCAGTCATGTAAATGTGGTCAACTTTAGAACAGAAGGATAGGCAGGTACTGTCCGGTACTGAGTAGCTGCACTCCTCTAATTTGAAAGGAAATGTACATCCACTTTTCAGCACTGTTGCAATCCATTTAGAGTACCGGCACTTCTCAGGAAAAACCTGGTACTCCAACAATTTAGTACCTGCACTTCTATGTTTCCATTTAAAGCACTACTGCAAAACAAAGTGTCCTTAAATATGCTAAAGAAATGTTATGCATAAATCTAGTGACCTGGAAGGCTGATTGTTAGACCTGGCTTTTCAGCGGGTTTACCCCCAGACCTTTTGCTTTTTTGCCTCCTGTTTTGACCCTGTGTTTATTGGTTTTTACGACTCTGGGCACTTTACCACTGCTGATCAGTGCTAAAGTGCATACGGCCTCCCTGTAAATTGTGTTTATGGATTGGTGTTTCCATGATTGGCTTATTTGATTTACTACTAAGTCCCTAGTACAGTGCACTGTGTTAGCAGAGGGCCTGTAATCAAAGGCTGCTAGTGGGCCTGCAGCACTGATTGTGCCACCCACACTAGCAGCCTTGCAAAAGGTTCTCAGACCAGCCACTGCAGTGTCTGCTCACAGTCTCCACTGCCATGTCGACCCGGTAAGTGCATCCACTTGCAAGGCCCTAACCTTTCCTTTTATTACATGTTAGTCACCACTAAGGTAGACCCAAGTTACCCCTGTGGGCAGGGTGCAGTGTATGTGAAAGGTAGGACATGTATGGATGTGTGTGACATGTCCTGATAGTGAAATAGTGTATTTTGCTTTTCACTATTAACGGGCTATCTCTCCCATAGAATGGAATGGGAGTTTATTTATAATATTTTATGAGTACAACTTCCCATTGAGACAAGATAGAAAGATGGAGTTTAGTATGCCTGAACTCAGAATATAAAAATGCATTTTTACGTAAAGGTGATTTTTAGATTGCGGGTTTGAAAATACCACTTTTAGAAAGTAGGCATTTTCTTGTTTAGCCATTCTGTGTGCCTCTGCTGGGTTGTGGATTGACTGTCTGGCTTGGGAGTGAAAGGACTGGGGATGTGCATTCACTGTAAATAGCCACTGGGAGGGTCAAGGTGTGTCCTGCCTCTCCTGGATGAGTCAGGGATGGGCTGAATAGACCTTGGCTGCATGTAGAGTAAGGGGAGGAGATTTCCTTGCACCTGAATGTGCCTGGTCTGCCTTACACAATGCTGTCTCCACCTGCTGCTGGGAAGCTGGACCAGAGAGGACAGAACTGGTTTTGACTGAGCACAGAGCCTCTCTGCCACCAGAGAACAAAGAGATATGGAATTTAAATAATGGGGCCCATACCCCAGAACTTTAGATTACTGCTAAACTAAGAAACCTGCCAGGAAAAAGAGCTGGAAAAGCTGTTGGGAGGAACTGCCACTTTGCTGTATGCTCTGCTGTTTTGGCCTGCTGCTTGCTCCTTCTGTCTTGGGCAACGGACTGGATTGTACTTTCATCATCCTGCTGTTAGAGTTTTCTCCAATGGTTTGAAGTAGAGCTTGCCTCCTGTTGGAAGTCTCAGGAAGTTAAAAGACTTCAGAGAACTTGCTTGGATCTAGGAACCTGCCATGAAGAAGAGCTGGAGGAACTGCCAGGGGGACTACTGCCCCTTTGCTGTGTTGTGCTTTGCTGGATTGGTCTGCAGTTGCTGCTTCTGCCTTGGACAGGGAAAGGACTGGATGGAACTTTCTTCACTTGTCGCTGAGTATCTCCAAGAGCTTGAAATATAGCTTGCATCCTGTTCACAAAGTCTCAGGGACAGCAAAGACTTCACTTACCTCTGGGTACAACCTCTGGAACTGTGGCTTTCAGTTGCCACAGAGGGGAAAAGCAGCTGACACCGTCACCGACACTGCTGCTGGCTCCATGTCCTGAAGGCACCGCCGCACTTTGCACAGCAACCCTGTTCTTACTGATGATGCCGACTGCCACTGCCACAGAGCCGCTGCTTGCATCGTGACCTGTGGGCACCGCACTCCACACCACCTCGCTTCAATCCGCCACGCTTTTTTTACCGACGACGTCACTGCACACTGACCTCGACACCCGTGACTGCACCGTGGTTAGGGGGCACTGCTTGTAAGTCACATAACGCACCTCCCCACTCCACACCACAGTCTGGGAAGACCGACGCCAGCTCTCATCAACCAGCACTATCACTTGCATCATGACCTGTCAGCACCACAACGAGTACTGCCCTGCTTCGCACCGAAGCCCTGATCTCACCGATGCCGCTGGACGACCATCACCCAGCTGCTGCTTGCGCCGCGAATCAAGGAAACCGCACGCCGCACCGCTACACTTCACATCGCAACTGCGATGGTCGTCCCGACTGGCCTGCACTGACCCGGTAAGCTGGAACCAAAGGTACTGTTTACGAGTCTGTTGACACTAATGCCGGTCCGCACTGACTCAGTCAGCCGTAACCATTGGATTCTGTTGTTTTCAGCACCGCGGTAGCCCTGGACTGAGCTACCAGCTTTAAGGAACTGCATTTTGTTTTATTTACTAACTGTCTTTTTTTACGGTTTAAGCAACACATGTAACAGGTGTACAACCAGTGTCAGTATTCATTAAGAGTGTAATCATGTGCACATCACACATAATACATAGCCTCAACAGTTCACATGGCATGGGCAATCTCGTAAGCATCCAGTTAACCCTGCATGACATCTAGTCTGTATCTACCTCTGAGCCCGTGTGACTATACATTCCCGTTTAAATCTGTGAACTTATTTGTGGCCCCTCTAACGAAAAATCATTGCAAAGTTCCCTCCATGACCTTAAATCCTCCTCTAGCTTATTATCTTTATGGCACACTTTCATATGTACCTCCTCAGCTAGTGTCCATTCACGCGCATCTTTCAACCATGCTGTAATAACGGGTGCCCGCACTCCCATCCATAAAATTTCTAATCTTCTCTGCACTAGCACTATTAGTAACCGTAGGAGCTTGTATGCTATCGTGCCTTGTCTTTTAGGTTTCCGTATCAGCCCCAGCAAGCAATTGGAAGGCATCAGCCTCACACGGCAGCCAATACTTCTCCTTACCCTCTCTACCACCTTGGTCCAAAAGAGCCGGACCCTGGGGCACTCCCAAGTCAGATGCAGGAAATTGCCCATACCCTGTGGCATCTAGGGCAAGAGTCTGGGCAATCCGGTGCCATGCAATGTAACATCTCTGGGGTCACGTAGGTGCAGTGCATATAATTATAATGGACAGGCCTACAGTGGGCATTGAATGAAACTGTGGGTGAGCGTGTTCACTGTTCTCCATTCCCTATCCTCCAGGGGCTCCTCCAAGCCTGCATTCCATGTCTTAAACACCCTTGGAGGAGGACCATCTGCGTCAGCTCTCATAGCATTGTACAACAGGGAAATAAGACATCTCCCAGCTCCGCATATGAGCAGCACATCCACCGTCTGGGCAGGCTTCGGGATAGAAGGGTATGTGGGCCATATCTCCTTAAATAAGTTGGTAAGCCTGCTTATTTCAGATATTGTACCCTTCCCAGCCCAAAGTCCCCACACGTTTCTTCATAGGTGATGAAGCTCTCGCCCGGGTATAGGTCTGCCAACATGCTGCACTCCCCTCCTGCCAATCCCGGTAGGACATCATTTTCCAAACCTGGAAGAGAACCTGCACCGACAAGTCCCGGTGGAATGGGACACGCCTCAAAATCCACCTCTATGAAGCTCGGCCGGGTGCGTGCGGTCTGCCCCACCACGTATGGCACTGCATCCAAAGCTCCCTCCCCCTTCATCAGCAACAACAGCAGTCTGGCCAATGGGACCCGATCGCACAGCAACCATTTTTCCTTAGTATCCCCTTCATCAAGCCAGTGAGAGGCATGCTGCAACTGTGCTGCGTAATAATAGAGGTCCAGCCGTGGTGCCCCCAGCTGCCATCCTCATATGTGCGGTTCAGTGTAGCGAGTGCCACTCTGCTATAGCGGCCAGCCCAGTAAAGATCTATTATTATAGAGTTAAGTGACCAGAATATCTGCCTGGGTATGTGACATAAGGCGCTTTTCAACATGTATAGGCAGTGGTGCTGAGTCACCATCTTGGCCACCGCCAGTCTACCGATTAAAGAGAGGGGAAGGGTATTCCAAAACCCACTGAGAGCTTCAAATTGTCGATCGTCGTGTAGATGTTATGTTGCATTATTTGTGCATCCTCTGTTGCCACCTGTATGCCCAGGTATCTGAAATGCTCTGTCCCCCATCGTAGTCCCAGCTTTGGGAGAGGAGGACAGCCAATCCAAAGGGAAGTTCAGTGATTTTAACTTATTGACCTGCAACCCCGAGTATGGGCCAAACTCCTCTAATACTTGAAGGAGCTTAGGTATGGCTTCTCGGGGCGAGGAGACATAAAACATAGTATCATCGGCATATAACGATATGATAAGTGGGATTCCACCCATACTAATGCCCCAACGCACCAGCTCTCTGCGTGCCCAAATAGCCAGTGACTCAATTGCTAAGGCAAATAATAGCGGAGATAATGGGCAACCCTGGTGCGAGCCCCTTTCCAGCTGTCACTCCTCCGACCTACTGTGACCCACCCAAACCCTGGTGCTCGGCACTGTATATAGTATCTGGAGCCAGCGGCGAAACCGGGGACCAAAGCCAGCAACCCTCAGTACCTCCAGAAGATATCCCCAAGCTACTGAGTCGAAAGCCTTCCATAGGTCTATGGACACCAGAGCTAGCTCATCGTGAGTATATCGCACTTCATGCATAATATGCGCCAGTCTTCTGATGTTGATACCCATGCTGCGGGAGGGTATGAACCCACACTGGTCTTCATGGATCAGGTGAGCCATGTGTGGGGCGAGTCTGGCTGCCAAAACCTTGCACAGAATTTTGATGGCTGAGTTGATCATTGTGAGGGGTTGATCCGCAGCAAGATCCTGATCATTCCCCCTGGTTTTAAAAGCATAACAATCTCACCCCCTCCCCCATGATCCTTAGCAGTATCCCCAACTCAAATGCCTCGTCATACACCTGCAGCAGTGGCTGCACCAGTTGGCCCGAGTACGCCTCTAGGAAGAACAATGAGAAACCATCGCCCCCCCCGGAGCCTAAGTCCCCGGCATGACCCACAGTGCCTCTTTGATTTCTTTGACTGTTATTTTGGCGTCCAGTTCCTCCAATCCCGAGGGTGATAATTGCAATAGGGTCAACTGTCTGAGGGAGGGGGTATAGTGGTATGCGTGCACCACTGGGGCTGCTGTGTAAACTAACTGCAAGTAACATTGGAATACCTCCAGTTTTCCCGCTCTGGTGTATAGGGTTACTCCCTCGGCCGTCAAGCTGGTCACCAACGGAGCTACCTGCTCCTTTTGCAGGATCCAGGCCAGTAGTCACCCTGATTTTTCCCCTTCGGCATGAAGCAGTTGGCGATACTGAGTCAATGTGTACTTCTCTAGTCTTTCCAAAATGTCTGTATTTCCCATACACAGCCTCCTTTCTCGGTTTCCCGTGTCCGGGTTAGTCGGGTCCCCTGCCTGAACTTCTGCCAGGGCATTTTCTTCCCCGTCAAGCTCCCCTTGCGACTGTCATCGCACCACACACATCAATCCTATGCTGACTCCTAATGCCACTGCCTTGACACCTTCCCACTTAGTCGCCCTACCTGTCAACCCCCCCCGTTCACAGCCAGATAATCAATTACCACCTTTGAAAGGGCAGTTCTCCCCAACTGGTCCTCGAGCAGATCTGGTGGGAACCTCTGTCTCCCCACTTCAGTAGGCAGCGAACCGGAGAATTATCCGACAAGAAATGAGCCAAGTGTGTTATCTCTGCCTCTGGGAAAGGCAGAGTGCCTGAAACCAGCACTCTGACCAGTCTACTATGAGTGCCGTTAGTGAGGAAATGACATGAATAAAGTGAGATAGTGGGGTGAACCTCCCGCCAGATGTCCCAAACGCCTAGCTCACGCATGACATCCCAGAGCTTTTGCATCATTTTGGGTTTAGTTCCAGGCTTAGGGAGATGTCTATCTAGGTTTGTGTCAAGAACACAATTAAAGTCCCCCAACCATATGAATGGAGCGTCAAGTTGCTTAGCTATTAAGTCCTGGATGACTTAAAAAAACATAGGGTCGGTGTTTGTTGCATGTGTGTTCAAGATGGTGCTCTCTCTGCCATCTAGCATGCCCCGGAGAAAGATTAAGAATTCGTTTATGTCTGACTCAATGTATGTGGGGTGAATGGTATGCCTGGAGCCACCCATATCATTGTGCCCCTAGCAAAGGTAGAGAAGGAGGAGAGATGCTTTTGGCCTCGCCACTTCTTAGCGACCTTGGCTGTGCTGGCTTTGTCAAGATGTGTTTCTTGGAGGCAAGATATAGATATATGATGGCGCTTGAGGAAGGTTAACACCCTATGATGCTTAGTGCAAGTGCCTAACCCACGAACATTCCAGGTCAGGAATCTACACTCGCTCCCCATAGCAGAATAGCCTCGCACTGGTGTCTAATGCTAATCCTGTCTGTCCTTTGCCGACATACAAGACTCCAACACCCACACACGGACATTGTGCGAGCAACTGTTCTACTGTTAACGCTTACTTCTGAATCGTGCCCGGAAATACACGTTACCCTAATTCGCCCGATTGGAGCCATAACTCTCTTCCACCACAGGGTGGATTGTCCAGACCCACCCAGCCTGAAAAACCAAGCCAGCTCAGGTCATAATGTGGTACCCTGATGCCAAGAACCCCTCATCCCAGGGGGAAGCCTCTATGTGACAGCAAAGTGCCCCTCAAACAGGGGCCCTGCCTCTTGTGTTTCTTGGATCCCTTTTTGGTGGCTTACATACCCACTTGGTCCCACATCTCTGCCTCATCCACACTGCACAGGCACACATTTTACTTAACATGAAGCCGGCCTCGTGACCCTTAGTCCTCGTCGCATCAGCCTCTGCTTCCTGCTGTGTCTATGGGACTATATCGCCTGTCAGGCCCAGCAACTTCGACTGTTCCTCAGCACTCAGGGTTATGGACTCCCTCTCAGTGCCTGAGCCCACTGGCACAACTGATCCCAATAAGATAGTGCATTCGCTCCCAAACGTCACTCTTTGTTCCAGGTCGTCAGGCTCTGTGTCTGGGATCCCGACACTATTCCCCTTGCGCCGTGCTCCTTTACTTGGGCGGGTGCCCCACTGTCGCTTCTGATCCCGTTGCTCCTGCGGAGGGAGCCCGTCACCATGGACCTCCAGCCATTCCCATGCCCCCTCAGGAGATTCATAGAAGTGAGCCTTCCCTTGAGCCAAGACCTTAAGCTTTGCGGTGTATAACATGTATTGGAGGCGCATGTCCCGTAGGTTCCGCTTTATCCCAAGGAATGTCTTTCTCTGTTCCTGCACTTGTTTTGTGTAGTCTGGGTACATTGTAATTTTATTATTTTGATAGCTTATATCACGCTGTTCTCTGGCGGCCCGTAGAATGTAGACCCTGTCCCTGTAATTCAACAGTTTTGCTATAAATGCATGTGGGGTGCCCTCAGGAAGTGTGGCGACGGGACCAAGGCCCTGTGCACTCTTTATATGACAAAAAGGTTAGAGATTCCTGAGGGTGCAGCTGATTTTTGATCCAATGCTCTAGGAACTGATCCACCGACCTCTATTCTGATTTTTCGGGAAAGCCCAGTATCCAAATGTTGCCGGACCTAACTCTACGCATCCTCTGCCTGGAATTCTAGGGCCTTTGTCATGGTGGACATTTGAGCTACTTGTCTCTTGAGGGATGCCACCGTGCCCTCGAGTCCTGTGATGTCTCCCTATGCAATGGACACCTTGTACGCTACCTTGTGAAGGCCCGCTCTTAGGAGGTTGACGACTATTGTCAATGCATCTATCTGGTTCTCCAGGGCCTTCCGTGAGCCCTGAATGGCAGCTAGGAGCTTGGTCTATGAGGACTCAGCGCCTTTCTCCCCATCGTCTACTTCTCCGCAGCCCATTTGTCGCGTAATGCGTTGAGGGGGTGACACAGTGTGGTGTATTGCGTGATGGTGTTAGGACCTGCAGTGCGAGCAACTTTATCCTTGCCCATGATTCTGCTCGAGTTGAGTCACCAGTCGTCGTCTGCTGGTTTACAGCTCAGTGTTAACTTGCCCTGAGCGACCCTGCAGTGCCTGCAAATACTGAGTCTCACTGCGCCACACACTGCTAGTCAGGGTCGGAGACCACTGGCTCTGCTTGTGAGTGGTCTGTGGATTACCTGGCCCCAAGTGCCACTGGTTCAGCACCTCCACAACTCCATTACTCTTGTGCCTGCAAGCAATTTTAGCATTTCCCCCACAGCCTTGCAAATTGGGGGGACCAGGAATACTGATGAGGGGCGTGGGGCTGTCTGTCGATGCGTGAGGCAGACCCTGTTGGGGGAGGCTCAGTCCCAGTGCCCACTTCGCTGTTGTTTCCCCTTCAATGAGGGTAATTGTAAGTACACTACTCACCCATGAGGGTCTCAAGGCCCTGAAGCAGGGGGTCCGCAGATCTGTTTAGCCGAAGAGCCAGGTCTTGAGGGTCTTCCTAAAGGTGTTCAGGGAGGGGGCGTGTCTGATGTCTGCCGGTAGCTCGTTCCAGGTCTGGTATGCAACGTTTACAACAAAATTTTTACAACGCACTACCATTACAACGCAGGTATTACCACGAATACCATTACAACGCATTGCGCTGGGGGGCGCTCTAGGGTAAGTAATAAGTTTAATTTTCTATCCAACACCTTCCCTAGTGTCCACGGGGACTGGAGTTGGAATAGAAAATTATACTTACCACTATCCAGCACCTCTAAGCGCTATGCGTTGTAACGGTATTTGTTGTAAATACCGCGTTGTAAAGGTATGCGTGGTAAAAGTATGCGTTGTAACGTCATACATCCTCCAGGTCTTGGCTGTAATGTGAGAGAAGGATCTTCCACCTGCTCTGACTCTGTAGATACGCTGGGCTTTGGCCAGTGCAAGGTTGGTAGATCGGAGGTTTCTTTTGGGTACATGGAAGTTGATTCTGTTGTTGAGGTATTTGGGTCTGTTGTTGTGTAGGCATTTGTAGGTGTGGGTGAAGATTTTGAAGGTGGCTCTTTTCTCCACAGGGAGCCAGTGGAGTCTTCATAGGTGTTGACTGATGTGTTTGTGCCGGAGGATGCAGAGGACAAGCCTGGCGGCAGTGTTCCGTATTATCTGGAGTTTACAGAGTAAGGACTTGTTGATGTGGGCGTAGAGTGCGTTTCAGGCTCCTAAAGCAGATTGCCTTGGAGCCATGTGATAGTCCCAGGTGCCCATGCTCCGATGCATCTTTCGGGGCTCCTTCGGAGTCGCCCCCCTCCACTGGGCCCTGGTTCTGCACCGGGGTCAACAGGCTCCCGGACGGGCACTGGAGACCCAGAAAAAGGCTGTGCTCTCCACTGCGGGCGGGGCAACTCACCTATTCGGCGCCTCTCCTGGGCACTGCTGGTCGCAACTGCGAGGCCCGCAGGGTCGGACCAATTGTCCCACACTAAGTCTCCGCAGGTCTTGGCAGCGCTGTTGCTCTCAGGAACTCTCCCTCCGGAAGTCTGCCAGTCTCTTGCAGGCCTCATGTCACCCCCCTGCTGCCAATAGTCCTGTAGAGACACACAGGCCCCATGCCACCAGAGGAAGGCATCACAACCTCAGCTCACCTCCACGCTGCTGTAGGGCTACCGGGAGGCAGCCACCACAGCGGCCACCCGCGCTTCTTATGTGACTGGCGCCGGGGTCGCGGGCCTCCCCGGCCGCCACAGCACCCAATGCACGCTGGTCTCTCCTTATATGGGGTACACCTTGTCACTGCCTCCAGTCACCGGGCCTCACCCACCACCACATCACTGTCTCTGCAGGAGTGCATCCCCCTGGGCCACCAACACACAGGGACAGATCGTGAGCCAGCTCCAGCTGAGCTACATGTCACAGGAGGCAAGCAGGCAGACGGCAGGTCCCTGAAAACAGGTGCCCTCTGGCTCCACACTGCCATCAAGGCCAGGCCCAGCACAGGACCCGTTCATGCCTCCAGTCTCTTTCTCCGCCTGAGGGCCAGGCTGTACAGGTGAGTCCGCAGAGGGGGCCCATCGATCTGCTTAGTGTCTCTTGCACTTTCTGGGCTGTTTTGCAGATCCAAGCAATAAGATTGTGCAGGGTTACTAGGTAGGCCAGCCGGGAGCTGCAAAGCTCATGTCCTGTCAGCCATGATGCATGGCCACGCCCCAAGGAACTGCATTTTAAAGTTATTCTTGCAAAGTGCCCTTTTGTAGTGTTTGCACTGTATTACTGTGTGTTATGTGCAAATGTTTTACACATTGCCTCTGAGATAAGCATAACTTGTGCCAAGCTACCAAGGGGGTGAGCAGTGGTTATTTTAGAAGGATAACTTCCTTACCCTGACTAGAAGGAAGGGTTCCCATTGGAAAGGGTGCAAGCCATTGGCAACTAGAGACCCCCATTTCTAACAGCTCTGAAAGGGCCCCAGATGTTACCATCAATCTACTAGAACACTATAAAAAAGTAGGTACTTTAGCCCTCATGGTGAGCTTTAATATATTGTCCTGCACTGATCCACTAGTCTTTGCCTCCCACCAAGTGGCAACAACCCATTCAGTTAACTTTCTTTGTTCCATACATGCCCTCTCCATTTAATTTGTCTTGTCTGGCTGGTAATGCCAGAAACCGGTCCCCGGAAGCTTGTTTCCTTCCCAGTGTAAGAATTGGCTTTTGTAGTTTGGTTTGCCCTGTTCCCATCATGCACTGGGACAGGAACAGACTAATTTGCATACAGCCAGGTTCTGAAACTGGGATGGTGCAGTGAGCTAAAAAACGGTGTTGGATCTAGCCCTGATCTCTTGACTGGGTGAGAGTATTCTGCTTAATTCAGAGACTCTGTCCCTCACCACCCCTTGTTGTAAATATTTTTGTCCACCCTAAGCGTGGAAGGGTATACTCAGACATGAGTCCCTTGCTCATTGCACCATCAGGATTCAAGCAAGCCGGGCCGAAGACGGCTGTAATGCCAGAAACCGGTCCCCGGAAGCTTGTTTCCTTCCCAGTGTAAGAATTGGCTTTTGTAGTTTGGTTTGTCCTGTTCCCATCATGCACTGGGACAGGAACAGACTAATTAGCATACAGCCAGGTTCTGAAACTGGGATGGTGCAGTGAGCTAAAAAACGGTGTTGGATCTAGCCCTGATCTCTTGACTGGGTGAGAGTATTCTGCTTAATTCAGAGACTCTGTCCCTCACCACCCCTTGTTGTAAATATTTTTGTCCACCCTAAGCGTGGAAGGGTATACTCAGACATGAGTCCGTTGCTCATTGCACCATCAGGATTCAAGCAAGCCGGGCCGAAGACGGCTGTAATGCCAGAAACCGGTTCCCGGAAGCTTGTTACTTCCCAGTGTAAGAATTGGCTTTTGTAGTTTGGTTTGCCCTGTTCCCATCATGCACTGGGACAGGAACAGACTAATTTGCATACAGCCAGGTTCTGAAACTGGGATGGTGCAGTGAGCTAAAAAACGGTGTTGGATCTAGCCCTGATCTCTTGACTGGGTGAGAGTATTCTGCTTAATTCAGAGACTCTGTCCCTCACCACCCCTTGTTGTAAATAAGAGCCATGAAAGTAGGCGGCCAGGTAAAAGTTGGTAGTTAGTTCCAATGACAGATTTGTTTCTAGTCTTCTGTAGCTAGTTAGTGCACCAAAACTTCAGATCCACTGGAAAAGTTGTCCTGCTGTGGTCTTCAGCTTCCTTCTTGTGAGTAGGAAAGAAACTCAAGGTTAGAGTCGTGTTTTTTCAGAGGGGCTTGGCAGGTTGCTCTTGTCCTTCAGGGGTAGATTTATTTCTAAAACCAACTTCTTTCAACCAGTTTTCAGCTGTAGGAGGGTTCTGATAATGCCCTTCAGGTCGACAAGAAGTGTCCAGTTCCTGCTGGTTCACTGAAATCATTCTAGAACTGTCCTTTGTAGAAGCACTTTCTGCACCTATCAGTATTAAGAAGGACGTTAAACAGTAATCAGACTTTAAAAAATGGATCTTAACTTCCATTATTTATTTATTTGCCTACTTCTATCATATTTTATACAGCGCTGACACAACACCTAATGAGGTGTTATTCGGCCACATGCATCATCCCGGCCGTTTGCGAATTCCAAATTGTGAAAAATAGCGAATCGCAATTCGGAATTCGCAAAACGGGATGCATGAATATTTTAACATAATATTTGCGATTCGGTAAAATTCGCATTTTTTACCGATTCGCAAATATTATGCGAATTCTAATTTGTTAATTCGCATTTCCCATTGATTCCTATGGGCCAAAAGGCCCATAGGAATCAATGGGAATTGCGAATTAGCAAATTAGAATTCGCATAATGTTGATGCATTCCATGGGTGCAGGGGGGGTCCAAAGGACCCCCCCTGCACCCCTGAAATGTATTTTTAAGTGGATGTTTCACACACACATGTCCTAAGGACATGTGTGTCTGTAACATGCAAGTTAAAAAAATGCATTTTTTTTTTTTTTTTAAATTTTCGCAAATTAACACGAGGGTCAACCTCGTGTTAATTTGCACTTCCAATTTCCATTTTTGCAATTTTTAAAAAAATGATGCATTCCATTTAAGGAATCGCACAAATGCGATTCCTTATATGCATTTGCATTTTTTAGAAATGCTAAAAAATGCGAATTGTGCAAACAACTTTGATGCATCCCACAAATGGTTTTTGCATTCACAAACGGCCGATTTTACCAATTCGCACCATTTGCGAATGCAAAAACCAATGATGCATGTGCCCGATTGTTCTTTCCGGAGAATGTTCAAGCATTGTGACATTGTCTCAGAACTAAATTTAACCAAAACTGCTACTTTTAGAATCAGTAAGGCTAAAGTGGCAGAAAAAGAAAGGAAAAGTAGTTTGAAGTATGAGAAGATTGAAGAAGAAAACAAATCGTATAGAGCGGAGATACATCAAGTGAAGAAGTGGTGACCAGAGAGAGAATTCAAACAGCCATTTCTATCAGGAAAAATGGCGGCCATTGAATGGGCACTCAGAAATGTGCAGTGCACCTGGGTCTTCTGCTGCTGTACCTTAAGCCAATAAACTGTTACCGTAATCCAATTCCTTCCTACCAAGCTCAAAATACACACTTAAAGACTGACAATAAGGGAAAATCAGTCGAAGGATTTTAGCTAACAACTTTGAATGAAGGTGTAAATGACCTCCTCATAATCCCCCAAATCTTAGCTACAAGTCCTTTGTGAGTTAATGAATTTCAGGTTAATGCTCTGTATTTTACAGAGCTCTTACTGTAAATGACACATTGTGTCATTTCATAGTTTGAACTGCAGCAGAGAACACGTTTAAATGATTACAAACCTTTTATACATCACTTGTGTTGTGAATGTCGATATGCCTTCTACTTTCTACACACATCAGAAAAAGGACAGGTTCTCCCTGTATGTTGCTGTGTAACCATCCTGACCAACCGTGCATGCGCATGAATTGAGCTGATGCTGCTGTTTCATCGTTCATTTAATCCGCAAGCATGACAACATTTGTCAGAATCGACATGTGCATGGATGAGGCAGAGGCATAGGCTGGCATGTCTGAGGATGAGAAACATTCAAGAGAAATCATCGTGTTCAAGTGTGATATCCTCTTGGGCCAGGCCAAGGGCACATCATTCAGAGATCTGGGTTGTCAGCCAGGGATGAGAACATCAGTCTTACAGGAGACTAATGATGCTTGAAGATGTGGATGAGCAGCATTCACTGCTCTAGGGAGAGGACTGAGGACAGCCGGTGCTCAGCGGGACAGATCGTTGTGCTTCGTCAGCAGCATCCGCAATTGGAGCCTAGAATATTCAGTGCCACGCGAGAGTAGGGCAAATAGATGTGTGCCACAATTTGGTCTGGTTCAGACAACTTGAACTTCATAAGTTTTGCATAGAATGAGCACCAAATAATGAGACAAAATATATTTGATGTCTATCGCAAAATGTCATAAAATATTGCTTATTTGCATCATGTGGAAGCGATCACACAATTAATTTGGGCAGTTATTCAAAGGAGACAGCAGGGCAGTCCTTCTTCTAATTCTTCACAGGTCCAGGAGTGTTCTGAGGAGAGTACTGGGGACGCCACACTTATGCCCAGTGGAAGCCTGTGGATGGGGCGAAACGACTGGCCTTTCCCTGACCAATGGGGTGAAAGTTCCCAGGAGTGACCATACCGACCTTTTCAGCACTTCCTGTGTGTTTTACTGTACATGATCCCACAGTGCCCCTCTTTATCAAAATTCCAACATGGCAGAACCACCCTTTCACTGGCCAGAGCTCCCTGGGTCTACCAAGAGGTGTGGCTGGGATAATGAGCAAACTCTTCCCTGCGGTCACTCTAAACCAGTTTTAGGGCAGCTTCGAGTTGTCTAGGAAGACAAAAGGGAGGTAGGCCTAGGTGCAAGCTACATCTAGCAATGAAAGCGTAGGCATCATCTGACGCTCATGAAGGTGCTGGGCACAGTGCCCAGGCCTTCAGCTCAAGGATGAAAAACAACTTTACAAACCCAAGAACTTTGTCTACTATCTGGGAGCAATCCACATCTCACCGCAGGGGAGCCATCAGCAGTTTAGTGACACTGGACACTGTTCAGTGTTTTCCAATGGGAGAGACAGCCATGCCAGAGTACAAAACGACTTAGAAGGTTTTTCACTGCCAGAACATGTAAAACATTAAGTATACATGTCCAACTTTTTAAATAACAAGCATCCTGCCCTATGGGCTTTTTTATAACCTACCTTAGGAATGACCTATATTTATATTAAAAAGGAAGGTTTGGCCTGGCAAAAAGCTGTTTTGCCAGGTCAAAATGGCAGTTTAAAACTGCACACCCTGGCAGCAGTGGCAGACCTAGAGACATGTTTTACAATGCTACTGTAGTGGATGGCCCAAAGAGTGCTGCAGCCCACAGGCAGAAATTAATCTACAGGCCCTGGGTAGTACCATATACTAGAGACTTATGAGTAAAATAAATGTGCTAATCAGAGGTATACTAAAATTGTCATGTTTAACAGGGAGAGTGTAAGCATGTTACCACTGGTTGGTAGGGGCGTAGTCCACAGAGTTCTATAGCCACAAACTTAGTGTTCAGTAAAAAAGCCAACAATTCAGAGTGACCCTGCAGGAAGGGCAAATTTCCAACAGTGGCTAATGTTCACCTTTGCACATTAAGGAATGAAAAGCTTGCGAAACACCTCAGAGCTACTGCATCAAGTACTGGCAAAGCCAGTAGGTGTAACCTTTTGGTAAATAAACTGTTTGGTAATACTTGGCAAGATTGTGGTTTACCCCATAATGAGGCAACAACTTGGGCTTCAACAATATGTGAGCTGGGAGTATAACCCTTCTGCTGAACTGACTTAATTAACAGAGTTACGATGTACCTTCAAAGAAGAGTATTATGAAAAGAAATTAAGAGAATACTTTTGAATTGTAAGTTGCCGGCTTAAAAGTTATTCACAGCAAACTGTTGCGTTAGAAACCTTTAGCAAAATGCAATATTTTTATTCCATCTTTAAGAAAGTCTGTCGGTGTGCATTCCTGTACTTTACAAACAAAAAGCTGCAAATCGAAGAGGTTTTTGTCACACCAAAATGAAATAAATGAACATGCCAGTGAAATTAGTATATAGGACTGTGACAGAATAAGATTCCACAACAAATTTTAGGAGGCACATGGTACCTCACTTACAGTGGACCTGGGTATTAAACTGCTAGACAAAATCAATACCATACCTGAAATAGTTTTCAGCAATGTTAAAAGTAATACAGCTCCTTTTTGACATGTGCCAAAGATACACCACAAAACCATAGTATCAAAAAGAAATGGTTACCGAAGATTATTTGCTAGGGTTTTCTTCATCGGAAGAGACACCATGGATATAAAACCACAAAAACCTAAATTAAAGCCCAATCTGAGAATGAAACAAATCTAAAAAGAAATGGAATATGCAAAGATCCAAAGGGAAGGGTGTGAACGCTCAGGGTGGATTTAGGAAAAAGAAAATCCAATACTATTGTAAAGATGAAGATCAAAGAGGAGGTTATAACTTGAGCAATATAAAAGAAACAAAGGCTCCAGACAAATATAATTTTTCTGATGAGAATTACTCTCATTTTCCACAGGGCTATAGATATAAGGGTGTTCTACAAAACCCAGATTCAAATGGAAGGGGACGGTGAAAAGACCATCTTGATGGTTGCAAGGACACATTAAATGATTCTTGTGTTGTACTTGCAGAGAAAAACTGGCCTTCACAAGTTAAAATAGACACACCAATTGGCTATATTGGAAGGCTTCTCTTTGCTTGTGCCCCGGCCATTGCAGGACTGATATGCCACTGAGTGAGCATTAAAAGAAACAAGCAGGGTGGGATAAAAAGGCAATTTAGTGTGTAATCCCTTTCTAGATAAACCACTGGTTCAAAAACGTATTTAATGTAACCAGAAGCAAAGTGGGATCTAAAAAGTATATTAGATGAATTGCAGTATCAGGTAATAATTGCTCCATGCCCATCTTCCACGTTGATGATGATGAATTAGAAGAGACTCTCCCACATATATACAGAATAGTATGATACGTGTGGAAGCAGAATAAAAGCGAAATTTGTGAAAATCCAACATTTGATTTTTAAATGTGATTTACGACCGAGCCACCAGACGCCATCTTTATCACAGAAACTTTGCTAAATCCCGCATCGGCTCCAGACAGGGCAACAGCCACCCAAGATCGTGCACCGGGACGGATCCAACAGAAACGGCAGAGGCATCACCATAATCTACAAAGAGAATCTTGAATTCTCAACCACAACAGATGACTTCACCTTCTTCATTGAACACCTCCACTTCCGACTCCGAACGAACAAACAGCAAAACCACCATCAGAGGCAACCTCTTCTACAGACGTCTGAGGCCTCACCCTGCCTTCTGCAATGCAATCTGCGACTTCATCGCCCCTATCGCCATCAACTTGAATCTGTACATATTCCTTGGAGACCTCAACTTTTACCTTGAGAACACCGATGACGCCAACTTGGCCAAGCTCCTAGAAAGCATGGTTAACCTCATACTCAAGCAGCTAGTCACCAACCCCACCCACACCACAGAACACAGTCTAAACCCTATCTTCTTAGTCAGCAACAGAGTAAAATACACCCATACTGAGAAGCTCACCCAGACCGATCACCACTCGGTCCATTTCATCATCTCAGAACCCCCCAACATCCCTGCCTTCACTTCCAGCGAGACACTATGCAGTTGCTCAAAGTTATCAGACAACAATGGACCAACCTCCTCAACTCCTGCCGATACACCACCATGAAGACACAGAACAATCGGCTGAAAATTTGGCAAACTGGATTCTGGCAAGCACTGATGAAGTTGCACCAAGGAAACCCACCAACCACAAGAAACCAGCATGACATCCCAACTGGTATACGGCAGAACTGAAAACTCAGAAGCATGACTGCAGGCAGAAGGAAAGAAGATGGTGTACCAGTAAGACCCTCGAGTAGAAGATGGTGTACCAGTAAGACCCTCGAGTACCGAAAATTATTCAAAGACTCCCTCAACTGATACCACCATCTCATGAAAATCAACAAGACACCCTTATCAATGACAGCTCCAACAACAGCAAGGGACTGTACAACAAAGTCAAGGAGCTCATCCACCCCTTGGCGACCAAAAACATCAGTACACACTCACAAATTCTCTGACACCCTCGCAGACTTCTTTGACAACAAAATCAACACCATCTACCAAAAATGTGCACCCCAACCACCACTGAGAATGACATCCACCTCCTTACACAGACCGATGCTCACCCACACCAACTCACCTCATGGAACACCTTCACCTGGAAGGAAACAGCATCCATCATGAGATCCATCCACTCTGGAGCTCCAGCAGACCCCTGCCCCCACCACACTTTCAACCTCTGCAATCAACCCATCAGCAAAGAACAACAAGGCCCTCAACTCCTCGATCACCACAGCCCCCAGAAATGGAACCATGCCAACGTGAAGCCTTGCTCAAGAAACCTTCCATGTACCCAGGGGAATCCAAAACTACCGACCCATATCCCTGTTCCCTTTCTCAGCCAAGGTCATCGAGAAAGCTATCAACATCCAGCTAACTAGACATCTGGAGAGCCACGGCCTTCTGGACCCCTCCCAAACTATCTTCAGAGCAAACCACACCACTGAGACAGCTCTAGTCGCAGCCACGGATGACATCAGAATGCAGCTAGACACTGGAGAAACAGCAGCCCTCATCCTCTTTACCTGTCAGCAGCCTTCAACACTGTATCCCACCACATGCTGATCAACAGACTCCATCAGATCAGAATCCAAGGAGCAGCCCTCAAGTGGTTTGCATCTTACCTCACAAGAAGGACACAGAAGATCATCTCCCTCCCTACTCCTCGCTCCCTAAGAACGTCACCTGCGGTGTATCTCAAGGCTCACTCTCAACCCAACTCTCTTCAATGTATACGTGACACCCTTGGCCAACAATGTCAGGGGCACCAGACTCAACATCATCTCCTATGCAGACGACACCCAACTCATCCTCTATCTGACTAATGAGCCAACGAACATCAAAGACAAGTTCCAAAGATGCATGAAGTATGTGCCCATCTGGATGAACAACAACTGTCTCAAACTCAACACAGACAAGACAAGTACTCATCTGCGGGAAAGGCAGGGACACCCTCTGGAACAACAAATGGTGGCCACCCGAGCTGGGCTCAACCTCCAAACCCTCCGAACATGCCTGCAACCTCAGCATCATCCTCAACAGTCCGTTATCCATGAAGAATCAGGTCAGCACTGTCTCTTGCGCTTGCTTCCTCACCCTCCAAATGCTCAGGAAGGTCTTTAGATGGATCACACCAAACACCAGGCGAATTGTCACGCAAGCTCTCGTCACCAGCAGACTCGACTACGGCAACTCCCTTTATGTAGGAATCACCACCCAACTCATGAAGAAACTCCAGACCATCCAGAACACAGGAGCCAGGCTCATCCTCGACCTCCCCAGACAGACACACATCACCTCTCACCTCAGCAAACTCCATTGGCTACCAGTCGAGAAAAGATGTCAGTTCAAGCTTCTCAACTACGCTTACAAGGCACTACACAACGAAGGACCAGCGTACCTCAGCAAACGTTTGAATTACCAACAACCTACCATGGAACTCTGTTCCGGATTCCTCTCCATAGCAGCTACTCAATGCATCCGCCGGTCGAACAGCGAAGGCCGCGCCTACTCCTATCAGGCCGCTAAGATATGGAATACCCTCCACCTGCACCTGAGAGCCTCACCATCGCTCCAGCAGTTCAGGAAGGACCTCAAGACCTGGATGTTCTACCAATAGAAAGCGGCAGCATGATCCCACAACATGATCCCACAGCACCTCAAGACCTTCATGGGTGAAGCAACCACGCTCTACAAATCCTTATTGATTGATTGATTTGTTGATTGATTTTCCAAGAATATGATTTGTCCCATGAAAGGAAAGTACTTGCACCAGATTTCTTGGAGAAATTCAGGACAAAATCAGTGCTTAATTTGAAAAGAATGAGCGTCAGTGCCCAAAGCTCTCAGCAGATGCCTGTATCTGCTGCTATTAAATGTTGGTGTGTCGAATACCAAGGCTGTATAGTCTTTAATCCACCTCGTAGCTCTTTAATCCACTACCAGACACTCAATGTTGTGTTATCACAGATAGCTATGAGTAATACGCAAATGCATGTTTTGATGAACCGTATCCATAATGAAACATTGTTCAGTGTGTGCATGTACATGTCAGATATTCCATGACGGGATAATCCTTATGACTAGTCACTCTTCATCAGCATCTGCAGTCATGGCTAGTTAACCAAAGTTAGTTAATTTATGGTTGAAAAGTTGGGAGATAAACAGAATTTCCACCCCCTTACAAATAGCAGGTGCCAGTCATAGCAACGAAGGGAACAAGAATGATGGTCTTTCCACTATTGCCCAAACATAAAAAGAGAATGGTGTCCATGGGCTCGATTAAACCGTACCACATAGCCTGTCCTGTACTAACAACCAGTGCTGCCTTCAGAAAGAATGCAAGCTATATAACCTACGAGAATGACGCAAAATGCGTCACAGTTTGAACACCCTCCAAGCAAAGAGCAACGAAGTCCAAGCAGAACACACTACAAAGATTGCTACTGCTATAGTAACATATTCTGCACAGCTACTGACACCTGTCCACGAATATTCTAAAAGTTTGAGACAAAGCACCACAAATCCACCAAACTCTGGTTTAGAACTTTCAAAATGTGAAAAGTTCATTATCAATCCATCCATTGCTGATCATGATGCTGATAAACAAAATCATAGATTTGAATGATGTTATGTTATGTTATGTTATAAATGCTTATAGAGCATGACAATTACCCATGGGTGTCAAGGCACTCAGCTCATGGTGACCTGATATGGTGCCTGAAGGATTTCTTAATTGGCAAAAAGCCAGATTTTAAGAGCGTTCCTGAACAAGAGCAGATTATACATAGTTCTAATTTGGAGAGGATGAACGTTTCACTCGTTAGCTGTTGATGTAACAAAGCTACTTCCTCCCTAGTTTCAGAGTCTAAATCTGTTTATCTCTAGTTTATGGGCAGCCATAGATCAGAGAGTTCTTCTCGGTCTATACCATTTAAAGGATTTCTGCAGAAAACCCAGACCGATTCCTTGCATCTGTCCGGCACCATATCACAATAATCACGGAGAAACCAGACCAAAAATGGAGAAGCATATGGGTCGAGTAGGCATGCATTGGAGACTTATACAAAGCCTCCCGCACTTATATCTGGAGCACTAACACTAACCTAATTCATATTTTGGCTAATTATGGTGATCTTTCCACTCAGGCAAATACATTTCTGAAATTGAAGCTCTAACTTCTACAGCAATAAAGCTGGGCATGCAAGAAGAATTAGATAGAGTCACTAGAAGTATGTTGATTGCGTTTTGGTCAAAATAATGGACACCTTGTGCAATGTGGTGTCTACTGGGAGCACTTGAGCTTCCAAATCCAAGGACCTGCAAAGACTGTACAATACCACATATAGTTCTCCTGAATCTATAAGTTCTCTTATCACCACATTTTGCCAGCTACTGGAACAGAAGTACCATGAAGAGCTGCAATCCTAGAATGACACAGATCTGCAATCTCTGAATGAGTCTCCTCTTAGAACAAATATTTACAGAAACATTGTTATAACTGACATGGTGATTTATTTTTAAATATTTCAAACACTACCAGGATGATGACTCGACAAGATTAGAGGGAACACTTTATCATACTGCTATAGGACAGTGAGCCTGGGTTGGTCGCAAAATCCCTATATTTCAAAACACAATTGAAATATTGTTTCATTTAATTAGTTTCATTCAATTAAAAACAGAAATATAGAATGTAATCATATAACAAAAATAAAACAGAATTTCAAACTAGAAATACCAAAATATTGGAAAGGTAAAATCCATCTTAGCTACTATTCATCACATTAGTAAATTACTGGTTCGATTTTGAATCACAAAGTTGATCCAAAATGCATAGCAATTTTTAAACACTTTCCAACACTATCCAAAGGATGGTTTCATGGAATTTAGCATGTGGAGATAAAAAAATGCTGAGCGACAATTAGTAAAGTCTAAATCACACATTAAAGGCACAATGAATTTAGAAACAAAAGTGCCTCATAGATTATAGTGACTGATTACCACAATGACAAAATACTGAATTTGTATGCAAGATCTATGGTTTAGAAAATAGATATTGGTGCATAATACCTACCCTAAGCTGTGTCAATAAATTATGTTCATGTACATTCTGCACCCATGCTCAATATTGTTGATGACATCTTGTATTAATATTCATATAATAAGATTTAACAGTAGATTTCAATAGCTCCATTTCTGCCTTTAACAGGGCTGTATAACTAAGGAAAGATGTTTCTAATTACTAATGTATCTCCTTTCACACTTTTTTAAATATTATCTAAAACTCAAAACACCCAATATCATTGTGTCGTAACTTTTAATGGAATGCAACCATGATATTTTAAATTCAGAACTTATATTCATGAAGGTTCATGGGTTAATCTTGCAGCTGGATCAGTCCAAATAGAGACCCAAAATAATGTTGGAGCAAAATGCATCATATATTCTTGAAACTGGAGTGCCAGTTCTTCATGACAGACAAAATGCAAAGAACTCTGAAGCAACCCAAGAAGTTTCCTATAGTTGTGATTTTCTTCAGCCGGCAGACTTGCATCTACTTTTCCCCAAATTCCAGCCCTATAAGTAGCCACAGACACACATTTACTGTTATAAATAGCATTGATTGTGCAATTAGATTTTTATCCCTCTTTATTTTTTTTAAACGGATTTTATTGGATATTATATCATCAGCACATCACAAAGTACAGTTACTGCATCTAATGCCCCGCTGTGTACTAGGCAATACAATCCGTCTCAAAATGAAATTGTCTGTAAAACTCCCCGAACTGCTTAACCATCCCACCTCCCTTCCACTCAATGAGTTGCGCCCAAGCCAAATGTATATTTCAGATCATTAGATTCCTTCCTTAAATATCCCCCTCCTGTGATTGATGGCATAAGAGTTCCAGAATCCCTTCTGCATAACTGGGTTATCAGGATGCACAGATCCAGGGAATATCTCACTCGTACACATCCAGTTCTGGAGAGGAGGACCCTCCGGTGATGATGCCTGTTACGGGAGTTCTGGATCCTTTAAGCAAGCCACCAATATCTCCCAAGCTCAGGTTATGTCTAGTGAACCTATACCTCTTCCAGCCTCCATCAGCAATACTCCACCCTCATATCCAGTCTATCTCTCAAGTTCTTTTTGCCATGCAGTTACTCAGGGGCCCACATGGGCCTTCCAATGTCTAGTGATTTCCCTATTTGCTAATACGTTTTTTACCCACCTTGGTGACAAAACTGAGTATAGCTCTACAAGAGTTAATAGATAAAAATATTCTATCTGTTAACAAATTAGGTCAACTAAGAGCCTAAATACGACCTTGGAGGGTAAGACTCCGACCGCTTGTCGCACAAGCTCCCTTTGTAAAATGGAGGTTTGTGGTCGCATCCTCATTCAGTATGCAGAACTGCCGACCTATCGTCGGGCAGTTCCCTCACCAAAAAGGTGTTGCATCCTCCCGAAATCATAATGAGGTCCTTAGTGTATTTTGAAAACATATTTCAAAATAAGAAAAGCAAGATGCTTTGCTTATCAGTTGCCCTTTAACAGCCCTTTAACCTTTAACTGTTTTAATGTAGTTGGTCTAGGCCCTAGCATTTAAACATAGGACTCTAAATTGTCTATACAGTTTACATGTGACCCTAGACGTAGCTCTGCTAAGGCGGCACTGCGACTACTACATTGGCTGCCGGTGCAGGAAAGGGTCTGGTTCAAGGCCATGTGTATGGTCCATAGGTCAACCACTGATAACGGCCCAGCCCTCCTACGCCCTATGTTTCTTCACCATCAGATTCCCCGATCTCTCAGATCTAACCACAAAAACCTGCTGATAGTCCCTAGGGTCAAACGGACGCGCATGGTTGGCCGGCGTTTTTCATTTCATGCAGCAAAATTTTGGAATCAGCTCCCCGACTGTATTCGGCTGGAATCTAACCAGCTTGCCTTCAGGAAACGGTTGAAGACCTTTCTGTTTCCCTGAGCGGTGATTACTTGTTTTGGTCTAAAGCGCTGGGATGCCTCCGGGTAGCCAAGCGCTATCTAAGCATGTATTCATTCATTCATATGAACTTATAAGGCCGTTTAGACCATTAGCAATGCATGAAAGTAAAACTGCATCATCTGCAAGTAAATGAATTGATTTTCAGGCTACTCTGGGTGTCTCTTGCCCAACACTTCTTAAGTGATGACCAAGGGCCAGATGCTGAATTTGGCAGACTGATTACTCTGTCACAAGTTCAATATATCCTCTGGCACTTGTAATAGGGCTGATAGATATTCATCACATTTGTGATGGAGTAGGCTGCCCACCAAATCATACCCCAAATCATGCCCCAAGTTGGTTTGGGTATAAATTAAACAAAAAGAGGGCAAGAACACAGCCCTGTTGGATAGCCCTATTTATTTATTTATTTATTTTGAAAGTTTTATATAGCGCGAACAAGATCTTTGCAGATATCAGAGCGCTTTACAAAGCAGGGAATACCAACAAGAGAATTAAGTGGACTATTATTGGTAAGTTTATCTTATAGGCCATAACTGACCTTAGCTGAAATATTCCAGTGAAGTCTCTTCAAACAATTAACTGTCAGGAGTTTGACCTCCATACCATATAGAATGTCCCAGATGTTAGCTCTATTAACTTTAGCAGATGCCTAGGTGAGATACATAAAAGGAAGACCGAGAGATTCGCCTCATACATGCACATATTTTCTAATAAGCGGATGCAGAGTATGGCATTGCTCCACTGTGCTCAGACCAGCTGTGAAACCCTACTGAGCATCTGTGATGTTATTATTACCAGAAGCCTTCCTTCAGAAGCATGATGGGTGAATTCTGAGAAATGATTTGACCCTGGCACTCATTTCTATGAAAAGAATTACGCAAACCTTATTCGTGTGTTTCTTTCTAAGCAACTTAAAACAATGTATTCACCTACATTTCTAAGTGAGTACTCTGAACCGGTGTTTGCAGCATGAAATAAAACGTTTCCTTTATAGGAACTGTGGTGATGTGAGGGGCCCCAGATTGAGAGAATAGACACTCTTTCCTGCATGTGGCTATCCTAAAGATTTTTATCTTTCTGAATGACAGCATCCAGCAGACAATGCGCTTTTGGTTTTGCATATGTGAGGAAATTGACAATTCCTATAGCTCCTGCAAAAATGATTCACACTTTCCACATTAAAAGTTGAAAAGAATATTAAACTGTGATGAAATGCATGCTTTGGTTGTTAATAGTATTTTGAAATTTTTTTTACCAAAGATTTGTTAAAGGATTTTGGGACCACTAGCACATAAAGTGTATCTAGGTATAGTATAGATAATGTCATCAATACAGCAGTGCACGTTAGGTCAAAATCGGTCTGAAGAAAATACTGTTGCTGCGGTGACAACATCTTGAATCATTTAATGAATACAAGAAGTTACATGTTTTTCTAAAGGGACCACAACATAGTCCAGGTCAAAAAGAGATCGGAGATCATAAGTAACCACGGCGCTCAGTCACAAATCCGCCAAATCTGGAACGAAAGCAGGCAGAAGGATTAGGGAAATACGGCCACATGCATCATTGTTACATTTTGCGAATTCTTAATTGCGAAAATTAAGGAATCGCATTTAAGAAATCGCAAAATGCTATGCATTAAGTAATCGCAATTTTATTTGCGATTTCTTAATTTTCCTTAATTGCGATTCACAATTTGCGAATCGCAATTAAGGAATCCCTTCCCATTGATTCCTATGGGCCTAGAGGCCCATAGGAATGAATGGGAAGCCATTCTCCTTTTGCGATTCGCAATTAAGGAATCGCAAAATGAGAATGCTATTTCAAGGGTGCGGGGGGGTCCCAGGACCACCCCTGCACCCCTGTAATTAAACTTTAAGAACATTTTTCAAACACACATGCCCCAAGGGCATGTGTGTGTGTAAAATGAAACTTTCAAAAATGCACTTTTGTGCAACATACTTGCGATTCCTTAAATTGCGAAAAAATTAAAAAACATGATGCATCCCAAAAAAGGAATTTGCATTCGCAAACGGACGAATTTTGCGATTCGCACCGTTTGCGAATTCAATTCCCTTTGATGCATGTGGGCAATAGACACTGACACTATTAGGACTATACTCAGAATAATGGAGACCCTAAATGCTGAAAGAAAAAATATATTCAGTTTCAGAATTGCTTTCATCTGCTCATAAAGTTCTGGAACATTACAAAACTGCCAACAAGTTAAAGAAAATACAAAGCTATATTTCCATTACAATTTCCATTACAGGGTCTGAAATCAAACAGAGTGCCATGTAACCTCATCAACGGCTCGGTAATATTTGAACCTTATGACATGAATACTCATCAAAGCTTGCTGAGTAAATGGGACTTAACCTATAGTTGAATCTAAATACAGTTATTTAATTGATCCTCGTTTACTCCATATGAGAAATTAAGTTTAACAAGTTTTATTCATGGATTGAACACAAAATCGATAAATGTTACACATTTTGAAAGCTGATCATTAAAGAAAGAAGCGAGGTGGCATAATCAACTGGGCAGTGGCGGCTACTACGCTAAGGCAGTGAAAGAAGGGAAAAAACTATGATAATAGCTTGCTGTTATCATAATTTTATTTTTCCCTGCTGCAGCAGCTTGGTGGGTCGGGGCTGCTCTGCTCATAGAGCAGGGCAGGGGGAGGAGTAGTGGGCATGCTGAAGTTCACATGACGCTTTGGCCGGACCTAGAGGGCCGGTCAAACAGTCATGCGCACTTAGCATGTTCTCCATCCAGGCTGCATTACAGCCTGGGTGGAGAACATGTGCAGGCTCCCATTCCCTGGATGAGCGCCAAACTATGGCGCTCAGACCAATCACAGTGCTGCATGCAGCGTTTTGATTGACTCAGGGGAGCCTGAATGTGCTTCCTGTTCAGCAACTTCGGCCCGATGCGGAGGAGAGACGATGTGGAACGAGGTAAGTGTATTTTCTTTTTTAGACCCACTTAAGCCCTCCGCCTCACCACCCCAGATCCGTGCTGGCCGCCACTGCAACTGGGAAGTGTCCTAGTACAAAATTCCTGGAAATATTGGTTACATTGTTTGCTTAAGAAACAACCTGCGCTTCTTAATGCAGCCGATTGTGTTAACCTGTTGGGGAGTCCCTTCATATGCAAACAGATCACCTTATACAGTGAATGCACTCAGAGTTATTTAAATGACAAATGCACACTGATGTGTCCCAAAGCAAATCATTTCTGAAGACGTTGCAATGATGTAAAATGAATAGTTCAAATCTAGTCAGATTTGCAAAAACATTTTTTTTAAATAATAGATCAGTTATGAGGTCACTTTGAGTAAAAGAGTTGATTATTGTGGCTATAAATTATTTCAGCCACCACAGGAGGCTCCTATTTTGATTAACTGGCCAAATACCTATACACTCTTGAATACAAGCTTAGAAACATTAGCCAGCTCTAGATGGAGGAAGTGCTGAGTTTACATAGGTGAGGTATCTGCTGGCTCTGCCAGAGTAATCTTTTGACCCGATGGCCTGTCTACCACAGGCCCTTAGGTATAAGTGAACAGGTTGAGGCAACAGATATTTTCCTTACCTGGGAACTGTGAGGCTTGACAGTCTCAGATGGCCCCATGCGATGGGAGAAATTGCTTTTTATTTCATGAAAAATCTCCCAGATTAAGAATTTATTTATTGACTATTTTTGTTTTCCCAAGTGGGCACCACAAACATGGCACCCACTTCTCAAAGTTCGATTTATTCATTGGAACAGCCACACGAGTAGCTCTGCTGGAGGCACAAAGATCCCCATCTGCCTGGGGGTTCTAAATAACATGGGTCATCCTCTGCCAGGGGGACTCTGTCAGAATCTAAATGACCCGGTCTGCTTCCTGTATCCCAGCTTAGGTCAGGTAGTGGGCTGTCAAAAAGAAATCAGGATATAGAAACTGGTTATATCCTCTACACTTGTGGAGCGAACATGCTTAGAATATGTAATTATTGTACATGTATCAGTCAATTTGACTGAACATATAGTACAATGTGCTTGCCGTTTTGCTGGCGTGCATGCAACGCGTGTGCCACCAATTGCCGTTATGTCATGCGATGTTTTTTTTTAATCACTCTTTATTGGCATTTTTCAGAATATTCCAAATGTAATTCCAAATGTAATTCAAATAGGTCATATAACATTCAGAATGCTTCTTCTGTTACAGGAGCAAATTTCTATTTAACACCGTTACTATATTATCTATATCATTTTAAGAAAAATGTAATATCTTATGTTATTGACATTTGTAAAGCGCTCTAATCACTCCCTAAGGGGTATCTCGGCAGGCTGCACATATTCAGTTGATTAGAATTTACAGATTAAATAGCTATGCTTTCTAGAGGTTTGTTTTTTTAAACTAAGGCTAAATTAACACTGGAGCGTAGGTTTAGTGGCAGCTGATTCCAATGCTGATTCAGTGGGGATGTGCAAAGTGCATAAATCAGTATGTTTGCTTAAGAGATGAGGGCGGCAATTGCAAAAACAACAATAAGAGATGAAGCATAAGAAGCACTCAAAGGTCACCATATCCCCCAGACTGCAGTTGTGAGACAGCTGTTGATTGTCATAAAATGTAGTTGACATGTATCACACCAGGGAAATTGCCAGACATGCCTCAAGCATCGCACATTCCTCGCACATTGATGGAGTGCCAGGACTGAGTATTATGGAACTAATATTGTTGTGGGTCTCAGTGGCTGTCACATGCCATACATGCCTGTAAGCACCTCTGGCGAATGTGCCTGTCAAAGGATCCTCTTAATCTCATAGCCACAGGGTACACTCAGCAAAAATACATACAACATTCAAAGTATTCTTCATAAGCTATGAAGTGTTGCAAGTGAGACGCACTAGGAGGTCTTTGGAAGTGTGTGGAGGTCTGTAGATGTCAGGACGAGAGTGTCTAACATTGAGGACAATCGTTGATCTATGCATAACTGGCAATAGTGCGTGGATTGGTGTTTTACGCCGGTACTCTGATGCTGATGTGTTGTCTCTATTTACAATATGACTGAATAACATTTCCCCCCCCAAAAAGTATTGTGCACAAACATGGGCTTCCAATCATCTTCGACTTTCTCTACTAGTTTGGTTGGCACGTCAAAACCGACTTCAAAGTAGGTGGAATAAAGGTTGAGGCAAAATGCACCTTAGCATAGCTATAACAAGTCCAATATTGAAAGGCTGTAGAGCAGGAGTTACTTTGTATAAGACAGCAAAGACACTTCGATAAACTTTAAAGGTAAATCGTTATATGTTCAGCATAAAATATAACCAAACAAGATAGATAAAATAAAAATATATCGTTAAAGAAATAAAGGCTCAAAAATGGGCATTCAAGTTAAACACAATACATGTACTTTGACCCCTTGGCTGCGGTGGCAATTCCGCCGCAGCGCTAGGGGGGTGGGGGGAACCGCTCCGTCATGAGCCTCGGGTGCGCTGTGCTGATGACGGAGCGGTTCCGTCACGGCCTCGCCTGCTCAACAGACTGTCCAGCGCAGGCGCGGAATCCGCGCCACGCAGGCGCGCCTGACGGGCCGTGACGGAACCGCTCCGTCATCAGCACAGCACGTCCGTGGCTGGTGACGGAGCGGTTCCGTCACCATCATGAAAGGGGTTAATAAAATAACTGACCACAAATGCTGCACAGAGGATCGCGGTCATCCTGCCAAAGAAAACAGTTACTGCTACCCGGACCCTATTCACTAGCCGAGCAGGCGCACTAGGAAACTTTTCAGAAATATGGAATTAAAAAAAGGATGTGGAGGAAGAAAGCAAGTTCCTATGGTAGTAGCATTGAGCCCCACTGTACGTGGTGATCTGTTATCTGGTGAACAAAAATACTTTGCCTGCCTATTTAGGGTTAATGTTAGCATCAAGCGCTAACAGGGCTCAGCCACGGGCCCCACTTACACATAGGACAGTACTCAGCCAAGGGCCTCCTAAACACAAAGGACAGTACTCAGCCAAGGGCCCCAAATACACACATAACAGTACTCAGCCAAGGGAGCCACATGCACAAAGGACAGTACTCAGCCAAGGGCCCCACATACACAAGTGACAGATCTTGGTTCTGTAGAGCCTGAGAAGCTTGTCAACCCTTGAGGGATATTGAGCATTAAGCCAGGACTCAAAGAGCACAACCAAAGTACCACAAAGGACCTCTTCGAACTTCTGGCCCTAGTAAGCACTGGGAGGCACTTTTTCCAGGATTCGTGCCACAGAGGGTGGTAATGGACCTGTGCTCATTCCAGGTGGAACATCGCCTAGTGGGTACCACCCAAAGGACAAATAGTAGAGGGGCATAAAGATGAACAAGAAAGCAAAGAATCATCAAAGGGATGGAGAATGCTTACCAGACAGTCGCCGCACAGCTCACCAGCACATGCAGTCAGACACCCATCTCTGGACTCTGCTAATGAGAGATGGCATCCCATTTCTAAGCTCAGTCCTTGGTAGTCCATTGTCAATCAACTAAAGTGCGCGCCACCTTTTTAGAAAATTAAACCGTCTGGATTTAGATCCAGACCCAAACCGCAGTGCAGAGAGTGGCTTGAAATGGCCAGTGACTGCATCCGAGGAGGCACCATCCCATCCTAGAACATGTCTAGCGCCATACCACCCACCAGCTAGTTGTTGGCCAATCTGAAAAATGTGACCTTTTACTCTAGCATCTTCTCTCTACCTCCTCTGCCTGACCATTAGTGCCATAACAATAACATCCGGGTCTGACATTTTGTAAACAACTAAACTTCTATCATGGTGCTTGCTCCTCTAATAACTTCCAACTATGCTGGACTGGTGAAAGGTAATTGGGAAGTCGTTGGCTCAGCAGTCTTGTATGTGTACTCAATTGCAATCTTGTTCACTTTGATGGGTTATTGACATAGTTATCAATCAATCTAGATTTGTGGAGCGCGGATAATCACCTGTGAGGGTATACAAGAGCTAGGTTCCTGCTGCTGTCAGTCAAAGAGCCAGGTCTTGACTCCCTTTCTGAATTCTGTGAGAGAGGATGCAGTTTGGAGGTGGAGGGGTAGGTCATCCCAGACCTTGGTGGTGAGGTAGGAGAAGAAGCTTCCTTAGCTGTAGCTTCGACGGATGCGGGGAGCGTGAGCGAGGGCAAAGAAGGCCGATCACAGGTGTCTGGAGGGTTGGTGATAGTCCAGGTGGTGCTTGATGGATGGTCCTTGGTCAGGGAGGGCTTTCTAGGTGTGTATCAGCATTTTGAATTGACATCTTTTCTGGAAGGGGAGCCAGCAGTAGCGGTCGGCAGTAGGAGTTTCTGCAGGGCGGTGACGTGGGCAGGGGGAGGGGCAGGGTGGGGGGGTAGTAATGTATGGATTACTGAGTTTTACAGGTAAGTAAGCATTTAAATAAATAAAACGAATTTCATTGCGCACACTGCATCACCAAATCTGATGCAGTGCGCGCAACGAAATTCATTTTATTTATTTAAATGCTTACTTACCTGTAAAACTCCGTAATCCATACATTACTAGCCCCCACCCTGCCCCTCCCCCTGCCCACGTCACCGCCCTGCAGTAACTCCTACTGCTGACCGCTACTGGGAGCCAGTGGAAGTTCCTACGGTGGGGAGTGATGCGGTCCATTTGGGTAGGTTGAGGATGAGTCTGGCACCTACATTCTGTATTGTCTGGAGTCTCCTCTGGAATTGGGTGGTGATTCTTTCATAGAGCGTGTTGTCATGGTTGAGGCAGCTGGTGAGTATGGCTTGGATGACAGTTTACCTGGTTTTGTTATGATGAGATGCATGGTTAGACTGTCTTAATGTATGTTGAAATTGCGATAACTTTTTTGACAGGCAGTCTGTTTTATTTCATGCATGTCTGTAAAGTTACCTTGCCATTTGCACTAATTGGATTCAGTGAGGTCTTGGACTTACTCCAGTATATGTGGTATAACGATGTGAGATATTAATATGATTAAATAATTTATAACAATATTACTGTCTCATGAGTGATGCTGGGTTGTCAGGCTGCAAGTGGAAGGGAAAGGAGATAATCTTGTGCCAACCTAAAAAAGAGGGTAGGACAAGATGGGTTTACCCACAATGATGAGGCATGGCTAGAGAGTTGTTTGGGAGCTTAACAGTGTACCCTCAAACAGGGCCGGCGCTAGGGCGGTGCGATCGGTGCCACTGCACTGGGCGCTGTCTTGGGGTGGGGATGTAATTTTTGCGAATATACTATCATTTCAAGAGCACCTCCTGCTGCGTTCCAGGCCTCCAGCAATTTTCAGGCATCAATTAAAATGTCAAGATAACTCCGGAGATTACTCTTCTTTGTGGAAAGATACCTGAGGTTTGTTTAGTGGAAGTTTTTAATACTAAGGTAGTGCAGAGGGTAAAATGCCTGCTGCTAAGAAAGTGTACCACACAGCTAACAAAGTGCATAAAATGTAAATAGGTTAGTGGGTTACTGCTTCTGTAAGAGAACTCCTTTTGTTACTTGTCATTTATAAGTCAAAACCCTTATATAGAACATTGAGCTATTCACTGTCATCAAAGAGCTGCATACAAACTGCAAGGTATATGTTAGAGCTATATGTTTTTTCCCCAGTCTTTCATTATCCTAATCTTGCCAAAAGGGTTCATTTGGAAAGAAAACAATTATTATTATTAAAGAGAACCCCTAACAATGGTGTTACGTTTTAAATTCTGAATTTGTGCTTTAAAGAATAAGGACTCAAACTATATTTCCTACCAGTATTGATGGCATGTCACTTCTACGTTACATCTTGTAGTCCTGTCTGATGTTACATTTCCAATGCACTGATTTACACACATGATTGTCTCTGTGCAATGTGAGTGGTGTAAAGTGCTCTGACACCTTACACAGGTATGAGTGGTGGTATAAAACTAAATGAATCTGAGAGACAGTGGTTACGGAGACTTGAGGGTCACTGTTAAAGGGTGTTAGTGAGGGAATCTGTGGCAGAGGTGTTCATTTTGCCAACAAGCATTGTCGCACAGTTCACTACCATTGTTAATACCGTCCCTGCCCTCAAATGGTTCCTAAAGTGGAGGCGCTAAGAGAGGGGTACTGCAGAACACATTTTATATCAACGGTTTTCTTATAGCTTCTGAAGATATTGTAACTTCATGAAAGTTAGCATCAAAATTGTGAAAACATCTTCTAAAATGATATAGTTATTCTCTAGATAACTGAAAAATTAACAAAAACGGATGAAAGATGTGCTGTAAAATCACTTACAGTAGCTGCGTCTATAGAATGTATCTAGTACGCTTGCATCCACAGCGTATTTTTCCTTCAACCCCATGCCATCCAAAGTGCAGATTAGAAGAGGAAGGCCATCAGAACGAAATAAAATTCAAACGGAACCACTATTTAGAAATGAAATGTGATTCAAAAGTACTTACATGGTAATGGTGGGCTGGTCACTGAGCTCTTTGTTCTGAGTATCCCACTCTAGTGTTTACAACTTTGGGAGGGACGGCGTTTATTAAGCAATACTATGGGCCCCAGGATGGGGTCCCTGAATTTCTCTTTGTTAAGTCTGCCACCCCGAAGTTACCAGTATCCCTGGTATCAGTAACACGGGAGGGTGTAGTTAAAAGGGGTTACAGGTGGACCCAAGAGTTCCTTTGAAAAACGAACAATTATCAGGACCGAATGCTCAGGCAGTTCCTCATTTTTCCACAGAATTTTAATTGGAGCGTTGGCCGGCCTAAATCTGAGTAAAATGTATCTCGGCCATCTTAGTTTAGATAGTGCCGGTAGCAGGGGTTATGGGCCCCATTGAAATAAACTCGTTATGCTTAAAGAGCCTTAAAAGGCAGCTTTTATTGTATTATGTTCCCAAGCTTGATGGTAATACTTTAAGGATGATAGTGTTTGCCTTTTAAAATACTGTTTAATTTTTTTATTAAATCTACTAGGTATTGCCCCCAAAAAAAGCATTACTTCAAGTGTGTATGGTGTATGCATGGTCAACAAAGTTGAAAACAGTTATAAAAAAAAGTCTGATTATCTCAGATAAAAATTTTTGCACCTGTACGATCACGTGCACCACACATCCTGGCAACATGTGTAGCTTGATAAAATAAGCCATCCTGGTCAAAACTGGTCATGTTTCTTTTAGCTCACAGACTATCACCTCCCCTCCCAACTCCTTAATACACATTCCACACTTTTCCCCATGTGTTACCCCTTTTAATACATTTTTTATTAATGTACTACACGACTCCTTTACATGACGAATCAATGCATTGACAAGTAGTTCGCTGGTACAACATGATTCTTCCCAGGGCACAAGTCCTAAAAAAATAAGTTGGGGAACAAACCAAGTTAAGCAGCATGCAAGTGACATTATGTTGTATGGCATCACAGTGCGTGACATCATGCTGCGTTACACCACGGCCCGTGATAACGCATGTGGCGTCACGGGAAGTGGCATCACAACCCATGAAATCACAAGAAGTGACATCAGATCTTAAGACCACACAAGTGTTTAGCAGATCTATCAAGAGTACATTTTAGCACATTATAATATTTAACAAATTAGATTTTGCGTGGGGGGTTGTGTCAAAAAAGTGACGCATACCGGATGCGAAATCTGGGCCTCAACGTAAAATATGTTAATATTTTAAAACCCTGCCACAAAGAAATTGGCAACAAGGAGAAACGTGGCAGTAAATCTGTTCTGCTTAATTGGTTGCAAAGTCTACATTTAAAAATATTTGATCGGGTTAAGGCACGGGCTGCAGAGCAGTATACCAACTAAATCTCAGGGAATAATAATAATAACGTAACTCTGGAGGTTAATGCATTTGCTGGAGAGTTCTGTGTTTTGTCTAGTCCCTGTTTTGAATCAAAGTAGCATTGAGGGTTAATATGTCTCCTGCAATGCACAGTATGAAACACGAAGATGACAGATATTTATTTTTTGTAAATGGGTATGTGGGTTACTGCTTTTAACACAGAGATCCTTTTGTTACTTGCAGTTCATCAATGGTAATCCTAATATAGCATAGTGAGCTATGAAGGACTTGTGACTCCAACACCCTGTTACCTTCACTGTCTTATGTACACATCCTACACAATGGTTCAGTGGCGGCTCCTCGAGGGAGTGCCGTGGGGCGGTGGGGTGGGGGAAGGGCAGGGTGGGGGGTAGTACACTCCGGCATATGGCCGACCGGAGTTAAGTAAATAAATAAAACGAATTACATTGTGTGTGCTGCAACGCCAAATGGCGATGCAGCGTGTGCAATGTAATTCATATTATTTATTTATTTACTTACCTAACTCCGTTCAGATGTATGCCGGAGTTTACAACCTGCCACCTTGCCCCTCCCCAACCCCGCCCCCCTGCCTCGACGCCCCGCAGCACTCTCTTGAGGAGCCGCCACTTCAATGATTTACTCACATATGATTTATTATCAGTGTATAATGTGTACATGTGATTTAAGGAGCTCTCACACCCTTCATTGGGATGAGTAGCGCTATAGTGCTTTAAAATAAATAAAACAGTGGTATTTGAATTGTTATTTGTGTAAAGCCAGGTACTAAACAACACATCTGGCATTCCTACACTGCATACATATCTCTTATATTAAAGGGCTAAACAAAGTCAAAAGCATGCCTCTATTAGGTACTTGTGAAGTAATAAGTTGTGTGCCTTTGCATTGCATTGGCATCTAGGTGTGAGTCTCCAGATAGCTCCCAGACAGGATACTCCTATACAAGGAAGCCTGGTGGCCCCTTAACTTCAGCTTTTGCCATGGGTCCAGCTGGAATCTGATAAGCCCCCTCCGCACTTGTATGTTGCTGCTACAAAGGAAAGCAGACAACCTGCAGGTGCCACTGAATGTCACAGCAACAAGTTCAGCATATTTCGGTGGGGTCCAACTTCTTAGCAAGAAAGACAGTGTTTACTCTGTGAAAACAGTGGGGCGACGCCGTCTACCCGTGTGTAACCAGGACCACCGTTCTCTTTAAGGGGCGCGCACGCACCTCTCCTGACATCAGCACGCACTGCCGTGTGTGGAGCGCGCACACAGCCAGGATGTCGCGCAAGAGAGTCGCGCCGCTGCTTTAAAGACACGAGTGGTGCGAAAATCAGGCACTTTTAAATGCGGTGTGCGTGCCGGAGGAGTCGTGATGAGTGCAGGTAAGGCTGCCTTGTGGCCTGGGGGGCTTGTGGGGATGTAGCTGCAGAGCGCGGGGCAGATTGTGGTCTTTTGTTTAAGTATTTATGTTCATCACAGCCCGTGAAGGAGCTCTGATTAACATCAATACTTAAACAAAAGGCCACAATCGTCCACGCCCTTTACTAACAAAAGCGTAGAACCAGTTTCAAAACACATCGTGTACTTTAGTACACGCTGTGTTTTTAAACTGGCTCTCCACCTTTGTTAGTAAGCGCGGTGCGGGGACGATTGTGGCCTTTTTTTAAGTATTGATGTACATCACAGCCCATGAAGGGGCTCTAATTAACATCAATACTCAAACAATAGGCCACAATCATCGGCAGCTCTGGCCATTACACCACATCCTTTCCCCACTTTCATGGTTCTGATTTAGGCAGAGCTAACAGGAGAAATGGGCTGGTGCAAGCTGCCTTGTGACGAGAGCCCCGGCACATATTGAAAATCCACACAATCAATCAATCAATCAAAACATTTATAGAGTGCACTACTCACCCGTGAGGGTCCCAAGGTGCTAGGGGGGGGGGGGGTGCTGCTACTGCTCGAAGAGCCAGGTCTTGAGAAGCTGAGATTGTCCTGGGTCAGTCGTAGGTGAGTGGGGAGGGAGTTCCAGGTGGTGTTTTGTATGCGCTGGAGCCTAGTCTGAAGTTTGGCGGTGGTTCCTGCGTATAGGGCGTTCCTGTAGTCCAGTCGGCTGGTGATGAGGGCCTGGGTGACTGTTCTTCTGGTTTCTGTGGGGATCCATCGGAAGATCTTTCGAAGCATTCGCAGGGTGTTGAAGCATGAGGATGAGACGGCGTTGACTTGTTTGGTCATCGTGAGGGAGGAGTCCAGGATGAAACCCAGGTTACGTGTGTGGTCCGTGGGTGTCGGTGCGGTTCCCAGCGCCGAGGGCCACCATGAGTTGTCCCAGGCAGATGGGGATTGTCCGAGGATGAGGACTTCCATCTTGTCTGAGTTGAGCTTGCGACGGCTGTGCTTCATCCAGTCTGCTATTTCTTTCATTCCTTCCTGGAAGTTGGTTTTGGCGGTGGCTGGGTCCGTGGTGAGGGATAGTATCAGCTGGGTGTCGTCGGCGTAGGAGATGATGTTGATGTTGTGTTTTCGTGCGATGGTGGCGAGGGGGCTCATGTAGATATTGAAGAGTGTTGGACTGAGTGAGGATCCTTGAGGAACGCCTCAGATGATCTCGGTGGCCTCGGATCGGAAAGGGGGGAGGCGGACTCTCTGGGTTCTTCCAGAGAGGAACGAGGTGATCCATTCCAGGGCCTTTCCTTGGATTCCAGTGTTGCTGAGGCGGTGTATTAGGGTGCGGTGGCATACGGTGTAAAAGGCTGCTGAGAGGTCCAGGAGGATAAGGGCGGCTGTTTCCCTGTTGTCAATCAGGGTTCTGATGTCGTCTGTGGCTGCGATGAGGGCGGTCTCGGTGCTGGCTCGGAATCTGGACTGGGAAGGGTCGAGCGAGTTGTTGTCCTCAAGGAAAGCAGTCAGCTGTTTGTTGACGGTCTTCTCGATGACTTTAGCCGGGAAGGGGAGAAGAGAGATGGGTCGGAAGTTCTTCAGGTCCTTGGGGTCTGCTGTGGGTTTCTTCAGGAGGGCGTTGATCTCTGCGTGTTTCCAGCTTTCAGGGAAGGTCGCTGACGTGAATGAGCTGTTTATGATGTTCCGCAGGTGGGGTGCGATGGTGGTGCCGGCTTTGTTGAAGATGTGGTGGGGGCATGGGTCGGAGGGGAAGCCGGAGTGGATGGTGCTCATGACGTGGATGGTGTCTTCACTGCTGATGGGGGTCCAGGAGTTTATTGTGATGCTCGGAGTCATTGGTTTGGTGTCCTGAAGTGGAGTTTGGGGTCCGAAGCTGTCGTGTATGTCTGCAATTTTGCGGTGGAAGAATGTGGCGAGGGAGTTGCAGAGGTCTTGTGAAGGGGTGATGTCGTTGTTGCTGGCGTTGGGGTTGGGGAGCTCTTTGACGATGCTGAAGAGTTCCTTGCTGTTATGGGTGTTATTGTCCATTCGCTCTTTGAACGATGTTCTCTTGGTGGTCCGGATCTGCTGATGGTATTCGCGGGTGGCGGCTTTGAGGGCTGTCATGTTTTCTGTCTTCCCTTCTTAGCGCCAGGTCTTTTCGAGTGTTCGGCAGGTTCTCTTTGCGGTTTTGAGGGCGTCTGTGAACCATGAGGGTTTTGTGGTGGTTGTCTTGCTGTGGGGGGTTTTCAGTGGAGCGAGGTCATTGACGCAGTTGGTTATCCACTGTGCGAAGTTGAGAGCTGCGTCGTTCGTGTCAGGTATGTTGGTGTCGGCAGGTGGGTTATGGCTCAGTGACTAGGTAAGCTGGTTAGTGGTGACTTTGCTCCAGCATCTGCGGGGGATCCGATGCGTGTGGTGGTGAGATGTAGTCTTCTTGAATGTGAAATGTATGCAGCTGTGGTAGGTCCAGTGTAGTCCTGTGGAGTGGTTGAAGGCGACGTGGTTACTGGCGGAGAAGATGGCGTCGAGGGTGTGGCCAGCGAGGTGGGTGGGGGTGTCCACCAGTTGCTTGAGTCCGAGGTTGGTGAGATTGTCGAGCAGGGTGGTGGTGGTGTTGTCGTTGTTGTTTTCCAGGTGAAAGTTCAGGTCTCTTAGGAGGATGTATTCTGGTGAGGCTAGGGCGTGCGGGCTGATGGTGTCGGCGATGGTTTCGCTGAATTGTGTGCGTGGGACTGGGGGTCTGTAGATGAGTGTTCCTCTGAGGGTGGTCTGGGGGTCAGTGTGGATCTGTAAATGTAGGTGTTCGGCGGAGGAGATGGTGTCCTCGGCGTTGGTCATGACGCTGATGGTGTGTTCCTGTAGATGATGGCGATCCCTCCTCCTGTTTGGTTGACGCAGTCCTTCCGGGTGATTTTGTAGCCATCCGGGATGGCTATGGCGATGTCGGGGGCCGAGGAGGCATTCATCCAGGTTTCCGTGAGGAAGGCGACGTCAGGTGCTGTTGTGTTGATGAGGTCCCAGAGTTCGATGGCGTGCTTGTGAACGGAGCGGGTGTTGAGGAGGATACACTTGAGGTGGTTGTTGTTGTTGTTTGCTTTGGCAGGTGGGGTACGGGATCTGAGGCTGGTGAATTTGCAGGCTTGACAGGTGAAGGGTCCGTGGGTGCGTCTAGGGGTGGCTTGGTAGCAGGCGGACGCTCGTCTGGTGTTGAGTGCGTTGAGGGTGGTGGTGTCGTATATCAGTCGGTTGGTCTGGGTCCGACGAGGTCATGGGGTTCTGGCGCTGGGCGCGGTCCAGGCGCGGACAGGCGTAGACGGGCTTGCCTTTGGGGCACAATCGGCGTGCCCGCTGCGCGACCACGTGGTCGCCTCCATATAAGGCGAAGTGGGAGGGAGGAGCAGCTGGGAGGTGGGAGCGGGGCGGCAAATGGGTGCCGGGGAAGCGGGTACAGAAAGCAAAAGGGGCGGGGCTGCCGGGGAGCAGCGGCGGGGAGCGGGAAATAAACAATCACGGGGAGAGCAGAAAAGGAGCAAAGATCAGGCAATACACCAGTGGCACAGGCAAATACACGAGGGCACAGTAAAAGAAAAAAAAACACTAGATACTCAAGCGCAGGAGCAGCGTCGAACTCGCGGCAGCAGCGGTGAAAGTCCTGGGATCACACGGGGAGCCGTGCGGTGCGTGGAGCAACCGGCCCTGCGAGCGGGGTCAAGGGTCACGCACCACATCATGGCTATTTTTATCGTCCATCCCATTTACATGGGCAGGCAGGAAGGTTGATTTGGTACATGGCAGCGGTGTCCCAGCAGCGCCACGGTTTCCTTTACACACACAAATCGTTTTACCTCGTTGTCCAGTCTCTTGGACAATAATGGACTTTATTCTCAGAGCCCCAAGTCAGCCCACATGATGGATTTACCTGACCAAGACCTCCCAACTGAGCCTGTTTCACATATCATTAATGCCCCTATTTCTTCAATGGTAACCAGGTCTGGCAGGCTACGAATTGTATCAGGGAATATTGCGGGTATTACCAAAAATGTGGACAGTGTGGACACATTGGAAATTATTAATCCGTACGATGTGGTGTGCTTCCAAGAAACCTGGGTCACAAACAGTTGTTATGTAAATGGTTCTCAGTCATTTTGTGTCCCTGCCATACCATCTATGTCAGGTCGCCCTAAGGGCGTGTTAAGAGTCATTATTTCCGTAAAGCTGAAAATTAGAAAAATTGATGTTTTAAAGTTTACTACATGGTAGCAGATCTTTGTTTTGAGTCTCCCCGGTTTTCCCATTCTGCTTTTGAATAATTTTTAGGTAAACTTGTTAGTAAATCATCCTGTGGAATTGTTAAGGGATTTGGACAGCCTTGAATCAAATTTCTTTGAGTGCCGCCTGGAAAGGGTAACTGTTATCTGGGCAGGAGACTTTAACATTTCAAAATGCCTCCACCCTAGCAAGGGACACTGTATGTGGCTTTACAAATTGGCAGGGTGATGAACTATCCCATTTTCATCATAGCTCTTATGGGGAAATTGTAAAGTATATTTGCATTAAAAAAAACTGTTTGCGTGACATGGAACCTACTCTAACCTTAACAGGTAGAGGAGGTGGTTCAATCTTTGATTTTAGTTTGTTCTCTTTGTTTTTAGCCCCATCTGTGTCTGACTCTCTAACTTTGTCCTCTAATCTGAGTGATCATAATCCTGTCTCAATCTGTGTATTTTACCTACACATGGACCGTCATTTACCTGCTCCTGTGAGTCTGATAAACCTGCAATATTACAAAAACAAGTGGATTTGCTTGAAATGAAAAGTCGTTTTAATACTCTGCTTTCATCTGTTTGTTGACCACTAAAAAAGTTGCTATTTCTTCCCTATCCCCACACCCCCACCAGTGGTTCAATCATGCTTGCACCGTCGCCTTGCAAAAACCTGTAAATAACAACCAACTCCCCACCTAGATACATAGCAGAAATCATGCTTGCCATAAGACCCTATAAGACGATACTGGAAAATAGAAGGGACGTAAAGGTCTTTTGGGATGTGAATAATCATCCCTTTTTTTACAGCAGACAATGCCCCCCACATCTCTTCAGAAAACTGGCTGATCCATTTTTCCTGTATCTTTGAGGACTCAATTATGTTACCACCTGACCCTGGCACACTTGTTAAATCTTCTCTCAATCTGAATCACTCTACCCCTTCCGTACCAGTTAGAAATTCATCTCAGTTTGTGAGCAACACAGTTTCTGCAATTCTAAAGAGCTCTCCTGTCAAGGCCCCTGGCCCTGATAAGGTTCCAATAGATGTTTTTCGTCATAATATACCTTTTTGGGCCCAGTTCTTGGCAAACTTATTCTGTGCCCTATTCCTCACTGAAATCCCTAGCTCCTGGAAAAAAACAACCATTGTCCTGATTTTAAAAAGAATGACTGAGGAGATCCATCATGTTATCGTTCCATCTCGCGGTGTGTTTTGAAACTGGCTCTACTGTTTTGTTAGTAAAGCCCGGTGCGGGGACAATTGTGCCCTTTTTTTTAAGTATTGATGTTAATCAGAACCCCTTCACGGGCTGTAATGAACATCAATACTTAAACAAAAACACTGCTGCTCCTCAAAAATGCCCTTCATGAAGCAACACTTTAACTGTATCCTGCATGTGCAACACATTCAGCTGCTCCTCAAAAATGCCCTTCATGAAGCATCACTTTTACTGTATCCTGCATGTGCAACACATTCAGCTGCTCCTCAAAAATGCCCTTCATTAAGCATCACTTTTACTGTATCCTGCATGTAGTGCATGAAGGTGTAACACAAAATACAGATTTATAGACCAGTTTAAGATAATGGATGCTAATAATGTAACACATGGGCACACGCCTGTTTGTCCTAGACTGGAATCCCAGGTAATTATTTGGTTATTTTTCCTATTGGGGTCTCTAGACCGGTCCCATTCATAGTTTGTAATTATTCAAGCGTTTGATAACTATCTTGTCTTCAATTGCAGGTTTCCAGTCTGTAAGGTATTTGGATTTGAGTGGTCAGGTGCGAGTACCCACAAAGACAAGGTCATTTTGTTTACGTTCCTCGATGGGTTGGGGGGTTGCTGAGTAAATAGATTCACAATCTGCACCCCTTTTCTTTTGCAGATTTGTAAGCCCGTACTACGAATTCAATTGCACAGGCAGACGTGAGTACAGGCAGAACAAACAGGTAATTGTTTGGTAGAGTTAAACTAATGCATCTTCTGTTGCAGGTTTCGCAGACAGTACCCCACACATTTAACCCCTTCGATGCTGCCGCGATTCTGCTCCTGTGCTGAAGATTTCAGCGCGGGTGCGGTCATGACGGCCCCCAGCCGTCATCAGCACACGAGCACTGTAGTGCATGACGGCTGGGGGCCGTCATCAGCATGCAAGGGGTTAAACAGGCGTACGTAAGTACAAGCAGAAGAGGTAATTGTTTGGTAGAGTTAAACTGTGGTGCATCTTGTACATTGTAGTATAATATACTTACCCATGTTTTCTTCTGTTGCAGGTTTCCAGCCAGACCCCATACATTTAAACGGGCGTATGTGAGTACAAGCAGAAGAGGTAATTGTTTGGTAGAGTTAAACTGTGGTACATCTTGTACATTGTAGTATAATATACTTACCCATGTTTTCTTCTATTTCAGGTTTCGCAGCCAGAACCCAGTACATTTAAACGGGCGTACGTGAGTACAAGCAGAAGAGGTAATTGTTTGGTAGAGTTAAACTGTGGTGCATCTTTTACATTGTAGTATAATATACTTACCCATGTTTTCTACTGTTGTAGGTTTCGCAGCCAGAACCCCATACATTTAAACAGGCGTACGTGAGTTCGGGCAGAAGAGGTAATTGTTTGGTAGAGTTAAACTGTGGTGCATCTTGTACATTGTAGTATAATATACTTACCCATGTTTTCTTCTGTTGCAGTTTTCGCAGCCAGAACCCCATATATTTAGACAGGCGTACATGTGTTCAAGCAGAAGAGGTAATGGTTTGGTAGAGTTAAACTGTGGTGCGTCTTGTACATTGTAGTATAACAGATTGCATTCATGAGGAAGGCGTCAACGTAAGCCATGTTCCCTTATTTTGCAGGCTTTGTAGCACAGCAGGTTCAAACCGGCGAGCACAGAAATGTTCAAGCGCAAAGCTGTAACTTTGGGAGAGTGCGGTGCTTCATCACAAAGGAAGAAATGTTGCCTTGTATTCAAGGAAGAGTGGATTAAAGAAATTGTGGAGGCTGAGACACAGAAATCCTGAAGAAAGGTTTGCGTGCAACTCGGGGAACTATTTCAATACAGCCCAGACATGTGCTTGATTTGCAAAGCATGTGCCGAAGCCAAGATTGTTGGGGACTTTTCCACAGGGAAGAAATGGAGTGATGGCTGGAAACTGGATTACATGAAACACCATCTACTTAGCAAAGTACACAAGTCTGTCATGGTGATATTGAGAAACAGAAGTGCTGCTGCCAGGTTTGGTTATGGAGTGCGGGCAATGCTGACAGAAACTGCCACTGACAAAGCAGATAGAATGGAAGTAGTTGAACGCCAAAGATCTATACCTAAGGAGAAAGGATTCACATCAACAACGTGTTGCTGGCAGTCTAGATGAATACTTCAATCATATCTGTACAAGACATCCATGACCACCTATCTTGGTATGTCAGGATACCAGACAGCTGGAGGAGCAAGAACTATGCCTTTGAATTGTTTGAGGCCATCAATAGCGTGATACACTGTGAAGCTATGGCAGAACTTTGGCACGCTTTGTTTCACACATGATAATTGATGAGAGCACAGATATTTTTGTTACAAAAATGCTCATCCTGTACTTCAAGTTCCGACCTGTAACATCAAATGAGCACGAAACACAGTTAGGGGGCTTAGTGAAGCTGACTAGTTGTAATGCTGAGGCTATCAATACTGCTGTGAAAGAATTCAACACTGACAATGAACTTGACCTTATGAAAATGGTCATGTTCACATCCGATGGTGCGACTGTGAAGCTGGGTAAGAATAATGGTGTTGCTAGTTGCCTTAAACAATCCATTCCTCATCTAGTTGAGCAGCATTGTGTCGCCCATGGAGAAGGTTTGGAATTTGATGATGCCTGGGAGAGGGTTCCAATGATTAAAGAGATGGAGGCATTACTGAGGACTGTCTACGCTGTGTTCTCCAGATCTCCTGCAAGGAAGTCCAAGCTGGATGAAATTGCATCGGTCATTGAATGTGAAGGGGCCTCTTTTCGACCACTGAATGAAGTCCGGTGGTTTTCAAGGCATTTTGCCGTTGGTGCACTAATTCCTAATTACGAGCCTGTTCTTAAGTACTTTGAGCATGAGAAAGTTGAGGAGAATGATCCAGTTGCTAAATATTGTTACAAAAAGTTATCAAACTCTAACTACCATATTTCACTTGCAGTACTTAATGACATTCTGGGTGAATTTGAATATTTGCGCAAACTATTCCAGAAAAGTTCTTTGACTACTGTTGACGCTGTACAGTATGCAAGAGCAAAGATTGGCCAAGTTAAGCAACAGTATTTGGGGGACACTGTCTTTTGGAGCAGCAATGTAAGATATCTGAGGGTGTTGTACAAGGAAAGGCAAGAGTTTGACAGTGGGCCTATTTTGTCTTTTGTTTCTCTTCTTTGTGAGCACAAGCAAAAAAGGTTCCCTGAAGATGAGCTAAAAGAATGGGCAAGTTTTGAAATCCAGGCAATATCAACACAATCACATTTTGATTTTGGGATTGAGAATATACTAAGGCTTGTTGAAAAGTATAAAAATGTCTTGGTCCTGGGTGATTGTGAAACACCAGAAGATGTTGTTCGACAATACAGAGACTATAAATATGTGGTGGCAGAACATGTAAATGGTGGGTTATTTACCACCTTTCAAGACATGGTGAATTTCACTGTACGCAATGCTGCTCAGGATAGTGTTGTGTCTCAGCTTGTTGATGTCTGCGCAACGTTTCAAGCATCTGGGGGGATTGTGAACAAGGATTCAGTGTCATGAATACTATCAAGAGTAAATTGAGGAATAGACTAGAGCAGAAGCATTTGGATATGCTGATGAAGACAAAGGCCTACCTCCTGAATGGGAAAGTTGATCTAGATTGAGTTTATCAGTACTGGAAAAATGGCCAGGATTGCCGTGAGAAGCAACTCTGTCACCCATCTAGTGATGCCACTTGACGTGTCTGATCGGCCTTCTCCCTTATTGTTTATATATGATATTGTATAGGCTCTCAACAATTCCCCACCCAATGAACAGTGCTCCAGTTAAGAATATTTATGATGGTACCACCGTTGAAGTTTGGTGCTTTTCTAAACTTGAAGTGTACTTGCCTGTGTAACCAATTCATGACATGGCGTGTTTATCCAATTTGCAAACTGCCCTTAAGACCCTTATTGTGGCGCTGTATGTGTGAAAATGCACCATCTTTTCACTTTTTTAAGTAAACGTTTTGAGTGACATTAGGCGCCGCACACATGCGCGGTCTGGTTCCTGGCACACATAGCCATTATTGCAGCGCACAGAGACCCTCCACTGCTGCATACAGAGGAAAAAAATTAGAGGGAACATTGCCCAGGACTTGTGCTCTGATTCCTCCACAGAGGGCATAATTTTTGAAATTAGACGGGAAGAATCAGAAAAACAAATATTGGAAAAGTTGAAGCAGAGGGCCTAAATTAGCCATTTGTGGACTTCTGCAACCCTTAAATCTTCAATAAATCGCACATCCTTCCAGTGTTCTAACATGCAGCTGATTAAATATTGCTACTTTACTAAAACTACATCTCTTTGAGATAAAGTTTACTTATGAACTCCTGCAGGATCACCTTATTTACAGAGCATTTAGACTATAGTCATTCAACGTACAGCTGGGCAGATAGTACAGGCACTTTAGACCGCTTGCAGTAAATGTTTCCCTTTATTCACTCCACAGCTCTTGATTCCAGAGCTGATCCCTCGGCTGCAGCCATCACATCCGGGTTAAGCTACTCTCACGCACCTTGTTAACGCACTGGCATGCTGTCTCTCGGTATGATGAGTGCCCGAGTCCTGACAGCCAGCAGCATGCTCCACAGGCATTCCTGACAGAGAGGATTTGGATCCCACTTCAGAAGGGTCTTTTGAAGCGTGATGCCAAAATCTATTACTGGGAGGGTTGTCTCCTAGATGCCAGCCAAGATTTTGTGCCAAGAGTGCACCTACCCAGAGGCCTCACATTAGCCCCCGCAGCCCCCGCGGTGTGGGGGGGGGCCACCAACAACTTGCACAGACAGCGGCCCCCTGGATGACAGTCATGACTGGGTCCGGAGCATGGGGGGCCCCTGCGTGTGATAATAATATTAATAATAATAATACCAATGATAATGATAATGCAATACCGAATACGTGGTGTGAAGGTAAACTCAAAAGCATGAAACTTGTAATTTGCCGCAAAAAAAGTCGCACCTTAATACCAGTCACTTTCTTAAATGGTTGTTATTCAAAATGTGTGGTAAGTCGAGGAAAATGTGCTGCAAAGAAATACTGCCTGCAATAAATAAACATAGTGCCTCATGGGTCTCCCTTCTCCTAATGGCTGCCTATTTGGGCTGGACTGTTCCCATTGAAGCTGGATCAAATCTGATTTCCATATGGCTGGGTCTAATCTGAGGTGGTATTGTGGTAAAAAAAAATGATACGTTCGAATGGTACCCCAAGAATTGTCAGTGTTTAGACTATGTGCAGCATTCTTCCCATCACTTCTTTTGTGCTCGACACAAGTGATCATCCAGCTACAAAAAGATCCCCACCAATCCAAAATCCTCCATACTTTCATAAGAATATAGCATTTGGGTGAGCATACTACGGCCGGCCCCATGGGCCAATGCCTTCAACCTGTTACTTCTGTATGTAATCCTAGATTCCAATCTCAAGCTGGACACTTGAATTCCACAATTTACTAAAGGCCACATGTATCATTATTTCAAATAGCGATTACCTAACGTGCAATTCTCTGAAAATCGCAATTAGGTAATCACTATTTGAATGTATGAAACTCCATGAGTTTCATTTAGCGTTTACTAATGAGTCACAAATCAACCTACCTCATTAATAATAATAAGTGGGGTCACAATTTGCTACCCATTAGGAATTGCTAAAATCACACGGATGGTGGCCTGCTGGGGTCAGCAGACCACCATGTCTGTGATTGCGTTTAAATAAAGAAATCATTTTTTTTTAATGCAGTTCGTTTTCCTTAAAGGAATACATGTTGCATTTCTGAAAGAAAAATACAACTTTTTATTTTAATTTTTCAAGACCAAACAATTTAACAAACATTCACAAAGCGGAAGGGGTCCCTTTGGGACTCATTCCCGTTTGCAAATGGGTTTCAACCTACTTGAAGTAATTGGTGAAATGCAAATGTTTTGCGACCGAATTTTGGTAGTAAAACATTCCTACATGCCGCTGAGATTTGATATTAGGAAGGGATACCCAAAACACACCACTTCCTAATACCAAATCGGTATGTATTCGGAATTCCAAATTGTGATTCAGTAACATATTACCAAATCGCAAATCAAAATTCATAGATTCCAAAATGCATTTTGCCGGTCACAAACATCCTAATTCTACAAATCGGGCCATTTGCGACCAGTAAAATGCATGATACATGTGGCTCTAAGTTCTGGTACTTCCAGAAAAAAAATGCTTAGGCGCAAAGTGCCTTTTTGCCTCTTGCCTCCTGAAGAAAGAAATAGCCCACCCTCAAAATAAAAAAATTTGCTGATTTGGAACATTTTTAATTAAAAAAAATAAGTTAGTCTCTTGCTACTTTTGACAAGTGCGCTGTTTGTCAGTTCAGTTCTACCTCATGCAGAACAATCACTATGATCAGGTCTGAATTTTTAACTACTAAATTTAAAATGTGCATTAGACTAAGAACCTTGCACCAAGGCAATCTTTAAGGTTTCTTGGTGCAAATATTCCAGATGGCGTGACAAAGCCTTCAGGGTGCAACTTTGTTGAACAAGACTTCACTGGAAATCCACTCAATGTCCAACTGCTAATATTTCAGTGGAGAAAATTGGGTTGCTGGCTGAGGGGGGTAAAACACTCCTCATGAGGCAACCACAATTATTGGTCAGGTGAAACACAAGCAAACCCCAAGTTCGCCTGTGCTTAACCTTTTGGTAGCTTGGCATGAAAGCATGCAGGCTTAACTTAGAGGAAAAGTGTAAAGTATTTATGTAGCACACAAACAGTAGTAAAGTGAAAACACTAGACATGAAAAATCCCACCCAAATCAATAGAAATAGAGTAACATTTATTAAATTATTTGACAACAAAAATCCAATAAGTAGAACCGGAGATATAGAATTTTAAACGTTTAGGTAAAGACAGTGCTTGGAACCACAATATGCCAACTGTGGTTGCTTTTTGGTCACACTGGACTGAAACAAATTAGCAAGTTTAGGCTGACCGCGATGGGGCGTGGGCCAGATACAGGGATCAAGTTATCCTGCTGAGAAATGAACTTTAAACCCTGGTTGTGGAGTGTTGTGCTCCGTAGTGGCGGTCCCAAGAAGTGATAAAAGGTCCATGTTCAGGTTGCGTCATGCAATGGTGGTTCAGATGAGCTGCAAGGTTGGCGATACAGGCTTTTGTTGAGGCTGTGTCATGCTCTGACAGTTCCTAAAGAGAGGCTGTGAGGTCTGCATCAAGGATGCATCACACTGTAGCTCAGCAGGCAACAATACAGGCTTGCGTCTAGGCAGCATCATAGTGCGTCAGTTCAGATGGGACAACAGTTCAGCTGGCAGAGCACCTTTAGCCACACTCCCAAGGGTCCAGGACACAACGGGCACCACATGGCAGGTTAAAACGCATAGCAGACAGAGTCCAGGTGCAGAGTGCAAGAGGGTTGGAACTTTTTCTGTCCCTCAGGCTCTGATCAGGAGACTAGCCAACTAGCCCTTGGGGTCCCTCTGGTGGTCCTGTGTTCAAGATGCAGCTCTAGTTTTTCACACTCAGGCAGCAGGGCAGCAGAGAAGCAGCGAAGCAGGCCAGCGGAGCAGCAGTGCAGGCCTTCTTGCAGCAGAGCAGCACAGTAGTCCTCCTTCTGAGTTTTCCACAACTCCAGAAGTGTACCGAAGAGTTGGCTCTGAGGGTTCACTATTTATTCCTGGTGCCCACTTTGAATTGGGAGAAGATTCTATAGTCCTCCCCCTACAGAGGTGTCTGAAATTTCCTTCCTTCCTCCTCTGACCCCATCTTGTCTGAGGGTACCAAAGACTAGTGTGAAACTCTTTGTGATAGCGCTTGGGCCAAGCCTTTGTGATGTGTAAGTGAGAGAGGTGACAGATCCTCTCCCTCATCCTGACAGAGATGGCCCAACACCCATTCCCCCTTTGTTGCAATGTCTAGTAGTAATACCCAGAGACCAACTGCCAGCTAAACCTAGTCATGTGACTCAGGATACAAGCTGCATTCATCAAATGGCTGGGAGAAGAAAATGTCATCTTTATAAAAGAGGCATTTTCAGAGTTGTGACTTAACCCCTTAGGTGCTTCGGACGGCTCCCGGCCGTCATACATCACGGTGGGCGTGTGCGGAGGACGGCCGGGGGCTGTCCGAACCCCGCCCACTCTCTAAATAGCCCGCACTGGGCGAAAATCGGCACAGCGGGCAAGGGGTTAAAATCCAGCATTATCATTAAAGAGCATTTTAGGTTGCAAAAACTCAACTTTCCTACCTAATCCCAATTGAAAGTTAGCTCTTATTAAACGTAATAAGGTAACCCAATGTTATTCTATGGGAGAGGTAGGCCTCACAGTAGCGAAAAAATTGTTTTTCTCTATTAGGACAAGTAAAACCTGAAAATACCGGTCCAACTTTTTGAATATACTGCATCCTGCACTAAGGGCTGTTTAGGGCCTACACTAGAGGTAACTTATATGAATTAAAAAGGAAAATTTAGGCCTGGCAAAAGGTTTATTTTGCCAGGTCGAAATGGCTGTTAAAAATGGCACACACAGGCTGCAATGGGAGGCCTGCGACTTGTTTTAGAACTTAAAACTCTACTTAAATAGGTGTCACAATCAGTGCTGCAGGCCCACTTTTATAATTTAATTTACAGGCCCTGGGTGCCTGCCAATTGGATGTAAGCCACTTTCACTAATGTTTAAAGGACAGAACACAAACACTTTGGCACTGGTTAGCAGTGGTATAGTGTGCAGGGTCCTTAAGGCAGCAAAAACGAATTTAGCAAAAAGAGGAAGAGTAAGGCAAAATGTTTGGGGAAAGACCACTGTAAAGCTGAAAGGTCTAGCATGTGTTCTCCTGAACCTAACCTTCTCACAGTTCTCATCACTTAGGCGGTAGAACCTGGAGGGACCATTGGCATTGGCATGGTCTGGCCCAGGGCATTGTTCCACCTCAAAGTCCATTCCCTGTAGGGCAACGGATGACCGCAACAGCTTGGAATTTTCACCCCTTATTAGCAAGAGCCATCTGAGAGGCCTGTGGTCTGTCTGAAACCGGAGGTGTGCCACAAACAGGTATGGTCCCAGCTTCTTTAGGGCCCAGACCTAAGCAAAGTGCTGCGGAAACAAATGATGGACGGAATGCTGAATGAAACAAACATTCATCCCAGTCATGAGATCTGGGTTAAATCCATCTATCTTTTGCTCACTAACCACTCTACTTTGGACCCAGCCATATGCAAAACAGTCTTGACAATTCTCCCCATGGGAACAGTCCAGCCCAAACTGCCAAGCCGGGTCCTTCCTGGACAGGAAGCAAGCATCCTGGGACCAGTTTCGGGGTAACACCCCTCATCAGCCAGGCCAGCTTGAATCATATTGCACAGTGAGCAAGGGACCTACGTTTGGGCATACCTATCCCACTTAGGGCAAAAAGAGCTGTGGCAACAAAGGAAGGACGGAATTCTGAATGAGTCAAACATTCACACCCAGTCAAGAGATCTGGGTTGAATCCATTGTTTTTTTGCTCACCTCACCACCCCAGTTTGGACCCAGCCATATGCAAATCAGTCTTGACCCTGCCCCGCATGGGAGCAGTCCAGCCTGAACTGCCAAACCAGTCCTCCCTGGACCGGAAAGAAGCATCCTGGGACTGGTTTTGGGGTGACACCCCTCATCAGCCAGGCTAGTTTGAATCCAATGGCACAGCTAGCAAGGGACCCACGTCTGGGCATACCCATCCCACTTAGGGCAAAAAGTGCGGTGGCAATAAATGATAGACAGAATATTGAGTGAATCAAATATTCACCCTCAGGGAAGAAATTTGGGTTAAATCCATCTTTATTTGCCCACTACACCACCCCCAGTTTGGACCCAGCCATATGCAAATCACTCTTGACACTGCTCCTCATGGGAACAGTCCAGGCTGAACTGCCAAGCTGGGTGCTCCCTAGACCAGAAACAAGCTTCCTTGGAAAGGTTTTGGGGTAACACCCCTCATCAGTCATGCTAGCTTGAATCCAGTGGCACAGAGACTGAGGGACCCACGTCTGGGCATACCCACCCTCCTTAGGGTGAAAAGTGCTGTGGCAATAAATGATGGACGGAATGCTGAATGAATCGAACATTCACAATCAGTTAAGAGATTTGGGTTGAAGCCATCTTTTTTTGCTCACTACGCCACCCCAGTTTGGACCCAGCCATATGCAAATCAGTCTTGACCGTAGTTTAATAGCCACTGTAAAGGCATCCTTTTAAAACTCAGTCCACCTATGCTCCCAGACAAATAATCTTCTACTGATGAAGATAAACGTTACAGGTTGGTCTAGACCATCCTCATATAACTGTGCTAATCAGCCCTTATGTCATGCTCTGAAGCATCCGTTTGCACAAAAAATTATTTGGAGAAGTCAGGAGCCTTGAGTATAGCTGCTGTAAACACAGCCTCTTGGAGGATGTCGGACGCTTTCTGCTGGGCTTCTGTACAGACCACCTTTTTGTGCTTCTTCTTGGAAGTCAGCTCGGTTAAGTGGGCATCAATAGCATTTACTATCATTATTGAGGCATTGAAGTGCTTTACACTGTGCAGCATTCAGTTCCAGAACCCAAAGATAGTGGTTAATCCAGTGTGTATCGATTATTGTTTGTAATTAGGATTAGTTTTTTACAGCCAAGAAAATAATTCACTGCATTTACTGCTAGGCTACCGCTAGTCCACTGCTTCAGCAAGGAAGACTAATCATTTCAGGGGTTGGAAGAGTGAAGTAATGGCTGGACAAATGTAGAGGGAATTATTGAGATCCCTAGGCTACATTCAAAGAAAACAGTAACCTTGTGATCTCAGCACCATGAAAATATACAGGGAAAATAATGCAAACAGTGAAAATTATATTCTGGAAATGCTGGAGCGAATGTCTTCTGATGTTCACCCTTAAAATTTGACTCGCGATTTACCGATTTTACCCACTGCATTTTCCCTTACAACTGGGGGAAGTATATGGGAATTTCATGCAGTCATAAGCCTACATTTGTGGTTGAAAACATGGATGCTCCTGAGCAACTGACCACTGGAAATGTGGTTAACATCCAAAACGTTTGCAATTCGTGAGTGCTTACAGAAAATAACAATTGTTTTCAAACACAATCTGCTCATTTAATTTTAGTCACAAAAAGGTCTGTATAATGGTTATGTTATTTGCGATCGCACAATATACATTAGGCAGTGAGTATGGCACGGCTGCACAGTGGTGCAAATCGGACAGGGAAAATAACCCATGCACTACTATATTTTCATTGGGTGTTACGGAAAACGTAACCCTGAATGCAAATATATTTTCCATGGGAAATAAGTTGAGAAATATGTATACAAATGCAGGTAATCATCAAGAGTACATTTGGGGTAGTTAAAATAAATATATACAGCTTTTTCTACTATGTGAATGAATCACCATAAATTTGCAAAACTACTGAAAATGTAAGTCTAAGATACACAGATGTGTAGATATGTGTGGCTCAGTCCGAAAGCATGCAGAATGTTATTCCATTTCGCATACAACAATAAACGCTCATTCGGCTGCACAACAGTGTCCGATGTACACACAAGAATCACTTTACACTCATCAGGATGCCGACGCCATCAAATAAGGATCAATGAATTGAGAAACGGCATTCCTGATAGAGCAAGTTTCAGGCAGTTGGCATTGTTTCCCTTGAAGCAAGTGATGCACGGTCTGTGTTCAGCCCTCAGCCTTCATCCCCCTGCCAGGTTTATTTAGAGCCTCCCAATTGGCATCGCTTGTCCCTGGGGAGTCAGTAGGATATTTGTAGTATGCGGCCTCTGCACCACAGATATTTCCTGTCCCTGGCAGTTTGTTCAGGCGGGATTTCAAGCAACTCGTTTTATTTAGGTATGTCATCCTGGACGGTGAGTGCTGTGAAACCGAATATATTTCAGAGTGGAAGCTAAATCGTGTCTTAATCTCAGCTAACACACAGTGTCAGGGACCGAGCCGGGCTGCCGAAAAGAAAATGTGAAAACTCTGGCAACCCTGTTTTACTGTTGGACTGTGCAGATGTGTGTGCGGGGCTTCTGAAACCGAAAATATTACACCTATTGGCAGGTTTGCATGCGTACCCTACATTTGTCTTTTTTAATTTCAGTTAAATCATCTTTTACCCCATTACAGTATCCAAAAATGCTGGTTTTAAAAGTGTTATCAACAGACCTCAGTGAGTTTGTGTGATAGTGCCTGATTTAAGAGTTTTCGTGGACAGGTCTTTACTCCATCACAGTGACAGAGTAAAATACTCCCTGTGGGAGTAACTGGCCTACCAAAATTTGAGATTCCTGCCATCCCAGCAGACATCTCTTGCATTAACAGGCCGGCACATCTTCAGTTTGGTGGAAAGGGTACTCTGTTTCCTTCGCGACGGAGTATCTTCTCCGCCAAATTATGAACCGGCTCCAAAGTTTGAGTGAGTGAGGTCATTAATGTGGTACATGTGGCCTTGTTTGGGTTTAGTTTGTTCAAAGAGAAAAAGAGGGTCCAACCTAAGCTTTCTTAGGAGTTGCTGAGTGCTTGGGTGGCCATGTCAGCCTGGTCTTAATTCCCCAGCATGCCCCTTTCTTGCATCACCCTACACTTCCTTTTTATTTCACTCTTGTAGGATTTTTTTCATCCCTACTTTATTCCTTCGTAAATCTTGTCCTATCTTTTGCTTCCTCCTATTTCCACTTTTTGCCTTCCTCTTTCTCTCATCAGGTCTAAGTCTGACCTAGTTCCAGAAAAATAAGTGTTGGTGCCCACAACCTACAAACAATGTCATAATTAAGCATTGTTGCCTTGGTGTAGAACTGCACTTGTTGTGCGTCTGTATGTCTATTTGAGAATGGCTCTCTGCATACCTTCAATCTGATGTGAGGAAGAAGGAGATGTGGCCTAGTGGCCAGGCTTGCTGTCTTTGGAACTGGGGAGCCAGATTTAAAGCCAAGCATTGGCTCAACATATTGTGATCCTGGGCGAAACACCTAATCTCCCTGTGTCCAACAAAGGCATAAACCTTACCTCGTGCAATGTTATCTGGTGCTCATGGAAAGGGCTCTAATATCCTTGGGCCAAGTTTGCAAGACATAAAACTGAAACAAAAAATATTTGCCTGAATGTCTCGTGGCCTATGTTCTTTGGTGCCTGAAAATGTGTTTCTGTATGCCTGTATGCATGGGTGTTGGTATGTCTTTCTTTTGTGTAAATCAGTGCCTGTATTTCTTTTGGTCTGTGCGAATGACTCTCTGGATTTTCAAGCTTAATAAACTGAGAGGCAGGGTACCCAACAGCATAGAAACACCAATTTTTTCAGGAGAGAAATATTTCAGACATATACCAATTACATTATGAAAACTGATTCTGGTCAAAATGGACATCACAGGATTCAAACAGAAGAATTGTATTCAAATGTAATTGGACAACAGAAAATTAGGAATTCAAAATACAGCAGAATACCAAGATCAATGTAATACACAATTTTAACGGTATTAGCATTGTAATTAAAACACACCGACAAAGAAATCAATAGCTGATTGACAACTAACCTGGTATGGTGAAAAGTGTGCCAAAGAGAGTGAGCTAAATTAGAACAATTAATTTTCCTTTTTCCGCAACAGGTTTTGCATCAATATCCTCTTAGCTAGTAAATCCAATCCATATCACTTTTGACTTGGCTTTAATTTTGGCTACCTACAGCAAGATGTAAATACAATTTTAACCGAAATGGCTGTGACAGTAATTCAACTGGCATCATCCTTCTTAGTCTCAGGAAGAAGCTATGCAAGGAGATTGTAGGCCAGTCTCTTCTTGAACCCCCTAGTGCTAATTTATGTAACCCTTGGGATCACCTCACCCTTCAAACGTTTAAGCATTCCAACCTTGCTTGTCTTGACCACATCCTCATCTTTCGAAGTTAATATTTTGCACTTGATCCAATATCTGCAGTATGCACTTTTTCCTCTCCAACCACTTTGTCCATCTCTCCTCTGGTCTTCTGTTGTGAATGATCGCTTTCTAAACACCACCCTCCTGCTCCTGTCATCCTCAAAAATATTGCTGCCCGCCAGCCTTCTCCAAGATTATCCCTCAATCTCCTGAGTGCCCGTGACCCACATTAGCAGGCCGTCTGACTTCTTTATTGGTGAGTACTCTTATGGTTTGAACTCTGCACTGTTTCCTTCAGATGAGGCTCTCTGAGCCTCATCGGGTTAACCTGTTCTTGAAGTTAAGTTGCTTATCCCTTTTGTCACTTTACTTTTTGTACTAGAGGTAGCTAGAGATCTCATTTTGTAATTCAACGGAGGTAGTTCACACAAGACATTTCACTTATGCCTTCTTTACTGAGAGGGTTCCTCTTTTAAGCCCCAATGACGACATCTCAAACCCTTACAGGGTACATCAGCCTTCACCAACCCTATATGTCCTTATGACCTTTGGAACTAACAGACCCATTTTCTTTGATCTCAGGTATGCACCTATCCTACTCAGAGGGCCCTTGCAAGATTTTTGACCACCCTTTCCCCCCTCAAATGGCCAAGTGCTGTATGGAAGCAGATATTACTTTCTTCCTGAGACAAGTAAGAGTGAAACACATCATTTCATCACTGGCTCGTGGTTTGTCCAATGTGCCAACCGCACCTATCAACCATGTAGCAAAGTTTGAAATAAAAATTATGAAAATGGGAATAGGTTCCAAAGCTCTCAAGTTTAATAGCTGAGTCACTCATTCAGACATTGTTTTGCATTGTGGGATTGCTAGTCCTGTTGACAGAATTATAAGATTAGGTCTGCAACTTGCAGATTGTAAAGAGAAAAATATGTATCATGATAAAGCAATGTAATTTTTGGGTTGAGGAGGGTGAAACCCCTTCTCAAGTAACAACCACGATCCCTGGTAGTAAAGTCACTAAATTAGCCAGTGTTTAACCCTCTGGTAACTTGGCACAAAAGCAGTGCGGCTTAACTTAGAATCACTGTGTTAGGTATTTATGCAGCACACAACCAGTAATAAACTGCAACCACATCACAAGAAATATGACATACCAATTTATAAAAATAGAGTACATTTTTTAAATAAATTAAATGACTGTAAAACAACAAAAATCTAATCAGTAGAAACTGATATATGCAAATTTTAAGATTTAAGTAGATATAGCACCTAAAAGCACAAAGTGCACTTGTGGTCATCTGGTCATGCTAGATGGGGGAAAGTCACATGCTCAGGCCAACTGCAATGGTGCAGGCCAGTTACAGGGACCTGGTTAGTCCTACTGAAAAAGTTGCCTTCTTCAACTCTGGAACAAAGAGTTCAATTCATGATGAAGAAAGCTGCAAGGAGCAGGGGGAGCACTATGGATGGCTGTCACTTTAGTGCTAAGAGGGGACTTTTGCGAACTCTGCAGATTGGGAGCGGTGGAACGCTGCTCGTTGGAACTTTGCCTCACCTTGCCTCGCCCTGCACTCTGATCACGGGGGCTGCTCCATCTCACGCCAGGCTCCCTGCACTGCGACCGGTCCCTCTCCGCCGCCGTTAGCCTCCTGACATCAGGCACGGCCGCCGAGTGAGGGGGACTACAGGTCCCAGCAGTGCTTGCGGCAGGAAACCGCCGACGCCCTGCCCGCGCCCGGAGGCGCTCTTAAACAGCGGGGGAACGCGCATCGCGGGTGAAGCCGGTCGAAGTTCAGGCAAAGGGCGGGCCCTCTGTGGCCCTCAGAGGCCTGAGGAGACTGGACTGGGCCAGGGACCTTACATTATTTCAACCGGCCCATTATTGTGTATTAATTACGTGAGACTTTATTTCTTATTTTGTTATATTTCTTATGAGTAAGTAGTGGTTCTATCTGAGTGTATACCTTGTGTCACAATTGTTTAATATGTCTAAATCCAAAACCGATAAACCAGTAATGGGGCCCGCCACTTTAAAGTCCACATTTGTAAAGCGCACAATCACCCGTAAGGGTCTCTAGGCGCTGGGGGCCGTCGGGAAGATTAAGCGAGCTATTGCCCAGAGTCACATGGTGCTGGGCTAACCTGCCGCCGGAGCCGGGGATCGAACCGTGGTCCCCAGATTCCAGCGTCAGTCGCCCTGGCCACGGCGCCACACCTCCTCCCTATGGATACCTATTTGGTTAAGAAAGTAAACCAGATAAATAGTGACAGACATGCTTCCTTAGGGAAGGGCACTGTGATAGTGAATCTGCCAGAACTGTCTCCCACCAGACTGACTTTAGATGCTGAGGCCACGAATGGTGTTACTATAGTAGAACAACCAATGCCCATTACAGTGAGTATAGAGGTCCACTCAGAGCAACATGTTCTGCCGAGTGAAGAAATAGGTGTGCTAAATGAGGCCCAGCCTGATATCAGGCCAATGCGCACCTGTAGGACAGTTCATCAAAAAGGGGTAGGGAAGCATAATGATAACACTAAAAAAAGGGGCGGGAAAGTGCCGCATAGCCCTGCCATAACCCCTTTTGTATTTACAGGAAATAACGATACTGGTCTTAATCCGAGCTCTGATCAGTTTGCTTCTCTTATTAAAAATCTAGAAGCAACACTAACAATGAAGATAGAGGAGTTAATTAAACCTCTAACCAACAAGATTGAGACTCTGGTCACGGAAGTAGCCAGGCTAGGTGGATTGTTATCTGCACACCTAAGTACACCAACTAATGGTATTGTAAATTTGGGTGGTAAAGGACAGGATGCAGTGAAAGCTAAAGATCTTCTAAATAAGGGGAATACCGTTGCAGCAACTGCCAATGGGAATGAGGCTTTAAACACACCGGCCGCCCAAACGGCTGCTGTTTCGCGGCCGCAACCCAATATAGTCCCTCAAAGTGGTATAGCCCCTAGACCCCCCAGGTATAATCGTTATCTAAATCTACCACCTGATTGTGCACCGTTTGTGGCAGTGCTGACTAATGTTCCACCTTGTGGCACCCATCCTGCCTCTCCTTATGATGAATCCCACGCCTCTTTGAAAAATAAGACAGTGGCGTGGCTTAAAAAAAATTGTGGTTTTCCCATTTCCTACTCAGAACAGATAATGGCAGTTAGGCGGGTAAACTGGGTAGGTCCTTCCATAAAGACGGGCAATGGGGACTGCATTGTCATAAACTTTAAACATCCCCAGCATGTGGCAACTTTCCTTTTGAGAGCCTCCTCACTAGTCTACAATGAGAACAGTATCTGTGTGCGCCCTCTGGGATATTTCTATGCACATTTGTGCAAACCTACACCCCAACAAAGACTAACTAGGTGGGTGTTTGAATCACAGACACCAGTCCAGGAAGCACAATTTACATACAACATCACTAATCCCTGTGGCTCAGGTGGTATGAATGAAATCTATAACAGGGTTAATAGTGTTGGTCGCTATCAGTATGGGTCTAATGTTAATACACAGAACCGGTACGAAGTACTGTCTGGACTTGAGCTGTGTGATTGACGGGAGGTACCTGCGGCTCAGGGCACTGTGGCTACAGGTGAACCTATACACATAGAGCATCCTCAGGTTAAAGCATCTGGATGTTATGTTGTTTCTTGGAATATTGCAGGATTGGCTGCTAAAATGTCAGATGAAAACTGGGTTAACTATATAAAACAATTTATGATCATCTGTTTACAAGAAACGTGGGTGGTGGGTTGTGACTTCTTTTTGGAAGGGTACAAGGCTTTCTATGTGCCAGCCACACCATCGACAAGGGGTAGGCCTAAGGGGGGACTTGTAATCTTTGTTTCCATTTTAATATCATGTAAGGTACGAAGAATTGAATCACAGCATACAGGCACGATGGGCTTAGTTCTATTCGGAGATAATTGTCGGGTTGGCATGGTGAATTTTTATAACGCTACTCATGATAGCACAGGCATGAATCAAATTTCTATATTAAATTCTTTTGTTTCCAGCTCTTTGAAAGATCTGGGCCATAACCTCATGATTATGGGGGATTTTAACGTGCACCCTTGTGTTGATCCGTTGAAGAAATGTTTATCAGAGTTGCATTGTGAACGTATGGGTGGTCTCCATATGGAACACACTGAGGTGGGGGAATCATGCAATGATTTGTTGAACAACTTCGACCTTTCATTGGCTATCACACTCAGGGACCCGTTGAAATGTTTTGATATCCCTTCTTTCAAGGGGCATGGAAGGGGCACCTTCATAGATCACATGCTAGTTTCCTTGACGATGCAGACTTTCCTAGATTCGTTCAGCATTGTTTTAAGTGAATTTAGTGACCATAATCCTCTAACAATCTGTTTAAAAGGTTCCTGGATAAAAAAGGCAAATCAGAATAACCGCATAGGTAGGCTGGGAACAACAGATGGGAGGAGGCGACTTAAATGGTCAATGGTCTCTCCGGATATTCTCTATAAAAATATCGCTGAAAGTTGTATGGAGGATATCAAAGAATGTACCCTTGAGGGTGGAGATCCCAGGCAGGTTTTAGCTGCTTATCAAAACATATCGGAGAAGGTGTCAGAATTACTATCTGTTCCAAATAAGAGCCAGGTGAAGGTGGGTCCGAGGTGGTTTTCCCACGACTGTACTAAAGCTGCCCGCAATCTTTGATCCGCTTTGGCAGCTACCCCGAGGAATCGGGAGGATGTAAAATTGTGTAGAAAGGAATAAAAGGTTGTCATTGCTCCCCGCAAGGAGTTCTTAAGAAGAGAGGCCTGGGATGAAATACTTGACCCCTCAACCCTGAATTGCAGCACCAAATTTTGGGCACTAGTTAAAAAACCTTTCCTGGTAGATGATTCAGGTGATGGACTTGATTGTTGCATAACCAAGGAGGAGTGGGAATCTCATTTTAAAAACCTGTATTATACAGTGGATCCTGTAACCATGGATGCTACCTCCGTTGACAGGGGAGGCGATATTAAATTTGATAAAAGCGAGGTATTGGTTGCCATAGAGGGACTCACAGTCTGGACCAGATGGTATCCCACCGGATCTTTTTAAATCAGATCCAGACTTTTGGGCACCCATTCTGGTGGCAGTATTTAATGCTGCCACTATAGTGGGTTGTCCAATGTCATGGGGATTGTCAACTATTGTCCCTGTCTTCAAGAAAGGAGACCGGGGCATTGCTCACTGTTATCGCCCAATATCACTTATAGATTCTATGGTCAAGATCATGGGGAGAATATTGTTGTAGCGTTTAACAAGCTGGACTGCTGATAATAATATTATGTCAAATTCCCAATACGGCTTCTGTGAAGGCCCCTCAACTGTAACACAGTGCCTTAACCTGTTTCTCATATTGAGTAAATATACTGTTGTACAGAAGGGAGCCACTCACCTCGCCTTCATGGATCTGTCATCGGCCTTCGACTGTGTCAACAGGGGAAGGCTGTGGCAGACCATGAGGGAGAAAGGTGTTGACAGGGGGATTGTGGACTTTTTTATGAATCTGCACAGTGATACAAGAGCTAATGTTAGGTTCCCATCCAACGGTGAAACTACGGGAAATTTTAGTATTAAAAAGGGAGTGCGCCAGGGCGGTATCCTGGCCCCATTTCTTTTTAATTTTTATATTAATGATTTAGATGCCGTACTACAGGAGGTAAAATCAGATTGTCCAAGAGTTGGCAGGAGGGGTATTCCTGTACTTTTATACGCAGATGATGCGGTTTTAATCTCAAGAACAGAAAAGGGTCTCCAGGCACTTCTGAATGCTTTTAATGATTTTATGACTAATAGGGATCTTATGGTCAAGAATTCGAAGTCTTATATAATGCATGTTGGCCGCCCATCAAAAAATAAATTTATTTTTAAACTAGATGATGTCCTGATCCCCATCACTTACACATTCTCATATCTTGGTGTTTTATTTGATACAAAGCTCAGCTGGGCCCCACATGTGGCAAGAAAGAAGGGGGAAATGACAAGAGTAAATGTCTCTATTTTCAATTTTGCTACTAAATTGGGAAGAAAGCCAAGCACTGCCATGATGAAACTATACAACGCTAAATCGATAGCTACTGCGGTCTATGGCAGTGAGATATGGGGCTATGTCAGCTGTGATCACTTACAGGTTACTGAAAATAATTTCTTAAAGCGTCTGCTCTGTGTCCCAGCCAGTACATCGATTCTGGCGGTGCATGAAGAGCTGGGAAGTCAGTACTTATCTGACATAGTTGGTTTAAGACCACTGACATGTTGGGTAAATTTATGGTTAAACCATGACATTCCGTTAACCCATCTGATAGTGAAAGATCTTGTATCACATGATAACGCAATGTGTGTACCCTGGCTTAAATATTTGAAGTCTCAGTTCCTGAAGTTAGGACGCTTGAACCTGTTTGAAAATCCGAGTGAGATAGTAAAGGGTGATGAGGCAGCAATTAAGAGGGCTTTTATATGGATAGAAGGGCCCAAAGAGAAGAAGTTGAGCTCTTGAAACCTAATGTTAGAAAATACGTCATGTTAAGAACTTGTGATAGTATGGAATTATATCTAACATGCTCCTTTACTTCTCATGAAAAAGTTTTTGCTGACAAGGTTCAGGTTCATTATCTTTCATCATCTTTTAATTAGACCAAAGCTGGACATTTTTAAGAAAATTGCAGCTCCCTGTGGCTGCGACGGGAAGTCTCCACAGGATATGCTGCATTTTATATTTTTATGTAGATTTTATGAATACCCCCGAAAACGCTATCTTGTTACCCTTTTAAAGAAACTTAATTTTAATCAAATAAGACCTGCACTCATGTATTTACAGCTTTTGCACAGTGATAGTGTTCTCCAGGTGATAGAATTTTAAAAATTGACTGTGAAAATAAGAAAGTGCTTAGATGAGTGATTATATATCCTTGAAAGATGATGCACTAATGCACTTTATTGTATTTTGGTACTACCTGCATTTTTACTGTGACTTTGATTTTGCCTACTTACTCATCAAAGAAATCTGTATTAACCGTTTTTTGGAAATATGTATCATTTGTTCAGATGTAACGGTAATTTTTACTATGAAATGTTTATTGAATTTGTGCTTTTATGGATTGAAATATATCCGAAAGAAAGTCAAATTTAATTGAATTGAATAGTGCTAAGAACAAGCCTTGTATTTAGGATGGTTGTTGCTGTAGCGCAAAGTTCCAGTCGGGAGCCATGGACGGTCATTGCTGCAGCTTTGCATTAGTGGTCACAACAGGCTATCATTACTGTAGAGCAAAGGACAGATCTTGCGTTGCCGGTCGTCAGTGGCACTCACTGTAGCGCTAAGAGTCAGATTCACCAGAGCTTAGCGCTGTCGGTTGTCATGGGTGGCAGAGTCTCAGTGCAATCGGGCCCGTTCATGGTTGCGAAGAGCCCAAACTTCATATTTTTGGAGTGCACTATGATGCCAACAAGGGTCCAGAACCTGTGGAGACAACTCTTGGGGATCACAGACTCACTCTAGCAGAGGCCCCTAGGACTCAGGCAGGTCCAGACTGGCAGTCCAGGTAGGTAACGTGCAACAGGTCAGCTGGGCTGTTGTAGGGAGGCCTCTGGATCTCGTTGTGACTCTGCAGCTCAGAACAGGTCAGTCAACTGACCCACGGAGTCACTCAGGTTAGCCTGGGATGAAGGGAGCCAGTCCAGTCTTCCTTCACAGAGAGCAGCACAGGCCTCAAGCAGCAGGGTAGTCTTCTGAAGAACAAGGCAGTCCTCAAGTGGCAGGGCTGTGCTCCGGTAGCAGCGGGGCAGTCCTCTGAAGAGCACAGCAGGCGTCAAGCAGGTCCAATATTTATACCTGGTAGCATCATGTGAAGTGTAAGAAACGTCTAGACTATCCCCCCCATTTGGATCTGAAAATGTCCAAGTGTACTAGGGTGGCAAAAGGTTTGTGTCAAGTTCCTTTGTGAGTTTGATGATGACAGCCCTTTGAAATATTAGTGGGGCAGAGAACAGCCCACCTCACTCATCCGTGCAATATGGCCCATCCGGCCAACACGTGGTCCCCATTGTCTCACTGTCTGAGGAATACACAAAAGCCACCTGCCAACTATGCACAGTAATGTGGTCTAAGACACAAGCTGCAGGCACCAAATGGCTAGGGTAAACAATGGCAACTTTCTAAAAGTACCATTTTCAGAATTTTGACAAAGAAATCTGACTTTACCATTAAAGAAGATTTTAAATTACAATTAATTTGAGAACAAACATGGCCTTCTTTCCTGTTCCCAATCAAAACTTAGCACTCACCACATGTAGTAGTAAGGTAGCCCAATGTTATTCTGTGCCTCACAGTAGTGAAAGGGAAATTTGGGAGTTTGTCGGTGGCAGAACATGGAATACTCAAAAATGCATCTTACCCTTTAAATGCAATGCACCCTGCCCTGTGGGCAGTTAAATGCCTACTATAGCAGTGATCTATGTCTATTTAAAAGGGATGTCTAGGCCTGGCAAAAGATGTGAATTAGGAGTTTAAAAAAGGTACACGGTGTACAATGGCAGGCCTGAGATGTTTCAAACGACTACTTAAGTGGGTGACACAATAATTGCTGCAGACCCACTGTCAGCATTTAATTTACAGGCCCTGAGCACATGAAGTATCACTTTGCTAAGTGAATTAAATGTACAATGGGTGAAGGAAAATGTTAAAGGAGTTTAAAGGAGCGAGTACAGACACTTTAGCATTAGTTAGCAGTGGTAAAGTGTGCAGAGTCCTAATAAATTTCAGAAGGCCAAAAGTTTGGGGGAACACCACTCTACAGCCTGCGACGCCTAACTAGTGACTAATGCATTTACGTGGAAAGCGTGAGTACTCTGAAGTACATGTGCAAACCAGGTAAATACATTAGGCACAGAACTCTTAGGTCACCCAAGGAATCTTATTTGCTGACAGTAAGGGCCATATGTATCAAGGAACCATTTTGCGATTCTTTAATAGCGATTTTTAAGAAATCGATATTTCAGAATCGCAAAATGGTATGTATCAAGAAAAATGCAATTTTTTAGCTATTTCTTGATATTCCTTAATGGCGAATTCGCAAATTGCGAATTCGCCATTAAGGAATACTTTCCCATTCATTTCTATGGGCCAGGAGGCCCATAGGAAGGAATGGGAATTTTCTCTCAATTTGCGATTTCCAATGTGCTAATCGCAAATTGAGAATAATTTCAAGGGGACACCCTGTTGCACCCCTGAAATAAGCATAGGTGCACATGTGGTGCACATACATGCCCTAAGGGCATGTATGTGCCTCACATGGCACTTTGAAAAATGAAAAAATTTGCATTTTTCAAGGAATTCGCAACTTACCACCAACTAGAAGTTGGTGGTAATTTGCGATTCCTTAAGGCCATTTAGCTAACTTTTTTGCCTTCTTACATTGCATTTAAGGAATCGCAAAATTTGCGATTCCTTAAATGCAATCGCAAAATGAGGAATCGAAAATTTTGCAATTCCTTATTTTGCATTGGGATTTCCTTCATACATATCATTTTGCTAATTCGCATTCGCAAAGGCCGAAATTCAGCGAATTTCGGCCTTTGCGAATGCAAATTTCAATGATACATATGGCCCTAACATATAGATTCATCAAAGTCCCGTTTTGTGAGTCTGTAATAGCGATTATTAGGGAATCGCTATTACAGACTCGCAAAACGGGATTCAAGTACAAATCGCAATTTATATTGCGATTCCTACAGCTTCCTTATTTGCAATTAGGCTAATTGCTAATCGCAAAAAAGGAAGAACTCCCCATTTATTCCTATGGGCCTAAAGGCCCATAGGAATGAATGGGAAGACATATCAATGTGCGAATCGCTATTTGCGATTCGCATTTTGAGTTTGCGATTCCAAGGGTGCAGGGGTGTCCAAAGGACACCCTGTTGCACCCCTGAAATGATCTTGGACACTGGTGTTACGCACACACATGTCCCAAGGACAAGTGTGTGTGTAACATACAACTTAGAAAAATGCACTAAAGTGAATTTTTCTAAGTTTCCGCTATTTACCACGAGGTATGACTTCGCGGTAAATAGCGGCCCAAAATTGCGATTTCGCAATTTTTCAAAGGTTCATGAATAGCATTTAAGGAATCTCTAATTGAGATTCCTTAAATGCGATCGCAATTAGAGAAATCGCAATTATTTGCGATTTTTTTAATTGCGAGTTCATGACCCATTGATGAATTCCAAATGCCATTTTTGCGGGCGCAAACGGCCGAATTTTGCGATTCGCACCGTCTGCGCTCGCAAAAATGCTTGATGAATCTATATGTAAGTTCTTAACCACTAACCTGTAGGGTAAAATGTTAACTAGTTAGTAAATTAGGTCCCCACCCTCTATGCAAACAGTATTTGCATCTTAGGGCTTTTGTTCCTGATTCAGCACCATATGCTAAATGACGCCCTCTTTGAGAATGCTCAACGTCTAATCTACCAATTATAAGGCATGAGCATCAAGCATGAGACGGTAAATAGCGCAGACAAATATTTTGGGCGCAGTCATGCACAACAGCCTGCCTCTTGCAAGCACAATGTGACAGCTGTTTTTATTCTGACTCAGAAGTAATCAGAGAGGAGACTCTTTACAATATAGCCTATGATAAACAAACCTTCGTGTTTTTTCTGATTGGATTGATATTTGCATTTCCTTGCACGTATAGTAATTGATATGTTGACAAAACCAACGTGCATTTAGGACAGCTGCAATACAACAAAAAAACTCCTTCGGGCATTACATCTCTCAGATTTCACACGAGCCACAAATATATACAACAAAGGTTTTTACTTTCTTTTTGTTGTCACAAGGAAAGAGCATATTAATTTGAGACACAACACGAGAGCTAGATAACTTTATTGAAGGTCTCTACCGAAAAATAAATGTTCCCTTTTTAAAAAATATTCATATATGATGTGTTAGAGTCTCAAAGGAGATATTGGAAATACCGTAGAAAATGTTGTAATTTTCTTGGAATTTGATAGCTCCTCAATTTTATGGTCAAATCCACAAAAGAGGTCCAACTCTAGACTCTAGGATATTTTATCCACATTAAAGTTGTTTTTTTAAATCGGGGTTCCTGTTAAAATGCAGCAAATATTATGGAGCATGCCCACTCTTCGGACAAGACCTTCGGCACAGCGCCATACAATATTCTTTGTGCATCACGTTGATGCCGCATGAAAGTCCACGTGCTTCAAAGCTTGAGGTCCTGCCTGAAAAGTTGGCGCCCACTGAGGAAAGGTGGGGGAGGGAGGAGGGACGTCCATTCGACCTTGACCTATGGCTCAATGGGGGTCTTAGAATTAGACATGTGCTCATTTTAAATCATTATTCAAGAGAGAATTCTGAGTGAGGCTCAGAAAGGGAAGTAACATTGGCGCCTCTGGATTTGGGAGAAGATTTTAGATAGTTCAAGGATTTATATGCTGGTGCTTCATTACATTTTTTTTTAAACCTATCTGACAATAGGGTTTCAAGATATCAATCATCCTCACTGTGGTTTCCTACGGTGTGGGAGAATTATAAGGGTCCTGTTCAGCATTAGACATGTAGTAGAAACTTTCTGTAAGCGAAATAGGAATTTACTGTAACCAAATATTTATGTTGTGTAGCATATCCGATGGAGGCCATTGGGAAGCGCCCCAGATCAAAAGCCTGTTCATTCAGTACTCTGATGCGAGATCAGTGAAAAATTCGTTTTCGTTATCACTACCTTTACATCATAGCATGAATGAGTTCTGAAGAAAGTACTTGGGTTGGTGATGATGCTCTGCCTCCCATGGACCTTCAGAGACCCGAAGGAGGCAGTGGATTGGTGAACAAGGGCTCCACGTATCTCTTGCCTTCCCCACCTCCCAAGGGTTCCAGAAAACACAAGGTATTCAATGGTTGGTGAAGGATCCTCTGGCATCTGCACTATTGCTGCGTCTGTGAAGTTCAGCCTCAGACAGGGGATTCCTCTATGTGCTGGCAACTTTTCTTACACAGCCGCTGCCAGCGCCACACTGAGGGCCTTATTATGACTTTGGCGTCCGCTGTACGACTGCCAAAGCCATGGTGCTGCCGCCTGCCGGATTTTAATCCTTTTGTGGCGTGCGGTCTTGTGGCGGTCTGACAGTGAGGGTCTGTTAGGTTCATAGAAGAGCCTGACATGCAGACGGCCACTCTCAGAGCGCCGACTGCACCTTCCTGCATGGTGTGGCATACATGCCACATCGTGTAGGAACTGGGGTGCAAATCCAGGAGGGCACTACATGTGCCCCACCCCCATGCACCCGCAGGCCCAGAGGCGGCAGTTGCCTCTCCGCCACCCTTTTCATTACGGACTCAATGCCATGAAAAGGGCAGTGGAGAGGCAACTCAAAATATACTTGGCTGTGCTGCTGCAGCACCGCCAGCATATTTCAGCCTCTAACCGCTGTGCGACTGCTGCAGGGTTCTGGATCCCCAGCTGTCGCAGCGGTCCTCTAGCGGTCCAGCCGCCCCAGTCGTAATACTTTGGGCGGGCACGCAGTGCGGTGGTGGTCAGACCACCACCGCAAGTATGGCGGTCCATCATAATAAGAGCCTGGATCTCAGTGCTCAGTCTTCAAGGCGGAAGAAGGAGGCCGAGAGGGAGAGGGTTGTGGAGTGGCAGGATGTCTGGCGCGTGTGTAACTTTTTGATGGTGCTACTTGAAGAGGTGGGCTAATGTGGCAGGATGTCAAGTATATTTTTTTAAAACAAAAATACTAAAACAAATGAAAGGTGGACTAAGGAAGGCAGGCAGGTGGACATTTGAGTGAGGTGGCAGGGGTTGAAGCAGATGGAAGAGGATTAGAAAGTAAGGTTGCTAATGGTCCTAATGTTGGACTGGCCTTTTAGGCAGTCTGGTAGTGCCAAAGAGGCCAACTTGTAAGAGACAGAGTGTATTTATGGGCCCTATTGCAGCGCACTGAACCGCACACTAGCCCTTTCAAAGATAGCCCATCTAGCAGTGCCAGACAACCAAAAGGGCAGTCTAATGAGGAATAACCCTGCATCTTTGCTTACCTCCGATGCCAATCCATGCCATCAGTTTACAGGAAGAGGTCATACAGGGGGCCCATACACAACATCAAATCATAAATGGGGCCGCTGTCCTTAACGTGGAGTTTGCCAAGTGACATCATACACAATTTTAATTCCGCTCTTCTTTAAGGTGTCACTTGGAAAAGCTCACGTGGAAACCACCTCCCTTGTTGATAGCTACCCATGTAGTGTTCTATTTATGAAACTTCTACATTACATGGTATAATATTTTTAATGCCTTATATAACATTGATACATGCGCTATGGACATGTTCAATGTTTGTGAAACACACTATTGTACATGTATATGAGATGGATTTTGAATACACAGAAGCAAATTAACCCACTGCTTACATTAACTTCACCAATGACCGGGCAGCAGGAAATCCCACAGGTGGGTGAACCATTGAAGAGGTGCCTTAGGCCTAAAGGCTGGTGGCCGACCTCCGTGGGGTAGTGAAATCCTGATCTCAAATTATTCAAGATGTGATATCAGCAGGCCTGTTGTGAAAGTGCAACAGTTATCGAACAAAATTTTGTAGTGTATCGAGTAAAAATTGTACATGAGCGCATACCTTGAGTTCAAAAGTCAGGAAAGATGCCCGCATGGGGATGGGTTATATGAGAAAGTTTTTCCTATGAAACTTTTTCACAACAATGAGACATTTTCTGCACAAACTAGTATTCTGCCGAATAAAATTAAGTGAGATTTCTCACAGCAAATTTCACTGAAGTTTATAAAACATTATGGGACATATTACCAAGGGTGGCGATAGGCAATTATCGCCGGTTTAGCCGCCGTTATCGGCCGCTAAGCGGCGATAATTCTATCACTCTATTAGCAACCTGTCACTAACTGATGTGAGCGAATGTTTTTAGGCGATAGCGAGCGGTTTGGGGCCCGCTTTGCATGTCAGCGATATTTATCGCTAATGAAATGCAAAGTGGGCGTACCCAACCTGCTAGCGACTGAAAGCAATCGCTAACGTTGCTATCGCCTATTAGCAAGGCAGGCGTAGCGATGGAAATATTCCCGCTATCGCCAAAAACCAACGCCTGCTCAGACCAGTTCTTAGCCATGTTATCCAATGGGAGGTGGATAACATGGCTAAGAGCATTTTGTCGCTAAAGCGTGAATATCGCTGTATTCTCAGCGATATTCACGCATTTCGCCTGATTTTTATCGCTTTTGAGATAAACCTTGCTAATAGCAAGTTATCTCAGCGATAAAAACCGGTGATGCGCAGCGATACAAATATTGCCCCTAACCCTACTTAGCGATAAATATCGCTATTTGTTGGTAATATGCCCCTAAATTATTGCATTGAGTGCATAATACAATTTCACACAGGTTTAGTTATCAGTGAGTTGTACAATATAACGTTTAAAAACATCATGAGAGCTCTACTGTTGTCTCAGTAGCGAGAAAGCGGTGTTTGGTGAAGATCAGTACAGAACTTTTTGAAGTTTACAGTGGCAATACAATGTCCACCATTTACAGAATGTCGTTGATTCTCTTGTTTTATCACAAATCAGTATTTGTGTTACCACACCTGGTATGCATAGTTTGAACAAGGATATAGCCTTTATTTGTTAACAAGTCAATGAAGCAACATGCCCGTATTTTTCTACATTTCTTGATAAGTGTTGTTGGTCATAGATTCTGTGCATCAGTGCAACATGATTGAATTTGTAACATTTTATATCGCAAAGTAGCGTTAAAAGTCTAGTATTCAGTTAACCGTGCCTATATCACTGGCATTGCTGATATCCAGTTATCTCAAAAGGAGGTGAAGACAACTCCAACAACATCTTGGCATAAGCCCAACATCATGCTGAGGAACCACGACACCAATGTATAAGTCGTTTCTGTCCAGAAGTTAGTGTGATGTCTATGTCCATGGAGCTCACACCAGGGCCTAATTTGAGCTAGTGGTTGCAGGTGGGGCCCACTGGCACTCATTTTTGGGTACCCGCATTTATATTTTCTCATCAGTCTTTGACCCAGAGCAGGAGAGAGAAACCACAGAAGGGGAAGGAAGAGAAAGGCGGGAAAACAGTGACAAACAATGTAAAAGAGTATGATATGGGGCAAGGAGTGTCTGGTGGTGGATTAGAGACACATGAAGTACACTCAGGACCCCACAGCCTTCCTATTCATCATCAATGAACATTTGATAGTGCCGTGGATGACTTTTGAGCAAAACTTTGGGCCCCTGCACTTATCCTTTAAAAAATAAAGCGCCATTCATACCTAATTTTACTGTGGTTGCACTTGTTGACCAAATTGACAGAGAAATAGGAAATATCCAGTTGAAAAACATTTTCCATACAAATAATTTCTTTCTCCCTCACATCCCAATATTATGGTTTGTTTGTACTTTTTTACCACTTAACTCCTCGATCATGAAGCACATAGTTTTAGAAATCCAGATGAGTGAAAGACATGGCAGTTTTTCCTGACCACGCACGGAATTATAACCTTCTGGGTGCTGACCTCATTTATATTTCATTTCCCTGATACTTCCTTGGGATTTCTGACTACTTCACCTCTAGGTGTCTGAGGTGTCACTTATGATTTAAGAAATATCTGCACACTACGTGGCATTTTAATACTGCCTTCATTGCTAGCTTTACCTTGCAAATGAGGTGAGACTTTTGAAAACAATGTCCGGATACTTTTCCATGCATAGGTCTAATTTGGATGTATGACGTTACAATGCAGGCTATTACAACGCCTGCCTTTACAACGCGGTTTTTACATCGCATACCATTACAACGCATAGTGCTTTTAGCCGCTGGATAGTGATTTATTTAATTTACTATTCCAACTCCAGTCCCCGTGGATAGTAGGGAAGGTGTTGGATAGTAAATTAAATATATTCCCTATCCTAGAGCGCCCCCCAGCGCAATGCGTTGTAATGGTTTGCGTTGTAATGACCGCGTTGTAATGGTAGTGCGTTGTAAAAGTTTCGTTGTAAAGGTTGTTCACCGTCTAATTTATGTACAGACAAAGCATCGTAATGAAGCATTAGGGCACTATCAGCTGGTGGGCCGGTGTGTGGATTGAGTGGAGGGGCGAGGTGGCGAGGTGACGGTCTGGGGATGGATGTACATAAAAAACTTTTTTTTTACCTGCCATGCCACATTGTGACCCTCTCTTTTGCAGGCACAGGCTCCCAGAATGCGCTGTGGCCAATCCTGATGCTGCTTTCATGCTGCTTAAAGCAGTGTCAGGATTGGCCTGAGTACCGATGAGTTGCGCTCCCAGTTAGACAGGGAGCCTGTGCCTCCTCTCTCTAACCCTGGCAACGCAACTCGGGTTGGAGTGAGCTTCAGTGTGCATGATGGTTTGGCCGACCTGAGACGGCCCGCCAGACTGTTATGGGCACTGAAATACAAGCGCAAAACACTCTAACCAGCCTATCATCACCCTGGCTCCGCCCCCAAGCCTCAAATGTGAGAGAAAAAATAAAAAGCTAATAAACAATGGTTTGTTATCATTTTCTTTTTCATATTTTTGTGGCTGGGGCAACGCTCCTCCAACATAGTGGAGGAGCCACCGCTGTCTTAGGGCAGGATTCCTAAAAAAAACAGAACTATGGTTAAATAAATGAATGAAGGTACTTAGTATAGTCAGGGATGGATTGGGATTAAAAGCGGCCAGGGCACGCAAAAAAAAGTGGCCCACATTTGCATCTTGCCTTTCCACAAAACACTGCTTCAATGAAGTTTTATATACACCTGAAAACAAGTGAGGCCACTTCTGCTGAGGCCCCCTGCCCCCGCTCAGTCTGCACACATTAATTGGCCGACCCAGCGAAAGAAAGGGAGTGACACCTCTGCCGTTGATAAAAGGGAGGTAATGAATGGCCATCTGCCTCCATAAAGGCCATTCAGGGCCCCACAGGGCCACTGGCGATATCTGAACACACCAGACACAGCCCAAATCGGCCTAGGGGCCGGCTTGGGCTGTGCTTGGTGTGTTCAGCCTGGGGGCTGCCAAAAAAGCAGCCGACAGCTGGAACTTCGATACTGGCCCCTCAGCCATTGCCCAAGTGCCCGCCTTACTAATCGGACCCTAAGTAAAGTGCATCAGTAACCACAATGAAGCATCTCAGCTCTAGTCCTGGGCACACAACTTAAAAGATGGCAATTTACCAGGTGACAGGAGTGGTGAACACTCAGGTTTTTAAGGTTCTACGGAACAGGAGTTTTGAAGGAATCTTTGATTAATTGGGGGTGGAGAATTCCATAGATTGGGGGTTAAATAACAAAAGATCCAGCCCACAAAGCTTGGACAATGGATACGGGGAATGGTGAAGATGTTGGCAACTGAGGAGCGAAGGGAGAAAATTCCTAATGAACGTGACACCAGAATAAATAAACATCTTGTGACATATGTGCAGGTTCTTCTTTGCTAGTGGATTGGGAGCCAATGAAGAGATTTCAGAAAGTGGGAGATTCTTTCAGGGCATAAAAGACTAAGAATCAAGGGTCCCACATTATTCTGCATACTCTGAGTCTAAGTGGTCAGGTGCTGAGGAAGGCCAAAATAGAGTAGGAGGTTATTGCCAGAACTACAAGTTAACACAATGTCAAATTCAGATAGCATCTTCCTCAACATATGAAGAGAAGAAAGCAAGAAAAGATCACCTTCAAAATATGTGGATGGATAGATAGCTCATGGTGAAAGATAATTACCAATTTGTGAGCTTGAGTGGCCGGGCAGGGGCTGCGTTCATAAACAATGGTCATCAGACTTGACTACAGGGAGATTTCCCACAAAGGTGATCTGTTTTATTAGTTGGTAAACCCAGTTGGATTTTTTACCCTCCAGTTTAGAATGCCAGCGAGGCACTGCTTTGTTTAAAGATGGATGCTATTGGATGCTTGGCCAAAAGAAAAAGAGCAATTAGATGTTATCTGTATTCTAATAGGAGCTAACCCCATGACTCCTAAATTGGTTGATTTAATGGGATTGGGTAAAGTTAAGAAGTGTAGGACCTAATGTTGAACCCTGAGAGACGCTGGAAGATATCACTCATAAGGACAAACGAAACAAAGTGAGTGCCACCGATTACGTGCTCCCCCATATAAAGATGAGAGCCAGTCGAAAGCTCCTTTCTGGCCACCTCTCAATGTTGGCTAAGGAGGAGTGGTGAGAGACAGCGTTGATAGTGGCAGAGAGGTCTAGGAGGACCAGAATACATGTTTCAGCTCGATTAAAAAACACACATGTCAAGAGCAGCAAGCAATATAGTCTCAGTGTCATGAATGGGTATGAAGCCAGATTGTGTCGCTATTAAGAGGCAGACCTTTTAATGGTAGCAGGAAAGATGCTTATTCACTATTCCTTCTGTAAAACAAGCAATACGATGGGACAATATTTTGACAGGGGAGGAGATGACATTTTTTACAGTATAATAGTCTCAATGTCTTGCTTCCTTGGAAACCCAGTTGAGATTCAGGGAGAAGTTACAGATGTCCATATTTATGAAAGTCTGTGGAAATTTACATGGGCATGAGTCAAGAGGAGGGATATTAAATGGATGAGATGTTGGCTAATACAGATTCTCTGGTGAAAGGAGTTAAGATGGAAAGAGGCACTTCTTGAGTAGGAGACAGTGGGTTGCTGATACTAAGGCGGCAAAGGGGAACGTATTGTGGATAGCTCCAGTTTTGGTGTAAGAGAAAATCAATTTCTCACACAAGCAGCAGGGAGTGCGGATTTCATACAGCTGGGTCGAGACACCTCAGCAAATATTTTAAAAGTTTCTTGTATTACATTGGCGCCTTAGTAATGTGCTCAGAGAGTTACATGGACCTAGCTCATCGGCTTGGTGCATTGTATTCTCTGAGACTAGTGCTTTAGGAATGTCTGCAGTCTGTAATCATACGTTTCCTCTACTGCTGCTATCGTTGCTTGCAAGTGCATTTACACATGTCCAGCTCAGGCCTATATCAAGGGGCTAGAACTGTAGGCGTGCCTACTACTTCTATGAGTCTCTTCCATCGTTTTATTTCTGATTTGGTGGCAAGGTATACAGATTTACGAGAGTATGCCGAGAAAGATGTAACCATCTCAGGTTTCCAGGAGTTCTATAAAACAATTTTAAATTGCACGTTTAAATGCCTATTTAGTTATACTCATAATTGTATTTATAATATAAATTTAAAATAATACTTTATTGTTCTTTTTAATATTTGCTGTCCTATAATAGACGTTAGAAATGGGGGTCAATAGTTGGCAATGATCTGCACCTTTGTCCAAGTAGGGACCCTTCTTCCTAGTCAGGATAAGGGGGATGCACTTCTAAAATAACCCTTGCTTCACACCTTGGTAGTTTGACACGTGAAGATAGGCTTATATCAGAGGCAGTGCGTAAATCATTTTGTGCATGCATACAGTAACACAGTAAAAACACTGCAAATGGACACCACCCCAGTTAAAAAAAATAAGCACAATTTAATCTAAACCAACAAGACTAAATACGTCAAAAATCCAACATACAATACTGTAAAAATAGTTACTTTGCGAGTTAACCTTTAAATTGCAGAAATATCTCAAAAACACAGTTCTTCCGAGCCTACAGCTCCATCCCGATGCTGAAAATGACAGACTCTAACACTTTCAGCTGACCGTCTCAGTACAGGCCAGCAGAAAAGCGCCGACAGACTGGTAAACAGTACCTTTCTCGTTGCTGCCGATCCCATTGGTACAAGTCAGTTGGGGCAACCGCTGTGGTTTCGATGTGAAGTGAAGCGGTGCGGTGTGCAGTGCTCTCACGGCACGGTGCAGACAGCGGCTCGGTGGCGGTCATCCAACAGCATCGGTGAGACCAAGGCTATGATGCAGAGTAAGGCGGTGCTCAATGCGTTGCTGGCAGGTCAGAGGACAGTTGACTGAGCCCGTCGATGTTCGGGCGGGCAGCGACAGTGTCGGTGAGGTCCGAGCAGAGTGAACCGCAGTGGTGCGGAGAGCACTGCCTACAGGACGCTGTACAGGCAGTGACTCAGTGAAAGTCGCCCAGTGGCGTCGGTGAAACAAGACATGTGGTGAGAAGTGCAGCGGTGCCTTCAGGGCAAGGAACCACCGACGGATCATGGGACAGAGTCGGCTGCTCATGTTCTCAGCAGCAACTGAAACCAGTGTTTCCAGAGACAGTGGCCAAAGGGATGCTGAAGTCTCTGCTGTTCCTGAGACTTCTTCGACAGGGGGCAAGCTCTACCTCAAGCCCTCGGAGATACTTTTCAAGCAGGATACACACACAGTTCCTCTCCTTGGCAGAAACAGCCACTGCAGGCCAACACCAGACAGCACACAGCAAAGGGGCAGTACTTTAGCTTCTCCCAGCTCTTCTCCTTGGCAGATGTTCCTCTTAAATTCCAGAAGTAGTCTAAAAGTCTGGGGTCTGGGCCCCACTTTTTATAGCACACATGCCTCTGTTCTCTGGTAGCAGAGAAGCTCTTTGCCCAGCCGAAACCAGTTTTGCCCTCTCTGGTACAGCTGCCCGGCAGGAGGTGGAGACAGGATTGTATGACAAAATATCGACTACAAAAATATCTACTTACCAAAATATCGCAACAAAAATATCGATGACAATAATATCGAGATCCTATCTCTAACAAGGTAAGTACAAAAATATCGAAAATAATATATCGATGTCAAAAATATAGTTTTTTAGAAAATATCGTTTTATTTTAATAAAAAAACAATGTAATATGTAATATTAACAAAATAATACTTATAAATGTAATAAACATAGTTAAAAATATATTATAATATTTAAAATTAATAAATAATTTAATAAAAACGAATAATATTAAAGATATAATACATAGTATATACTTCATTCATAATAACTCTAAAATAATTATTTTAATAACTAATAAATAAATGAAAATATAATAAATTACAAATACATTTATATACATTAAATAATAATATAAATAACAATTAATAACAATGTAAAACTAATAAAAAAAATTAAATACATTTTGGATAGCGTACGGGTAAAAATTACTATTCCCACTCCAGAGAGGGCAACAGTAGGGAAAGTGTTGGATAGCGTAGGGGTAACAATTACTATTCCCACTCCAGACAGTGCAACAGTAGGAAAAGTGTTGGATAGCGTAGGGGTAAAAATTACTATTCCCACTCTAGAGAGTGCAACAGTAGGGAAAGTGTTGGATAGCGTAGGGGTAACAATTACTATTCCCACTCCAGAGAGTGCAACAGTAGGGAAAGTGTTGGATAGCGTAGGGGTAAAAATTACTATTCCCACTCCAGAGAGTGCAACAGTAGGGAAAGTGTTGGATAGCGTAGGGGTAAAAATTACTATTCCAACTCCAGAGAGTGTAACAGTAGGGAAAGTGTTGGATAGCGTAGGGGTAAAAATTACTATTCCCACTCCAGAGAGTGCAACAGTAGGGAAAGTGTTGGATAGTGTAGGGGTAACAATTACTATTCCCACTCCAGACAGTGCAACAGTAGGGAAAGTGTTGGATAGCGTAGGGGTAAAAATAACAAACTTATAAATAAATGTATTTTTTTAAATAATAAAAATATTGACTATTAAATAAATATAAACCATTTACAAATACCAATACATAATTATTAAAAACATGATTAGTAAAATATTGTTAACCAAAAAAAACCAAAAAAAACATATAATAATGTTATGTTATGTTATGTTATGTTAAAAAAAAATGTATTTATATAGCGCACGGCTACACCGACAGAGTGTCCCGGCGCTTTCCACAAACAACTCAGTGTGTAATAACATAACACGAAACAATACAGAAAAGAAAGACCCACCCAAAGAGCAACTAAACATTAAAAAGCCATGTCTTCAAGCTCTTCTTAAATTGAAGCAGATTAGGAGTACTGCGTAGCGCCAGTGGTAGGGAGTTCCACAACTGAGGTGCCTTAAAGCCAAAGGAGCGGCCCCCAGTGCGGGCCTTCCGCACGCGAGGAACCACGGCAGTAAAGAGAGCCGCAGAACGCAGTGGGCGAGCAGGGCGGTAAAAGATCAGCCTGCGCCGTAAATACCCGGCCCCAGAGCCAAACAGTGCCTTGTGCATCAACGTAAGGGATTTGAACATAATCCGCTTACGGATAGGCAGCCAATGGAGCTTCTGAAGCAGCCCCGAAGCTCGCGATCGCCTATGCAGGCCAAAAATCGCACGGGCAGCAGAATTTTGCGCCACCTGTAAACGCTGGACCAGGTAGTCTGGGAGGCCAAGGAAAAGGGCATTGGCATAATCCAGCCTGGACCCAATGAGCGCCTGCACGGTAATCCGCCTATGCTCCGCAGAAAGCAATGGAAGAAACTTGCGGAGCATCTTCAGAACACCGAAGCAGGCGCCCACCAGAGCAAGTACGTGGGCTCTCAATGACAACTTATTGTCAAGTATAACCCCGAGATTTTTGGCAACCAGAGATGACTGTGCCGGAGGGCTCATTTCAGCCGGCCACCATTGCCGCCACTCAGGGTCAGTGGCATATCCAAAAAAAAGAACCTCCGATTTCCTGGAATTGGCCTTCAAGTTGTTGTGCTGGAACCAATCGAATACCATGGCCAAACAGGCCCGAATACCCTCTCCATCAAATGGCTGATCTTTGCCACATGTGAAGAGGAGTTGCGTATCATCGGCGTAGGACACGATCTGGGCCCCGTACGCCTCCACCGCCGCCGCCAAAGGGGACATAAAGATGTTAAACAATGATGGGCTCAACACAGAGCCCTGTGGAACCCCAACCCCCAGAGGCGGCATCTCGGCGGAGCGCTGCGAGACCCAGATCGTCTGGCGGCGGCCTTCCAAAAAAGATGTAAACCATTTGAACACCGTCCCCCTAATGCCGATGTCATGAAGCCTGGCGAGGAGCGCCGCATGAGGGACGGTGTCGAAGGCCGCCGACAGGTCCAACATGACTAGCATGGCCTTGCCACCAACATCCAAAGTCTCCCTATTTTATTACCAATTAATAATTAATTAACAATTACATAATTAACAAAACAATTAATTAAAGAACATTATTACTTAATTACATTTAAATTACTTCCCACCCTATTCCCCTATGAACCCACAACCCGCTACAGAACATAATTATCAATTAATCAATTAAGTAAAATTAATTACCAATTAATTAAAAATAATTTTCAATTAATTAAAATTAATTTATAACTCTTACTAATTCATAATTAATTTAACATAATTAAATTACTTCCCACCCTAGTCCCCTATAAACCCACAACCCGCTACAGTACTAAAGTACAAATTTTAATTAAATTACATAAAAATAAATTAAAAACATAATAAATACATAATAATATACACAAAAATAATTTAAAAATCAATATTAGTAACATCGAATTTATTAACATCGATATTTCTGCCATCCATATTTCAAACTTCGATATTACTAATATCGATATTAAATCTATTGATATTACTTACCTTCTATATTATGTCCCTTCGATATTTAAACTTCGATATAATTGTATATCGATATTTAAATATCAATATTTTGTCTGCATACCGGAGACAGCATTGTACAAGGCAGACCAAGCCCATTCAGATGTGAAAGAAATCTCCTCCCCCTACTCTGAATACAGCCCAGGTCTATTCATCCCAGTCCTGACTCACCCTGGAAAGGCAGGACACACCTCACCCCCCCCAAGGGGCTGTCTGAACAGAATTCACATCCCCAGCCCCTGTCAATCCATAGCCAAACAGCAGTAGCGGCTCCTGGAGGGAGTGCTGCCGGGTGGTGACGCAGCTCGGGGGAGGGGCAGGGTGGGGGGTAGTAACGTCCGAATTATGGTCTAACAGAGGTAAGTATACAAATAAATAAATAAAACGAATTTCGTTGCACGCGCTGCATCGCCAAATGCAATGCAGCGCGCGCAATGAATTTTTTTTTTTGTATACTTACCTCTGTTAGGCCATAATCCGGAATTTACTACCCCCCACCATGCCCCTCCCCAGCCCTGTGTCATCGCCCGGAAGCACTCCCTCCAGGAGCTGCTACTGCCAGACAGTCAATACACAACCCTAGCAGAGACACACTGGATGGCTAAGCAAGAAAATACCCACTTTCTAAAAGTGATATTTTCAAACCCAGAATATAAAAAATCATCCTTACTAAAAGATACATCACTTTATTCTGAGTTCAGGCATACTAAACTCCATTTTCCTGTCTTGTTCCTATGAGTGGTTATACTTAGAAGATGTCATATGTAAACTCCCTATTCTATCCTATGGGACAGATAGCCTTTCAATAGGGAAAACGAAATTGGCAGTATTTCATTATCAGGACATGTCACACAGATCAGAGCATGTCCTACCTTTCATATACACTGCACCCTGCCCACAGGGGTACCTTGGGCCTACCTTAGGGGTGACTCACATGTAAGGAAATGGAAGGTTAGGGCCTGGTAAGTGGGTGCACTTGCAGGTCGACAGGGCAGTATGAACTGCACACAGGCACTGCAATTGCAGGCCTGAGACCCTTTTCCAAGGCTGCTTGTGTGGGTGGCACAATCAGTGCTGCAAGCCCACTAGGGACGTAACAGTAAACCAAGTAAGCCAATTATGGAAACACTAATCAATGACAGAAATTTACAGAGGGAGCACTTTCACTTTGGCACTGAACAGCAGTGGCAAAGTGCCCAAAGCATCTAGACCAGCCAAAATGAGGTCCAACACACAGTAAACAAGCGCTGGCAAAGCCAATAAGTCTCGCCTTTGGGACCTTATAAGTGTTTAGCCATGCAACACTTGATGTTGTTGCACCAAGGATATTGTGCTGGATAACTAAACACTTATAAGATCCCAAAGGAGAGACCTATTGGCTTTGGCAATGCTTGTTATATTTAGTGTATGTTTGTTAAATAGGACCGAAGTAGCCTCTCTCTGAGCATCTCTCCTTGTAGTCGAGCTTTTGTAAGTAACTTGGAAGATGATGTTGCTTACTTAAATCAATGAATCTCAATAGATAAGGTTGCGCTGAGGGGTCTGAGGTAAAACACCAGATCAAGCAGCACTACTATCTTCATTATTAAATTATCCCTCAACACAGTAATCCTTTTATTTGACCACAGAAATAAAAAGCTTAAGTAAGCCCTTCTTGGCTTCAAACCATCGACCTCTCACCGGCACCCAGATCATGGCAGGGAGCGCTCTTCTCATAGACTATCTTACAGAGTGGCATCACAAAAACATGCCGATGCACAAAATGTAAACCTTTTCCACCATCCCCCCTTGTCCTCGAGTACATTGATGAATAACGAATAGCAACACTTAAACCACAGTCACCAGATGTGCAGTCAAACCTTCTGGGGCCGCTCATGAAGACCAGTTTGAACACGTTGGATATCTGATGGTCTGCAAGTGGTTTCTTGGTAGATTCCCAACTTTTCAGAGCTTAGCAAAGACCCCATAAGTCATCCTGGAAATACTAAGCCAATCATAGACATGGAGTGGAGTATTGATATTTCCCAAAAAATTTTAAATGATTTTCCACAAGGAGTAAAATCGGCACATGAAATATTTATTTGCAGATTTTACTTTTTTCACTGATATTTTTTACCCTCTAGAGAAACTCTTCGACACAAACCATTAATCAGGCGAATCCCACCTTTGAAAAATCTCCTTTGTCCCTTTAAGAGAAATAGCTTTACATATTTATCCACGGTTACCCACAGTAACATCTAAGGTGACCTGCAAAATGATTGGGAGTTTGCGATTCCTCAGAGCATTGTGCATAGTTTTTTCACAACCCCTAAACTTGTGGCTGTAGAAAATCCACTAGACTGAGAATTTCAACAATCTTAAGCAGGCTTATGAAATGCCACTAAATTTGATTCTGCGATTTAGAATGTAAAATTTCGAGTAACACCATTTTATGCACCCAAGTTGCATTAGAGTTCCCAAACATTACCAGCAACACACTATTTTACTCCCTTTAAAAAAACATAATAAAAGAAAACTCGTTTGGGAGGTGGCAGTGATTTGGGAAAACTAACTCCAAGAAGGAAAAAAATATATATTTAAAGAGAGGAAAGAAATGCTGTTTATTCCCAGAAACGTGCATGCGCGCCTAGTATCGAATTGCAGATCATCACCAAACAGATGTATCAATGACTAGTAGATAGTGGAGTGCACATTATGGGAACATGTCTCCGCCAGAAGGTCGAGCATTGGTTCAGCCGTCGCAGAATAAACAACTTCTTGGTATAATTACGTCCAGGAGACTAAGGGAGGCGGAGGGGATATTGGCAAAGTTCAAACTGCCCTAAATCTGAGCGCTGCCCAATGTCAGGCTAGGCTGTAACGCGAGACAGGCCGGCCAAGATAGGCAAGTGCTACCTGAAAGCACTATTTGAGGAGGTGGGGGGGAGCAGGCGGTAGGGGGCCCCGTAGAGGGTGCAGGCATCAATACAACAGCAATTTGGAACCAGCAGCTGAAATCCAATTCGCATTTTTTATGCCTTTAAGCACTCCTCTGCCTGTTTGTTGCATCAGCCCCCCGAATTGGTGTTGTCTATTTCTAATTTCCAAACAAAATAAAATTAACAGAGTTTCCTTCAAATCTTAGACATTCATTATTCCTCTTACCGGGAGTGCTTTTAATGCGCGGCTCCTTGTCTTTAATGATATTCGAGGCTTCTGTCATTGCAGCCTTTGAGGCCCGGGACCGCAAGGCTTGCGAACAAATGACAAATAGCCGGGCATGAATGGGGTGCTGAGAGCTGTAGAGATGCGAGAGGTGCAATGGCATTTTGGGAATCCTGCGGCCCGGCGGTAGGAGCTGATGTGAATTTTAATAAGAGGGGCGTGACCCCGCCGGGGCCTCCCCTATTGTTGGTACTGAAAACACGCCAGACAAGAAACAAGCCTGTGAGTGGTGCATGCGTGCACACGCAGTCTTCACTCAAAGGGCACACAAGGCAGCAAAACCAAGAGCGGCGATTCTGTGGGAAGGGGGACCTCAAAGCAGCACGTGCGCAACCCCACGTAAAGCTTCTTGTGACTGTATTAACAAGCCCGGGAGTGATGCATGCATGCGCACGCAATGTGCTCTTTTTGGAAGCACATACCCGTGCTTGTGGCGCGCCACAGATCGGTCCCGCAAGGTGGATGCCACCACAAGCATGAGTATGTGCTTCCAAAAAGAGCAGAGCGACGGCTAAAAGTCCTCCTATGCAGCGCATGCGCGCTGGATAGGCGAGTCCTAAAAACACAGGATGCAAAGGCAAAAAAATACACAGGAAACCCACACCAAGGACGTCAGGTCTAACTAGAGAACTGGTTTTCGTTAAACTAAATGTATATAGTTCACATTTGCGCACACTAGTTATTTTGTTTTGCTAGGAACGCCTTATCCAGTACTCTCCACAGTTTTGGGGGATCTTGTCTTCCAATTCCTACTCTAAGAACACATGTTCTCCGGCCTTGCTCGGAGTAACTCCTTTCTCAGGGGTGGGAGTGAACCAAGAAAAGGTTTGTGAACACCCTCATGAAAGTAGGTTTGTATGAGTCCCCAAACTTTCAGGATATTCGCGCCTCCCAAAGCCCACTGCACAACACTGGGAGAAGATTTATACACACAAAATTATGTGTGTGAGGAATTCGTTTACAGAGTGTGAAGCAGAGTTCTGGGACGTGTAAAGGTTGCTTTCATATGTGTGAAGGTCGAGCTCAAGCACAAATAGCTTTGTGACTCAGTCCTACTGTGTTTCGAGTTTCTCCCCTCATACAACATTCCATAAAACGAGGATCTCACATTTTCTCATGGTCCTTCAGAATATGAAACAAGCAGTGGCAAATCCAATTGGTCTGCTATTTATTTTGTAAACCTATGAAATAGGAATTACAATTGTAAAAGTAAAAAATGATGCCGTCTAGAGGTAGCATGCATATGTTTTCAAAAAAGAAGTAAACAATGACCTACTGCAAAAATAAATTAAAAATAATATAGGGAAAACAAAAAATGAAAGTAGACATTTGCCTGCTAGTCCTGGCTGATGTGGACTTGAGCTGACCAATTCATGAAGATATCAAATGTATGCCTGTATTTTTATCACTTTTTTTAAACATGAGGCTGGCCATGCAGGTAAAGCTTTGTCCATGTTGGTACAATGTATGCTTGAGCCCAAACCTTTTCAGGGACCCTAGTCAAGTAGATGGCAACCTGATTTTACATAAAATATAAGGAGAAAGTAAGATAATGTGTTTGGAAAGAAGTAATCTGCAGTCACCTATTACTTACAGGGTATACATACAGTGACAACAGAAGGACGAGACAGTGTCTGACGTCCTTTTTGAATCCCATCTGGTAGCTATAGATCACTGCAGGCAGATTCAGGTCCTGCTGATGCTGCACATCACTTTAAACCGAACAATAGATGTCAGTCCAAACTTTCTTTGTTAGGTTTGATTTACCAGACAGAGGTTACAGGTCTAGACATACGCCCTTGGGCGAGCAGAGCAGTCTGGACGGTTTCACACAGCTCCCTGGCTGCTGTGTTCACCTTAGTACAAAATAAAAAGGTTCCGTTCAATTTTCACAGAACTATAATGATTCTGAAGACATGAACCACGGGAGGGAGCTTCATATAAACTGCTCTCACCATTAAGAAGACACAGTTGTGAAAAGTAAATGAATTACATAGTCAGACAAGGACGCTTTTTTGAGCCCAGCTACAGAAATTCTACACCCAATTGTAACACATTCGATTGGCATTACAATTATTTCACCTGTCATTAAATTCAGCGTGCTCTGTGCGAAATTCATTTTTACATGCGCTATTCGAATGAATGAACTGTACTATGGGGAAAAAGATAATGTTTTCTGCAATAATTGGTTGGGGCGGCTTGTTGACCTAAAATGCTGCTTGACTTCCGCCGAGTGCTCGTAATAAAAGTGCTGTCTTCCGAAAAGCTGCAGCACAATTAAAAACGTGGAAAGGTGTATGTGAGCTAAGGGCATTTTCTAATAATAAAACGGGCTGACTCGCCCGAAATGCTTACCAGATGTTATTTTTACCACATAAGCTTTTGTAAATTGATGACTTTGTGCTATTTAAATGTATATTTAGCGTGACGGCTGAGTACGTTCAAGAACTGCACCTGTGACACTGGAAGTCGATATATTTTAGCTTCCTGTCTCCTCATTTTGTAAAGGAAATGAACTACCATGATGTCTGAGATGTTTCTGAAGGCCTACCGTGGCGTAACATAGCTCCCGTAGGCCCGAGCTCCAGGGGGCCCCTCCAGCACTGTGCACGTGGCCCCTGACGTGAGAGCTCCTGGCTGGGTCCGAGAGGGGCGGGGCTCAAGTTCTGTTAGCCACTAAATGACATCTTTATCATTGGCTTACTCTGCTCCTGCATTTCAGTGCAGCAATGAAAAGGAAAGGGTGGTACAGAGCGTTGGAAGGAGGATGAAAAGAATAAGTTACTTACGTTCGGTAACGGTAATGATCTTTCTAGTGGATACTCTACCTGAGGGAGGATTCCCCACCTCTTGAACCTCCCCATGTGCCGGACTGATCTGGAATATTAAAACAGCGCTCCTGCGCTGGCAGGTGGCTCTCGACTCTATCTTGATGGTAGCACAGTCTTTGGACATGACATCACCAGAGCCCTGTAAGCAATACCTTGGCGCATCAACGTCATTTCCTCATTTGTTTTTCTACCACAAAGGAGGCGACAAAGCCAATTAGATTGACAGGTCATGCAAAGTACCAAAATGAAAAGTGGACCTTATTAAGGGACTTAGACAATTCCTTAGAACAGGAAGGTGGGCGGGATTGGTGCTAAATCTACAGGTAAATAGAGTATCCAATAGAAAGATTGTTACCAAAGGTAATTCACTTTTTCTTCTCAGAGATACTTCTACCTGCAGACTCATTACCAGCGCAGTACCTCCACAGTGGTGGATCTGAGGAAATGGTTAAAACAAGAAGTCCTACAGAGCAGCCCTGGAAAAATAGCCTAAGGCTTCAGAATCCAGACAGTAGTTCCTAGTGTTAGTATGGACTGAACCCTACATCCAGTTGCGGCTGCTGCAGGTAAGAGCAATGGGACGGTGGGGACGGCTGGGGGGGGGGGGATTTCGAGAGATGACCCGAGGGAAAATTCATTATTTATTTATTTTCCCTTGTGGTTGTCTCTCGAAATCCCCCCAGCCTGCCCCACCGCACCACCGCTCTTACCTGCGGCTGCCTACATCACAGCCCAACAGATGTCCAGAATAAGAGCATCAATGGGCAATGGCAAAGAAGGGGCCTTTGTCTTTGTGGAGTGGGTACTCTGGAGACTCTTTCTTGGCAGCGACATAGCAGAACTTCGTGCACAATACAATCCACATGGAAAGTGTTTGTTGGGATGGGAATGTCTCCTGCATGATACACGTGCATTCTCACCTGCCAAGAGTGCCTGACTGCATGTATATCTGGTATCCAGACTTATTTTGACCCCGGTGTGGTAATAATATGAGTATGTGCACATAAGCCTAGGCCTGTCCATGACTATGTGAGGTCCTAGACCTCTCTTTTGACCTGGGGTGGCTCACTAAGGTTGCCCTCAATGTAGGCAGAGGACCGCTGCCCCTGTCCTGGGTATACTACATAAAGCGATGGTGGCAGCATACCATGATCAGTTGGTTGGCCAGATCTTTTTATTTGTACATTGGAGATGGGACCGACTATCATCATTTTGTTTTTCAGTTGTGTGTATGCCCAGAACGTTGCACTGGTATCCCATGAGAATGTTGAGTGCATCATATGTATAGCATTAGCCTTTGTGTATGTGTGAGAGAGCATGAGTACTGAAGACAACGAGATCCATTATGGATGCCCCTGGTTTTGCAAAGCACAAAATAGAGGGGAGGACCATTCTTCCAGAAAGTAGAAGTGTATTGACTACATTTCTGTGGCTGGAGGGAGGAGACCCAGTGAAGTGAGGAAGATGGAGACAGGGCTACATTAAGAAATCCCATTTGGCCTCTTCTTAGCAAAGGGCTGCTGATTAGTCTTCGCGAGCATTGCTATCTGGTTGATGGTAGAGGTGAGCAATGGATGCAGTTCAGTTGTGTGAGGAGAGGATGTTTCTACTTCAAGTCTGCCCTTTTGTCTATCCCTAATTATTACTTCATTTGAACTGATGACAGCCAGGTGCCTGTGTTGTGGGTACTCCAGTTTAGAGACAGCCCCAGTGCTACCTGCTGTGAGAAGCATCACTCTACACAAAGTCTGTGTCTGGATAGCACCATGAGGACAACACAGGAAAGAAGAACCATCCAAACCAGCATTTGGTTTGCAGAAGCACAAACTGAGGGTTTAAAATGTACCACAGTGTTTGGGGTTGGCTCTACTAATAAGAATGTTTTTCTCTTCAAAGTAACCCTTTTTAGCAACTTTAGGGTAATAAAAACCTGGGGAAATACATAACATTCTAACCTATGCCATGCAGTTTGCATGCAAGTCTTAATGACAGTTCATAGGCCACTGTGTCATTTTAAGATCATAATTTAGAAACTACGAGTAACAAAAGGATCTCTGTGGCAAAAGCAGTAACCCAATGAGCTAGCCTCAGAAAATACAGTTCTGTGATCTGCTTGGTTCACCTTCTTTACAGTAGACATATTAACCCTCTGCGCTACTTTATGATGAGTTTATTTGATCTGGTAGTTTACAGTGCTGAGCACATGAACTTAATTGCCAACACCGGCACTAATGACAGCCTGCCGTATTGCGGCACTGTTTGTCTAATTTTGTGAAGAGCTTAGCAGCTGTTTAATAATACACTATACATTGATAATGACTAAGAACTGCCACCCAAAGTTATAAGAATAGCTTGGGTGGCGGATATTAGTTACCTTTGATGTGTAATATTTATTTATTTGAGTTATTTATAGAACGCAACTGTGACCAAAACTTCTATTCTGGTGCTGTAGCGAGAATAGTGTAGGTGGAGAGAGGGAGGAGAGGGGTCAGTTTATAGTGATACAGCCATCTGATAATTTGGTCGACAACCAGGTATTCAAGCTTTCCTAAATTTTTATAGATCTGGCTATTACACAACTGGAAGGCCTTCACTGAAAAGGAACACCAACCCCCCTTGTTGTGTTTTCCAGAACCTGTATTCTTGAATAATATTGTCGGTTGCAGACCACTGGGCTCTTCCTGATGTGTATCTTTTCAATCTAAAAGCAAGAGTAAAGGGCCCTTATTCTGGAAAGCCTTAAACACAGTACACATTGCCTTAAAAAGAATCCTTTGCTCTACAGGGAGCCTATGAAGTTCCCTTAGAGCCTTGCAAGCTGAGGATGTCCGCGGTGTGTTTAGTGCAGTTTTCTGTGACCATCTGAACTCTCTATTGATCAAGTAGTTAGGGGCTACGAGTAGGAGAGCATTACTGTAAACTAATCTACTGAGTATTATACTCCACACAATTAGTGCTTTAGCTTGATCAGGTAGGACAGGGAGCAATTTTCCTATCTTCAAAGCAGCTGAAGCAGACACCAGCGACATTATTCACACGCTTTTCCAAAAAGAGCCGATCATCCCAGTTGACTCCCAGATTGCGTACTGCTTCCGAGAAGCAGAGCTCATTCTCTGTAGGAAATGGCCAGAGATTCATAGAAAGAGGCATCGCAGATTTATTCGCTGAGCAGTATAGAAATGCTGTCTTGACCCCATTTAATTTTGGTTAGTTTGGATTCATGCACTGAATTACATCCGCTATGCATGACTGGAAGGCTTTTACAGCATCTGGCTGATTGTTGTTAAAAGACAGAAATCAGCTGGGTATCATCTGCATAGTTCACCACTGAAATGTTATGTGTCTTAATAAGAGCAATTAGAGGCTCCATATAAATGTTGAACAGCACCAGGCTGAGTGCTGAGACCTGGAGCAAAACTTGTTTAGTGTGTCTAAAGCTTGATTGATAGGGAGGTAGTGTCACCGCCTGACAACAATCTTGTAAATATGATTTTATGCACTTCCATAGGTCCCCCAACAACCAAATCCGCTAATCTTGTCACTAGGGTCTGGTGACTGACCATATTGAAAGCAGTTGATAGATCCAACAATACAAGAGTTGTGGACTGACCACTGTCTTCTTTCATACAGATCTCATCCAATGCATTAAATAGTGCCATCTCTCTACTGTGGACTGGTCTAAAAAGCAAACTGTTCCTCCTAAAGCAAAGCATGAGATTCCAAGAAGGACGATAAAATCTTACTGACATAGCATGCCGAGATCATGACTGGGAAAGGAAGAAGAGGGATTGGTCTATAATTGCTTAAAAATACTGGGTCTGCAGATGGCTTCTTCAGCAGAAGCGTAACCACTGCCTTCTTTCAGCTGCTAGGTACTTGCCCTGATTGTAGAGATTGAGTTAGGAGTAGTAACACTGGTGGCAACAGCTCATCCACATATTTATTCCACTGTTTGGGCGGAACACGGTCTAGTGGAGATCCCAATTTTATCGACATAGCAGTTGTTAGCAGAGGTTCCTCTATAATTGGCTCAAATGATTCAATCCCACAAGGAGTTTTCTCTGACTGGTCAGGTCTATCACCACTCACAGGCTTCAGCCTTTCCGAGGCGTCTTCCATTTTATGCAAGAGGGGCATACTCCTAGTAATGCTACCGCTAGAATGTCCTGGCATAATCTCATAAAAATTACTAATATCTTCCAAAATCTTACCGATCTTCTCGTCAAAGAAGATTGCAAGATCATTAATCAACTGCTGCATGAAGATCAAATATTTCTTTAAACACTGAGTGTTAGACTTGGCACCATTGGCGTGAGTCTTCCTTCCACTTTTTCCTGTTGCCTCATCTGTTTTTGTTGGTCTAGATGATTTAGGCACTGTGCCACTGCTGATCATTGCCAAAGTGCAAGCTCCCTATTGCAAAATGATGTCATTAATTAGTGATTTCATGATTGGTTATTTGATTTACTTGTCAGACCCTAGTACAGTGCAACATGTGTGCCCAGGGACTGTAAATCAAATGCTGCTGGTGGGCTTGCAGCACCGATTGTGCTACCCACAGAAGAAGCTTGTAAAATGTGGCTCAGGCCTGCCATTGCAGATCCTGTGTGCAGCCTGGGACTGCCATGTTGACTTGGAAAGTGCACCCACTTGCCAGTCCCTAAACCTTCCCTTTTCTACATATTAGTCACCCCTAAGGTAGGCCCAAGGGCAGGGTTCATTGTATGTAAAAGGTAAGCCATGCCCTGATGTGTGTGGCATATCCTGATAGCGAATTACAGCCAATTTAGTTTTTCACAATTGCAAGGCTCCTTGTTCCCATAGGCCAGAATGGGCATTTTGATTATAACATCGTATAATCCTAACTGACTCTCGGAACTAGGTAGAAATTTGACTTTAGTATGCCTGAACTCAGAATGTTGAAATACATCTTTTAGTGAGGGTGATTTTTACATTCTATGTTTGAAAATACCACTTTTAGAAAGTAGGTATTTTCTTCCCTAACGATCCAGCATGCCTCTGCTAGATTTGTGTATTCCATGTCTGGTTTGTGAGTGGCAGGGGCTGGGTGGCTCCAGGAGTCTGGGTGAGTCAGCACTAGGCTGAATAGATCTATCTGCATTTGGAGTGGTGGGAGGAGTAGCACCTGGGCCTTAATAGGGCTGTGCCCGCCTTTCACAATGCTGGATCCACCTCCTGTGGTGTGTCTGATGACCCTGGCCCACACTGACAAAAGAAGACGTTGTGCACTGGCAGAGTACACCAAGAACTTGTTTGGACTGGGTCCAGGACCCCTCACACATAGAGAACAAAGACTTTTGGGGTGTAAATATGAGAGCTGAAACCCCTGAACTTTAGATCACTTCTGGAAAATTAAGAGGCACCTTTGCCAAGGAGAAGAAACCGGAGAAGCTTAAGGAGGATTACTGCCCCTGTGCTGTTTGCTGTCTGGGGTTGGCCTGCAGTGGTTACTTGTTTGCTTTGTCATCTTGAGGAAGATCTCCAAGGGCTTGAACTGAGCGTGTCTCCTGTCTGAAGTCTCAGGGACACCAAGACTTCACCACCAGATCCCCCTTAACTCCCTTGCTGGGAATTCTACCTACAGAAAGGTGCCTGCAACCTATAGAGACTGTTTGTTGCTGGGAGCTGGAAGTGCGACGCAACGAGGAGAAGCGTGTCGCTGCCGCAGCAGTTGCCATCGCATTGCCGAAGAAGCTGCTGTTTGCTATCGCATCGCAGACAAAGCATATTGCATCACCGGAGAAGCGTGCCGCCGCCGCAGAGGTTGCCGTCGCATCACCGGGGAAGCGTGCCGCAGGGCCTGTCTTGGCTCCAAAGATCGATTTCACCGCACGGTTGTCGGGCGTGCACACATCACATCCACGTTGCCGAATTGCATCAAAGACACCATTTTGTCACATCGCAACGGATCGTTGCATCGCATCGAGGCGCCATCTTGTTCGCATCGCACCGGATCAAAGTAAGGAACCGATGCATCACCTCTTCTCTGGTAAGGAACCGAGGCATCACCTCCCCTGAGCTGCAGTAAGGAACCGACACATCACCTCACCTGAAGCAAGGAACCGACGCATCACCTTCCCTGTGATCCTTTTGCTTGTTTTGCGTGACGCATCCAAGGTCTTTGAGAGTAAAGTGTTGCTTTTACCATCTACATTGACCTAAGCTATTTCTACCATTCTAAAGTCATATTTTTACTACAGTTTTGTGGATTTTTGTCATTTGGTCTTGTGTTAAGTCTAGTAAAGATTACTTATTTTTCTAAACTGGTGTGTTGTCTATTTGTAGTGTTTGTAGTGTGGGGTGAGTAGGCTGGGCGATCACTTGTGACCAGATCCTAAAGATATCCAGATATATCCAGATAGTGGGGCATCAAGATACCAAGTAAGCCGGCCTTCAGGGCATTGGGATGGCCAACTCCTCCCTTTGCACCCTCTGTTACCTCCATTAATGGCACTGCTGACTCTGAGTGGGGGAGTGTCAGACCTGAGTGTTCAAGCAGGTCTGTGTTTTCCGTGAGTGGGCCTCACCGAGGGGCAAGGGGACAATATGCACAGAATGTGCCATGGGAGCAGAGGTATCAGGTGTATATCTATGTCTGAATGGAGATGGAGGGGGGTGTCAGTGCTAGGTCTGTGATGGTGTTCGTGTATGAGGAGAGGGATCGGCCCATGGAAGAACAATATGAAAGACTTCTTACTTCTCAATGTCCGCTATTCTTGAGGGAAGGGCAGTCGCAACATTTTCCTTTCATTGCTGCATGGCATGGCTGCATGGCATGGCGATGCCAGGGGGAGGATAGGTGGGTGGGGTGGAGAGATAGATGGAGGAGAAGGTTGTGGGGCTCCTGGAGAGGGTCATAGAATGAGTATGAATGCAGTTTCAAACGTAGGAGAGGAAAAGAAGAGAACCGATAGAGTAATTAGACAGAAAAAATAGAGAAAGAAGAGAGGTAGGAGAGGAGTAGATGTAGGCCAGCAGAATGTAGATGTGCATGTGCCAGTCTTAAAGGGTGGGTGTCAGGGGATGTAGTGGGCAGAGAGGGGGGAAGGGGAGGGGACATTGTGGGCTGGTACCACCCAAAAAAAAAGGTGCCACAGTAAGTGAAATGGGGTGGGGATGGGGGGCGGCGGTCGCGAACTCCATGCTCTTTGTATACAAAATAAAAAAGAAGGGGTAGAAGACACTGGCCTGCCTCACCCCCTAGTCAGGGCAAAGGGGCTATAACATTCCCCACTAAGACGAAATCTGACTGACTTACAAATCAAAATGCAACCTAAGAAATTTACAATCTCTGCCTCAGTGCGTATTGTGCCCAAAATGGACTACAGCTTGTTCCTGCTCACATAGTCAAAGGCAGAGCTGAAGTCAATGAAAGCTAAAGAGACCTTCCCTTTGAAGCCCCGGTGTATTTTATAATCAAGAGCTTAAGGCTTAAACGCTGTTCTACTGTGTGTAGCCTGCTTCTGAAGCCAGGTTGAGTTTCCACAAATATGGTTTCAGAGATTATACAGGACAGAACTCTCTACTGACTATGGCCTGATTTATATATCAGTGGAGAGATACTTCCTCTCAATGGTGACATATTTGCCTCCCTGCTAATATAGTTGTCTGCCGACCAAATTTAATTGTAGGCAGACTTTAAGGTTGGCCACAGCACAGACTTCTCTGTCTGTTCCATAGCCAAACTTCTAAGATGGCCCGGGGAGTAGGGGCCATCAGAGAAATGATTACATATCCACCCACCCAATTTAGATAAGCGGACATGTAGTAATTTTTTTATTGTTTCTTTTGGTTGTATGTCAATACAACGCTGTGGTTACACCGTACTACCATTACAACGCTGGTTTTACAACGCAAGTCGTTACCACGACTTGCGCTGTAGGGTGCTGGACTTAGGAATAGTAAGATTTACTATTCCAACACCAGCCTACGTACAGTAGGGAAGGTGTTGGAATAGTAAATCTACTATTCCTTAGCCTAGAGCGCCCTCCAGCGCAAGTCGTGGTAACGACTTGCGTTGTAAAACCAGCGTTGTAATGGTAGTGCGGTGTAAACACCGCGTCGTAATGGATGTTCCCCTATGGCGAGGGAAGCAATGTATTTTTCTTTACAAAAAGAAAATCCTGTTCTGAGATTTTAGCTTTGTCAAGAAAAAGAAATTACTCTGTGCTACAAGTCTACGTGCTGCTGGCGCAGCCCCTTAGCACATTGTAATATGCATTACCAGGAACTGCTGTGATGGTGGTCCCTGGCAATGTTTTTATAAATGACCGCCTGCTTGACAGTCATTTCTAAATGTGGTGCATGGTCTCTCCACCATGTGGACGGAGTAAAATAATCCACCCCCACGATGGAATGACAGGCCGTCCACCAGTACTTAAATCAGACCCTTATTCTCTGTGTCACTTTGACCAGTGAATAAATAAGAAAGATTAGATGTATGAATAACAGGATGAGCAGAAGAGTTGTTAGCCAATAGTCAATCATTTGTGTACAACGAAAGAGCAGCGTTTAAAAGGACATAAAGGCGTCCCCACAAAGAATGGACCGATGATCAACGTCCAGTGACAAGAGTCATCACTCAAGTGGAAACTAATTATTTTTATTTTTAACTTTTAACACAGCATGCCATCAATTGGGCGGAAAAGGTAAAGTTACAATGTTGTATCTTCAATTTCTTGTGGGAGATTCAAAGTTTTTACAGATCCCTAGGAACACACTCACATTGCTTGCAATAGTCTAATACACATTTTAAGAGTGAACTTCAAACTAATAGAGTTCAATTTCTAAAAGACTAGAGGAAAAACTTTGTATATCAAAAAAAGCATGCATAAATTCAAAAGAGAGAGAGAGAGATGTATTTTCCACACTATGTCTTGTAAAAATATATATTGCACTTTATTACATCACATTTATTTCACAATTTTACAATATTAAAATCACATGATCACACATTTAAAAAATTCATCTTTTTATAAAAAACAAAGAATCAAAACAGTCGACGCGGCGTTTCGGTATTTTTTGATGGTAGACCTTCCTCAGGACTGATTCTAAATCAATTAAAAAAAACATAGCGTTACCATACTTTTATAGGTATAGGAAAAACATACATCTCTATTATCCTAAAATATTGTCATACCTCTATTTACATGTTGCTTAACATACTGTGGTCTCCTCTCATTTATTCTGTACTATTTAGAACACTATACTGTACATTTTATGGTAAGACTTCGTATTTTCTCATAAAGTTATCTACACAACACATCAACATTCTATAACCCTATTCATGTTCCTGTTACAAAACTAACAGAGTTTACCTTTTCCTTGGACATCATGCCCACTGCTGTTAACATTTTGCTAACCCATAGTCTATAAAGATCTCGTGTTCTTAAATACCTTATTCATTGAAGATGTTATTCCTTCAATCAATGGTCATATTGCCTTCCCATCTTATCAATTGTGGGTTTTGGGATCATAGACCGTGTTGCATCAGGTAAGATTATACTGTTCCTGTGCAGGGTAAACAATATCTAAATTTGATTGTTGCATGACGTTTTCTGATTTAGTCAAGTTACTGTTTTTACACTCTATGATATAAAAAGGTCTACCTCTATAGTAGGGGAGATTTACTCAAACTTCCATGAAGTAGTTGGTTTTACCCTCCATTCTTCCACTCAGCACGTATCTTTCTGTTGAGTAGGAAAAAATTGTATATATATGTAAACTGAAACTCAATTTTCAGCCTATTCATTTGCTACTATTAAGATTGTTCACATCTCTGATCTCTTAATGTACCTGTTTATATTATTAAGTATGCCGTATCTTTGACTACCAGGAGGAGCCACCGTTTTCAGATTACTGGTTGCTGTCTCTTTCCCTTTATGATTTTCACCCAAATCATAAAGGGAAAGAGACAGCAACCAGTAATCTGAAAACGGTGGCTCCTCCTGGTAGTCAAAGATACGGCATACTTAATAATATAAACAGGTACATTAAGAGATCAGAGATGTGAACAATCTTAATAGTAGCAAATGAATAGGCTGAAAATTGAGTTTCAGTTTACATATATATACAATTTTTTCCTACTCAACAGAAAGATACGTGCTGAGTGGAAGAATGGAGGGTAAAACCAACTACTTCATGGAAGTTTGAGTAAATCTCCCCTACTATAGAGGTAGACCTTTTTATATCATAGAGTGTAAAAACAGTAACTTGACTAAATCAGAAAACGTCATGCAACAATCAAATTTAGATATTGTTTACCCTGCACAGGAACAGTATAATCTTACCTGATGCAACACGGTCTATGATCCCAAAACCCACAATTGATAAGATGGGAAGGCAATATGACCATTGATTGAAGGAATAACATCTTCAATGAATAAGGTATTTAAGAACACGAGATCTTTATAGACTATGGGTTAGCAAAATGTTAACAGCAGTGGGCATGATGTCCAAGGAAAAGGTAAACTCTGTTAGTTTTGTAACAGGAACATGAATAGGGTTATAGAATGTTGATGTGTTGTGTAGATAACTTTATGAGAAAATACGAAGTCTTACCATAAAATGTACAGTATAGTGTTCTAAATAGTACAGAATAAATGAGAGGAGACCACAGTATGTTAAGCAACATGTAAATAGAGGTATGACAATATTTTAGGATAATAGAGATGTATGTTTTTCCTATACCTATAAAAGTATGGTAACGCTATGTTTTTTTAAATTGATTTAGAATCAGTCCTGAGGAAGGTCTACCATCAAAAAATACCGAAACGCCGCGTCGACTGTTTTGATTCTTTGTTTTTTATAAAAAGATGAATTTTTTAAATGTGTGATCATGTGATTTTAATATTGTAAAATTGTGAAATAAATGTGATGTAATAAAGTGCAATATATATTTTTACAAGACATAGTGTGGAAAATACATCTCTCTCTCTCTCTTTTGAATTTATGCATGCTTTTTTTGATATACAAAGTTTTTCCTCTAGTCTTTTAGAAATTGAACTCTATTAGTTTGAAGTTCACTCTTAAAATGTGTATTAGACTATTGCAAGCAATGTGAGTGTGTTCCTAGGGATCTGTAAAAACTTTGAATCTCCCACAAGAAATTGAAGATACAACATTGTAACTTTACCTTTTCCGCCCAATTGATGGCATGCTGTGTTAAAAGTTAAAAATAAAAATAATTAGTTTCCACTTGAGTGATGACTCTTGTCACTGGACGTTGATCATCGGTCCATTCTTTGTGGGGACGCCTTTATGTCCTTTTAAACGTTGTTTTCCCCCCCAGTCCCCTACAAGTCTGAGCGGGGTCCTCCTTTACTTTATTACGTACAACGAAAGAGCAGTACATCCGACACACTACACATTCTGCTAGTCAATTTTCATTATAGCGGTGTTATTTAACATTTTAACTATCCTAGAGGAAATGCACATATCCCAGAATCTTCAAAACTGAAAATAAGTCACTTAATATACACCTATTTCTAACATTCAAAATACCACAACCTCCCTCACAATCTTTCTTGCAGTTACAAATTAATTTGACTCCTCTGACCATAATAACATTAAAAAAACTTCCTAAAATGACTTTGAAGCCAGTCATCGTCTAGTTCTTGAGCTGAATAAAACTGTGGACACCAGTTAAGGTATGAACGTTTTTCAAAACTGAAATGTTAAGGGAGTGATTGGGGCGGTAACTTGATTGAAGAGGCAACATGATTAGGAAAATGATCAGTCACAATCTCTGCTGAGTTGCCGTTAGAGGACATACCCACAATTTCATTGGTGAGAATGTTGGAAGACAACTGTTTAATGCGCCTATGTAATGTAGCATCCGCACTGATCGAAATGCCTATTCGAATGGAATGTGCATGAGAGGGCCTTCAACTACATGAGATGCTGTGTGGCCTTGTGGGCGTTGTCGAAGTAGCAACATTGCCACTGCTTGGTTAAAGGGTGGTTTTAAGCCTCAATTTCATTGCTGAAAGCCGCTCATCAATAGGATCCAACCTAGATAGTAAAATGCGTTTCATATCAATAAGTGCAACCAATAGCATCAGAGTACAATTGGGCAATGACATGTTGTCACGGTGACTATCTGTTCAGAATCAGAATGGTTCTCCTGGCATAATCCAAGCTGGTGGCACTATTATGCTCAGTCTTAGCTAGGCCTTTGTCGAAAGCGCCAAAAGCTTGAGCAAGGAAGTTATCAAGAGTGTTGCAAGATCTTTGCTTCTTAACATGTAGAGTCACAGTGGAGGATCTGGTGGATTTCATTTTCCCATGGTAAAAATGGAACTGTGGACACCAAACTTAAAAAAAGTGTAGATGCACCCCAGCCTCTTTCAGCCTCAGATAGTCAGCGGAGGGTCCCAGGGCTTTGTCCAGATGTGCCCCCTGAGGCATGATGTAGAGGTGCTTTTTGTAGCACCAACAGCGTAAGCAAACACCCTTATCTTCTTGCTCTGCCTTGGTCTTTAATTAATTTATTTGTGCCTGGTGCTGCTACTTTTCCATTTTTCAAACACCTAAAAACATGGTTCCTTTTTTGAGTCTCCATCATTTCTGGTATGACCTATATATTTGGATGCAATTTTACCCGTTTGAAGAGTTCTGTTAATATAGGTGCATGCTTAGCATATATTGCCTTCCTCTGTCGGTCTCTGTTCTTGCACTCAGTGATATCTATTGTAGGGAGGTTGCAAATCTATGGTAGATTCATTATAGAGATTTCCGGCCCCTACTCAGCCTTCACCCACTTCTGTTTTTGGGGGTACCCATAAGGAGTATCTTGTGCTCTTTTGCAATCACTTTTTTGCACTTTCCTTTCTGAATGATAGTCCTGTATGGCTTCTCTCCCATCAACAACGACCTTGGCAGGGCTTCGTTTTCGGTTTCTGTTGTTGGACATCCAGATGATTTTGCTTTTCAGGGGACGTGCTCTATCTACCTGAGTTTCTTTCTGCAGTAGTCAGTTTGGAGTTGGGGCTTGCAGGTACTTCTGGTGGGTTTATTTATGTCTGCTTGGAAGTCAGGCATAACGCTGTTCGATTCTCCTTAAATTTGTCTAACCTCCTTTGCTTTTATGGGGAGGGAGTTGCCTTATTACAGTTCCTTCCTGCCAAACTCTTGTTTTTGGTTTATTTCTCCCTGTTCATAGTTCTGTTCTGTTTTGTTCCTTGTTGCTCCCGATTTGAGCAACTTGAGCATCGATAAGCAGCGGGTTCTCTACACTACAAAGCTGGTTTTCAGGCCAAGGGAGAGGCTAATATTTTCTTTTGACTCACATGGGCACTGTCTTTTTACTCTACCTTTTTGTTCATAAGAGGGACAGAGATTCTTTTACTAAGGCATCACTTTCATTGGCCTCTCTTTTTCCTGCTTCCTTTGGATTAGCCATGTGGGTTTCCACCTTCTGATGGTTGTTAAACACGGCATCTGTATGGATTCTTATGGTGTTCCTACTTTTATTGCCCTTTTCTGGATTTGCAGGTGGTTGTCTTTCATGTTTCTTTCCCTGCCTCACCAGGACAGCCCTCTCATTGCAGAGCGACCTAGGCCATGAAGCCACCAGCATCATCATAATTATTCAGTCCTTATAGACTGTAGGAACAGCTGCCTCCCAAGTTTCAATGAGGAGTCCAGGATGGGCAATGAACTTTCACTTTTAGGTAAGAAAGAGGTTTAAAGTATTTTTATCTTGGTTTCTCTGTGTCTCTATCTCTCTTTTTGTTACCGTTAACCTTTGAGTCCTGATGACACCTTCTTTGGGTACTGTCTTTTTTATGTCCCTTAAATATAAGGGGGGATTTGTTTCTTCTGCTATATGCTAGATTGTTTCAGAAATATTTTTATAGTGCCATGATATAGTGCCACTGCTATTCAGTGCCACAGTGCAAATGCTCCTTATGGTAAATTGATGTATGGATTAGTGACTCTATGATTGGCTGGTTTGGTTTACTTGTCAGACCCTAGTACAGTGCACTGAGTGTGCCCAGGGCTGGTAAATCAAATATTGCTGGTGGGCTTGCATCACTGGTTGTGCCACCCACAGAAGCAGCCTGTAAAGTGTGTCTCAGGTCTGCCATGGCAGAGCCTGTGTGCAGTCTGGTACTCAGGGGCGTAGCTAGAGCTTGTGGCGCCCGGGGCTACCCCTCAAATTGCCGCCCCGGGGGGCAGGGGGGGGTGTAGTGCTGGGGAAAAAGGACGACGAGCACTTGAAACAGGTCCAAGAGATACGTAGTATCGCTGCTGATAGTTACCTCGATCATGCAAGTTACATGCACATACATGATACGGTCCAAGGCTACACTGTTGAATACACTATATAAGGGCTACAGTATGAATTAGCTTCCAGAGTAGTAGTGTGATGTTTAAAAAAAAAATCCTCTACTCTATTTGTTTGACATCAGGGGTATATTAATGTAGAGCGGGAACAATGGGGTGCTGTAGGATGTTTTCAGGTCATTCAAATTTTAGAATGCCCTAAATGTTCACTGCAAGATGATTTAAGTCAGCGGTGGCCATCAATAGGCGGCTGGGACAGCATGGCTTGATCCATGATACAGTTTCAGAATGTGTATAGTATACATTTACATGCCGCAAATCTAAATAGGACTCATTTACATATCAGTTACTTTGAAAATATGGCCGGAATCTGGAGCTGCATTGGCCGCACCTGCTCTAAGCTTTAGTTCAGAAGCTGCACATCTCGTCAAATCAGATGTCTCCTTCAGGGGCAAACACAATCCTCTGTGGCACAGGGTGGCCCCAAACCTTTTAGGGGGCCCCCATTCAGTCCAAAGCCTATGAATACTTATGAGATATTGGGGACTTGGGGCCCCTTATCACAATCTGGAGGGGTGCCCCATCATTTTGTGTTACGCCACTGGTGTCCTTAGGGTTCATGTGGATGTCCGATTTTTCATGGTATCCGGCAGTCACTGTAATGAAGACAGTGGTTGGTGACTGTTGTCACGTCTTCATTGCCCTAGCAACTCAGGACCAAAAAAGAGCAGCCAAGAAAGAGAAGATGAAGAACAGAAGATTTCTGAAGACCATGTGCCTACCAATCATAATTCAATACATGGCACAGAGCAGCAATGACTGCCCCAGAGGAAATCGCTGTAGGTCTCAGAGTGTCAAAGGAAGCACCTGCGAAAAACTGTACTTGTAATTCCATCTTAGCAACAAGATCTGCACAATCTTTACTCTCCAGGATAGTTATGGAAAGAAAGTGGAAGCCAGTGACTAAACTCTGGGAGGCATATGAAGAATAAAAGCCTTCATGCACAGGTTGAGTACTAAATAGGCCTCGCATAGGGACCCACCTACATTCCTATGGGTGAAATCCTCGCTGGTCACTTTCAAGCAACCTGTAAAGTCCTGAAGCCCTGGATCTGCAGTCACAGCAAGTGGAAAGTATGGTTTTCCACTGGATATATTCTGGTTACAAACTGGGTGACAGTGATTTTCTATTCGTGAAGGATGGCATGCTTCAAAACAGGAATCATACTGAGGGATCTAAGAAGAAGCCTATGTAACAGAGAAAAGGGAGCACGACTATTGAACAGAGCATTCACTGGATCTATAGGAAGCCCCAAGTGCTTTCCTAAGGAAGACGGGACCAGAATAAACCCTCTTTATCAACAAAACCCCCTCTGGGGTCTGTCAAGGCTGATGCATCCTGGGAAAACCAAGCAGAATGAGAAGAAACAGGTGTCTCTAAATGTTTCAGTCATAAAGGCATTTAAACGAACCTCCAAAACACCCTTTACACCTCCCTGACTTTCTGAAGTTGAAGGCCTGTCAGTCTCTTAGAAGAGTACTCGCCCTCCATCGAGCAACTAAAGGCAAACATTGCTCTAATAGCAGTGAACCAGCCAGTAGCAACAGTCACCTGAGGTGCAGCACTCTACAACTTAACACCTTCAATGCTATGGAGATTTTGTAGCCTTGTGTAGCAAACACCTTCAGCTGGGGATTTACATCTATGGCCACCAAATAAACATGTAACATGGCGCATATGCTGTACACCCACCCCCTCAATTCCAATCGACAGAGGATGCAAGTGCATTAGACGTGAGCTAGGGCTGAGAAGCTGAAGAAAGAGAGACCAAATAAAGTAATCCACCCTCAACCCAAACTGGACAGGAAATGGGGGTTGAGTCCACGCAGCACCATTGCAGGGCCCTATTCTGAATGATGCCCCTGAAAAGGACCAATTCAAGAAACGATAATATTAAGGTATGCAAAGCAGACAAAAAAAAGTATGTGAGATGTGTATAACGCCCTTTTATAGAGTAGTACCTGGGGGATTAGGTCTTTTTTTGTGTGGTAGTGCATAAATGTGTCTGCAGAGAGGTGGGGCCTCTTCACTGGTAAGGCCTACGACAGTATAGCTGCCAAGGTTTCAGATTGCTTATGTGTGACATTTTCATAATTTCTGTGTAATTATGAGTGACATTTAACGTCTGAGTGACACTTTCTCACGAGCAAAGTCAAGCAATGAAGACGAAGAAAACATAAATATTAGCAATTAAACCCATTTGAGCAAAAGGAAGCCCCAAAATATCTTGATACTGCTTCAAATTCCTTGAAATGGAAGGATAAGATACTGATATAAACCTATTATCTGGCCAGAAGACATAAAAGTAAATCAATCATCATAAAACGTCTCACATCCCCATGCCATTGCACTTTATTGCACCCTAGCAAGTAAGCATTTGCTAGAGGGATGAAAAGAACAGAGGGTAGATATTTCGTTGTTCCCGCTGGTACAAAAAAAAAATCACCTAAAGCTGGTAAATATATATTTTTTTTATCTGTACGTACTTCAAAGAACAAATATAAATAAAAAGCACTTTTAAATGTGTTCTAGCACTGATCCATGGCTAATTCTTAAAAGTAAACATTTATTAACTGCAGCAGCACTGGTCCAAGCAGAGCTCATGTAAATCACACACAAGGGGAAACGAGCGCAAGATGGGGAGACGAGCTCCGGGAAGCAGCTCTGCAAGTGAAAGAACCCCAAAAAGTGCTGATAATCTCCAGCCCCTTTATTGCCCTTGAGCACAGGATACCGTCCCTCACCAGTACCGAGATTTATGTCTGCACGGGCGGGGTGCACCTTGAAAACCATTCTTCGGGCAGGGAAGAGAAATGCAAAGAAAATGCGCACTGCCCTTCAGAGAAGTGGTATGCTTGTTCATCGGAAATATCAGTACTATCCCTTGCACTGACCTTACTGCTTCTTCAAGCTTTTCAAGGCGCAGACACCAGAGGTCCGCATCACTGCTGGAAGACTCCCCGCACCCATTATGCCAGTCATGCAGCATGCAATCAATGCGACGGGCCTATTCTAGGTGGTGGTGGCGTGGCGTGCGTGCGTGCGCTGCACGCTGCAAGCAGCAGTTTCTGTTCAAATGGGACGCGCGCCAGGCAGTGCCTCGCGGGCGCGGCCGCCGCCTCCAAAATGGTGCCGCCTGGGGCAGACCGCCCCCCTCGCCCCCCCCTAGCTACGCGTGTGCTGGTACTGCCACGTTGACTGGCAAGTGCACCCACTTGCCAGCCCCTGAACCTTCCCTTTGCTGCATATTAGTCACCCCTATAGTAGGCCCAAGGGAAGGGTGCATTGTAGGTAAAAGGTAGGGCATGCTCTGATGTGTGTGGGATATCCTAATAGTGAATTACAGCCATTTTCGTTTTTCACTATTGCAAGGCTACCTGTTCCCCATAGGCCAGAATGGGCAGTATGATTATAACATCTTATAATCCTAACTGACTCAGGGTACAAGGTAGAAATTTGAGTTTAGTATGCCTGAACTCAGAATGGTAAAATACATTTTTAGTGAAGTTGGTTTTAACATTCTGTGTTTGAAAATACAATTTTTAGAAAGTAGCTATTTTCTTGCCTAACTATCCAAGCTTGCCTCTGCTAGGTTGTGTATTCCTTGTCTGGAGTTTGAGTGACAGGGGCTGGGGGATTCCAGGAGAAAGGGTGAGTCAGCATAGGGTTGAATAGACCCATCTGCATGAAGAGTGGTGGGAGGGGAGCACCTGAGACCTGAATAGGGCTGTGCCTCAATTCCACAATGCTGGCTCCACCTCCTGTGGTGTGTCTGATGTCCCTGGCCTTCACTATGAAAGGAAGAGAAGGAGCCCTGTAAACAAAGTGCTCAAGGACTGCACAGAACTGGTTTGGACTAGGCACAGACACTCTCTGCCTCCAGAGACAAAGGATTTTGGTGTATAAAAGGAAGGACCCAGACACCAGAACTTTAGATCACTTCTGGGAAACAAGAAGAACCTTTGCTGAGGAGAGGAACCAGAGAGAAACTGAAGGAGGAGACTATCCCTAAGCTGAGTGCTGTTTGGGGGATTGGCTTGCAGTGGTTGCCTGACTGCTAAAGAAAGTAGAAAGGAACTTTGTGCTACTTTCATCATCTTGTAGAAGATCTCTAAGGGCTTGAAAATTGACCTTACTTCCTGCTGAAGTCTCAGGGATAACAGACTTCACCAACCAACTCCCCTGAATTCCTTTTCTGGGAATCTGAAGTGCCTGCTGTTGTGCTGGGCCTCCTGAGAGACTGCGTGTTGCTGGGAGCTGGAAGCGCGACACACAGAGAAGAAGCGTGTCGCTGAGAGCTAGAAACGCAACTCACGGAGAAGAAGCGTGCCGCCACCACCGCCACAGCCGCTGTCATCGCATCACTGAGTAAGGGTGTCGCCGCTGCCGCTGTCGCCATGCATCACTGAGAGCGCCATGCATCACCGGAGAAGAGTGTCGCCATCGCAGCAGACGCCGTCGCATTGCCGGAGAAGTGCGTCGCAGGGCCTGTCGTCGCTCAGAAGCTTCGCAGAGTTGCCGCACGCTGGTTGGGTGTGCGTGTATCACCCCTTCATTGTCACATCAAGAAGACGTAATTTTTGTCGCACCACCTCATAAGCGCTGTAAGAAACCGAAGTATCACCTCCCCATGAGGAGAAGAACCGACGCATCACCTCCCCTCCAGTAAGGAACCAACGCATCACTGCCCGCTACATAGCAGTAGGGAACAAACGCATCACCTCCCCCAGAGTAAGGAACCGACACATCCCTGTTCTTGCTTGAAAGGAACCGATGCATCACCTTCCCTGCAACACTTTTGTTTGCATAGCGTTATGCATTAAAAGTAAAGTGTCGCATTTACCATCTAAAGTGAACTAAGATATTTCTACCATTCTAAAGTATAGTATTGTGGATTTTTGTTGTTTGTGGTCTTGTGATAAGCCTATATAGATAACACTTATTTTTTATATACAACCTGTGTGGTGTCCATCTGTAGTGTACTAAGACGGTGAGCAGGGGGTATTTTAGAAGTGTAGCCCCTTACCCTGACTAGATGCAAGGCTATCTATTTGGTCAAAGGTACCTACCTCTGCCAACTAGAGACCCACAAATCTAACAATGGCTTTACTAAAAATAGTAATGTTTGGTATCTCGTATTAATAAACCCACACTGATTCCAGTGAAGGATTTATTGATACATGCACCCAGAGGCCACCTTAGATGTACCCACTGAAAACCTACCAATTACCAGTGTGTTGACCAACTGGTCCTAGCCAGCCTGCGACCACAGACGAGTTTCTGACTCCCAGGGTGAGACTTTGCTCTCAGGCGGTCTGGAGCAAAGCCTATTCGTACAGAAGGTGTTTGTACCCCCTCCCACAGGACGACCTGCAAATTAGCATTCCAAGGGAGGGAGCTTCATAGAGCCTACCACCTTTAGTATGTGAATCGGGCTTCCTCAAAAGAGAGGATGCCTACCCCCCACCCCCTGTGCAGAGTCCATTTGGCACCTGAACAAACACAAAAAATAGTAGTCAGAGAGGCATGTTCACCTTCAGGCTAGTTTCACCCTTAAGGTGGGCTACCTGAAGTGAAGACGAAAATCAGAAGTTTGCCATCTTTGTGATGGTAAACTTAGGAACTCTGGGACAGGGTTATGGTCTCTTTCAACAGGATGTGGTCATATAGGGGGTGTAGTGACCCCCAGGGGTCAGAAGCCCATTTGTTACTACCCTACACTCAGCTAATGCCCCTAAATCTAGCATTCAGGTAAGTCACTGGCACCAGGAAATCAGATTCTGGGAACCTAAAAGAAGAAGAACAGCCATGAAAAGCAAGAACTGCGGAAGAAGCAACTGACTTGGCACCAACCCTGCCGGCCTGTTTGCTGTTCCTGATGTTTGCTCCAAAGTCGACTCATCCTGTAAGCTGCAGTGCCTCCAAAAGTCTGAAAGGCATTCCAGTGCTTCCGCCAAGACACTGGATGGTGGTGATGAACAGAGTGTCTGAATTAAGCAGACCACTCTTACCCAGTCCAAAGATCAGGGCCTGATCCATCACCGTTATTTAGCTCACTGCCCCATCCCAGCTCAGAACATGGCTATATGCAAATTAGTCTGTCCCTGGCCCAGTGCATCATGGGAACAGGGCAGACCAAACTACCAAGCCAATTCTTCACCAGAAAGGAAACAAGCTTCGGGGGACCGGTTTCTGCCATTTCAGCAAGGGACTCACATCTGAGTATACCCTTCCACGCTTATAATAAATAACGGTGATGGATCAAGCCCTGATCTTTGGACTGGGTAAGAGTGGTCTGCTTAATTCAGACACTCTGTTCATCACCACCCCCTTTTCTGAATCATTTTGTCCACCATAAGCGTGGAAGGGTATACTCAGATGTGAGTCCCTTGCTCATTGCACCACCAGGATTCAAGCAAGCCGGGCCGACGACGGCTGAAATGCCAGAAACCGGTCCCCGGAAGCTTGTTTCCTTCCCAGTATAAGAATTGGCTTGGTAGTTTGGTTTGCCCTGTTCCCATCATGCACTGGGACAGGAACAGACTAATTTGCATGTAGCCAGGTTCTGAGCTGGGATGGTGCAGTGAGCTAAAAAACGGTGATGGATCAAGCCCTGATCTTTGGACTGGGTAAGAGTGGTCTGCTTAATTCAGACACTCTGTTCATCACCACCCCCTTTTCTGTATCATTTTGTCCACCATAAGCGTGGAAGGGTATACTCAGATGTGAGTCCCTTGCTCATTGCACCATCAGGATTCAAGCAAGCCGGGCCGACGATGGCTGAAATGCCAGAAACCGGTCCCCGGAAGCTTGTTTCCTTCCCAGTATAAGAATTGGCTTGGTAGTTTGGTTTGCCCTGTTCCCATCATGCACTGGGACAGGAACAGACTAATTTGCATGTAGCCAGGTTCTGAGCTGGGATGGTGCAGTGAGCTAAAAAACGGTGATGGATCAAGCCCTGATCTTTGGACTGGGTAAGAGTGGTCTGCTTAATTCAGACACTCTGTTCATCACCACCCCCTTTTCTGAATCTCTTCTACTAATTATGCACTACCTAAACGATTTGTACATTGCCTTTGATGTAAGCCTGACTCCTTTGCGCCATGTTACCAGGGATTAATTTAATTTATGTGACATCCAGCATGTGGCGGCCTTATTCTTTGAGGTTAACACTTGTCCACCCCAATTAATAATCCACTTTCCTACATTGATCTATTCCAATTCAGGTTGAGGGTGTGCAGGTTAACTTGGAGGTATTCTCAACATTTCAATCATGTGTCCTGCCCTTGTTTTTCTTGCCTGCTTTTCTATGTTCTCCCATACCTTTTCTATATTTTGTTTGGCATGACTTAGCTTCACTTGGCTGGTATGTCTTTGTGCATTGTGTTCTTGATCACAACAGTCAGGGTGTTGGTCTATCCTCAGAGTAAGAAATAGGACAAGAAAGGTGGTGAATACTGATTACTCCAATTCTCTTTTCCATATCCCAGTAATTACAGTCCTGCTGTCCTACCCAGAGGCATTTACTCTGTGATCCGAGTAACTGAATGGTCTAACACAGTAGGAACTTTGGGAGGCCTGTCTATAACAATCAATCAATCAATCAGTAAAGTGCTGCTTGTCACCCACAAGGGTATCCAGGCACTAGCAGGGTACAGGTGATCAACTGAAGAGCCAGGTCTTCAAGGCTCTATGTGATTCCAACAGAGATGGGGTGGTCCAGAGATGTAGGGTAAGTTCGTTCCAGGTTTTAGCTGCAAAGTAGGAGAAGGAGCGACCTGTGCTTCTGGATGCTGAAATACGGTGGGCATCAAAAGGGAGGCAGACTGGATGTGTCTAGTGGGTTGGTGGGAGTTCAGGTAATGGATCATGTAGGTGGGGTCGCAGTTGTGTAGAGCCTTGAATGTGTGTGTCATGAGCTTGAACTGGCATCTTTGATGGATGGGGAGCCAGTGGAGATTCCTAAGGTGGGTGGGTGATGTGAGTTTGCCGGGGTAGGTCCAGGACGACTCTGGCGATGGCATTCTGTATGGTCCGTAGTCTTTTGAGGAGCTGGGCTGAGATCCCTGCATAGAGAGCGTTCCCGTAGTTCAGTTGGCTGATGATGAGGGTCAGGGTGATGATGCATCTGGAGCTTAGTAGAAGCCATTTGAAGATCTTGTGAAGCAGTTAGAGTATGAAGAAGCAGGAGGAGCTGATGGAGTTGAGCTTGGCTTTCATGGTTAACATATTGCCAGGATGATGCCTAGGATTCTGGCATGGTCAGTTAGAGTGGGTCCGAGCTCATTGGCCACCAAGAGGCATCCCACGGGGAGTTTTTATTGCCGAAGATTAGTACCTCTGTCTTGTCTATGTTAAGCTTCAGACAGTTATCCCTCATCCAGTTGACGACGTTTGTTATGCAGTTGCAGAGGTTGTTCTGGGTGTTGGGGGTGTCTTTGTAGAGGGAGAGGATGAGCTGTGTGTTGTCGGCCTATGATATGATGTTGAATCCATGGCTTTTGACAATACTGGCTAGTCGGGTCATGAAAGTGTTGAAGAGGGTGGGTCTGAGCGAGGATACTTGTGGTACTTCCCAGATGTTTTTTGGGTTCGGAAAAGAAAGGTGGGGTATGTGAACCTTCTGGATTCTTCCATTGAGGAATGAGAGTGGATCCTTGGTAGCTGCGGCTCCTCCGCTAAGGAGGAAGAGCATCGCCCCACTGAGTTCAAAGGAAAAATAAAATGATAATAAGGCAATGTTAATACCATTATGTTATTATCATTTCATTCTTTGTATACAGCCCAAGCCAGGTTAGGGCAGTGCGGGCAAGGCTGTCCTCACTGGGGGGAAGAGTGGTTGCTGCACCATAAGTGCGCATGATGGTTTGGTCGGCCTTCAATTCAGTGTCTCACCGCACACTATTGCAAGGATGGATGGATAACATGCACAGGTTCCCACTTCCTGTCTGAGTGCCGAACTAGGGTGCTCAGACCAATCACAACGCTGCTGTCATGCTAGTGACAGCAGTGTTGTGATTAGCTAGAGGAGTCTGGGAGCCTGTGTGCTTCCTGCTTCCTGGATACTACAGAAGAGGATGGAGGAAAGTTGGTGACCGGCAGGTAAGTGAGCTTTTTTCTTTATTTTTTTGTAATTCTTCCCCACCTCCCTGCACCACCACTAAATTTACCTAGTGGCCGCTCCTACTCCCTAGATACCGATGTCATGCAGCCTAGCAATGAGTGTGTGGTGAGAGACTGAATTGAATGCTGCTGAGAGGTCTAGGAGATTAGTGTTTCCCATTGGTCAATTGAGAGTCAAATGTCATTCGTGGCAATGATGAGGGCTGTCTTGGTACTGTGGTTGCTGCAGAGTTCCAATTAGGAGGGGTTGAGAAGGTTACAGTATTTGGAATGCTGCTTTTTTTGTTCCCTTGTTTCTCTTGTAGTGGTAACTTCACTTCATAATGCATTCATCTGTAGCTCTTGGCACTGCCATCTGGTGAACAGTGGTTTTTGTGGGCTGTATTACCATTCAATGTTTCTTTGTTACTCCACTAATATGAGGCTATGAGGCTTTGAGAAAAGGGCGTGCAGTGAATTATTCAAGCTGTCATGCATACTTGTGCTATCCATGTGTTTTCTATGTTGGTAATTTCTTATGTTTTAATTTGCTTTGCTTTTTTCTATTGCTTTGAGGCATTAGGCTACATGGCATTTTTTTATGTTAGCAGTTTTTTTAATTTCATCCTATCATTTGTATTCGTTTGTGAACGTACTGTTTTTCCATTTTTATTGTAGTGCAAAGCTTTTGATTTACCTGGTGGCAAGCACTACTTGCGGTTTCCCAAGTCCCAATCAATCAATCAGGGAGTTGTGAAGCGTGCTACTCACCTGTAAGGGTCTCAAGGCACTGCGGGGGGTGTGGGGGGTTGTGCAGCTCCGGTCAGATGAAGAGCCAGGTCTTGAGGGTCTTCTTGAAGATAGGCAGAGGGGGGTGCATCTGATGTTGATCGGGAGCTCGTTCCAGGTCTTTGCCACAATGTAGGAGAAGGCTCTTCCACCCGGGGTTTTGGCGAGGCAGAGGTCGGCGGATCAGAAGATTCTTTTGGGTGCGTGGAAGGAGATTCTTTCATAGAGATATAGTGGTCCGGTGTTGTGGAGGCATTTCTAGGCATGGGTGAGTATCTTGAAGGTTAGTCTCTTCTCGACAGGAAGCCAGTGGAGGTCTCGCAGGTGTTGGGTGATGTGTTTGTGTCAAGGGATGCCGAGGATGAGTCTGGCTGCAGTGTTCTGTATGGTCTGGAGCTTGCGGAGCAGAGATTTGTGGATCCCGGAGTAGAGGGTGTTTCCATAGTCCAGTCTGCTGGTTATGAGTGCATGGATGACGGTCTTTCTTGATACAGGGGGATCCATTTGAAGGTCTTGCGAAGGAAGCGGAGGGTGTTGAAGCAGGTGGAGGTGACAGCGTTGATGTGTCGTATCACGGTGAGGGAAGAGTCGAGTATGATGCTGATGCATGGTCCGTGGGGGTGGGGGGGCTTCTGAGGGTGGTGGGCCACTAGGCACCAGGCAACCAGGTTTTGTCCCATGCAGAGGCGGAGGGGCCGAGGACGAGGACTTCTGTCTTTTCTGAGTTAAGCTTCAGGCAACTGCTGCTCATCCAGCATGCGATGTCCTTCATTCCTTCCTGGAAGCTGAGTCTGATGGTGAGGGGGTCCTAAGTGAGGGAGAGAATGAGCTGGGTGTTGTTGGCATGGGATACTATGCTGAGTCCATGCTGTCTGGGGGTGGCAGCGAGGGGGGCCATGTAGATGTTGGAGAGCGTGGGGCTGAGCGATGATCCTTTGGGTACTCTGCAGTTGATCTCTGTGGGTTTAGAGAGGAAGGGTGGAAGTCTGATTCTTTGGGTTCTGATGGTCAGGAAGGAGTGGAGACAGTTGAAGGTTGTTCCCTGTATGCTGGCATCACGGAGTCTGGTGGTGAGAGTGCAGAGGGAAATGGTGTCGAAGGCTGCAGAGAGGTCGAGTGGGATCAGGGCTGTGGTGTGGCCTTAGTCGAGGAAGGTGGAGATGTTGTCTGTGGTGGCAAGTAGGACAGTCTCTGAGCTGTGGTTGCTGCTGAATCCGAATTGGGGGGGGGTCAAGAATGTTCCCTTCGATGAATTTCGTTAGTTGGACGTTGATGATCTTCTCTGTGACTTTGCCGTGAGAGGGAGGAGAGAGTTGGGTTGTTAGTTCTTGAGGTCCGCTGGGTCTGCTCAGGGTTTCTTGAGAAGTGTTTGACTTCTGCACATTACCAGTCATCGGGGAAAGTGCCAGCTTCGAAGCTGACATTGATGGTGCATCATAGCTCAGGTGAGATGGCAGCGGAGGCTCTGTGGAAGATGTGTGGAGGGCAGGGGTGCCTGGGGGCTCCTGAGTGAATGCCTTTCCTGGTCGATGCGGTGTCTTCAGTGTTGACTGGGGTCCCAGAGGAGATATTGGGCTGGAAGTTGTTGTTGGGTAGAGAAGTGTATTCGGTGTCCAGAATCTGTTCATTGAAGTTGTCGTAGAGGGATCTTGTTTCTAAGTGGAAGTAGGAGACAAGTTTGTTGCAGAGGTCCTTGGAGGGTGTGACGTCCGTGGATGCGCTGGGGGGCTTGGTGAATTCCTGGATGATGCTGAAGAGTTCCGTGGAGTTGCTGGCGTTGGCGTTGATTCTGTTTGAGATGAAGGTCCTTTTGATGGATCTGATGAGTTTGTGGTATGCTGTCATGGCGTTCTTTTATGTGGTGTGGTCTTCTGGAGTTTTGCTGTTGCTCCAATTCTTCTTGAGACATCTGCAGGTGTGTCTGGATTCTTGGAGGTCAGCAGTGAGCCAGGTGGCCTTCCTGGGACGCTGTCTGTCGGGGTTGCGGAGGGGGCAAGCTTGTCTGCGCAGTTGGTGATCCATCTTTGAAGTTCTTTGGCTGCGGAGTTAGCGTCGGTCGAGGTGGGGGATAGCGGATGAGGGCAGAGTTGAGGTGTTCCTCGGTGACCTTGCTCCAGTTCCTTCGCAGAGGGCGAGTTGCAGGTTGAGCCTTATAATAATGTTCAAAAGTCATGTGTCTCGTATAAGACTCTGGTGGTGCATTTATTTCTTTTGGGATCCTTCAATGATTATGTTGTTTTCAAAGAACTTTCTCCAGAAACAAAGCTGGCCTTTCTACCATTTTAGCAGTCTGTGAAATGCAGCCTTGTTGCAGTGGAGCAAGCAATGGATAGAAGAATCAGAAAATTTGAGCATATGGCTAGACTGAAAGATTAGCTATCAACAAGAGATAGAAGGAAAAGGATAAAGGAGCACTCTTGGTCCCCCAACTACTGGGTCCGGTTTATGAGGGTTGCTGCAGGTACCAAGCATGTGCCTGGCATTGAAGGCGGTGTGCCAACTTGCCACCACCCCCCTCCCGAGACCCATGCTGTGATAAACTTTTACACCGCATGTGAAATTCGGTTTCTCCAAAGAGAGCAACCCCTGAATTATAGGATTGCAATTTAAAATTTTGTTTTTTCACATTCACGTTCTCTGGTTAGGGTGGGCCTTAGCGCACCCATACCGCCGAGGTACCCCCCCTTTTGTGGTCCTGAAGAATGCCTGGTGAATAGCATGACTCAGGCAGAAACATGTCAACCCTACACCACGGTATATAACTGAACAATCTATCCAGTTTTTCATCCTGCACCTTGTTTTTAGTGTGTCTGATTGGCGAACTAATAAATCATATTTGGACACAATCTTGACACTTTTAACCATCACTTTCACTTTTTCACTCAATCACAATAAACCAACTCCGCAGTAATTCTGGCGTTGAAGCACACCGGGGAGGCACTCGGCCGCTCCTGGTGGGGCCCGATGATGAAGCATGTCACCAACTAGGTTGGTGAATGAGGGCTTTCTAAAGAATCTAGTAAGATTCTTCTTACCTGCTCTTCTCGCAAGAAGGCACACTCTTTTGTTGTTTAAGTTAGACTGAAAGATTGCCACTTTCCTAAATACATTCCTCCAACAGTCATAAAAATACTTTCCTTGTCCGAGATGTAAAGTCGGATTGCTACACTGAATGGCACGACTTGAAGAGTTTAAGGGGTGAGACAATATCAGCATTTCCAGACTAGATGACATCTGAGTGGGCACATTAAATCCTTCCAGGACCTCTAAACAGATTTTTCCCTTCATAAATCGCAATTCTTCCGATACCTCCAATGATATTCAAACAAAACATCAAGTTAACAATATTGAAGCACAGAAATAAAGATGTTTTAATATTGTGATACATAAATATCGAGATGCAGGAATATCATTTACAAACATACATTCCTCCAACAGCCATAAAAATACTTTCCTTGTCCGAGATGTAAAGTCTGTCTCTGAAGGGAAATATGAAAGGAGAGTCATATGTAATGCCCTGAGTGTTCGTCTAATCCTGTTCTATGTATGCCCACATATTCTAAACTATATCATATGCAACTGAAACAATAGGAGCAAACCTGAGAGAAAAAGGCAATAGAAGACCATAGTCTGTATTGTCTTCTGTTTTATGTTTTGACAACAGTTTGCCAATTATTTGACATGTTTTTCATGCAAACATGGTTGGTTATCCTTTTGTACAGCATGATGGGTAATATAGAATTTGGAAAACACAGCTTTTTCATGTTGAGTCTTTAGCTGAAGACTTTCTTCAGAAAATTAATTAATTTCCGTACAAGTTTTGTGATATGAAGTTTGATGGTGATGTCTGTAGGTTGGTTGGATACTGGTGTCTGTGTCTGTGTGGAACAGTTGGCTGGCAGTGTGCGTGTGTGGTGGTGGCTGGCAGTGTACGTAGTGGTTGGCTGGTGGGGTGTGTATGGGGGCCAGGATTTTTAAGGTAATATCGATGTTAAATATATCTATGTTGTTAATATCATTTACAAAAATGTTGTTGTAAGGACTATTCAGCCACATGCATCAACTGATTTAGGAATCGCAAACGGTGCGAATCGCAAAATTCGGCCGTTTGCGATTCCTAAATCACTATTTGGGATGCATCAATCAAAAACTACAAGAAATCGCTATTTTTTGCGATTTCTGAAAATGCGATTGCATTTAAGGAATCGCAATTTGCAATTCCCTAAATGCAATGCATGACACCTAAAAAAATTGCGAATTCGCAATTAGGAGGAAAAAATTACCATGAGGTTGGACCTCATGGTAATTTGCGACAAATCGGAAAAATGCAATTTTGTGCATTTTTCAAACTGACATGTTGTGCACACACATGCCCTTAGGGCATGTGTGTGCACAACATATGTGCATAGATTGATTTCAGGGGTGCAACAGGGTGTCCTTTGGACACCCCTGCACCCTTGAAATCGCAATCTCAATTTGCGATTTGTTAATTGCGAATCGCAAATTGAGATTGTCTTCCTATTAATTCCTATGGGCCTTTTGGCCCATAGGAATCAATAGGAAGGTATTCCTTAATTGCGATTCACAAATTGTGAATCGCAAATAAGGAAAAATAAGGAATCGCTAAAAAAATTGCGCATTTTTGATGCATTGCCGTTTGCGATTCCTTAATTGTGATTCCTTAATTTTCACAATTGAGGAATCGCAAACGGCAACTATGATGCATGTACCTGATTGTTTTTTAATTATCTTTAAGTATTTTATTACATATTTTAATTGTATATGTTATAATTGTTTGTATAATTATTGTTAATGTTTTTAAATCTGTTTTGTAAATTTGTAGTTTTTAAATATAATTTGTCAATTGTAATTTTAATGTTGTAGTGGGTTGTGTGGTTTGTAGGCATACAGGGAGGGTAGTAAATTAATTATAATCAATTAATAATGAATTTTAATTCTTATAAATCACTCAACTGCTAATAATGTCAAATGTGTAGTTAGTTTATTTTTTTAGTTGTAATTTTGGTGCGGGTTGTGGGATTTATAGGGTAAAAGGTGGGAAGTTAATTAATCTTAATTAATCATTTCTATTTAATATTAATTATTTAATTGATAATTAATTATGTAAAATGTGTAATTAATTTGATTTTTAAGATGTAGTTTAGGTGTGGGCTGTGGGGTTTGTAGGGGTAAAGGTTGGAAAGTTAGTTAGGTTTAATTACTTTAAAAAAATAATTAATATTAATTACTAAGTTGATAATTAGTTATGTAAATTGTGTAACTGTGATTTTTTAAAGTTATATTTAAGGTGTGGTTAATTGGGTTTGTAGGATTACAGGGTGGAAAATGAATTAACAAATAATGTATTAATACTTCATTATTAATGTATTATTGATTATTTAATTGTTCATTATGTAAATTGTGAAAATATCATATTTGATAAGCTATACTTTAGGTGTGTGTCATTTAGTTTGTGGAGAAATGGGGGGCTATTTAAGTAATAATGAATTTACAATTATTTATTTAATTTTTATTTTTTTTATTTATCAATATGTTAAATATGTTATACTTTATTTTATGTCAATTAGATTTTAATCGTTTGCTTTTATGCTTGTGGAAATATAGTGTGGTATTTTAATTAAATTGATACCATCTGTTTTAATTAATAATAATTAAGACACATTTTAATAATTATGTAATTTGTTAAAATTTTGTCAAAATGTAGACATATAATTTTTATTTTGAATTTTATATTTTGGGGTATTTAATAGAGTTGTTAAAGTAATGGTATTTGTTTGAAGTGAACTACTCTCTTTGTATTGTTGCAGAGCCTGGAATGGGAAAAGTTAATTTTACCCATTTGGTGTCCAATGCTTTGCCTACTGTTGCAGTGAATGGAGTGGGAATAGTCAATTTTACCCCTCCTGAGTCCAATGCTTTACCAGCTGTTGCACAGTTTGGAGTGGGAATAGTAACTTTTACCCCTCCTGTGTCTAACGCTTTCCATACTGTTGCACAGACTAGAGTGGGAATAGTAAATTGTATCCCTACTGAGTCTAACACGTTCCCTACTGTAGTGTGCACTGGAGTAGGAATAGTTTATTTATTATTACTAGAGTTGAATCGTTTTTTTTATTGTTTAAATATTTATATTATTATGTGCTTTGTGTATTCAACTTTGTATATTTTTATATATATAAATGTCTGTAATATTTAAGATAGCTTTAGTAAAACAACACTTATTTTTGTTTATTGTTTACTTTTTATATATAATTTAATTGGCAATATTTGTAATGTTTTTGTAGTTCATTTATTACATATTTTATTTATCTCTGTATATGTATAGAAATATATATGTATGTATATATACACACATATATATATACATATATATATATATGTACTTGTTACATTAATAAATGAAAAAACTAGAACATTATAAATTGCAAATATTTTTTAAAATAGTATTACATGATATCTGTGTATATAAACATAAACACATACATATATATGTATGTGTGTTTGTCTAAATTTTATTTTATATGTATTTTTAAATATTGCTTAAAAATATTTAATTTACATTATATAAGTGTTATATGTTAAAATATTTAAGATTTACTACTTTTAACTATATAAATGTTAAAAATAGATATTTATGTCATTTATGTCAATATGTTTTCGATATTATGGTAAAATTATAGTTTTCTCTTGATCTTTTCGCACTTACTTATATATCCATAGGAAAACAATATTTTCCTGCTCTATATTTTTGATACAATATTTCCGTTGCACAAGTTTTCTGGTTTTGATATTATTTCCGTGAACCACCTCCAACTCTGTCACACACTCTCTGGACAGAGGAAGCCTCTAGCCACACTCTTGGAACACAACCCCTTGGAAGCCCGGCTACTAATGAGCCCACTGGCCGAGTGGGGGATCTCCCAGACCAATTGAGCCCTGATATATCATTCTCCATGTACATTGGCACAACTGAGGGAGCGATAGAAGGGGTGGCTGGGCCCTTTGGGCAAGGAAGAGTGGAGGGAGGTATGTATGCAATCATGAACCTTAGCCATTTTAGCTTGGCTGCATCTTGTTCAGTTACATTACCTCCACTGCACATATTACACACTCAGGCATTTGTGGAGAGCCCACATAATCCTTGATCCATCCTGTACCAGAAGTGGGGGTGACATAGGTGATTTTTATCACATGGATTGGGCATAATCCATAATCCAGATGTACTGGCTGTCTATATTTGCTGCCATGTCAGCGGTCCTGGGCCAGTGCCATGAGGCATGACCAAGGGTTGCACTGTTGGGACTGGCGGACGACATAGGAGTCCCCAGAAAGGACCGAATCCTGGTGGGACAGGGCACAATGTTAGCAAAGAGATATGTGGCTAAACACTGGAAGTCCCTAAATGCCTCGATGATGAAAAAGTAGGGGCAGGAATGGAGAATTCTGCAAAATTGGAGGAACCGATTTATTTAGGACAAGGTTGTCCCAGGAAACACTAGAAGATGTGGGGGCGATAGTGGGAGTGTTATTGACTAGACACTACAACTGTGGGTATCTCAAGGGGTGAAGTGGGTATGATCGTGGCAATTTCCAGTATTGTACTTGAGAATTTCTGCAAAAGTGTGTAATGTTGTTATAAAAAAAAGAACATTCAGCATTTGCCAGAATGCTGCTACTAAATTGCTCTCTGCGATGGCTAGTTCTTTGGCCTTAGGTTTGTCAGCTCTAAGGGAATATTAACACCAGGCATTTCTGAAAATTAGATACCCAGTGGAGTCCAAGGTGATGTGACTTCCATGGATCCTGCTACCTTTCCCTACCCACTAAGCTGTGCAAACCCCAAATTGTGGCTTAATCCATGAATTTTCCTCACATTTCTGTGAGAGAGTGTTACAGAAGTGACAGGGATCCAGATATTTCCTACCACCCAACATTCCCACACTTATCTAGATAAAAATACTACCACAGTTGTGTGGCTCGGTCTGCCATCTACAACAGAAAAGATTAAAAATGTCATGAGGAGACATCAAATTGTCTACATTCAAACCTACCCACCCGCAGTATTTGGGCCTGGGCTCAGCTGCCACCCAAGAAAATCTACTACACCCAGGGGAGTCCAGGGTAGTCACTTGCGTAAATCCTAATACTTTTTCTTCACCATGTTGCCCTGAAAACCTCAAATCATTTGTTTAAACCTTTTATTTTCCTACTATTTCAGAGAAAGAAAGGTCTGTAAGCTGCAGGGATTCATAAACTTCCTACCACCCAGCTTTTCTATATTTCATCTCATAAAAATGGTACGCCACTTGTGTAGTTGGGCTACTGCTTGTGACTAGCACAGATCAAACCTAGGTGGTGGATGAGCCCAGGCCTAAATTCCAGAGCTACCCATATCACCAAAAGGGTTAATTTTTCTTTCAGAAAGTTTTATGTCTCCAAGCGGGGTACCAATTTTATCAGAAGACACATGGGAACAATAATAGAACACTTGGTATTACCAACTGGATTTCTTTCCATTTCAAATCTATGCCAGTGTGTAAAAAAGAACACATTTTGCAAAATTCTCTCTGAATCACATCATAATATGAGTAACCCCAAATTCAAATTCAGAGGTACACAAATAACCACAGTTCCTAAACTCACAGTCATCTGAAAATTTTTAAAATACTTATATTTCCTTTATAACCATTTTTCACTTATTACATTTTACCATATGAATTGCTGCATGGTCGCACACAGTTAAAAATCATTATACGTACCACCTCGGTTGTAGGCTCTGCATATTGTGTGTGTTTTTGCAACTAACAAACACTGTGGGCCTCATTACAATGTTGGCCGGAAACGTTCCGCCCGACACCATCTCGGATTTGGGATCAGACCGATTCACAGTCGGCAGTTCCAACCGACCCATTGCGATGCTTCCGAACATCGTTCGGAAGTACTCCCATTGACTTCTATGGGAACCTGTGTTCTGACTGACAACATAGACTCCTACAGAGAAAATGGCTGTCTGCTGAAAACCTTGCACCCTGTCGCGGGCATTCCATGGTGCCTGCCACACTGAGCATGGTTTAACAGGGGGGTCTCTTGGATACCCCCTCGAGCCCAAACTGGAAGACTCAGAATGAAGGGGGGGCTGGAAGGGGCCCACAATGTCATTTTCCAACAGCCTTTTCGTGTCGTGCAGACTGATTTGGGAAGACAGTCTGAATCCGACATCGTAATCGGTCGGTCGGAAACACCGTCCATTGACCTGTACAGATCGCTTCCAAGTCACTCAGATTCTCCGATTGCCGCTCGGGACTGATTTGAAATGACCAAACTGTTCCTCTTCAACAGCAAGCATCGTAATCAGTCAGGCGGATTGGATTTCGACTGACTTGGGCAGATGGGTTTCAACTCAGTCTAGGAGAATCTGACTGTTGGTCAGAGGCTTTCCGACCGACATCGTAATGAGACCCTATAAATTCCTGCAGCCAGAAGATACTGATGGATTAGCATGCTATGGGAAAAAAGTTTGGAAGCCAACTGGTTAACAAGACTTAAATATTTGATGATCAAGGACAGTGGTGTTAGGGGGGCCAGTACCTGAATGAAGTGTTTTATAACTTGAAAGTTAGTGCATGGAATGACACTATGAAGTATTTCGTGACTCCATGTGATAATGTGTCATACCCGAAACAAAGTCAACAATATAGCTGGTAGAAGAGTATTATCTACAAAAAAATACAAAAAAAAACGGAGAAACTAACATTTCCTGCTGATTATGCTGATAAGAACGTGGATGTAGTATGCCAATGTACATTTTTCAGAAAGTGAATTTGTTGTCCCCTAAGTAGATTTAGAAGGAACAAGGATGCTTCCAGTCATGACAAATCAGAAAGGAAATTATCGATGTCATGCAATCATGTCTTAACTTTTTTATCTGACCTAAGGTACTCAACTATGGCTCATTTTCATAATATTAGTGTTGTTCCCTTTCAAAATAAAAATTGGTTTCTGCTGTCGATAACTTCAATCACATGTCACAACCTGCACCACGTTGTCTGTGAAAACTTGAGACTTGCATGGAGCATGCCAAGGAGGAACAACTAACATGCAGCTTATTAAGTTATGCAAATAGGTAAATATTTTCACTGCCCGCATTGATGTCAAATGCTTAGCCAAAGTCTTTGAGAGTCGGGAGGGGGGAAACTGGCTCCCACTTTAATCCTTTTTAATGTTTTGTGTGACTCCACTTTCAGAGACCACATGGGATTACAGAAGTCTCACGAGAGCTCCAAAGTCCATGCTGCCATCGCGTATGCTCCGCTGTTTAAATCACATTTGAGAGCAGCAGTCTGTGCTAGGTAATCAGGTGCGGTGTGTGGAAGCGACAAACATGCGGAAAGCCAAGATCAGAAGATAGCAGAAGGAACTAGTGGCTGCATAGCAGCGGCATTCACAACATATTAGAGCATTTACCTGTTAAGGTGGCATTCTGACATCTCGAAAGAAGACTCTTGAAGGAGAACCTGTAGAAAGATAAAAAGAGACATTTAAGAAACAAATATCCAAAAAATGAGGTCAATGGTTTAATTCATGCTGGTACTGGAATCAATAGGCAATTTTTAAATGATCATTTGTACAGTCCTAATAGGAGTAAGTGGCAATATAAAGATAACTTACAGTAACAATCTAATGAGTGTATAAGGATTTCACTTAGTGACTAAAGACAACTACTTCTTTTAGTTTGGAAATCTTCTGCAGGAACATTTAAATGATAACAAATTTAAAAGTAACTGTGTGAAAATGATTTTTTGAAGGAGCAATAAACACCTCTCTTTCCCAACAGAGGTTTTTCATGATTACCTATGTGACATAAAAAAGTTATTCAATAATCATTAAGTAACCATAGTAAGCACATTTTCGAATTTAGAGTAGTAATCACAAGTTAACAGAAAGTATATCATATTAATAACAATGTCACTGCAGAGAAACATTGACATAAATCAAAGACTCCAGCCAGCTCTCAATCCAAACTGACTGACTAACAACAATGTTTCCTGTAAATAATTATGAAACCACTTTTAAGAGAGATAAAAGCCCACAAAAAAAGTGAATCAATGAGGCAACTTTATTCTCTATGCATATGGAACTAACCCGTCTGAAATAGAATATAAAACAAAAAAAGAGAGCAATAGACTTAACAGAGGTGTAACAGAGAATGTGGTGAAGCAACACATCTGGAACTGTCTTGTTTCCCTCTGTCCAATTCCCCTCTCCCCTTGGGTTTTTCAGGAAGTATGTGTACAACCAGTGGATTCTGGTATATACAAGTGGGAATTGAGCTTTAGTATTACTCCTGGTGCACCAGAACTCAAAGAACGGCTTACTGCACCTGTTTTTTGACACAACCTCACTGCAACAACTGCAGAGGGATCATTCCATGGAAGTCGAATTTATCTCCTCCTGCTTCCTGAAATTCTTGCAAGAGGATGATGGCATTGCCTATTAGCTATTTATTAGAACATTCAGTTGCAGTAATCAATCTGAAAGGTTCTCCTCACAAACTTCACGACCTTCAGTAGAGTTGGCAGATGTAAGAGTTTTTGATAAGCATAATTGGTAAAGTCATGTTTCTGAGCTGACTTATCAAAGATGAAAGAGGAAAAATACCCTCAGTTTCAGTTTTGGAATATTAGACTAACCACACAGTTGGAAATATTCACTTTTAATAGAGCTGTCCATGAGGAAGATTTTGGTTCTAAATACACATAGGGGCGGATTACGATGTTGGTTGAAAAGCCTTCAACCGATAGTCGGAAGCTTTCTGACCGCAGTCGAGCTTTCCAACTGACACGATCGGTTTGCTGTCTGACCGCCCAATTACATTGTGTGCAGTCGAACGGTCATTTCGACGTGTTCCGGACCGGCTCTCGGAGGCTTCCTGTCGGTCGGAACAGCACCTTATGCCCCTATGGACGGCATTTCTGTTGTTGGGATTACGATGTCTGTTCTGACAACCTTTCCGTGCTGGCCTTTACGCCACAGAAAGGCTGTCGGACAGTGAATTTGGGGACCTCTAGCAAGGCCCCCTTGCCTCCGCTGCCTACGGTTGGGTACCGAGGGGGTACCTAGGGTACTCACCTGTAATACCATGCACTGTGTGGCAGACACATGGGGTGCCTGCCACAGGGTGTAGGGTTTTACACGCACCCCCAATTCTCTATAGGAGCCTGTATTATGGCAGGTATACAGCCGTAATACAAGCTCTGATAGAGAAAAGTGAGTATGCGATCGAACAGTGTTCGGATGCATCGTAATCAGGCGGTCGGAACCACCGACTGGAGATCGTTTGATCCCGAGACCATGACAGTGTCAGTCGGAGACAACTCCGACCAACATCATATAGTTTTTCCTTTTTTCATAAACTCAATAGAAGAACGATAGTGAATACAAGTACCCATGAATGTGTTTGCATTTATAGAGCATATACCTAAATGGGCCGCTTAAGAGTGCTGTAGAACAAGATGGACGTAATTGGATGTTCACATTTAATTAAAATATATCTAGTTTAGCTAAAGTCCATTATGTTCTTCCTTAATAATGTTAAGGCCCTTCCCACACAGGTCTGCTCTGCGCATCAACTTTTACGCGACCTGCACATTCAATGCCTCATAAAATAATCGTATATGAACAAGTAGTTCTCAGGGATGTCATGCAACTAGTTTCTCAAAAGAAATATATCAATTGAAAAAGATGCACTCCAAACACTGAGGGAGAACAAGGATATTGTCATCAGGCCCACGGATAAAGGTGGGGCAATTGCCATACAGAATACCAGAGACTATAAAGCTGAGATCTGCACCCAACCCAGAGAAGGTGGTAGTTATTCTAAGCTTACTTCAGATCCTACTAAGGAAATCAGTAGACTGATAAAGGCGATTACCGATGTCGGCCTCCATATGGGTTTTTTGTCAGAGACTAAACATACATTTCTCAATAAAACACTACCACACCTCCCAACCATTTACACCACCCCTAAAGTTCATAAAAACCTGTCTGACACTCCTGGACACCCTATTGTGCCCAGCTGCTGCTCCATCCTGGCACCTATATGTAAATACATTGACTTATTTTTTAAACCCTGTGAGGTGTCTGTCAAAATCTACTTAAGAGAGACAATAGAAACCATTAGGTTGGTTGGCTAACTAGCATTTAATCCAACACAACAGCTACTGGTCATCATGGACATTGAGTCTTTATATGCAAGTATCCCTCAAAGACGGGCTTTAGAAGTCATAAGGACTGTCCTTGGCAACAGACCCCAACTGGTCCAAGTCCCCACCGATTTCATTTTAAATCTATTAGAGATCGCTATGATGAAGAACTTTTTCCTCTTTAAGGGTGAATTCTTTCTACAAACCAAAGGTGTTGCGATGGGGGCTAGCTTTGCAGCCAACCTGGCCATATTGAATATGGACAATTATGTGACAAACTACATCTTCAATAATGGAAATCCATATCAGAACAACATGGCATTCTGGAAGCGTTATATTGATGATATTCTTGTGATCTGGACAGGTACCGAGGGTGATCTTCAATGCTTCCATGGCTGGTTGAATGACTGATCACAGGATATTCAATTTACACATCAACACAGCTTCAGCTGTATAGACTTTCTATATTTCTCCATTAAAGTGGACGAGGGTCTTCTTTACACTACTCTATTTAGAAAAAGTAGTGAATGGAATACCTTACTGCGATATACTGTCACCACCATGGAAACCTTAGAGATAATTTACCATACGGACAATTTCTCAGAATACGAAGTAATTGCTCACGTAAGACTGACTACCTTAATGAATCAGACAATCTACACAACAGACTGTTAGCAAGAGTTTATCCTAAAAGTCTACTTAAAAAAGCTCGCAAGAGGGCATGGTTTAACCCTCAAGACACTTTATTGGAGCCTAAACCCTCTTCAACTAAGATGAATAAAAGGATGATGTGCGTCACAACATTTAATACACGCAACAATGAGATCAGACACATCATCAACCGTCACTGGAATTTAATCTTGGATGAGATAGACATAAAGGAACTGCCGATGCACACCTTCAGGAAGGGTTAAAACATTATAGACTATGTAGTCTGCTCTCTACTTGCAACACCTACATAACCCTCCCTTCAATCTATATGGAGCTTGCCCACTATCACCAGACACCACAAATGTGCATATTGCAAAGCATGTGACTTCACGGTTGAAACCAATACTTTCAGCCATGACTGCCTCAACTTTGACCTTAAGAAACATACCAATTGCAACAGTACAGATGTGATGTATGCCATCAAATGTCCCTGTGGTCTACTATACATTGGACAGATACTTCAAAAAGTAAAAACACGCATACTACAGCATTGTAGTTGTATCAGATGTAAGGTTCAAGGAGCTCCACTAGTTGAACATATCCTCACACTCGATCATCCAGTGAATAGTTTGACATGGGTTGTCCTTGAAAAGGTGTCCCTAGGCGCCAGGGACAGGGACATAACAGATATCCTAAACGAGCGGGAATGTAAATGGAGCCATATGTTCGATACTGTCAACCAAAGTTTAAATGAATATGAGGAAATCTGCAGACAAATATTGTTATTCTACTCTAATTGATTCCCTTCTCCTTACTGAGACAAAGTTCCTACAATTGCAGCAGACCTAGACTCTCCTTTGGCCTTGATTGCATCCCTACATAAGTGTATACATGTATAATAACAATGTCCCCCCCTTTTGTTCCCTGTGATTCCATTTTGACCTGATTTGAACTGGTTCTCCATGTAAATCCCTGTATGAGAGTGAGTCCCCCCCTTCGTACAGGACACGTGTTTGTAATTGTCTTAGCTTACTATGATGTTTTGAACTACTTTATACTTTTCCTTATGTAAACTCTTTACGTTTATATGGATCCATGTTGTACCTGACACACCATTGCACCAGACTGCATTTCTGTACACAATAGTATGTGTTGTATCCCTTGTGTCTCAACGTATACATATGTAATTTCTTTAGGTGAAGATGTGTTCCCCGCTGTACAGGACAAATCATTGTAACAAACTGCATCTGGTTATTATTGTGTATGTAATGTACCCCTTGCATTTCAATGTACATATATATATGTGTGTATATATATATATATATATATATATATATATATATATATATATATATATATATATATATATATATATATATATATATATATATATATATGCGCTCCAAGTTGCCCACACAGTTTGAACAGCACACTAACACAGTTGAAAGGTGGCAAACCTTTTATTTTCAGGGTACCAGCAGGCTCTGGTGGCAGTTTCAATCAGACAGTCACTGGTGCGAGAGCCTGACGCAATTCAAAATTTTCTTCCTCAGAGGCAGTCGCTGGGTGAATGCGTGCTCCAGGACTCTTTACATAGCTCTGTAATCCCGCCCCTTGATGGGCCTGTCCAATGACAGCACTGCACTATGGGAAATGTAGTCCAGGTATTTTAACCTTGGATGGTAGCACTAATTTCTGTCCGAAAATTTAAAAGCCCTGGATGGGCCACCACCAGCAGTGTCCACTTTTGATCCTACAGCCGTGTTCCACATGTCGGCCCCGCATTATTCGAAGCCGTGTGGCCCCCAAAGTACCGGGTTGGTGCAAGTTCGGCGGCTTGGGCAGCCGCCCAAAATATACGCTCCAAGTTGCCCACACAGTTTGGACAGCACACTAACACAGTTGAAAGGTGGCAAACCTTGTATTTTCAGGGTACAAGCAGGCTCTGGTGGCAGTTTCAATCAGACAGTTACTGGTGCGAGAGCCTGACGCGTTTCGAAATTTTCTTCCTCAGAGGCAGTCGCTGGCTGAATGCGTGCTCCTGGACTCTTTCCATAGCGCTGTAATCCCGCCCCTTGATGTGCTTGTCCAATGACAGCACTGCACTATGGGAAATGTAGTCCAGGTATCCTAACCTTGGATGGTAGCACTAATTTCTGTCCCAAAATGTAAAAGCCCTGGATGGGCCACCGCCAGCAGTGTCCACTATTGATCCCAGAGCCGTGTTCCACATGTCGGCCACCCATTATTCGAAGTCGCGTGGCCCCCCAAAGTACCGGGGTGGTGCAAGTTCGGCGGCTTGTGCAGCCGCCCAAAATATACGCTCCAAGTTGCCCACACAGTTTCAACAGCACACTATCACAGTTGAAAGGTGGCAAACCTTTTATTTTCAGGGTACAAGCAGGCTCTGGTGGCAGTTTCAATCAGACAGTCACTGGTGCGAGAGCCTGACGTGTTTCGAACCTTGGCACTGAAGAAAGGCGAATGCCTGAAACGCGTCTGCCTAGCGTTTCGCTGCTGTAAATACTTGTGCTGTGCGCTGATGGAAACTGGCAATTAAAAGTCTCTCACCTCACCGAGCATGTGTCGGCCCCTTCTGTCAGAGGAGAAGAGGATTGGTTTTGGTGTTTAGCTCGGGATTGCAAGCACTGAGCACCGGCACGCCCTCTCGTTTAGGAGCTTCGTGACAGCTTGCGAAAGTTTATGGTGATGTACTAAAATACAGCGCGACGCCCCCCTGGCAGGAAAGAACATCCACTGTGATCGTAATCACTGTTGGGGAGAGAGGAACCCGAATGGTTTGGGAATAAGGTGTGTGTTTTAGAGACTTTCCAACAATGCCTCCCAGTGAAGCTGTCCTGCGAGTTCTGTGTCCGTGGCCAGTAAGATGGGGCACCACATGGTGTTCGGGAGCCTAATCACTGTATTAGGTTCCTGCAGCGGAATCTACAAAACCCGGAGTGGACAGGATCAGGGACTTGCGCTTTTTACAACCAAGAGCAGGGGGCGTTTCCAACTGACTCCGATGGGAGTGGACTATCACATATTTAAAAGAGGCCCCCAGGTGCAATGTGAACACGGAAGTGAAATGGGCACTGAAGAAAGGCGAATGCCTGAAACGCGTCTGCCTAGCGTTTCGCTGCTGTAAATACTTGTGTTATGTTATGTTATGTTAATTTCGATTTATATAGCGCCAAATCACCGACAGGTCTCTTAGCGCTTGCTTTGGGAACCCGTCCTGGCTTTCCCTGCGAGATTACCCCTACTGGGCATCCCCAAGGTGAAGACCAGGCATCCTGCCGTGGGGGGGCCGTAGTGGAGATTAAGCAAGCTATTGCCCAGAGCTGCAGAGTGTGAACCCATGATTCGAGTAGGCCCCGAGGCGAGAATTATTGAGTCCATGGACATTTTGGGCTCAAGACCCTACCGCGTCGGGAATTGAACCCTGGTCCCGGGCTGACCTCTGCATCAGGGTCTGCCTCCTCTAACCAGTGAGCCACACTTCTGTTGTGCTCTGATGGAAACTGGCAATTAAAAGTCTCTCACCTCACCGAGCATGTGTCGGCACCTTCTGTCAGAGGAGAAGAGGATTGGTTTTGATATATATATATATATATATATATATTCACTGAAAAAACCATAGGTTATAGACCATATATAGTTAGGAATTAGCATTTACAAAACCTTGAAAATTCACTGAAAAAACCATAGGTTATAGACCATATATCGTTAGGAATTAGCATTTAAAAAACCTTATTTTACCCACACAAAACCATTGAAATTCCATATATAGTTAGTTGCACTAACTATATATCGCGCACCCGCAATCCACTGCTGATGATGTCACATATTACATCATTCATGACATGGTCAGTGACATCACTGATGACATCACTGATGACATCTCAAATGACATCACTGATGACAACATCCAGTGATTATGTGTTTCTGTAAAGTTTAAATATGTTTTACATATTGAAGAATGAGTGGATGTATAAGTGTCTCAATGAAGGTTTTAGTAGGTGCGTGATTGACTGTATGAGTGAGTGATTAAATGCGTCTTACTAAATGCACGGGTTAGTGACTAAACTGTCTGAAAGTGTGCATCAGCATGTCTGTTGTTGTGCAAGCTGCTGCATGTGTTGATCAGTAGCTATATAAGTAGCTATATGGGTTATTGATTGGTTGCACAAGTATTTGTATGGGAGACTGAGTGTGTGTATGACTGGCTGGGAGGTGTGTGACTCTGTGCAGATCAATGTGTACTTGTATCAGTGATTCTATAAGAGAGTAAGTATGTGTTAGTATATGTTTTAAAATGTAAGGTACTCTATGTTTAACTGTGTAGATTAGAAAATGGAACTGTGATTGATTCTTTACAGGACTGACTAGGTGTGTGAGTAACTCCATGGATGAGTGGCAGAGTGTGAGTGTCTGTATAGGTGTATGAGTGCATATGATAGTGTTGTAAAGATGAGTGATTGTATGTATGAATGATTGTATGGGTGAATGAGCGAATGTGTGTGTAGACGTAGGAATCAGTGAGTGGGTATGTAGTAACTAGTATTGGTGTGTCAATGGTTTCAAAAATTATACTCTGTATTTAACACTGGGTGTAACAGAGGTTATATTAAAGTGTGAGGAGATGCATTGTATTGTCACATTAATGATATCATCATTGATGTGACCATTGATGTCAAATGAGATATCATCAGTGATGTCATTTGAGATGTCATCAGTGATGTCATCAGTGATGTCACTGACCATGTCATGAATGATGTAATATGTGACATCATCAGCAGTGGATTACGGGTGCGCGATATATAGTTAGTGCAACTAACTATATATGGAATTTCAATGGTTTTGTGTGAGTAAAATAAGGTTTTTTAAATGCTAATTCCTAACTATATATGGTCTATAACCTATGGTTTTTTCAGTGAATTTTCAAGGTTTTGTAAATGCTAATTCCTAACTATATATGGTCTATAACCTATGGTTTTTTCTGTGAATTTCATTGGTTTTTTAACAGCTAATATCTGTAGCTGTAAAATGTATTCTTCTTTAAATCCAAAAATATATTTTATATGTTTATGAATAATTTTTTTTTTTAAATATTTTTTTTTCTTCGTTCCCGCTTCGCGAATCGGGAAGCTTCCCGTTAGCTGACCTTGATGCCGCGAAATAGACCGCGAGCCGGTAAACGTTTCTTTACCGCAACTGCCGCGTTAGAAAACAACATCGTGACGCCTCCCGTCCGCATGACGTTTCGCGTTGTCGCGTGATACGTCATATGACGTGCTACGTTAGCGAACTCGTACGCTTACCGAGTCGCAAAGCACAGGTTTCTGGAAGCAAACCGGGAGGCCCTGCAAAGCGCGTAACGTAAACACAGCAGGTCATGTGACTTGGTAATAACACTTTTCATTGGTTCATTTCACTTTCGGTTTCCTAATGATGTAAGACTAGGTCATATGATCTAAAATGAACACTTTTCATTGGTTGAGAACTATTTTTTTTCCCAAATGGTGAAAATCCCTCCTTCTTTCCTCACTCTGACTTTCATCATTGTGAGAGAAAGACCCTTTGTTACCAGTGAGCAATGGCTTCTTTACTAGCTTCAGCTGGTGCTTCCCCACCACCTCCACCACATCCAAGGAAGAGTGGACCACCTGCTAAAGTTATAATTCAGCAAGAAGAGGAAGAAGAGGAACAGGACGACCTAGATAATCTCCCTATTATGGCCAGAAGATCTGTTGTACCGGAAGTAACGGGACCAGAGGGCAGGGAGATGGTGCCAAATATACAAACGAGATTTCGTGAAGTAAAACAAGTCTGCGTACATTGCAGTGGAATCATTTGCTACGCAGAAAGTAGCATCACTCTGATCAACAGAGCTATTAACAATCATGCTCATGTTTGTCCGAAACTCCCCAAACAATAAATTCTTTTTTTTGTTTTCTTCCTCCTGTTGAGCCCTTTACAATGAATCGTTTTCGTTGCCCCCTCCGAAAAAAAAACAAAAAAAATATAAAACTGTTCAGAAAAATTCAAAAAAAGTAAAAAAAATGTTCAGAAAAATAATAAAAAAAATATAAAACAACAAAAACAATTAAAAAAAAAGTTCTTTTCAGAACTACCTCCCCGTTATAAAAAAATTGGTACAATATTTGCAACTGTGCCAACCTCTATTTCTCTTAGTTCGCTTCCCAGTTCGCTCCCCGGTACGCGAACCGGAAGCGAACCAAAAAAATTTTTTTATAAAAAAGAACAGTAAGTATAAGGGAAGGAAACAGACAGTTATGTTAAAAGAAAGACAGCTATAGGGGAGTAAACTAGAGATACTATTACCCGTAATCCACTGCTGATGATGTCACATATTACATCATTCATGACATGCTCAGTGACATCATCAGCAGAGGATTGCGGGTAACAGTATCCCTAGTTTATTCCCTATAGCTGTGTTTCTTTTAACATAACTGTCTGTTTCCTTCCCTTATACTTACTGTTCTTTTAAAAAAAAATTTTTTAGATCTGTCAGAAACAGTGAAAGTAATGAAATATAAAAGACTACGTAGAATATGAGCACTGTATGCAACAACTTTGACACTGACAGAAGCCTCACCTTCTCCATGCCTCCTACACAGTTCTACATGTACATCATAAATGCAAACAGAACAGAATTAATTATACATGTTAAATGGTTTATTTTTGCTGTTCTCAGAATGTATCAAATTTCACTAAAACAGTGACTTGAAGGTATTCATCATATAACAGCGGGGAAAAAAAAACACAATCAAAATGATTGTGTTTAAAAAACCCATACATTACAAATCAGAATTCAGAACTCCTTAAAGTTAACTTACTTTCCATGACGGCCAAGGATGTCCTATGAACAGCTTACACTCTGTTGTGCTGTTATTACTTTCAACCCGCCACTTTCTGAAAGAAAACCTCCATCGTTTTCAAAAACATGTTACATACAATAAATGACTTCTCGCTCTCTACCACACGATTCCACAAGGCCAAATCGTGTCAGAGCCATGTATAACTCTTGGATTTCTTGTAAGCCAATCCCGTCTTTTCGCATTTCCGCAACTTTCAGAATTAAAATGTTGAAGATCATTTACACAATCCTGGACTAGTAATATCTTCCCCTTCTTGCTCAATCATGTTCTACATTTCCTATCACACTGATACTGCTTACTATGAAGCAGACTTACACTACCTTTATGACTAGTACAATTATTTAATTCTCTACATCACTTTTAATCACAAAGCAATGTAAAACAGTAGACAGCATTGCAGACTTACATTCCCTCTACTCCATGTTTTGATTCGCTGCTTCAATTAGCTTATAAAAAGAAATAGTTTTTCTGAACTCATTCAAAGTGCACGTATTTCTCAATAACGTCCAGTGTTATGGTAAAAAGTTATGTCTCTGTACTACACTTATCCTCAAGGCCAAATAGTGTAGGAGCCATAAGAACTTCTTGAAATTCCTCAGAGCACATCCCGAGATTCTTTCCCTAAAATTTTGGTTTTAAAAACACCAGGTAAGAGTTTTTAAGGTCATATGGCAATTTTTTTTTGAAAATTAAAACAGAATCATTGCAGAATGACCAGCCATTTCTACACTTTAAATAAGCTGTATAATGTCCTGATGTTATTGAAGGACCATCATGATATATAATTGCTACAGTTACAAAAGTCCTTCCTGATATTGACAACTGTGAAGCCACAAAATTTTTAATTAAAGTTGTCAATTTTGTTCCATCAGGCCTACATCGTTGGAACATTAAAATGACATACTGGCCATATGTTCGTATAAATAAAGTGGACATCATTTCAGATTTACATTGGCTACACTCCATGTTGTGATCAGCTGCTTTTACTAGCTTATTAAAAGAGACTGATTTACTGTCTGGCAAAGTTAAATATATAAATCTTTCTGAGTCTACACTAGTAGTAGCTGATACCCTACAGTTCTCGCAGTCATGCTGCCATTGATAAGAAAGCCCAAACAGGTGATCTACATCTACACCTTCATCATGCAATACATCAAGCATATACATTAAAAACTCCTGACAATCTTGCTGACTATTTTGAGAGAATTGTGTTTGGCCTGAACATCTGTCTAACAGATTTCGAATTTCAGACACACTTTCTATGTTTGTTCTATCAGTGCTACATTTCTCTAACACAGAATTTAACAAACTGCAAAATCTTTGATCCGAATTGACCACAATCTGTTCTTTTAAAGTTTCTAGAGAAAAGACAACATTAACCACTACATTAGCATAGCAGTTGACACCAGAACTGTTTTCAAATTGAAAACCAACAACATCTTCAACAGAATCCTTTTTGTTTCTGCTTATAATTTCAGGTTCATCAACTTTTCGTCTTTTTGCTACAACCTCCCCAGTATTGGTCACATTTCTTCGTTTCCGGCCTACCACACGTTTCTCAAACAAAGGATACTGAGGCAAATGTGGCGCATACTCTCTTCTCAACCTATTGTATTCCTTAACACAATCTAGATCCGCACAAATGTTTGTGACATCACACTCAATCAAGTACAATCCCGATAAAGTCCTAACTCGTGACAATGCCACATATGCCATACCCTCCTTGAACACAGAACTGCCAATATTCACCAATGCACAGTCTACACTTAAACCTTGCGATTTATGGATTGTCACCGCATATGCCAAGCAAACAGGAAACTGCTTACGACGAACATATAAGTCTTTTACAAGCAAAAATCTAGCAGAACAACGAGCAATTAGCTGTACTTCCTCAATGCCATCAAATTTAATTTTTAAAAATTCAATTCCATCTCTATTTCTGTATTTCACAAAATCAACAACATTACCCATTGATCCATTTACCAGACCTCTTTCAACATGTAAATTCCTTCTTAAAATTATACGGCAGTTCAAGCACACATTCAGAGTCTTTTCAAAACCCGCAGTTTTAGATATACTCTTCTCTAATGAATCCAATTTTGTTTTCAGATTCTCAGACAAAATAATTGTTGATCCCATATGCTCTACTCTGTCAATAGCTTCCAATTTCACAATCTCTTGCTTTTCTAAATGCAACATTTTGTTGTTGAATTTGGCACATTCTGCAAGAGTTGGCATCAAACATATTCCAGATTTTTTCTCAGTAACTTTCTGAAAAATATTCTCAGGCACAACATCTTCGTCTGGATATAAATTTGTCAGTAATCGTGCATGTAAAGCTTCTTTCCCATGCTCGGTCACTTTTCCAATTCTAACATCTTGTAGAATAGTCTTGTAAACTTCATCCTTTGCCTGACGCATATTTTCATGCAGTTCAGCATAATTGAAGTTTAACCATATATTGACGTTGCCAATACTCCCTAAGCACTTCCTGGTATCTTCATGCGTGAGCATTTTGAACACAGGTTGCCCTTTCACTGGTGTCAGCTGCAGAAGATCTCCAAAAACAATGATGTGTTTGCCACCAAATAACACATCATACTCTGTTTTGAGAACTTCTTGCATTCTCAAATGCACAAAGGCAAGCATAACATTGGAAACCATGCCTACTTCGTCAATGATAAGAAGTTTCATTTTCCTCAAGACTCTTGAAACTTCAAAACAAGCATCTCCAGATAGCTTGTGATATTCTAATTTGTTGTCATGCTCCACTGGCAGCATCAGTAAACGATGTAAAGTAATCCCTTTAATGTTATGTGCTGCCAGTCCAGTTGGAGCGGTGACAACACAAGACAGCGATGACTCTGTCCTTTCCTGCAAATAACATGAAATTGCTTTAATAAGGAAACTTTTTCCAGTTCCCGCTTCTCCACTCACGTACAGTCGGACAGGCTTCAACGACGTACATGAGCACTCTTTCTTATCATGACTTAATCCATGATCAATTTGCATGGTAAGTTCGTCATATATTTTCCTCTGCTCAACGTTGAGTTGTCTTTCCAACTCTTCTAAGTTAACCGCATCCTCCTGAGCATGTGCCATGGCTCTTTCCACTTCATTCATAGCAGTGGCAGCTTCATTTTCGATAAGAGGTCCTCCTAGTGGATCCTGACTCAATGAAGCAGAACTCTGACTGTCCTGAGAACTGTCTCTGGCAATCTCGGCTGCAATCGTTGCTTCCTGCTCAATTTCCACATTCAACATTTCTACATATTTGGGAAAAGCAGGACATTCTATGGTCTCCTTGGCAGCATTGAAAGAGTCTTCGTAACAGAGGAAATCTCCAAGCAGTTCCTCTTCTGCACGCCAAGGCTTAAAAAGTTGCAAAAGTGCTAAATAGAAAAACTCCTTTTTTTCAGGAGATTCGCCACTCAATTTTCGATGGTTTATCAAGTGGCATTTTCTTTGCTTGACCAGACATCCCTCACTTCCTATTACAGCATACACTCCTTTCTCAGTATCTTCTTTGATGTTCCTCTTGAATATGTAATTTTGCAGAACCTCATACAGACAAACATTCTCGAGGTGACTGCTTCGATTTGGATAATATGTATCCAACATGTTGCTCTTCAAAATGTCGGTACTGTTTGGCTCCTTTTCCGCCAAATACTCAATTTCCCGCACAGGTTTCAGAACTCGATTACGCGTTGCAGCAAGACCAACACTCGCCCAAACGATACTCCTGGACTTGGCATAGAGACTTGCTGAAGACAACCGGTCAGAACATTCGTAAGCTCCGATTTCTCGATGCGACAACATCTTCAGACTGAAACTGTACAACTTCTTGCTGAGGCTCTTTTCATGGGAAATGTCCTCCCACATATCCTTCAATTCTGTCTTCTCTTTTTTGGTGATGTAAGATGTCACATACCTAGCCACAGCCATACAGTTATCAGCCACAAACTGTATATCCATGTTAGCATTCCACATGGACAAAATCACCGGGTTGTAGTCGTTGATGTACTTAGACTCTTCGTTCCTCTTCAAATTGTATGTGTTTTTAGGTGATTTCTTCATCACATTATGTCGCAGCGAAGACATCAAACTGTTCACTCTTCCTTTAGAAATCACCGATCGTGGAAAGCCGAAACGACATTTGGTGTAGAACTTGTCTTTGTTCCGGAATTTACGACGACAGTACTTTCCACATCGATGGCTTTGGAAACGTAGAACTTTTTCTCTTAGGCTTTTTTTCTCCTTTGCGTTTGGAACAGCACACGTAGAATACTGTTCTATGAAACTCATCACTGAGTCGTCTGCATCCGTTCCAAATTTAGGTGCATCCTTGATCCACAGCAACATATGTATATGAGGAGCACCTCTTGCTTGGTACTCCTTCCTCCAGAAGAAATCCAACACCTCTCCAAGAGGTGGATTCTTCTTATTCATGATGAAAGACATCATACCTTCAAATCTATGATTGAAGTACCTACATACATTGACTGGATCCAAAGAGCACAGTTCTCCGGGTGTCTTGAATTCGATGTTTTCTACGTTAGCATTTGCCTCTCGTAGAAATTCAAGTAAGTCTTCCCAGCCATACTCAGCACAGCTCAAAGTGAGGAACCATGTGGGAGTTCCTAAGTTCCTCAGCATACATTTTAAATCACCATGACGACGGTACCAGTACTCATTAGTACCACGCTGACACGCCATGAGATTAATCAGGTGAGAATCCAAAATACTGTCTTGGACATTGACTTTATCCATAAAGTCACTTGCCGAGATGTTTTGCATGTGTATACCACTTTTCAAGATGTGGTTCACTGCATATGACAGTCCAGACAGATCGCTTTCAAACAGGAGATGAAACAAATAAGGAAGGCATTGTCGAAACCTAGGATCTCCTGCATACAATCGCAAAGTCCGGTATTCAGAAGCAGGAATTTGATGAGGTCGCTCATCATATCTTCCTCCCTGACCTGTTGGAAAAAGCTGTGGGAAACACCGAGCTTCCAAACTTTCCTCCCAAACACTAATGGGACTCCCTTTCGCTTGTTTCATTTGAAACAACTCAATAGCATTCCCCATGACTTCCTTGGAATGCAAAGGATGAACACTATAATGTTCATATATTTCTTCACTAGTACAGGGTTCTACTTTCTCAATTTGACCAGCACACAAATCGCTATCCTCTTCCTCACTTACTTCCTCTTCTGCAACATATACATTTTTATAGTATTTATTATATTTTTTCAAATACAATGTTGCCCTTTTGACTTTCCTAACATCTACTAAATCTTGCCATATTTTCTTATTCTTTGTCGGAACCCCATTAACTAAGATAACCAGAGGTTCCTCTTCCACTTTTTCTACTCCAATTGTGTTAATGTTTTTCTTCAAATCTAGAGGCAAATAAACAACTCTTCCCTTTAATCCTCTCTGTAAATCTGATGGAGGCAATTTCCCTGTCTTTGGCTCCATTCTTACAATAGCCTGAAAGGGATGGATACTTTGAATCAAAATAGATTCATAAGTATTTAAATCCTTCAATTCAGAAGGAATTTCAACCAATTCCAGATTATTATGAACTGCTCTAGCAGGCATCTGGTTTTGATTTAATTTGTTACAACAATAAGTACACACACGTTGATCCAATCCCAAATCAAAACAATTTTCTACCATCAAGTATGTTGTAAAATCCTTCCATTCACTATTATTTTCCCTTTCACTTTTTCCATATAAATCCACTAACTTAGTCTGATTCTTATAATAAGTGCGTCGACAACACACACAAGTGAAATTTGGCCTCTCACTTGATTTCACCTCAAACGTCGCAATTTCCCTCTGGAAATTATCTGTACTGGAAACCTGTACACTATCTTCCACATTACTCTCTTCTTCTTGGTCAATTTCAACATTCTCCTCTTTACTTCCAAAGTAACAAAACTCAATTTCTTCACATATATTTTTCACATCTATTTCAGAACCATGCAAAAGAGCAGCGCATAATTGTTTTAGCATAATTGCTGGACTCTTAGCATAATACAACATTCTAACTAATTTCCTCACTTTATTATGATGCACTGCTAGCATCCTGAAATGATGAAAAACACTCTGGCATACTCTCCTGGAAAGACAAGCCAGTGAATGACCATGCAAACCTATCACTTCTCTCACTCTGCAAGGATCTAATTCTTGCAACAACTTCATTTTCTGCTTCAAACTTTTCTTACTAAATGACCGTATAAAATCACAAAGCAAATTGATGGAATCCTGTCGTACACTGCAAATACTACTACACTTCCAGGTGTACACAGGACCCTTAGGACGTCTCCCTAAAACCTCATTACCTAACACCTCTTCTATCTCTGTTCTCACAAGTTTTTCTTTTTCAACTGGACAACCATCTTTCACTTCATAAGCTCGACCACTGGTGTCAACTGCATGCACCAAATCATTATCCTGGAAATAACTCTCCTCATTAAAAAATGCCTCAGAGCTTGAACTATGCATCCATTCTCCAGAAAAAACTTCACAAAAATTACTACGATTAACTATTCTCTTCCATCTACTATTTCTTTTGAAATCATAAATTACCTTGTTTAGCTTCCTAATTCTATTGATTGTCAAAATAAATAACTTACGTTTAATTTCAAAGGCCTGATCAATAACTTTCTCAACTATTTTTTTTCTCTTATAAAAAACCACTTTCTGCTGACCTTTCTTAATATTTTTTAACAAATTCCCAATTATCCTGTTGCGGAACATTCGTTTACGAATATCCCTAAACTATTGTTTCCTTCTACTTTCATGCATAGAGTTATCTCTTACTCTAGCAGTAACATTTCTCATTGGCCTTTCCTTACCATTTGAATTCGGTCTCCTTTTCTGGAGTGAAACATTTTCTGTAGTAATATTTTTTTTACTACACATATTTCTTATGACTGTTTTTCGACTCTTACCCGGTGCTTTCTTGGTGACTTGACAAATCTTTTTGTTAGAGGACTGCTGCAATATTCCATGCTCCTGCTGTCTTTGACGTTTTCCAGCCTTTCTTACTCTTTCTTTGCTAGGCATCCTAAAATCTTGAAATAATGTGCAGTTGAATCTGTGGTAAAATATAATACAAAATGTTATTAACCACTATTACCCAACAGTAAATTAATAACAGTCATCAAAAACTTAACACACTACTTAAGTATATAATATACTGAAGCCTATCTTCAATTTTTCACTGAACAGGACTCATCTCTTCTTAACCTTGGATAAACCTCACCTACTCTGTGTCCCCTGCACATAATTAAATGTAAAGGGGCAGATTTATATTAACTAGCACATCCCCAGGGATGCACCAGTTAACGTGCACCGCTGCTCTGCCACCCACGGTGTGCCGCATTTACAATCAGATAGGACAAAGCTACATCAAAACCCTGCGCCTGCTTGAAGCAGGCATAGATCTTGACGCAGGTAGGCTGAAAGCTAAAGCAACAACTAAGTGTCGTGTGCAGAAGTTACAAAAAAGGAAAAATGGCGTTTAAACCAGTAATGAGACCATGCTAACGTAATACAGAGTAAAAATATCCAGGATCTACATCAGTTTGGGGTTCACGAACCTGGCAGGTACAAGGCACTGAGGCTTTCCACCGTGCATGTCTCATCCCAAAACATATGTTGTTTGTGAATGAAACAATTTCCCAGACCAAATGCTTTGGATTGGCTACTTCTAAAAAATTAAACACCCCTACTATCCCGGAGTTAGAGGAATACGATGGTTGGAGTAATTTTACTCGTTGTCTATTAAAGATTTACAGGCCCTACTCCGTAATTCTTCCTTTAACATTTCCAGTATAAATCCAAAAGGTTGACTGCTTTGGCAACGTGCCTTATCCACGGTTTAATAACGCTGCCTTTTGCTTTATATAAGTTTTCAAATTGTATGAAATATATACCAATAGGTCGTTATTAACCTTTAGGTAGTGGTTTTCTTCATCAAGTCTGGTCGCTTCCATACACATACAGATTTTCAAAGATGATCAAGAACTTTATCTGAATGGAGAGGAATGCACTGAGACGCCAGATCATTCACTAATGTGTAGGCACAGACAGTTACACGGTTCATGCAACAAACACCGACCAAATATGGCTTGCGTGTTGCAAGGCACGCCAGTTCCTGCTATCATCCCCACGTTCAAGTTCTTGGAAAATGGTAGTTATTTGATGCTCAATAATGAAGATTGTTCTGGGTTAATTAAAAGTATTCATTTTATCGTAACAGTAAATGAACGGGTTATTTGCTGCAGAAATGTTCTATTTCCTCCCACACATGAACATAGGGAGTTTTCAATCTGGCCACAAATACCAACCTTGGGAGCACATTTCAACAGCATGGCAAGAATAAGAGCTCTTTTGTCTCAGAGAGAGGTGGCCTTGAGTTCGGCCCGTGAAACTTTCGTGCTTCACATAGCGAACACCCGTACAGAGGTGCAGACCCTTTTAAATACAGATTCGACTTTGCATTTCAGCAAGATTACCCATTCATTTCCATGCAGCAGGAGGCCCATAGGAATGAAGGTGCAATTTGCGATTAGCAATTACCTCATCGCAAATTACGAATTTTTCCGACGGTGCAGGGGTATCTCAAGAACACCCTGCTGCACCCCTGAAAAAAAAATTTGGGGTCATATGGCGCACATAAATTTTGAAAACATTCCTTTACCTCAAAAACGATTTTCAACTCATAATTTGAAAACACTGCACATGGGGAAATGACTTAAAATGTCCTTAAGACACATAAAAGCATTTTTTGATTGCCTTTGCAGCATGTTTCAGTCACCTTTAACATGCCTATGTAACGGAAACATTCAAAATCTAAATTTGCCATGCACAGGTGGGAGCATATTTACAAGCAATTTGCTCCACAGACAAACTTCTTACATTGAAATGGGAAAGACTCTCAATTACCTTATAAAGAAGCAGACACCATTATGTCCTTCTCATCAATATTAAAACCATTGCTTTTTCTCAAAAACGATTTACAAGTCATAATTTGAAAACACTCCACAGCTCCTATGCACATAAAAGCCCTGTCAGTACTAATACTTCACATTTTCTCCAATTACAATTTCTCAAACAAACAAAATCTATTTGTGAAACACTTGAGACAAAGCAACATTTGAAAAACACAACTTTCTTCATAATTTTCTCCTTAAAGCACACTATTTTCTATCTAAATTAAAGAAATTTTTTCTCACCTTAGCAAGTACTTTGAGTTTCAAAACAGTCTCAGAAACACACCAATTTGTCTTCAGCAGAGCAAAAGGTATGCACTCCAGAGTCTGCAGCTATCAAAAGCACAGAAATGCTGTAATTCCTCACACAGATCTCTCATGTCACCCAATCAAAACTCTTCCCTCACTTTTTTTCAAAGCAAAACCCTTCCCCCCTCTGCCCCCTCTCTGCTTTTTCTGCATAGCAACCACCTCTTGCAAGACCTCTCACACAACAATGTTGCAATTGAACTCTGAACTCTCAGTGCACCTGCATATCCAAAGCATTCTTTCATTTAATGATTTTTTCTTCGCCACTCAAAATACATCTTTCAACGAACTCATCCATGCACACTAACTTTCTGTTTTCAGCAATCAAAATCCACCAATCACTCTTACTGCTTCATTAACACAGAAACTCCTCAGTTTTTTTCATTTTACACTCTCATTTTTTCAACTGCCATTTCATTGCCACACTTCATCTGACTGCAGGAGAACCTTCTCTCGCCATGTTTTCTGTCTGGATTGTTGGACATAGCTACATCTATTGGGCTCAAAGGTACGCTGAAAACAGGAATTTACCTAACCTCAATTTACAAGATGTGGAAATTAAGTGGTTTGGCCACAGAGGATTAAAATGTCACCAATTGATACCATTGGTGAAAACCTTTATGCATTTGCCAAAACCTGACCTGTTAATTGTGCACTGTGGAGGTAATGATTTGGGCACTTTGACTGGGGTAGGTCTGGAAATGCTTTTAAAGGACACCTTTGAGCAATTGATGGCACTTTTTCCTCAGACTGCCTTGGTATATTCAAATATATGCCAAAGACAGAAATGGAGGTGGTCGAACCAATTTTGTCCACAAATTGAGAAATCGAGGAAGCATGTAAACAAATCTGTTTCAGCTTACATGAGAGACCATGGAATGGGCTCCCTGTACAACAATAACTTGCGTTACTACATGCAAGATATCTACAGAGGAGATGGAGTTCACTTCTCAGATGAGGGCAACAGAGTTTTCACTCTGAATTTAAGAATGTGCATTGGTACCTACTTATAAGTACCTAAATGTACCATAAACCCAAAAGCTCTTCTCAGAGCTACCCTACATCTGATCACTCACAATTATTATTGTACTCTAACTTTTTTCACTAATTTTCAAGAAAGTACGCTCCCCAGAACGCTTCCCGGTTCGCGAACCGAGCGCACTCCACGCAAAAAAAATAAAAAAAGGTATATATTTTTTTGCCCTGCGAGAACCTTTCAAAGCCTCCACATCAAACCTAGGGGGTCAGGGACGATCTACTATGCCCCCTTATGGTCATTTGCCCCTTCGCTTTGGCCTCCTCTTGTCTCTCGATCCTACCGAGAGACAAGATGGCGGCCGCTACGGACTGTTTGGAATGTTTACAGACGCCGAAAAACCAATCAGCTTCGCAAACCTCCGTAACGCGAAAAGTACGCGAAGCGGAGCGCTGTTACAGATATATATCTTTTTTTGAACGTTAATTTCTCAAAATCCACTGGAGCACATATATTGAGACCTAGCAAAGGCACATCGGGCTACCAGTCCCTACAATTTTGCCAAGTTTCGTGCAAATCCATTCAGCCGTTCGATTATTATTATTATTTTTTTTTTTGCCCCGCGGGGCCCTTTTAAAACCTCCACATCAAACCTAGGGGGTCAGCGAGGATCTACTATTCCCCCTTATGGTCATTTGCCCCTTCGCTTTCGCCTCCTCTTGTCTCTCGATCCTACCGAGAGACAAGATGGCGGCCGCTACGGACTGTTTGGAATGTTGACAGACGCCGGAGAACCAATCAGCTTCGCTTCACAAAGCTCCGTTGCGCGAAAAGTCCGCGAACCAGACCGCTGCCTGGTCCGCGCTTACAGATATATATCTTTTTTTAAACGTTAATTTCTCAAAATCCACTGGAGCACATATATTGAGACCTACAAAAGGCACATCGGGCTACCAGTCCCTACAATTTTGCCAAGTTTCGTGCAAATCCATTCAGCCGTTCGGGCTAAAAGTGAGGCCAACCGCCCTATGGAAATTAACATGGGAAAAACGCGTTTTGGGACCCCCCTTTTTTCTCGGCCCCCCCTTGACGAACCTCCCCCAAATTTTCAAAGGCTGCTCAGAAACAAAATGTGCCATTTTCCTGAAAATTTCAGCCAATTCCGTCCACAAACGGCAAAGTTATTAGACATAGAATTTTCAAAAAACCCATAGAGAAAAAATCCTAACTATATATACCTACTGGCGACCGCCAGTAGGTAATATATATATATATATATATATTCAAACCAAGGTTCCTTCAGCAGAAGGAAATTGCGGAGTCGCAGTCAAACCACTCAATATAGCAAGGAGATTGCTTTCAAGATTATTTATTCATATCCAAAGGGTGCCAAAACAAAACAGAAACCAACGCGTTTCGACAGCCTCCGCTGTCTTGTTCACGGTCGGTTTGTCAAGTGCAAAAACACAAATTTAAGGAACAAACCCCATTGGCCCAATGTTACCTCCCCCTTGGGGGTGTAGTTTCAGTCAATGACCCGACCCTAGGGATTCTGGTCCATGTAGTCTATGCATTATTTGGTAACATTTGGAGATAAGGCGTTTTTACAAGTGTCCCCTTTGTTTCACAAATTGTTTTAGTTCTGTTTGATTACAATCAGTTTGATTTTATCCATTCCTTGGTGTGATACCTGTACCACTCGTTTGTAATCGTTTCACTCGCTACTCCTGTATGGCATAACCCCGTTCAGGGGTTTTTGGATGATGTAGTTTTGTGATGTGTCCCATGATTGTTTTTCAAGGAGTCCCGCTTCAGTTCAAGAAACAATAAGGGACGCGTTATATATTAAGCCCCCCAGTGGGCAGAGTGCATTATACATTGTATGTACAGGATTCACTATATTGTTTGAATTGTTTTTGTAATGCCGCTTAATGGTGAATATTTGGGGTTTCATTGTTTACGCATCCGCTTGGTTTTTTGATGCTTTTGATCTGCCCTCTGGTGGGCATTAGTTGTTATTATATCGGTTGTTCCTATTTTTCTGACGTGAGTGAGGTGTGTCTTTAGTGAATTAAAATAGTTGTGTCTGCAAAGCGGGATGTTTTTTCAGGAATCGGATTGAGTTCAAAGTATGTTCATCTTTTCACAAATGTATGTAAAGTTCCTCCGATTGGTTGAGACCAAACGGAGTCATGGTCCTGAAATTGAGTATGTGTCTCGATTCCTTTTGCCTCAAAATTCTCTCATTGTGTCCGCCTCTTTCCGATAGTGTCATGGATTCGATGCCCCAAAACCGTAGTTGTTTCCAATCTCCTTGATGGTGGGTTTCCATGTGCTTTGCCACTGCATTGTTTCTATCCTTGTGAGTTGTTGCACGTGCATGTTCAAGGATCCGTTTTTTAAGTTCGCATATTGTACTCCCGATATATCGGAGTTTGCAAGGGCATTCGATCATGTATATCGTGTAGTTGCTGTTGCACGTTATGCACTCCTTGATCTGCCACATCTTTTTGTTTGGCATCAGAACTTGAGTTGTCGGTTTAGCGATTTCGCACGCTTTACAATTGTAGCATTTGACGAAGCCTTTTGTTTTTAACCACGCTTTTTTGGGGTTTGTTGTCTTGTAGTGACTGTGCACTAGTTGGTCCTGTAGATTTCTCGCTCTTCTATATGTGATAACGGGATGGTTGCCCATTTTCTTGCCGATTATTGGATCCAACTGAAGAATTTTCCAATTCTTTTTTATGATTTGATTGATTTTTCTTGATTCTTGGCTGTAATTCATTATTAGTCTGATTGGCTCTGATTTCTGGGTATCTGGTGTGGGTTTTTGTTCTAGGCATTCCTGCCTGGTTTTTTGATTCGCTCTACTCCAACAATTTTGGACCACTTTCCGGTTATATTTCCTTTGTGTAAATCTTTGGATAGTCTTGTTACTTTGTTTCTCCCATTCTTCTTTTTCGCTACAAATTCTTCTCAAGCGTAAGAATTCCCCATAGGGGATACTTTCAATTAACGAATGTTGATGAAAACTGGTTGCTTCCAAAGTTGCATTTGTTGCAGTGTCTTTTCGGTGGAGAGTGGTCTCAATGTGATTGTTTTTTATATATACCTCAGTATCCAAGAAGATGGCTTTGGTTTTGCTTATATTGTATGTAAATTTCAAACATGGTGTTTCTGTGTTTAAAATCTCAAAGTATTCAAGGAATTTCTCTTCACTATCATTCCAGACAATAAACAGGTCATCGATGAATCGTTTCCATGACACTATATGTTGTGTATATTCCATATTTTTTTGATGCCATGCAACCATTTCCTCCCACCATCCCATGGTGATACAGGCGTAGCTAGGACTGTGAGAAAAGCCCATTGCGGCCCCATTTTTTTGTTTGAAGATTTGATCCCCAAATAGGAAGATGTTATTCGTAAGTGATATATCAACCATTTCCAGGAGCATGAGGTTGTGTTCTGTGAAATGAATATTGCGATTTTGGAGAAAGTATTTACAAGCATTTATGCCCAGAACATTGTCAATGTTTGTATAAAGGGATATTACATCCATTGTTATCAATAAATAATTAGGTCGCCACGTCAATTCATTCAATACACATAAAAAATCAGTCGTATCCCTTAAGTACGATTTTAAATTCTGTACATAGGGATTTAAGAAGTAGTCAATATAGTTAGCAAGAGGTTCTAACAAAGACCCTTTGGCCGACACAATTGGCCTCCCTGGTGGTTTCATGGGATTTTTATGAACTTTGGGCAGGAAATATATGGTTGCCATTTTGGGGAAATCAACCGTGAGGTATTTCTTCTCATCATGATCCAGAAGACCATTATTTTCCCATTTGTTCAGATTTTTGTCAAATTCTCTTTTGATTTTATCAATTGGATTTGAGGACAACTTTTCATAGAATTTTGAATTGTTTAATTGTTCCATGGCTTCTGTAGTGTAAAGGTTCCTATCCCATAACACTACGTTGCCCCCCTTGTCCGCCATTTTGATTTCAAAGCTGGAATCATTGGTGAGCGATATAATGGCTTCTCTTTCCTCAGTTGTTAGGTTATCTTTCCCCTTGGTTTTCGTTATTTTGTAGAGATCATGGATGATTGCCTCCTGGAACATGTCAATCTTGTTCCCTGGTGTTAATTGTGGATAGAATTTCGATTTGGCTTTCATTTTGCTTGAGCCTGCTCCTAATTGCGGTATTGCTTCTGATAGCGTCATGTTGCTGTTTTCTTCCTCATTCAAGTTTAATAATGTCAAGTATGCTTCTGCTTCCCTGGCTAGAAGAGTGGATTTCATTTCTGTTTGTGTGGTGACAGGTCTTGGTTTGTGAGGTTTTTCCATAAAGAATTTGGCCAACTTAATTTTTCTGATGTAGAGGTATATATCAATACGGGTTTGAGCCATATTCATTCTTTGTGTTGGACAAAAATTAATTCCTTTCTTGAGGACTGCAATTTCTGCTGGAGTTATCGTTCTTTTGGAGAGATTAATAATTTGAAGTTCGTCATTTATGTGCCCTTCTTTTGTTTCATCCCTCGAGTTTCTGTACCCACTCTTGTATTTGTAGAACTTCCTTCTCCTGCTCCGCCTTGTTGGGTTTTTTGGTTTCTGGCCTGCCATGGCCTTCCTCTGCCCCTGCCTCTGCCTCGTGTGAATCTCTGCGCCCCCCGATGTAGTTCCCATTGGCGTTGGATGAGAACGAGGCGCATATCCCCTAAAAAAGCCTTTTGGGTTGGGTCTGTTATAGTTTCTTCATCACTTAATTCAAATGATGTATAGGACGACATGCTTGACGATGATACATTTGAGCTATCAGTTTGTTGTTTATACGAGTCATACTTCCGGGCAAATGTAAAAATTCGACCCTGTGCATAGTCATTTTCATCTCTTATGAATTTGGTTTGTTTTCTTTCCCTTACTATGTCCTCATGTTTTTCAATTTGTTTATTGAGGTCCTCTTTAAATTTCGCCATTTCCACACTTAATTTGAGGGCATCTATTTCTTTTTCTAAGTTTCTTAGTTGATCCTTTATTTTGTTCAGTGCAATTTCTATGTGTTTTACTAATATTTTTATAAAACCCAGAGATGAATTCAAAGAGTGTTCTCCCCACTCTTGTAGTAAATCGTTTGTGACTTCTTGTTGACTGGGCATTGTTAAATTACGTAAGCCGCGTGGCACTCTTTCCACCTCTAAATATTTTTGTAATGTTATCAATTCCCATGATTTGTTGATCTCTTTTTTGTTTAATTTTTCCCACTGTCTCAATTTTTCCTTTATATCATTTTTTCCTTTTTCTTTGTCTTTTTCTTTGTTTATAGTTGCAGATGTATAGTTTCTATCCTTTTGAAACATTGTTGTAATTTGTTCCTTCCTTTTTGCATCCCGCTTATCCATCTTAATGTTTCGTTTAGGCTTGTCCCTTATATTTTTCTGGATGATTTGTTATCTTCAAGTTCGATCACTTGAAAATTGCTCCTTATTCCGTGGTTTGATTGTGTTTGTCGTGCCGGTGTTCCTGGATTTGTATTTCAATCTAATCTGGTTATATCCTCTGCGTGATATTCCTAGTCACCAGTACATTTAGTTAGTTTTCAACAATCCGATTAACACAATGCCACAAAGCCGGCTTTCTCACACGATGTGATTAAAGAAGTTAGTCAATCAACATTCTTTGTTTTTACTCACGCAGATACCCGGGGTTTGTCAGCAGGCGTACTCGGGGACAACACACTCTTGCCTCGGTGTGCGTCCGCTCTCTTCCGTCCGCTTTAGGTCCCGGATTTACCATGCGAGTCAATAATTCATTGTTCTTTAGCCAGCGAGCACCTTGAGAAATTGTCAATGTAGTCCATATGGCTCTCTTTTTCCTCAAATGGCGCTGCGACTCCGCAATTTCCTTCTGCTGAAGGAGCCTTGGTTTGAATTAATAGCGGTTGGGCTCAACCGCAGGAGCAACGCGGCCACGCTGAGCAGCGCCATTTGAGGAAAAAGAGAGCCATATGGACTACATTGACAATTTCTCAAGGTGCTCGCATGGTAAATCCGGAATGTTGATTGACTAACTTCTTTAATCACATCGTGTGAGAAAGCCGGCTTTGTGGCATTGTGTTAATCGGATTGTTGAAAACTAACTAAATGTACTGGTGACTAGGAATATCACGCAGAGGATATAACCAGATTAGATTGAAATACAAATCCAGGAACACCGGCACGACAAACACAATCAAACCACGGAATAAGGAGCAATTTTCAAGTGATCGAACTTGAAGATAACAAATCATCCAGAAAAATATAAGGGACAAGCCTAAACGAAACATTAAGATGGATAAGCGGGATGCAAAAAGGAAGGAACAAATTACAACAATGTTTCAAAAGGATAGAAACTATACATCTGCAACTATAAACAAAGAAAAAGACAAAGAAAAAGGAAAAAATGATATAAAGGAAAAATTGAGACAGTGGGAAAAATTAAACAAAAAAGAGATCAACAAATCATGGGAATTGATAACATTACAAAAATATTTAGAGGTGGAAAGAGTGCCACGCGGCTTACGTAATTTAACAATGCCCAGTCAACAAGAAGTCACAAACGATTTACTACAAGAGTGGGGAGAACACTCTTTGAATTCATCTCTGGGTTTTATAAAAATATTAGTAAAACACATAGAAATTGCACTGAACAAAATAAAGGATCAACTAAGAAACTTAGAAAAAGAAATAGATGCCCTCAAATTAAGTGTGGAAATGGCGAAATTTAAAGAGGACCTCAATAAACAAATTGAAAAACATGAGGACATAGTAAGGGAAAGAAAACAAACCAAATTCATAAGAGATGAAAATGACTATGCACAGGGTCGAATTTTTACATTTGCCCGGAAGTATGACTCGTATAAACAACAAACTGATAGCTCAAATGTATCATCGTCAAGCATGTCGTCCTATACATCATTTGAATTAAGTGATGAAGAAACTATAACAGACCCAACCCAAAAGGCTTTTTTAGGGGATATGCGCCTCGTTCTCATCCAACGCCAATGGGAACTACATCGGGGGGCGCAGAGATTCACACGAGGCAGAGGCAGGGGCAGAGGAAGGCCATGGCAGGCCAGAAACCAAAAAACCCAACAAGGCGGAGCAGGAGAAGGAAGTTCTACAAATACAAGAGTGGGTACAGAAACTCGAGGGATGAAACAAAAGAAGGGCACATAAATGACGAACTTCAAATTATTAATCTCTCCAAAAGAACGATAACTCCAGCAGAAATTGCAGTCCTCAAGAAAGGAATTAATTTTTGTCCAACACAAAGAATGAATATGGCTCAAACCCGTATTGATATATACCTCTACATCAGAAAAATTAAGTTGGCCAAATTCTTTATGGAAAAACCTCACAAACCAAGACCTGTCACCACACAAACAGAAATGAAATCCACTCTTCTAGCCAGGGAAGCAGAAGCATACTTGACATTATTAAACTTGAATGAGGAAGAAAACAGCAACATGACGCTATCAGAAGCAATACCGCAATTAGGAGCAGGCTCAAGCAAAATGAAAGCCAAATCGAAATTCTATCCACAATTAACACCAGGGAACAAGATTGACATGTTCCAGGAGGCAATCATCCATGATCTCTACAAAATAACGAAAACCAAGGGGAAAGATAACCTAACAACTGAGGAAAGAGAAGCCATTATATCGCTCACCAATGATTCCAGCTTTGAAATCAAAATGGCGGACAAGGGGGGCAACGTAGTGTTATGGGATAGGAACCTTTACACTACAGAAGCCATGGAACAATTAAACAATTCAAAATTCTATGAAAAGTTGTCCTCAAATCCAATTGATAAAATCAAAAGAGAATTTGACAAAAATCTGAACAAATGGGAAAATAATGGTCTTCTGGATCATGATGAGAAGAAATACCTCACGGTTGATTTCCCCAAAATGGCAACCATATATTTCCTGCCCAAAGTTCATAAAAATCCCATGAAACCACCAGGGAGGCCAATTGTGTCGGCCAAAGGGTCTTTGTTAGAACCTCTTGCTAACTATATTGACTACTTCTTAAATCCCTATGTACAGAATTTAAAATCGTACTTAAGGGATACGACTGATTTTTTATGTGTATTGAATGAATTGACGTGGCGACCTAATTATTTATTGATAACAATGGATGTAATATCCCTTTATACAAACATTGACAATGTTCTGGGCATAAATGCTTGTAAATACTTTCTCCAAAATCGCAATATTCATTTCACAGAACACAACCTCATGCTCCTGGAAATGGTTGATATATCACTTACGAATAACATCTTCCTATTTGGGGATCAAATCTTCAAACAAAAAAATGGGGCCGCAATGGGCTTTTCTCACAGTCCTAGCTACGCCTGTATCACCATGGGATGGTGGGAGGAAATGGTTGCATGGCATCAAAAAAATATGGAATATACACAACATATAGTGTCATGGAAACGATTCATCGATGACCTGTTTATTGTCTGGAATGATAGTGAAGAGAAATTCCTTGAATACTTTGAGATTTTAAACACAGAAACACCATGTTTGAAATTTACATACAATATAAGCAAAACCAAAGCCATCTTCTTGGATACTGAGGTATATATAAAAAACAATCACATTGAGACCACTCTCCACCGAAAAGACACTGCAACAAATGCAACTTTGGAAGCAACCAGTTTTCATCAACATTCGTTAATTGAAAGTATCCCCTATGGGGAATTCTTACGCTTGAGAAGAATTTGTAGCGAAAAAGAAGAATGGGAGAAACAAAGTAACAAGACTATCCAAAGATTTACACAAAGGAAATATAACCGGAAAGTGGTCCAAAATTGTTGGAGTAGAGCGAATCAAAAAACCAGGCAGGAATGCCTAGAACAAAAACCCACACCAGATACCCAGAAATCAGAGCCAATCAGACTAATAATGAATTACAGCCAAGAATCAAGAAAAATCAATCAAATCATAAAAAAGAATTGGAAAATTCTTCAGTTGGATCCAATAATCGGCAAGAAAATGGGCAACCATCCCGTTATCACATATAGAAGAGCGAGAAATCTACAGGACCAACCAGTGCACAGTCACTACAAGACAACAAACCCCAAAAAAGCGTGGTTAAAAACAAAAGGCTTCGTCAAATGCTACAATTGTAAAGCGTGCGAAATCGCTAAACCGACAACTCAAGTTCTGATGCCAAACAAAAAGATGTGGCAGATCAAGGAGTGCATAACGTGCAACAGCAACTACACGATATACATGATCGAATGCCCTTGCAAACTCCGATATATCGGGAGTACAATATGCGAACTTAAAAAACGGATCCTTGAACATGCACGTGCAACAACTCACAAGGATAGAAACAATGCAGTGGCAAAGCACATGGAAACCCACCATCAAGGAGATTGGAAACAACTACGGTTTTGGGGCATCGAATCCATGACACTATCGGAAAGAGGCGGACACAATGAGAGAATTTTGAGGCAAAAGGAATCGAGACACATACTCAATTTCAGGACCATGACTCCGTTTGGTCTCAACCAATCGGAGGAACTTTACATACATTTGTGAAAAGATGAACATACTTTGAACTCAATCCGATTCCTGAAAAAACATCCCGCTTTGCAGACACAACTATTTTAATTCACTAAAGACACACCTCACTCACGTCAGAAAAATAGGAACAACCGATATAATAACAACTAATGCCCACCAGAGGGCAGATCAAAAGCATCAAAAAACCAAGCGGATGCGTAAACAATGAAACCCCAAATATTCACCATTAAGCGGCATTACAAAAACAATTCAAACAATATAGTGAATCCTGTACATACAATGTATAATGCACTCTGCCCACTGGGGGGCTTAATATATAACGCGTCCCTTATTGTTTCTTGAACTGAAGCGGGACTCCTTGAAAAACAATCATGGGACACATCACAAAACTACATCATCCAAAAACCCCTGAACGGGGTTATGCCATACAGGAGTAGCGAGTGAAACGATTACAAACGAGTGGTACAGGTATCACACCAAGGAATGGATAAAATCAAACTGATTGTAATCAAACAGAACTAAAACAATTTGTGAAACAAAGGGGACACTTGTAAAAACGCCTTATCTCCAAATGTTACCAAATAATGCATAGACTACATGGACCAGAATCCCTAGGGTCGGGTCATTGACTGAAACTACACCCCCAAGGGGGAGGTAACATTGGGCCAATGGGGTTTGTTCCTTAAATTTGTGTTTTTGCACTTGACAAACCGACCGTGAACAAGACAGCGGAGGCTGTCGAAACGCGTTGGTTTCTGTTTTGTTTTGGCACCCTTTGGATATGAATAAATAATCTTGAAAGCAATCTCCTTGCTATATTGAGTGGTTTGACTGCGACTCCGCAATTTCCTTCTGCTGAAGGAACCTTGGTTTGAATTAATAGCGGTTGGGCTCAACCGCAGGAGCAACGCGGCCACGCTGAGCAGCGCCATTTGAGGAAAAAGAGAGCCATATGGACTACATATATATATATATATATATATATATATATATATATATATATATATATATATATTACCTACTGCCGGTTGAGGAATCTGCCTGAATTTTTCAGCAACTTTGCCTCGCGGCGCTCCGCTCCTTCCCTGAATGTTTGGGGGGCATTCATCAAGCGGGGCCGAGATAAAAGGGGGGTCCTAAAACGTGTTTTCCCCATGTTAATTTCCATAGGGCGGTCTGTCGCACTTTTAGCTCGAACGGCTGAATGGATTTTCACCAAACTTAGCAAAATTGTAGGGACTGGTAGCCCGATGTGCCTTTGCTATGTCTCAAGATATATGCTCCAGTGGATTTTGAGTAATTTAGGTTTAAAAAAATGTATATATCTGTAAGCGCGCCCCGGTACGCGTACCGGGGAGCGCTCCGGGCACGCCACGCAACTTGCGCACAGGAAGCTGATTGGTTCTCGGGTGTCTGTAAACATTCGAAACAGTCAGCAGCGGCCGCCATCTTGTGTCTCGGTAGGATTGAGATACAAGAGGTGGCAAAAATCAAAGGGGTAAATGAGCAAAAGGGGGCAGGGTACACCCCCCTGACCCCCTAGGTTTGATGTGGGGGCCATAAAAGGGTCCCGTGGGACACATTTTTTTTTTTTTTTCGATTTTCGCGGGGGGAGCGCCCGGTACGCGCACCGGGGAGCGTACCAGGGAGCGTACTTAGGTGAAAAATAGTGAAAACAATAGTGTAAAATAATCATTTTGAGTGATTACATGTAGGGTAGCTCTGAAAAGAGCTTTTGGGTTCTGTGGCTGTTTTAGGTACCTACAAGTGTGTCCCACACACACCCACATGCACACAACCCCACACTCACACACCCACACACTCCCCACACACACTTCACACATGCACACTTCCACCCACAGTCAAACACCACACACCCCCACATCGACACCTTACACATCCACAGCTACACCCACATCCCACACACCCACACTCAAACACACACCTCACCCCCCTTCCACCACACACACACACACACATGCACATACACTCAAATATCTCACAGACACACCACACACATCCCACACACACATCTCCCCCCAACACACACAGAGAGAACTCACAGACACATCCACACATCTCATACATACATACACATCCTAAACACATACCTCCCACACCCTCACACACCCCACACACACCTCACACGCCCACACTCCCACCAACACTCAAACACCCCACACACCCACACCCACACACACACCTTACATACCAATATCCCCACCCACATCCATATACCCCACACACCTATACACCTCATCCCCCCTAGACACACAGACACACACATACACACCTCACAGACACCCCCCGCACATCCCCTACACACACCTCCCCCACCCCCACACATGGGGAAAACTCAGTGAAACACTAAAATAATAATTTAAAGTGCTTAGAGGTAGGGTATCTCTGAATAGAGTTGTTGTGTTGTGTGGGTGATTTAAGTACCAACATGTAGGTACCAATGCAGAGTCTTAAATTCAATGTACACCGTTTCCTCTGTAGATAATTTGCATGTTGTTATAGAAGTTAGTGTGGTATGTATATGGAATCTATACCATAGTCTGTCAGGGAAGCAGAAACAACATGGAGGCAGGAGATGTAAAAGAGATGTCAAATACACATTGGAGATAATATAGTGGGAGAAAGGAAGTAACTATGAGCAAAATTACTATGTAACACAAATACGTTGCACAGTATACTATAAGTCTGACTTTATATTATAATCAATTTGGTAATAGTTTATGAATTACATATAATAATGAATAATGTCTCGAACAATTTTTGATTATTAAATATAAATTTATTTTTCTGATTCTTTTTCAAAATTTAATAAAACTTCTAACAATATATTGTCTGGAATGTCCTCATTTTCATTCTGTGATTCTATTGCTTCCACAAACTGAACTAATTCATGGTCCAGTGACTCATCCATAAAATCAAAGTCATCATTCTCATCAATAATTTCTTCAGGGTTGTTCTCCAGAACAATTTCGAAAGAAATATTCTGTTGTCCTTCCATTTTCTTGCTGTAAATTGCATAAAAAATAAATATATCAGTAGAGATAGGGCACTGTTGGGTTTAAGTTCAGACAGGTAGTTTTGATTTTTTAACAGTGAAGTTATGTTTGGGCAGTGTATGGTATCAGGTTGGAAGTAGATATATAAAAAAGTGTATGTGATAAAGCCTAAGTAAATTCATAATTATACAAGACAAGCCTAACTCCATCCATAACTATAACAGAGAAGCCTATCTCAATCTATAACTATTACAGAGGGATAGTATATAACTATCAGAAAATGTTTTCCAAATTACCTTAAAGTGCACAACATACTTCACTTTCCAAAATAACAACTTACCTTTGAGAAAGCAGTTGAAGTTCTCAGTGAAAATCCTTTTCAAATGCACTTCAGGAAGTAGTAGTCAAAATGGCTGTGTTTCCCTCTCATTTTTCATTTATATTCATGTACATAACCAATCAAATGTCAGGAAAAAAAATAGATAATGAAAGTAACTTTTTAATTGGTTGTCAATTCTAACACTTCAGATGTGTTGTTGTTGTGTAATTTACCTCAGGATATTTAGACAGGGCTACAGGCCAAATGGCTGAATGGAATTCCACCAAAATTGGGAAAATGGTAGGGACTGGTATGTAGTATTGCCTATTCTATATTTGGTGAAAGTGTCTCCAGTGGTTTTTATGTAAATTAACTTTTATTATTTTTTTTGGAGCGCTTCCCGGTGCGCGCCCCGGTACGCGTACCGGCAGCGGTACGGGAGTCCTCCATTTTGTGTTTCGGTAGATTTGAGTCAGAAAATGGCAGACAAACAACGTTGGGAATGGGTATAAGGGGGCACGGTTGGCACTCCCTGACCCTCTAGGTTTCCTGAGGGGGTCTTAGGAGGCCCATATAGGACAAAAAAAAATTATATTTTTAAATTTTCGCGGAGGAGCGCCCGGTACGCGCACCGGGAAGCGTACCGGGGAGCGTACTATGGTGAAAAATAGTGAAAAAAGTTAGAAAAAGATAATCATTTGGAGTGATCAGAGATAGGGTAGCCCTGAAAAGGGCTTTTGGGTTCTGTAGCTGATTTAGGTACCTACAAGTAGGTACCAATGCACAGTCTTAAATTCAGGAGGAATATTCTATTCCCTTCATCTGAGAAGTGCACACCATCTTCTCTGTAAATATCTTGCATGTTGTAACGCAAGTTGTTGTATATTGAACCCATTCCATAGTCTCTCATGTAAGCAGAAACAGATTTATTCAAATGTTTCCGTGCTTTTTCAAATTGTGGACAAAATTGGTTGGACCACTTCCATTTCTGCCTTTGGCATATATTGGAATATACCAAGGCAGTTTGTGGAAAAAGCGCCATCAATTGCTCAAAGGTGTCCTTTAAAAGCATTTCCAGACCTACACCAGTCAAAGTGCCCAAGTCATTTCCTCCACAGTGCAGAATTAACAGGTCAGGGTGTGGCAAATGCAAAAAGGTTTTCACCAATGGAATCAATTGGTGACATTTTAATCCTCTGTGGCTAATCCATTTTATGTTCACGTTTGATAAATCAAGGTTGTGTAAATTTCTGTTACTAGCATACCTTTGAGCCCAGTGGATATAACTATGTCCAATAATCCAGACAGAATACATGGTCAGAGGAGGTTCTGGTGCAGTTAGATGAAGCGTGGAAAAGAAATGGCAGTTGGAATAATAGGAGTTTGCAAAAAAAATCCTGTGGAGTTTCAGTGCTCTTGAATCACAAGCAATGATTTGTAGAATGAGATAGGTGAAAACTGAAAGTTAGGGTGCATGGTTGTGTTCTGCGTAAGAAGTAATTTGAATGGTTAAAAAAAAGTTATTTAAAGAAACCTTACACCAGATAAGCTGGTGTATTTGCAGGTCAAACATCCTTGCAGAGGTGATTTGCAACATTGTAGAATAAACTTTTAACCCTGGAAGCTCAGTGAGGAGGGAGTTGCTATGGTAACAGGTAGAAAGGGCTGAGGGGGGGAAGGGTGTTGGTTTGAAAATAGAGAGGGAAGAGTTTTAATTGGTTAACAAAAAGGGATATCTGTGTAGAATTAGAGGTTTTCTGTGCCTTTATGGTTTGCAGTGGTTGGAGAACATACCTTTTGCTCTGCTAAAGAAATATTGGTGTGTGTATCTGACACTGTTGTGAATGTCCTAAAGCATTTGTAAAGGTGAGTTATGATTTATTTAATATACATAGAGACTTGTATATTCTATGGAGAAGATTTGGAAGAAAATTGTGGTCTTTACATGTTGCTTTGTGTCATGCTTTTTGATAATGCTTCAGAAAAGGGGGGTGGTGATGAACAGAGTGTCTGAATTAAGCAGACCACTCTTACCCAGTCCAAAGATCAGGGCTTGATCCATCACCGTTATTTAGCTCACTTCCCCATCCCAGCTCAGAACCTAGCTATATGCAAATTAGTCTGTCCTTGGCCCAGTGCATCATGGGAACAGGGCAGACCAAACTACCAAGCCAATTCTTCACCAGAAAGGAGACAAGCTACCGGGGACCGGTTTCTGGCATTTCAGCCTCGTCGGCCCGGCTTGCTTGAATCCTGATGGAGCAGTGAGCAAGGGACTCATGTCTGAGTATACCCTGCCACACCTATAGTGGCCAAAAACGATTCAGAAAAGGGGGGTGGTGATGAACAGAGTGTCTGAATTAAGCAGACCACTCTTACCCAGTCCAAAGATCAGGGCTTGATCCATCACCGTTATTTAGCTCACTGCCCCATCCCAGCTCAGAACCTGGCTATATGCAAATTAGTCTGTCCCTGGCCCAGTGCATCATGGGAACAGGGCAGACCAAACTACCAAGCCAATTCTTCACCATAAAGGAGACAAGCTACCGGGGACCGGTTTCTGGCATTTCAGCCTCGTCGGCCCGGCTTGCTTGAATCCTGATGGAGCAGTGAGAAAGGGACTCATGTCTGAGTATACCCTGCCACACCTATAGTGGCCAAAAACGATTCAAAAAAGGGGGGTGGTGATGAACAGAGTGTCTGAATTAAGCACACCACTCTTACCCAGTCCAAAGATCAGGGCTTGATCCATCACCGTTATTTAGCTCACTGCCCCATCCCAGCTCAGAACCTGGCTATATGCAAATTAGTCTGTCCCTGGCCCAGTGCATCATGGGAACAGGGCAGACCAAACTACCAAGCCAATTCTTCACCAGAAAGGAGACAAGCTACCGGGGACCGGTTTCTGGCATTTTAGCCTCGTCGGCCCGGCTTGCTTGAATCCTGATGGAGCAGTGAGCAAGGGACTCATGTCTGAGTATACCCTGCCACACCTATAGTGGCCAAAAACGATTCAGAAAAGGGGGGTGGTGATGAACAGAGTGTCTGAATTAAGCAGACCACTCTTACCCAGTCCAAAGATCAGAGCTTGATCCATCACCGTTATTTAGGATTCAAGCAAGCCGGGCCGACGACGCCTGAAATGGCAGAAACCGGTCCCCGGAAGCTTGTTTCCTTCCCAGTGTAAGAATTGGCTTAGTAGTTTGGTTTGCCCTGTTCCCATCATGCACTGGGACAGGAACAGACTAATTTGCATATAGCCAGGTTCTGAACTGGGATGGTGCAGTGAGCTAAAAAACGGTGTTGGATCTAGCCCTGATCTCTTGACTGGGTGAGAGTATTCTGCTTAATTCAGAAACTCTGTCCATCACCACCCCTTGTTGTTAAATATTTTGTCCACCCTAAGCGTGGAAGGGTATACTCAGATGTGAGTCCCTTGCTCATTGCACCATCAGGATTCAAGCAAGCCGGGCCGACGACGCCTGAAATGGCAGAAACCGGTCCCCGGAAGCTTGTTTCCTTCCCAGTGTAAGAATTGGCTTAGTAGTTTGGTTTGCCCTGTTCCCATCATGCACTGGGACAGGAACAGACTAATTTGCATATAGCCAGGTTCTGAACTGGGATGGTGCAGTGAGCTAAAAAACGGTGTTGGATCTAGCCCTGATCTCTTGACTGGGTGAGAGTATTCTGCTTAATTCAGAAACTCTGTCCATCACCACCCCTTGTTGTTAAATATTTTGTCCACCCTAAGCGTGGAAGGGTATACTCAGATGTGAGTCCCTTGCTCATTGCACCATCAGGATTCAAGCAAGCCGGGCCGACGACGCCTGAAATGGCAGAAACCGGTCCCCGGAAGCTTGTTTCCTTCCCAGTGTAAGAATTGGCTTAGTAGTTTGGTTTGCCCTGTTCCCATCATGCACTGGGACAGGAACAGACTAATTTGCATATAGCCAGGTTCTGAACTGGGATGGTGCAGTGAGCTAAAAAACGGTGTTGGATCTAGCCCTGATCTCTTGACTGGGTGAGAGTATTCTGCTTAATTCACGAAACTCTGTCCATCACCACCCCTTGTTGTTAAATATTTTGTCCACCCTAAGCGTGGAAGGGTATACTCAGATGTGAGTCCCTTGCTCATTGCACCATCAGGATTCAAGCAAGCCGGGCCGACGACGCCTGAAATGGCAGAAACCGGTCCCCGGAAGCTTGTTTCCTTCCCAGTGTAAGAATTGGCTTAGTAGTTTGGTTTGCCCTGTTCCCATCATGCACTGGGACAGGAACAGACTAATTTGCATATAGCCAGGTTCTGAACTGGGATGGTGCATTGAGCTAAAAAACGGTGTTGGATCTAGCCCTGATCTCTTGACTGGGTGAGAGTATTCTGCTTAATTCAGAAACTCTGTCCATCACCACCCCTTGTTGTTAAATATTTTGTCCACCCTAAGCGTGGAAGGGTATACTCAGATGTGAGTCCCTTGCTCATTGCACCATCAGGATTCAAGCAAGCCGGGCCGACGACGCCTGAAATGGCAGAAACCGGTCCCCGGAAGCTTGTTTCCTTCCCAGTGTAAGAATTGGCTTAGTAGTTTGGTTTGCCCTGTTCCCATCATGCACTGGGACAGGAACAGACTAATTTGCATATAGCCAGGTTCTGAACTGGGATGGTGCAGTGAGCTAAAAAACGGTGTTGGATCTAGCCCTGATCTCTTGACTGGGTGAGAGTATTCTGCTTAATTCAGAAACTCTGTCCATCACTACCCCTTGTTGTTAAATATTTTGATAATGCTTGGTAACAAGTTTTTACTGCATAGAGTAATTGTATTTTGTCAAATTGTGAATTTTTAGTTGTGACATGGAATGCTTCTACGTTGGACTTGTGCTGTGTTTTGGTTTTTTTTGTTGTATATTATTCTGTCTCCCTTCATCCTTTCACTCTATGACTGTTCTTCTCTTACTCTCAGTTATCTTCTATTCCTCATTCTTCTAAATGCATCCTTAATTAGACTGTTTTCTGTCTCAGTCATTATCTTTTTACTTACTTCTGTTTCCTGATTTATTTTTGCTAACTCACATTGTTTTAGAATCTTTCTTACCTTCAGTTCATTTCTCTGTACTTCTCTCTCTTTTTCTTAGTGAATCTATATGCCTTACTCATTGTAATTTGCTCTCCTTCTATTTCTTTTTCCCTCTTTTTGTCCTTCTACCTTAGTTTCTTTCCTTTTCTGTGTTCTTCACTCTCACTTTATTTCTAAATAGAGTGTTATGATGTTTTTAGCTCTTCATTTGTATCTTTTAATTTAAAATACATATTTTACTAATTATAACTTATTTTTTCTTCTCTCTTTCACAGATACCAACTGTAGTAAAAAAAATTAAAGTTACATTTAGTATATGGTAAGTATGACTAAAAAATGTAGTTTGTTATCACCCTTTGCTTTAAGGTCACTAACATTTTCTCAATCTACCTCACTCCTGTGTTTTTACTCTGCTTCTTTCACTTATTCTTATTCTCCATGTTTACTCCCCTTTCCCTATTTACCCTCTCATATTCAACTTCTTTTGATCCCTATTCTTTACTTCACTTACCCTCTGTTCCCTTCCTTTGCTTCTTCACTCATTCTCTTTTTTTAAATTATGTACCTTACTCCTACACATATAGCTCATCCCCCTCCCAACACATGCACACACCTGTAACATACACCCACACACACACCACACACACACCTCATACACACAAAAAAACCTCCCACACACACTCTTCAAAAACACACACACACATACATCGAACACATATACACCCCACACTCATACACTTTTCATACATATTTCACACCCCCTCATTTCTACCCACAACAAAACATTCCACACAACCACACCCACAGACACACCTTACACACCCAAACTCCTACCTACACCCACTGACTCCCTGTAAGTCACACACATTGCATTACTTAACTTTTTTGCTGTTTTACTCAAGCCCATTCAGGTACTGTTTCCTTTACTCTCTATGTCCACTCTCTATGTCACTCACCATGTGTTATCCTAATTCAATATTTCTCCCTCTTTCACCCCTCTTTACTTATACTATGGGTAGCGCATTTCTCTGTCAATCCACATGTTTTAACTTTATTCGATGTTATCCATCTTATTTCATCCCTCTTTATTTATGCACACTACTTATTTCTCTCTCTCCTTTACCAGTGTTATTTAAATCTGGTTCCGTTATTACCTTTTATTTGTACATCATTTTTTCTCTTTCCTTTTAGTCTTTACAGACACTCACATTCTTCATGTGCCTCTGCTTTAGTATTCTTCTTCTCTCTTTCTTTGTTTCACAGCCTTATATTTTTTACATTTTCTCTCTTACACTTTGTTATATCTTTTACACTGTTTTACTATGTATTACACAGTACATCTGTGTTGCTCTCTCTTGCTGTCTGTCTCTTAACATTACTCTCTCTTTCTCTTTCTCTTATGCTCTCCTTCTCTTGTTTTTTTTTTCTTTTTTTTTGTGTTGCGCTAACGGGGCGGTCACCGGTGCGCGTACCGGGAAGCGCACCCATGAGAAAAATGAAGTGAAGAGTGCTAAAAATTTTAGTATTTTTTAAAAAATGGGAGGTAGTTCTGAAAAGAACTTATTTTTTAATGTTTTTGTTGTTTTATATATTTTTTAATTTTTCTGAACATTTTTTTTTTTTTGTATTTTTTGAACAATGTTATGGTTTTTTTGGGGTTTTTTGGGGGGAACAACGAAAAACAGGCATTAGAAAGGGCTCAACAGGAGCAAAAAAATATATATATTTTTTGGGGCGTTTTGAGCACTTGTGGTTTTCAAATGCTCTGTTTATCAAATTGATACTCATATTTGCACATGAGAGTAGGTCACCACAATAAAGGCACACTATCTTCATGTGCACAAAATTCTGTTGGATGTTTGGGACCGTTTCCCTCGCCTCTGGTCCCGACAGAGTTACCTGTGCCGATGTGCTGGCCACAGGAGTTGGTGGGTTGTCTTGGAGGTGACGCATCTCTGCAACGCTGTAATTCAGTGGATGCCACCTCTGCATATGACGGTGCATAGTATAGTTACCATAACTATGCTTTTTGTCTGTACCTCTAGATAAAACATCTTTACAAATGAGGCATGTCACATGTCGGGCATTCACTTTTTTTTGGCCTCGAGGAAAAGAATAAAACTGCCAAATAAAACTGTCTTTGTGGTGGGATTTCCGGGACTCTTCACGTAAGAACTGCCTCCGCTCTACTTCCTCTTCCTCTTCTTCTTCCTCTTCCTCCTCTGGGTTGGGAAGGAACTGTGGAGGCGGTCCTTCCTTCCTAGGTGGTTGTGGTGGTGGTGGGGGTCCACCAGCTGCAGCTACTACAGATGCCATTATTTTAATAAGCAAAAACAGGTCTTCCTCTCACAAAGATGAAAGTCAGAGTGAGGAAAGAAGGTGGGGGCTTTCATCATTTGGGGAAAAAAAATGTTCTAAACCAATGAAAAGTGTTATTTTTAGGTCACATGACCTAGCCTTACATCATTAGGAAACCAAAAGTGAAATTAACCAATAGAAAGTTTTATTAACAAGTCACATGACCTGTTACGCTTACGTTACGCGCTCCGCGCCGCGCCCCGGATCGCTTCCGGTGAGCTGCGCTTCGCGCCTCGGTTCGCGCTCCGGAGCACTTCCGGGTGCGCTAACGCGGCACGTCATAAGACGCATTACGTGGCAACGCGATATGTCGCGTTTACACGATGCGCCCCGGATCGCTTCCGGGGAGCTGCGCTTCGCGCCTCGGTTCGCGCTCTGGAGCACTTCCGGGTGCGCTAACGCGGCAAGTCATAAGACGCATTACGCAACAACGCGATATGTCGCGCTTACGTGACGCGTCACGATGTTGTTTTCTAACGCGGCAGTTGCGCTAACGGAACGTTTACCGGTTCGCGGACCGGGTCGCGGCACCAAATTGAGCTAACGGGAAGCTACCAGGTGCGCGGACCGGTAGCGAAACAAAAAAATATATATATACATAAAAAATGTATATTAAATACATATAAAATATATTTTTCCTTTAAAAAAAGAATACATTTAACAGCTTTTAATATTTGCTATTAAAAAAACATTGAAATTTACTGAAAAAAACATAGGTTATAGACCATATATAGTTAGGAATTAGCATTTACAAAACCTTGAAAATTCACTGAAAAAACCATAGGTTATAGACCATATATAGTTAGGAATTAGCATTTATAAAACCTTATTTTACTGACACAAAACCATTGAAATTCGCATATATAGTTAGTTGCACTAACTATATATTTTGCGCACCCGCAATCCACTGCTGATGATGTCACATATTACATCATTCATGACATGGTCAGTGACATCACTGATGACATCACTGATGACATCTCAAATGACATCACTGATGACATCACTGATGACATCTCATTTGACATGACTGATCACATCACTGATGACATCATTCATGTGATAATACGATGAACTTCTTCAGACTCTAATATAACCTTATATACACTCAGTGTAAACAGACACTCACAGAGTGTCACTCATCCATGGAGTTACTTACACACCTAGTCAGTCATGCAAAGAATCAATCACACCTCCATTTCCTCAACTATACAGTTATACACACCTTACTTATTCAAACAGATACTAACACATATTTACTCTCTTATACAATCCCTGATACAATTTCAGAATGATCCATACAGCCACTCACACATTCACTGGCTCTTATGCACAGTTATTTATATATGTCAACTCTCACATATACTGTGTTTTACATATGTTCTTACTTTGACATGTAGCACTGAGATATCCATTCACTCACCAATACACTCATGCACACAGTCAACCGCCCATACAGCTGTTTCCACATGCACTTTTGAACCCATACATCTAGTGAATCAACTGCTCACACATCTATGCACAGAGTCATACACCTCCCAACCACCCACACACACACTCAGTCTCCCATACAAATACTCGGGCAACCAATCAATAACCCATATAGTTACTCATATAGCTACTGATCAACACATGCAGCAGTTTACAAAACAACAGACATAATGATGCACAAATTAAGACAGTTTAGTCACTAACCCATGCACTCAGTGAGACACATTTAATCACTCACTCATACAGTCAGTCATGCACGTACTAAATCCTTCATCCAGACACTTATACATCCACTCATTCTTCAATATGTAAGACATATTTAAACTTTACAGAAACATACAGACACTGGATGTTGATATCAGTGATGTCATCAGTGATGTCATTTGAGATGTCATCAGTGATGTCATCAGTGATGTCACTGACCATGTCATGAATGATGTAATATATGACATCATCAGCAGTGGATTGCGGGTGCGCGAAATATATAGTTAGTGCAACTAACTATATATGCGAATTTCAATGGTTTTGTGTCAGTAAAATAAGGTTTTATAAATGCTAATTCCTAACTATATATGGTCTATAACGTATGGTTTTTTCCAGCGGTCGCCAGTAGGTATATATAGTTAGGATTTTTTCTCTATGGGTTTTTTGAAAATTCTATGTCTAATAACTTTGGCGTTTGTGGACGGAATTGGCTGAAATTTTTCTGGAAAATGGCACATTTTGTTTCTGAGCAGCCCCTGAAAATTGGGGGGGGGGTTCGTCCAGGGGGGGTCGAGAAAAAAGGGGGGTCCCAAAACGTGTTTTTAACATTGAGTTTTCCATAGGGCGGTTGGCCTCACTTTTAGCCCGAACGGCTGAATGGATTTGCACGAAACTTGGCAAAATTGTAGGGACTGGTAGCCCGATTTGCCTTTTGTAGGTCTCAATATATGTGCTACAGTGGATTTTGAGAAATTAACGTTTAAAAAAAGATATATATCTGTAACAGCGGACCGGGCAGCGCTCCAGGACGCGTACTTTTCGCGCAACGGAGCTTTGTGAAGCGAAGCTGATTGGTTCTCCGGCGTCTGTCAACATTCCAAACAGTCCGTAGCGGCCGCCATCTTGTCTCTCGGTAGGATCGAGAGACAAGAGGAGGCCAAAGCGAAGGGGCAAATGACCATAAGGGGGAATAGTAGATCCTCGCTGACCCCCTAGGTTTGATGTGGAGGTTTTAAAAGGGCCCCGCGGGGCAAAAAAAAAAAATAATAATAATAATCGAACGGCTGAATGGATTTGCACGAAACTTGGCAAAATTGTAGGGACTGGTAGCCCGATGTGCCTTTGCTAGGTCTCAATATATGTGCTTCAGTGGATTTTGAGAAATTAACGTTCAAAAAAAGATATATATCTGTAACAGCGCACCGCTTCGCGTACTTTTCGCGTTACGGAGCTTTGCGAAGCGAAGCTGATTGGCTCTCCGGTGTCTGTAAACATTCCAAACAGTACGTAGCGGCCGCCATCTTGTCTCTCGGTAGGATCGAGAGACAAGAGGAGGCCAAAGTGAAGGGGCAAATGACCATAAGGGGGCATAGTAGATCCTCGCTGACCCCCTAGGTTTGATGTGGAGGTTTTAAAAGGGCCCCGCGGGGCAAAAAAAAAAAATAATAATAATAATCGAACGGCTGAATGGATTTGCATGAAACTTGGTAAAATATTAGGGACTGGTAGCCCGATGTGCCTTTGCTAGGTCTCAATATATGTGCTTCAGTGCATTTTGAGAAATTAACGTTCAAAAACAAGATATATATCTGTAACAGCGCTCCGCGGAGATAAAATTATATCTGTATTACCTAGCTGTTGCTAACACCAGTTAGCGACGGCTAGTAGGAGATAGCGACCATCTTGGGCCCCACTTTGCATGTGAGTGATATTTATCACTAATGACATGCAAAGTGGGCATGCCAAGATGTTAGCGACTGGAAACAGTCGCTAACATCGCTATCTCCTATTATCAACTTTTGGAAATATTCGAGATAAGCGCGAATATCTCCAAAAAGTAACAGCTGCCCTGAGCAGTTCTTAGCCATGTTATCCAATGGGAGGTGGATAACATGGCTAAGAGCATTAGCTCGGTAATGCATGAATATCGCTGAGTTTTCAGCGATATTAATGCATTGCGGTCGTTTTTTATCGTATTTGCGATAAACCTTGATAATAGCAAGGTTTATCTGCGATAATTTCTGACGGTAAAAAAATCTTTGCAATGCATCGTTAGGGATAAATATCGCTTAACTTTGGTAATATGCCCCAACGTCTGTTAACGTTCGATTCGAAGGAAATCAGGAAGTGTTGAAAAACATTGTCTGCGCCATCTTGTCTTTTTTCAAATGCCACACTTTTGTCGTGCACGGCAGCCATTTTAGATGCCTTGACCAGACCCACTCTGTGCACGCTGTCGATCCTTAGCATGGCTCCCCACCCTCGCAAGCATCTCACCCAGGCAGTGGTCACCCCCGCTCTCTGTCTTATGCATGGGTAATAAACCTCCCCCCATCTGCGCTGCTCTTCCCTGAGAATCACACCCTCTGCCCGCCCGACACCTCCCTTTCGCCCTATTCACTACCGCACCCTCTGACACTTCTTTTCCTCTGTGTCCGATTGTCCAGGCCGGTCCTAGGCTATCAGCTAGCCCTGCAGATGTAGTTTATGGCCACAGCTGTAAAGAATCACCCCTCTTCAAAGGAGTTATAGTAGATCAAGGCCCACACTCGATGAGATCCGTCACAGCAGAAGCGTTGCTATTATCTGAAAACCATCCTGTATTGTGATTGGGGAGGGGACCGAGCGTGAAGCGGAAGATTCCAGGGATGACTCTTTGTACATCAAAGTTTTTACAATTATGTGTCACATTAAAAATATATAGCACTCCGACAAAGTAGTAAGATTATAAAACTTTAATAATTTATAAATATATACAAGAAAACAAAAATAGTAATAACATATAAACATTTTTAGGGAAAAACAACGAAGTAGCGGTCGGCTGTGCGAATAGTCCCAACGCAGCACAACGTCCAGATTTCCGGCGTAGGGCGTCGCGGGGGGTGGGTCATCAGTAGCAAACTGTTGTGCGAATAGTTCCAAGGCAGCAGAACGCGCCGAAATCTAGATGACACGAAAGTGATGTCTAGTAAGTTGCCACCCAGCAAATAACGGCGTGGGGCGTCGCGGGGGGTGGGTCATCAGTAGCAAACTGTTGTGCGAATAGTTCCAAGGCAGCAGAACGATGGCACCAAGGTGATGTCCAGTAAGCTGCCGCACTGGTTTTGGTATCCTACAATGCTGCTCCGAATAACGGCGTGGGGCGCCCCGGGGGAGGCGGCGTGAACGGGCCTCTCCAGGTGGAGTGTCATCTGTTGTAGTGGGGCGCCCCTTTACCGTTTCAGTTGCCATTCCGTCCGTTTTTGGTCCACTGTGTCAAAAGCCGCAATTCAGCTGAGTTGCGCCCACTCTTGCGGTGCAGCGATAGGCGGCTGTCACAGGACTCTCAAAATGGCGGCAGGCTCTTTCCTTTTTGGGCCTGGTCCACTGAAATGGCCCTGGGACACCTTGGAAATCGGACGCTTGTCTGCTAGGTCTTGGACCCCATTCTCGAAAGCGTCCCCTCCGCCTTGAGAATTCATCAAAAGTTTTGGGGGCCCCGACTCCTGCAGGCTTCTGGTGGGGAGCGGCTGCCATGATTGCTCGCGGAATGACCACGACGGAGCTACGAGATGGTGGTGCTCTCATGCTGACGCCAGTTTAGTCTGAAACATCCAGAAACAAGATGGGGCTTTCATCGTTTGGGAAAAAAAAAAAGTTTTCATCCAATGAAAAGTGTTGTTTTTAGGTCATATGATCAAGCCTTCCATCATTAGGAAACCAAAAGTAAAATGAACCAATGAAAAGTTTTATAAACAAGTCACATGACCTGTTATGCGGCATAGGGTATAAAATGCGTAGAAAATACGTTGGCACGTGAGGCGGCGTCAGTAGCGGACCGATGTGCGAATAGGCCGAAGGCAATACAACGCGCCAAGATCCGGATGGCACCGAGGTGGTGTCCAGCAAGTTGCAGCACTGGTGTGGCCATCCTACAATGCTGAAAGTCGGCGTGGGGCGCCCCGTTGGCCTGTGAGTTTGCGTCAGTAGCGGACCGATGTGCGAATAGGCCGAAGGCAGCACAACGCGCCAAGATCCGGATGGCACCGAGGTGGTGTCTAGTAAGTTGCCGCACTGGTGTGGCCATCCAACAATGCTGAAAGTCGGCGTGGGGCGCCCCGTTGGCCTGTGAGATGGCGTCAGTAGCGGACCGATGTGCGAATAGGCCGAAGGCAGCACAACGCGCCAAGATCCGGATGGCACCGAGGTGGTGTCTAGTAAGTTGTCGCACTTCTGTGGCCATCCTACAATGTTGAAAGTCGGCGTGGGGCGCCCCGTTGGCCTGTGGGATGGCGTTAGTAGCGGACCGATGTGCGAATGGGGCCAAAGGCAGCGCAACAATATTTTCTGACTGACACCACAAGGCGCTGAGATGCCAAGATCCGGATGGCACCGAGGTGATGTCTAAGTTGCGGACTGATGTGCGAATGGGGCCAAAGGCAGCGTAACAATATTTTTTGTATGGAAGATACCACTAGGCGTTGAGATGCCAAGATTCGGATGGCACCGAGGTGATGTCTAGCAAGTTGCTGTACTGGTGTGGTCATCCTACAATGCTGAAACTCGGCGTGGGTCGCCCCATTAGCCTGTGAGATGGCGTCAGTAGCGGACCGATGTGCGAATAGGCCGAAGGCAGCACAACGCGCCAAGATCCGGATGTCACCGTGGTGGTTTCATAGTTGAGAGGCACTTCATCTGCAGTGGGGCGCCGAGATCCGGATGGCACCGAGGTGATGTCTAGCAAGTTGCTGTACTGGTGTGGTCATTCTACAATGCTGAAAGTCGGCGTGGGGCGCCCCATTAGCCTGTGAGATGGCGTCAGTAGCGGACTGATGTGCGAATGGGGCCAAAGGCAGCGCAACAATATTTTCTGAAGAGAAGACACCAAAAGGTGCTGACATTCCAAGATCCGGATGGCACCGAGGTGGTGTCTAGCAAGCCATGCAGTTGAGTTGTGTGCGCACTTGCGGCGAATAGGTCGAAGGCAGCATAACAATGTTTTTTGAATAGAAGACACCACAAGGCGTTGAGATTCGGTTACCACCGAGGTGATGTCTAGCAAGTTGCCGCACTGGTGTGGCCATCCTACAATACTGCTCCGAATAACGGCGTGGGGTGCCCGAAGGGGGGGGGAGCCGGCGTGAATGGGCCTTCCTAGGTGGAGGCTCGTCTGCTGTAGTGGGGCGCCCCTTTACCGTTTCAGTTGCCATTCAGCTGAGTTTCGGCTGCTCTTGATGCTACAGCGACAGGCGGCTGCAAGAGGACTCTCAAAATGGCGGCCTGTTCTTTGGATTTGGGCCTGGTCCACTAAAATGGCCCTGGGACACCTTAGAACTCGGACGCTCGATTTTTTTTTCCTTTCCTGTACATGCAAAAAAAGGTAAATGCCCGGTACGTTACACGCTTCATCTGCCACGATGAACTCTCCAGAGGAACCGAAAAAAAATATAGTTGTGGTAACTATACCATGCATCGTCATATGGAGAGGTGGCACCAATTAATTATAGTGCTGCATAAAAGAGAGATTTGGAGGAGAACCCCTGACCTGCTAGTACATTCATCAAAGAAGTGGCACTGAGAGCTTCAGAGGCAAGGGAAACGGTCCCAAATATTTAGAAGAACTTTGGAAAGATTAAAATGACATGTTTAGATTGTGGCAAATTAATTTCATGTGGACAGATGAGTGTTACTCTAATAAATACAGCATATGAACATCATCATAGTCGATGGTTGGTAGAGACATTTTGACTATATCCTGGACCTGCCCGTCCTCGCCCAAAATGGCGCCGGAATAAATGGGACTCGTAACTCCTTGTTGTGTACTGGTTGCAGAACCTTGAAATCACGAGATACGTATGCAGTTTTGAAGTACATGGCGGGCGGGGACGAGAATTGATTGACTATTTCGACATCCCTATTGATATTAAGTTCTGATGTGTTATTGATTACTGTACTGTTGAAAGTTCGAATTAACGTCACCCATGGTACTTGCCCGCAAATGTATATCTAGATAATTTTATTGTAACTGGCCCTGTCGTATTTTAATTATAAAATGTACGTCCACCGATTCCGTAACTGTTAGACACCTTAGTTCTTGCAACCTAATGGCCCGCCCGTTACGTTCCTCTACAGTGTAAATGTCTATTCATCATATACGATTACAGTTTGCTCTGTGGCAGGCCCACGTGGTTATAGGCTCGTATTTGTATAATGACATTTTCACAATAAAGGTTTTTAAAAGAAAACATGGTAGTAGTATATACATTGGTAAAGTTTTTAATAATAGTGACTGTTTTAGAATCATTAAAAGGCAAGTGAAATAAAGCAGACCAATTACATGAAGGGTAAAAGGTATAATACGAAGGAACGCAGTAAAGATAAATGGTCAAGGGCTGTTGTGTTTTCTATTCCTGCAACATAAAGTGATCGATAAGAATCTCATATTCAGGCGTATCGGCGACTAAGACAGCAGGTCGACCCTCTTTTGCTCAACGGCTCCGTCATGGGACGAAGAAACGCTCTTTTTCTCGAAAAAAGAATATATTTTACTTGCAGGACAGTTGTAAAATTTCCGGGAAAGTACATTAGCCTGGAACATTATAACATATATTTAAGAAAAAATAATGTTCGGAAGTAATGAAAAGCGTAATTTTTAGGTCATATGACCAAGCCTTTCATCATTACAATAAGAAAAGTAAAATGGACCAATGAAAAGTTTTATTAACAAGTCACATGACTTGTTATGCTTACGTTACGCGCTGCGCGCCCCGGATGACTTCCGGATGCGCTAACGCGGCGCGTCATATGACGCATTATGCGACAACGCAGGTACAGAATATAGTCAAAATGTCTCCACCAACCAGCGGTCGGAACACAACCCCTTTCAGCAGGCTAAATAGTTCTGTTAAATGGCAACAGAAGGGACAGGCAACAAGAACCATCAGTCAAAGAGGGGAGGGCTAGTTCTTCTCTACCGGGTTACATTGGGGCGCTACCGGAACTGATCGAATTGGTAGTCTACAGTGTTTCTGGATGTTTCAGACTGAAGCTGGGGTTAGCATGAGAGCAGCACCATTTCGTAGCTCCGTCGTGGTCATTCCGCAACCAATCATGGTAGCCGTTCTTTATCGTTATTTTGGGCGGGGTGGGTGGCGGAGCCGAGCTGTTTTGCAGCCATCATTGTGTGGAGTTCAGTTCATCTCACTAGTTTTGTATTTGTCATGAGGGGTTGTTCCTAATGTTTCTATTTTAGCGAGGTCAAAAAGAGATCCCATTAGTGGCCTACTGATTTTGCTCGATTCCTTTTCTTTTTTTTTACACGATTTTTCGTTATCTGCAAAGACTAAACAGAGTATTGCGACTCTGTGTTTGTTTGTAAATAGAGAATGAACCAAAGAGAACTAATTCTAAAACAGTAAATACTTGGATAACAATCAATCAAATGGAGAGAGAAGCAGGCACGACGGATTACAACGGGGGCAAACGCCTGCGTTAACTACCTTTCACTATCTGCAAAGAGAGAGTACTCCTAATAGAAATGAGGGGGGGGGCACCATTCAAAGCAGATCAGTGTGCATAAACACGAAAATGTTTTCACTTACCACGTACTTGACATTCGACAGCTTATGATATTTGCTATTAAAAAACCATTGAAATTCACTGAAAAAACCATAGGTTATAGACCATATATAGTTAGGAATTAGCACTTACAAAACCTTGAAAATTCACTGAAAAAACCATAGGTTATAGACCATATATAGTTAGGAATTAGCATTTAAAAAACCTTATTTTACTTACACAAAACCATTGAAATTCCATATATAGTTAGTTGCACTAACTATATATCGCGCACCCGCAATCCACTGCTGATCATGTCACATATTACATCATTCATGACATGGTCAGTGACATCACTGATGACATCACTGATGACATCTCAAATGACATCACTGATGACATCACTGATGACATCTCATTTGACATCATTCTTGTGCTAATACGATAAACCTCTTCAGACTCTAATATAACCTTAGATACACTCAGTGTATACAGACACTCACACACTGCCACTCATCCATGGAGTTACTCACACACCCAGTCAGTCATGCAAAGAAACAATCTCACCTCCATTTCTTCAACTATACAGTTAAACACACCTTACTTATTGAAACATATACTAACACATATTTACTCTCTTATACAATCCCTGATACAAGTTCACAATGATCGATACAACCACTCACTCATTCAGTGGCTCTCATGCACAGTTATTTATATATGCCAACTCTCACATGTACTGTGTTTTACATATGTACTTACTATGACATGTAGCATTGAGATATCCATTCACTCATCAATACACTCATGCACACAGTCAACTGCCCATGTAGCTGTTTCCACATGCACTCTTGAACTCATACACCTAGTGAATAAACTGCTCACACATCTATGCATAGAGTCACACACCTTCCAGCCACCCCCACACAAACTCAATCTCCCATAGAAATACTTGGGCAACCAATTAATAACACATATAGCCTCTCGTATAGCTAATGATCAACACATGCAGCAGTTTACAGAACAACAGACATAATGATGCACAAATTAAGACAGTTTAGTCACTAACCCATGCATTCAGTGAGACACATTTAATCACTCACTCATACAGTCAGTCATGCACCTACTAAATCCTTCATCCAGACACTTATACATCCACTCAAGACATATTTTAACTTTACAGAAAAATACAGTCACTGGATGTTGTCATCAGTGATGTCATCAGTGATGTCATTTGAGATGTCATCAGTGATGTCATCAGTGATGTCACTGACCATGTCATGAATGATGTAATATGTGACATGATCAGCAGTGGATTGCGGGTGCGCGATATATAGTTAGTGCAACTAACTATATATGGAATTTCAATGGTTTTGTGTGAGTAAAATAAGGTTTTTTAAATGCTAATTCCTAACTATATATGGTCCATAACCTATGGTTTTTTCAGTGAATATATATATATATATATATCCAACACAATCCTTCCGAAAAAAGAACAGAGGCCCAGGGTTTCTAAGTTCAGGCAACCTTTTATTCCAAACAACCCAGCTGCGGCAGATGCATTTCGGCACACTCGCCTTCCTCGGTGCCCGGAGCTGTGAAGATCTCAACCCAATTGCGCTCACCCTGCGTGAAATACTCGCTGGTAACTACGTCCCCTCCCCCTAATGAAGTCGTCATACCATATGAGTCCACATTCTGTCCCGTGAACTCCATTTCCCAGCAGGCACTGTCCCGGCGCTGCAGAGCTGGTAGCATGGGGGAGTGGGAAAACTGGAGGTTGATGCCAGCTACAGGTGAGTCGGGTTGGTCCTAGATGTAAGGAAAGGTGGGAACCTCCCTAAAATCCCCATAATCGCAGCAGCCAGTCCCTTCAGGCAAGTTCATGCATGGGGGCAGTCAAATGCGAGACTGCGCGCCCCCTCGAGGTAAAATACCTCAGTCCATACATGACGTCCTATATATATATATATGTATAGATATAGATATATAACCCTAAATATACATCTACTAGCTCAGAATCCTAATCTTAGCTCACTATGATGAGTTATCTCTTTTTTTTTGCAACTCTTTTTATTTAACAAAACAATAAAGTACACAGCAGTACAGTTAGTCATTTGACAGTGGTTAGTTCCATCATGGGTGCACAACATATTTGGTGCTTCAATCCAAAATATATTCAAAATTTTGTATCTTCCCCTCTGCGTTCGGTGACTCTCGTGACCTCTCCTTCCTCCGGCGGAGCTCAATTGTAGGAGACAGGCATATTTTGCCCTTGTGTGTGTTCCATGCTGCCCATTCACGATCCCATTTTTTAGGGCACCCCTGTTTTTAAAGACATCCTTCTCCGCTATCATGGCCCTATCCATATCAGCCTCCCATCCTCTAATTAGTGGTGGTTCCCCTACTCCCTATTTTTGTGCTATGTTCCGTTTGGCGAGGGCCCATCCTAGTGAAATCCATGATTGTTCAGTTTGAGTTAGGTCAGTAGCTTTCCATACGTTTAATAGACAGAGTTTTGGGGTGGCGTTAAGTTTTTTCCCCCCACAATTTCCATTTTTGATGTGACCGCAGCCCAGTGCGTTTGGATGATCGGACATTCCCACATGGTGTGGAAGAAGGTTCCCTCTTGGGAGCTCTTTTGGAGGCAATATGCGTCTGTTCTCCTCCCCATCTTAACCCTGACTCTCACTGTCAAGTAGACTCTGTGCAGGGTTTTAAGTTGGACCAGCCTTATTCTCATGGGGATGGCAATTACAAGGAAGAGGCCAGCGTATATCGCCAGTTATCGTCCTCTAAATCACCCACATCTGCCTCCTATTTCTGCCTTAGACCTGCCAAAGGATATATGACGTTATAACGCATACTTTTACAACGCATACCTTTACAACGAAATTTTTACAACGCAAATACTATTACAACGCATGTATTTACAACGCATGTTTTTACAACGCAGGTACCTTTACAACGCATACCATTACAACGTAAGTATTTGTAAGTATATAATAATTTTTTAATTGTAAATTAATTGAAATTAATATAATTTAATATAATGTAATTTAATTTAATTTAATTTAATTTAATTAATTTAATTTAATTTAATTTTACTTTATTTTTACCCTGTACCCCAAAAACCCAAAACTGACCCTGAACACTAAAAATACCCCTTTACCCAAAAACCCAAAACTGACCCTGAACCCTAAAAATACCCCTTTACCCAAAAACCCAAAACTGACCCTGAACCCTAAAAATACCCCTTTACCCAAAAACCTAAAACTGACCCTGAACCCTAAAAATACCCCTTTACCCAAAAACCCAAAACTGACCCTGAACCCTAAAAATACCCCTTTATCCAAAAACCCAAAACTGACCCTGAACCCTAAAAATACCCCTTTACCCAAAAACCTAAAACTGACCCTGAACCCTAAAAATACCCCTTTACCCAAAAACCCAAAACTGACCCTGAACCCTAAAAATACCCCTTTACCCAAAAACCCAAAACTGACCCAAAAACGCAAAACTGACCCTGAACCCTAAAAATACCCCTTTACCCAAAAACTAAAAACTGACCCTGAACCCTAAAAATACCCCTTTACCCAAAAACCCAAACATATAACATTTTAATTATAATTATATACTTACCAATACTTACGTTGTAATGGTATGCGTTGTAAAGGTACCTACGTTGTAAAAACATGCGTTGTAAATACATGCGTTGTAATAGTTTTTGCGTTGTAAAAGTTTCGTTGTAATGGTAGTGCGTTGTAAAAGTTGCGTTATAATGGTTGTATACCCCTGCCAACAGGTCAGGTCGGTTGTTAATCACTTTTTTATGTGTTAGGGAGATGGCTTTCTTAGGTATAGGGTCTAGTAGTAGTCTATCTTCGAGGGGGATGCTTCAGGTAGAGGGCCTCCCTCAGGTATCGCTACTTTTAGGGAATGGCTAATCTGTGGGTACCTAAAGATTTTGGACTGCGCTGATTGTTACTCTTTCTGTAGATCCGCAAATTATACCAACCCTTTTTTTTCCCACAAGTCCCCTACTGATGAGATACCTATTAGATTCCATTTCTAAAATCCGGGGCAAACGCTCAAGCCACCAAGCCACTTGGGCCCAGAGTGGGATTACTTGTGTAATCTTCTTATGCCATCCAAGGTTTTTAATGACCAAGTGCCAAATTTCTATGGTGCGGGCTGTAGGACCGGTACGGTATAACTGTTTGGGGTTTGTGTAGAGGGCTCTCCGATATCCTTCCTGCCCCATTAGCCATCTATCTGTGCGGAGGCTCAGGTCACTTTGTGGACCATGGACCCATCGATTGATTACAGTCTGCTGAGACGCCCAGTAATAAAGCTTAAGGTCGGGTAGAGCGATCGCGCCATCGTACCATCCCGCTGGTAATTTCTGCATTGCAATACGGGGTGCCCTCCCAGACGTGTTCTCTCTTTACATCATTTGCCGGTACTTCACTCAAGTGATGAGACCCAGGGTCAGTAGGATTTTTTCCATTTTAATTTTCCCACAAATTTTTTTTTTTTAATTGACTTCCTTATTCCTCCGGAAGATTCCACCATTATACAGGCATATTCGGACTACACCCGCCAACTCATGCCGTAGCTACGAACTCACACCGAGATAGTTAGCAGCTAGCCGCTGGGCCCTGGACGTGCTGCGTGCACGTGGCAACTGTATCTATTTCAGACACAGCCGGAGACAAGATGCCGCAGCTCTCATTCGGGTTTCTTTTTCCACCTGATTAAGATAACTGCTTCCTGATGGGACCACTCGATTGGCTCTGTAATTCTTCCTTCTTCTTTAACAGCTGTTCCTGGTAAAGAAGTTCAATTCTTTACCTTGTTTAATTCCAGACTTGCATACAATTGTTTGTTTAATTCCAGACTTGCTTGTTTAATTCCAGACTTGCGTCCAATTAACTCGGTTACCAGAACTACCAGGCATTCATTGCCCTTGCTACATGCGGTGCTGCCCATACATGAATTAATGAAAATTGGTGGGTAAGTCACTTTTATTTTAAATAACCCTTGGGTGAAATGTTCTCTTGTAATCATCCTAATCCCAAAATGTGCAATTTAAATTCCAGAACTTCGTTTTCCTGCACCCAAGAGGGACCAATTCCATCCTTTTTGTTTGGAGCCACAAGCCGTATACAAGTAGACCGATTTCCCAACCCAATTTCCAGTGTTGTGGAAGAGGTGAGCAACTGTGCTACTATATATTGTACCCTGAGCATGTAAAATCATATCACTTACGGGTTTTCACTACCCCCCCTTTCTAGATCGCTCCCATTCTGTCCTGATGAAGACCCCCTGCGAGGTTCAAGTGGCTCTCCCATCTTTTAGGGGCGAAACGTCGACTTTCCAATATCCATCTACCTGGACTAGATTTCATTTCCACATCTCGATAATATAGGAATTCAATGATGTATCTACAAAATTGTGGAATTAACTAATGACATTTTACCTCCAGTCAGGTCACATTCAGAACATCCTTGTAACTATTGTATATATTGTAAATATCATTCTTCATGTGTAATTCTCAAACTCTTTCTCACTTACTCAAGAGCACCTCTACACTCTTTCCACTGGTTGTGGAACAATTGTATAATATGAAATATTATAAATTGTAATGATCTTTTGATGCTCTTTATGAAGAATTTTGCAACCCAAATTGTTGAGGTCTATTTAAAGTATTAGGTACTAAGCAATAATTGATTGAAAGTTTTTGACTATGACAGCTGTGTTTTGTACCAATTCCTACCCAGGTCCCATGATGGCTTAGGTTTCCCCCATTGCTTTGTAATGTCCTTAATAATGTTAAGCATGCAGATTGCAGTGATAAAGTGCAACCTATCAGAATATTTGAAAATATGCACAAAACAGTGATATAAGGCAATATGAAATACATTTTAAGGAGGTTTTGTTTACTTAGCGAAAACCCTAGTCTACATAGCAAAAGCTGAAGTGACCACCCAATGACCTATTCTAGTATGAATATGAGATTAGTGTAAATACCTTATAATGTTTGGTAGGCAATAATGCTCCCCGCACACTTTCTCCTGCGACTGCGATCTAATCTCATATCACTGACATGGGCCAGTGTGAGGTACTGGGTTTTTAAGAACCGGCACAGAACCGGTAACCCAGCGGTGCCAGGGAATCAACACCCAGAGACCTCGGGTTCTCCTGATCCAGACCTACAGAAACTCGGAGTCTTCTAGGTGAAGTCAAAGATTAGTTTATTGGCTGCAACCAAGGTAACAGGTGTCCTAGAAGTACAATACGGGTATGTTCTCAGGAGACTGCACACTTTCATGAAGTCAGGCTTCTCTTCTTATACACAGTTTTGGGCCTTGGGCAAAACATTCTTGGTTGTAAAGTAAATTGTTAACATGTTTCCAGTACAAAGAAAAAGCAGAGTCATGATGACATGTCCATATTTCACTTTGTGCTGCCTACAACAAATCATTTGGCAAGGCCCAACATTTCATCAGATAACACTGGACCCCTAATAAAAACAGGCACCTCCCCACCATAAAGTAAGTGAAGCAAAGGAGTGGAAAAAGATGTGAGCGAGATATGGCAGGTGTGCGCGCTGAAATGGTTTTATGGCTGGTTGAGCCTAGATGCTATCTTGCTCGGCCACTGGGAGGGAACTGACCTAACGAGCTTGGCCTGGGGCAATGGTTCCAACTTGTACTGAGGTCAGGGAAAAGTCGATTAAGGAGTACGTGTCCTTGTGGAATCAAATTCAACTGGATTAAGGCCTATGTAAAGGGCAACATATAAATGGGAGCCAAGGGTTCAGAATGTAAATGACGATTTCGAGGTGAAATCGTCACTCGAATATGCTGAAAATACATGTACATGATGTACTCGTCATTCTCGGTCTTTTGATACCAAATTCGTCATGTTTCGACGAAGTTTTATTTCTCGAGTCCCGAACTATTATATGAATCCAGATTTTCAGAACCACAAACCCTCCTTTTGCCCTTACATAGGCAATTAATGTATCCTCATGTTAGTCTGAGTCCAGATCTATATTCCTAAAGTCATTGAGATGTTGCTGTAACATCATTCTAGTGCTGAGTTCATTTCTTGACACAGGCTTCCTTACACATGATGTAGCACAGAGGCCACATATTGCAGGAGCACACTGTATGCATAGACAGAACAGGAAAAGAATGGCTAAAACCATCCCAATGACCATCAGAATTTTCCATCCCCAGGCAGATATCAATTCCCAGAGCCATCCCATTAATGACCAATCTCCTTTATCTACATGGATAGATTCAGAAATCTTATGTAATTTGGAGATGGCCCTGTACACGGTTGGAGCATTATCTGGGATGAAAATGCAACAACTGGATTGGATCAATTTGCATACTCCACCTCGGTCCGCAAGTATTACATCCAAAGCGACCCGGTTCTGAAGGGTCATAAGTCGATCCGACTGGAGCTCAGCAGTCAGGTTACTAAGGGCACCAGCAGTTTCCATCACGGTGGATTCAACTACCCTTGTTAATTGCCTTATGTTTCTACTGTTAGCCATGGATCCCCAGAACGGCAGAAAACCCTTTGCAAAGTCCCCAAATTCTTGACCTGCAGTGTCTTATTTACTCAAAACACCTCTAACTACCCTGGTCCGGTGGTAATCCGCCGCTGCTGTGTAGGTGGGAGGTAACAGGAATGAAACAAAACATGAGCCCGAGAAGTCAGGGGGCAACCATGTATAGGCTCTATCGTGGCAGATGAAATAAGTACCCTTAGCAGCTAAAAACGCAGGGGAAGTCTGAGATCCAAAAACATACGTTTCTGTACAGACACTCTTCCCTAGCTGAGCTCTGGGATTCTTGCCAATACCTTGCAGACACAGGTGACCTTGATGGGGTACGATCCAGATAGGGGACGATCTTTTGGCTTGCTGTTTCTCACTTAATGTAGTGCCATATCCGGTCACATTCCAACCTACGTATGCAAGTATCTCATCATCCGGAGTATCTTCATAAGAAGTTACTTCCTTGATCATGTCAACTATACCTTTGACTAGGGCGCTAGTCTTGAGGTTGTCTTTTACAGAACGTAGGGGTTGGACTTCTCGTGCATATATGAACATTGTCCTATATGCCCATACTGAACCATTGTGACTAAATGGCAGGACCAAATAGGGGATACCTTTATCCGTTGTGTGAGGCATGAGACCACACACCCAACAGTTAGTTGTGTTCATTACAAGTTGGTGTTGGTGTAATAACTGAACGAAGGAGTTATTAATGAACTCTAATCTCCTATTTGATTCGTGGTCAGGCAGAGGGTGGAAAGAATGAGAGGAAATAGTAGGAGGAGGTATGGGTGATGCAGTGGGCGCAAATGTTACATGGAAAGAAAATAAAACATAACTTATCAAAAAGATCATTACGCTGGATAGCATAAAAATACACAATATTATAAAACTTTTCTTTGTCATCGTGTTACATAGTCTCTGCTTAAAGTTCATTTGGCAGGTCTCTCCACATCAGGAAACTCCATCCTCTCTAAGGTGCTGCCCGCGACGAGGAGGTTGTTTCTGCTAAGGAGTGCTTCTGTCAGTCTAGGGCAACTCCCTTGGACCGACCAGAACCACCGACCTAACGTCGTTGGCTGCACTTCCGAAGACTTTAACCAATCGCGGCCCTAGCAGTGGAACCCGGATGGCGGTTCGAAAAACAAAAAATAAGCAAGTTTCCTAAATGGGAGATCTGCACTTTCAAAAATAGAATTTGGGGAAAAAGATACGTTTATTAGTCCATAGGTCTTGGTCTCAGATCATAAAAAGGAATCACTTTTATTAGTCTGTTTTTCTCGATCGCAAATTGTAGCGTCTTTTTCCTGGTACTGTCTGGTCCTGAAACAGGAGTTCAGGTTCCAAAGAGTTCAATTGTTCTGGTGGTGGCACAGTTTCTTGAAAAATGTTTTCGCTTTCACTTTCAGGGTTAGTTTCTTTTACACGGTCATCAGTTGAGAGCTCTGAGTCAGTGCCACCTTTCTGGACCCATTGGTCATAGGGTAGAGGGAAGGGTACTTTTTTACAATGGATCCCGTGGACCCAGTTGGCCTTCCCCTCCACCCGGACGGCTGACCTCGTGGACAGAAGGACGAGGTGAGGCCCGGTCCACCTCGGCTGGTCGTTTCTTGTTCTTTGAAAGTTTCGCACGAGTATGCAGGATCCAGGGACAATGGAGTGACCTGGAGTCTCAGAGACCGGAGGCAGAGTGTTGTGGACCTGTTGATGCAAAACACGCAATTTAGCCGTCAATTCATACAAGTAATCAAGCAAAATAGGGTGTTGCAGCTCGCTGAATTTCGTGGGCCTAGGCACTCCCCATATGTTGGCTGGCCGGCCAAAGATAATTTCATAAGGGCTGAGTTTCACTCGCGAATGCACAGTCATTCTGGTGGATAGGAGTGCTAAGGGTAGAGCGTCAGGCCATTTAAGACCTGTGCTCGCTTGGATTTTGGCCAATTTAAGTTTAAGCGTGCCATTGTAACATTCTACTAATCCAGCTGATTGGGGGTGATCTGCAGCGTGGAACTTCTGCCTAATGCCTAGCCCTTCACACACTCTTTTCATCACACTACCCACAAATTCACTTCCGTTGTCAGACCAGACCATTCTAGGCATTCTGAACCTGGGGAAGTACTCTTTTACAAGGGCTTTGGCTGTAGACAAGGCAGTATTGTCTTTTAGGGGATAGGCTTCTACCCATCTTGAGAAGGCACAAACAACAACAAGCACGTATTTTAAGTTGTTGCACCTCTCCATGTGTATGAAATCTAGCTGCAAAACCTCGAACGGATACGTAGGAGGTGCAAAATGACCAGCTGGAGTTGGGGTTCCCCTACCAGGGTTGTGCTTCAGACATACCATGCAATTCTTGACAACATTCTCTGCACACTTGGGAATCCCTGAATTCTTCCACACTGGGGCCAACAACTCGCAAATCCCTTTCACGCCGATATGAGCCATTCCATGAGCCATTGTAACCACTGCAAGCACATATGCATCGGGTAACAACCATCTCTGATACTCTGTCAATTCAACCCAACAACCATTTGCATCCATTCTTCCTGTACTCTCTCTCCACGTGCTTAACTCTTTCTCTGTGGCCTCAGCTTGGATGGACTTCACACTTTCTATCGTGTCCTCACATATTCCAACCTCACCAGTCCATCTTTCAGGGCCTGCAACATACATTCGGCTCATCACATTCTTTGCCGTTTCTCTAGCGGTCTCATCAGCGAATGCATTTCCACGACCAACATCATCAGTCACCTTCTTGTGAGCACTACATTTCACAATCGCCATTTGCAGGGGCAAGGTCAGTGATTCAAGAAGCTCATTCACCAACTGACCATGCTGAATCTTAGTTCCATGCGAAGTCAGGAACCCACGTTCTCTCCACAATCGTCCAAAACTGTGAGCCACTCCAAACGCATACTGACTATCAGTGTAGACAGTCACTCTCATTCCTTTAGACAACACACATGCTCTCGTAAGTGCGACTAGTTCTGCGGCTTGAGCTGAACCATGTGGTATTCGCGCAGTTTCAACGACCGTGTGCAAAGTTGTGACAGCATATGCTGCAGTCACATTCCCATTTGGGAGCTTAAAGCATGAACCATCTACCCATAATGTACCATCACATTCAGCAAGAGGAGTGTCAAATAAATCCACTCTCCCTTTTGTCTCTTCCTCTGTTGTGAGGAAACAATCGTGCTGTTCTAAAGCATCTGACTCTTCTGCAATTGGTAACAACGTGGCTAGATTCAGGGTACTGCACCTTTTTATGTGCACATGGCTCGCTAGCAGCGTCAATTCGTAACTGGTCAGTCGAGCACTAGTTAAGTGCTGTGTCTTGGTCCTATTTAACAATGTGTCTACTGCATGCGGGACCATCACGATTAGTGTATTATTCATTACTAGACCAGCAGACTGTCGAATAGAAACAGCTGCTGCTGCTGTGGCCCTTAAACAACTTGGCAATGCTCTTGCTACTGGATCCAAAGTTGACGAAAAATAGGCGCATGGCCGCTGTCTATCTCCGAATAACTGAGTCAGCACAGACAATGCACAGCCTTCCTTCTCGTGGACATACAATGTGAAAGGCTTACTGTAGTTGGGGGTACCTAACACAGGAGCCGAACATAATGCTGGGCGTAATTCGAGAAAACTTTTCTGACACTCTTCAGACCAGGGAATGGGATTGGGTGTATTTTTACACGTTAATGCCACCAAGGGTTTGGCCAATAACGAAAAATTTGTAATCCACTGTCTACAGTACGATGTAATGCCCAAGAAAGCACGCACTTCTCTCTGTGTTCTTGGCACACTCACTTTTGCTATTGCCTGAATTCTTTCTGGGGTCAGTTTCCTTCCCTCCTTCAATAAGAGGTGACCTAAGTAGGTCACTTCTTGTCGGCAATATTGAAGCTTGGAAAGTGACACCTTGTGATGCAGATCACACAGATGACGCAATAATGTCAATGTGGCCTGTTTACAAATTTTCTCATTATCTGCAGCAATGAGCAAATCGTCCACATACTGTACAAGAGTGGCACCTTTTGGCAAAACAATCGTGTCAAGCTGTGTTTTCAGAGCTTGACTGTATATTGATGGGCTTTCACAGTAGCCTTGAGGAGCGCGTTTAAAGCGGAAGCTTCGACCTCCTAAACTAAAGGAAAAAATATCCCTGCTCTCCTCAGCAATTGGGATGCTGAAGAAAGCATTCTTTAGGTCGATCACTGAAAACCATGAAGCAGAAGCTGGAATCATAGTCAATAATGTGGTAATGTCGGGCACAACTGGGAATTGTGGCACGACTATTTTATTTACTTCTCGAAGATCAATCACAAATCTGTACACAGGTGGCTGAGAAGGGTCAGTTCGTTTTAAAACAGGCAGAACAGGACTATTGCAAACATTGCCTCGTGTTTCCTCAATCACATCCTTTTCAATCAATTCGTAAACGATCGCTACCAAAGCTTTTTCACCCTCATTAGATATTCTGTATTGTGGAATTCGTGGCATTTTAACATTTGACTTCAATGTTACAACATATGGTGGAATTTCTAAAAGACCTACATCGTTAGGACCAGTAGCCCAAAGAATATCTGGGAGAAGGGCTAATTCTGCTGGAAGTGCATCTCTCGACAAATACATGGGAGAAACCACTTTCTTACCTAAAGTGAGTTGTACTCCTGAAGGAGAACAATACAAAGTCGCATACAATCTTTTTAGCAAATCTAATCCTAGCAAATTTTCACCACAACCTGTTGTCAGTATGAGGGGTGCTTCGAATTCACAGGGACCAACAGAAAGAGACAAAGGGTTAGAAATCGGATTTCTAACTGGGGCGCCAGAAAAACCTACAGAAACGTTCATTTCGCCAGACAAAGGTGCGCCAGGGAGTTTGGAGTGCATAATAGAACTCTTTGTAGCACCAGTATCCAACAGAAAAGGTTCTGACACACCTGATGTAATCACCTCAACGTAAGGTCCACTCTGATCTACTGGAACTGAAACAACTCCCTCTCTTTGTCTATGGCTGTCCTAGCAATCATCATTCTCCCACTGCTCATTTTCTGTGTAATAATCTTCAACATAGTATTGAGCTGTCCTGTCAGATACGTTATTTTGCTGATCAAACCTGTTCATCGAGTTTTGTGGTGGAAGGGGACGTGTGTCCTGAGTGGCGTTTCCACGCCCTCTACCTCTAGGCGCTTGCTGACTGCCACGACCTCTTACACCAGAAACTCCATTTGCACGTTGTGATAGGGCAGGACAATTATACTTGTAATGACCCTCTTGTTTGCAATATAAACACTGGTTGGGGCCTACACGGGGTCGAGTGTAATCGAATCTTTGCGAGTTTCTCTGATACTGTTGAGGCTGCTGAAAAGTATTCTGGTAGTGATTCTGGCCATTATTATGTTGATTACCACCACCACGCGGCGGATAGGCTTGCTGTAGCAAAACCTTCGTTTTGAGTTCTCTAGTTTTCTTTTCTACTTTATCTTTCTCATCTTTGTCTCTATTTTCGTAGTATTGTGCAGTAGCTAATATCTGCGCTGAAGATGAGACTGCCCAAGAACTTTCTGAATCTTTTAATTTTCTACACAATTCTGGAAGCAGATTGTGCACGAATTTATCAACAAATAATCTCTGACCACCTTCCGTGGTCATATCTTGACCGCTGTGGTCAACAAATGTTTCTTCAAATCTGGTGAAGAAATCTGAAACAGTTTCTTCTTTCTTTTGCTTGCATGCAGACAACTTATCCCAATTTACGCGTATTGCAGGCATTATCGTTTTCATGTAATCTACTATTTTACCAGGGAGTTCTGCTATCAAAGGCTCAGGCTTGGCACCACCAACTTGTCGGGCATCTGCAGCAGTAATATTAGCCCACGTGTCACCCAATTCCTGGTCATGATCTACATGACGAATTTTACCCCATAAAGGCTGTGGAACAACATTCCCAAATAACATATCGATATCGGCTAAATTAATTATACATGACCCAGCAGTTTGTGACAATTCTTTATAGTACCCTGCAGGATTTTTACGCGGATCTGGTAATGTTTGTTTGAGTGCTAAAACTTCAGCTCGCTTCCATGGGACATGTACCCATACACGCTGAAAGTGTGGCAGAATAGGTGGGACAGCAGTCGCGTCACCCTCTCTCCACTGTGGGGGAACTTCTCTCATAGGGTATTGTCGTGCCTTTTTCCTACTGGATGTATTAGATTCAGATGGCGACCCAGAACTGTTTCCCTTACTCCGATATGATAATAACATTTCAACTGCTTTTTCCACATCTGGACCTACAATCATACCCTCTCCAAACTTAAACCGTACACGACACATCTCTTGTGGAATGCATTCTTGATCATTGTCTTCTAAATCCTCTCCAAGAAAAACACACATCTGTTCGAAAACATATCTCTGTGTCGCTGCTTCCCATTGATGGAAGACTTCCATGACAGACTGTACATCATATTTTGCAGTGTCCATGACCCATTTCCGAGCTAAACTATTCAGTGAATCTCTCTCTTGATAATCAGGCAGTTGACTTCGCAACTGTCTTCTTCCTATGTTAGGGGTCGTAGCAGGCGACCCGAAAAGAGGTAAAAGAATATTAGTAACAGTGCTGGCCATTTTCTGCCGAATGGAAGGTGAAACTGAAGGACAAACAGATGGAAAAACGGGGTGAGATAAGGCGGGGGTAGAGATAGCAGAAGAGGTATCAGGGAAAATAGAGGGGGTACTAGGCAGAATCGTAGAGGGAGCATTAGGAGATGTAAAAAGTACAGTAGGCAAAATCGTAGAAAACACAGGTGAAACAGAAGTGGTCGGTGGGCCTGGAGGAGGCTGCACCGAAGAAGTAGGAGCCAGCTGAAGAACAGCTGGTGGGTGCGGTTGAGGAGCAGGAGGCGCAGCTTGTGCAACTAAAGGTTGCGGGGGTGCTGTGGCATTCTGCGCATAGGGGGGTGGTGAATTTAGCAAATGTGACATTAATGGGTCTTTTTCACGTTCTTTTGCTGCCTCTTGCTGAAGAGACGGCAAAACTGGATAACACTTATCTATTGCCATTTTACGTTGCCTGTGCAACTGCTCATTCATCTGTTCTTCCTCATTATCTTTAAACTGCACAGCAGCTTGCATTACTGAGAGTCCCCCTTCTCTCTTATTTTTCTTAGCTAATTTAATTTCTTTTTGTTTGGCTTCTTTACGCCATAAGCGGAAAGAGTCAAACATTGCCGCCTGGGCTTTCTATTTGAATAGTTTAACTTCAAGGTTGTCTAAGATTTCAGAATCAAAGCTACCATATTGGGGCCATTTTAAAACACCATCTTTCCTGGTGTATTTAATCCATACTTCGTTGTAGGTGATGGGGCCTACCCCATGTTTTACATACAGTTCGTAAGTCGGAGTTCCAACTGGAGGAACCGGACATGAGTCCTCCAATCGGGAGTCCCTATTATTACCAAGACAAAACAAATTCCCAAGTCTAAGACTAGGCATCCTCGCTCTCTAGTCTAGTTCCAAACTTCAAAGGATTATCGATTACGATATTTCTCGTGAATACACGAGTCCTTCGGTTATGGTGCTTGCAAGTACCAATACAAAACCTTTTGTATCCCAAAGATACCACAAAGTAAGTCCAACTAAGGACTGGGAGACGCTCCACTTATACTTAACTGAAATTATATCGATGACGTCACCAGAAGACTCGTCTCAGTGTTTCGCTCTACCAAAAACTTCAAGGGTCCAAATCAGGGCGATAGCCAGGACAGCAGTCCTTGTAGCCGTCGGGAAGCGGGGAACCTCGCAGCAAAGACCTTCGGACCACGTCGACATGCAGGGGTCGATGAGGTGGTTGGCCGTCCTCCGGAATTTTCACACGAAGCTCCTCACGATCTTCAGGCTGACTGGTACCACTGGAATCGCCCCACGTTGGGCGCCAACTGAGGTACTGGGTTTTTAAGAACCGGCACAGAACCGGTAACCCAGCGGTGCCAGGGAATCAACACCCAGAGACCTCGGGTTCTCCTGATCCAGACCTACAGAAACTCGGAGTCTTCTAGGTGAAGTCAAAGATTAGTTTATTGGCTGCACCCAAGGTAACAGGTGTCCTAGAAGTACAATACGGGTATGTTCTCAGGAGACTGCACACTTTCATGAAGTCAGGCTTCTCTTCTTATAAACAGTTTTGGGCCTTGGGCAAAACATTCTTGGTTGTAAAGTAAATTGTTAACATGTTTCCAGTACAAAGAAAAAGCAGAGTCATGATGCCATGTCCATATTTCACTTCGTGCTGCCTACGCCAAATCATTTGACAAGGCCCAACATTTCATCAGATAACACTGGACCCCTAATAAAAACGGGCACCTCCCCACCATAAAGTAAGTGAAGCAAAGGAGTGGAAAAAGATGTGAGCGAGATATGGCAGGTGTGCGCGCTGAAATGGTTTTATGGCTGGTTAAGCCTAGATGCTATCTTGCTCGGCCACTGGGAGGGAACTGACCTAACGAGCTTGGCCTGGGGCAATGGTTCCAACTTGTACTGAGGTCAGGGAAAAGTCGATTAAGGAGTACGTGTCCTTGTGGAATCAAATTCAACTGGATTAAGGCCTATGTAAAGGGCAACATATAAATGGGAGCCAAGGGTTCAGAATGTAAATGACGATTTCGAGGTGAAATCGTCACTCGAATATGCTGAAAATACATGTACATGATGTACTCGTCATTCTCGGTCTTTTGATACCAAATTCGTCATGTTTCGACGAAGTTTTATTTCTCGAGTCCCAAACTATTATATGAATCCAGATTTTCAGAACCACAAGTGAAAAGCCCAGAGTTGCATTGGAAATCTTCACATTACCATTAAGACAGAGGGAGCGAAATGCGGCCGACATGACACTCTATGCGCTCAGGCTCAATATTTAAATTTCCGGTTATACCCTGTATGATTTGAGCCTCACGTGGTGGTTGAGGCGGACGCAGCATCCCCAGTGCCCCTATCAACTGCGCTTTATCAGGCTGATAGATCACAAAGCGTGGAGATAGATACTGTGGGGTGCATTTGGTGGGTGTGGGATGGCCTCCGCCGCTGTGACCATTTACATTGTCTTTATGCCCCCCATTCCTTAAGCCCATAACCCAATGCTACCGGCCCTACAGGATGACAGTGGCAAAACACAAGCACATACAAAGACATAGACATTATTCACAAATGGAGATTAGTATCCGGGTGGACAATTTCTCTGTCCATTTGCGCTGGAGGAGATTCCACAGCCCACTATGCTAGTCATACTCCTTTAAGATCAGATATGTGCTACATGTCAGGCCCAGCAGCGCACATCTCCCGAGCCCCCGCCTACACTAAATGCCCTTGATCATATTTTGACAAATACTTCCTCTTGCCGACCAGTTCAGGTGTTTGTACTCCATTAGACAAGATAAGGTACCCATTCATCACTGCACTACCCGGGCTAAATGGGTTGAGGGCATAGACCCCCACCTACGGAGGAACAATGGTCCTATTGCTGTGCACAAACTTCAGCCCTTTTGCCTAATTACAGACTCAGATTTATTCATTTCAAGTTCTTACACAGATTATATTGCACTCCCGAACAGATGGTCTGTTGCCGGAGGCGTGCTGTGAGGCGTGCTGTGAGAGATGCTCAGCACCCTAGGCTTCCTTCCTTCATCTGGCCTGGAATTGCCCTAAAATAAAAGAATTCTGGAGCGAGGTACACCACATCATTCACCAGATTACTGGCCACACCCTACCGCTAACCCTCCTGATTAGTTTTCTAGGATATGTCAGAGATATTCCATTTTAGCATTGGCTATGCTTTTACTTCTGGCCAAGCGCCAAATTGTCATGCACTAGGGGAGAAAACCTGAGCCTAAGGCTCTGTCGTGGTTGTGAGATGCTGCCTATTGTTAGGAACAGCTGGCCAATTATTGGCCAATTATTGGGAATTAATTAATTATCCTGTGAAATTTTGTTTTTCTATATGTGTTCCATATAAGGTATACTGGATTAGAGACAGGGAAAGCACTACTATTAATTCTTCACTAGGATTTTTTTGGCTCTGGCAACGGATGGGGTAGCTTTCAAGGGTACATATATGGAAAGCTTCAATTATCTGTTCAAGCCTTCATATGGCTTCATCAAAATGAATAATATCGCCCTCCCCTTAGGTTGGAACAAACTTTGCTGAAATTTCTTGTGCTTCTGATGTTAGACAATGCAGAAAAAATCACTGTTTCCAAACTATAGGAATTTTGTTTGCTTCAATTGCAACCCAGTATGTTAGAAATTCTTCCTTTCAACTTTTTTATGGGATTGGAGGATCCCTTTACATTGGTACTGTTGGACTTGGCCCTTTTGGCAGGTTCACCCCTAAACTTTTTGCTTTTAATTGTGACCTGATACTAGTTGTTTTTGGCTTCTGCGCACTGTAATCCTGAGTCCCAGTGTAAAGTGCGTGCCCAATCTGAGTGCGTGTGGTGAGCTTGGCCTGCCCTCCCATAGGAATGCATGGGGAATATGTGTGTCCATGGTAGTTCCTGATGTGAGAGGAGTGCAGGGGTGAGTTTGGTATGTGCAAACTCGTGAGATGAAATGCCGCGCGATGGTGTGCGCAGATTTAATGTGTCTGGTGTGGAAGTGCCACTTCTAAAAGTTGGCATGTCTGTGCAGTGAATGTGAATTGACTGTCTGGCTTGTGATTGGCTGGAGCTGGCTGGTGTGCCTGGCCCCAGGAGTCAGGCTGGGTCTACCCGGTGGTGAATGGGGAGATCTGCATGTTGATGGCAGGGAGGAGCTGCACCTGGGACCTGAATAGGGCTGTGCCTTCCCTCCACAATGCTGGCTCCGCCCCCTGCAGTGCGACTGGTGTCCCTAGCCTGTCCTCTGAATAGGGAGAGGGGCTGAGCACAACAAAGTGCTCCAAAACCAGTTGCATCTGGTTTTCCGTTCACCCTGTGCTTGGAGACAAAGGAAAAATGGGTATAAAAAGGGACTGTGACCCCATGAAAAATGTTCTCACTGATCCTATCTTGAGGGGGGCCTGCTGCTGCTGCTGGGCGCCAGGAGGTACCGCCACTGGGGACTGCCTTCCTGCTGGAGGGCCCTATGAGCTGGCCCCTGGGCCCAGCCTTTGCCCCCTCCTGCCTTCTGAAGACACTTTCTCTGGACCCTGAGGAACCTAGTGCCTGGAGGCGCTTTATTCTCTTGAGGAGCGCTTTATGCTACATTTGTTTAAGGAGCACTTTGTTGTGGGGCCAAGGGGAGCAGCGCTTCTATCTTTGAACTGCAGCGCGAAGCTGCACCACATGGGATCCTTGCCTTTCTAGCCGAAATCGGGTGCCCACCCCGCAGATTTGCCATTTATTCTATCCCTAGCGGGTGCCCACACCGACAGGGACCTTGTGCCAGCTTGTCATGCCCCTAGCGGGTGCCCACCCCCCCAGGGTAATTAACGGGAGCCTACCCCATATTGCCTGCAGCCTGCTGCCAGGGACGGTGTATTAATTTCAGAGGGAGCCTACCCCTCGTGTTGCCCCGTGTTGCAGCCTGCCACCAGGAGGAACATAGAGGGCCGCAGCTCTGCCTGCGGTGACCCGGAAGTTCAGGTAAGCCAAAACAGGAAGCGGACGGGAGCCCACCCCACGCTCCTGTGCCCAGAAGCAGATTGCCGCATCCTCGCCGGGGCTCCTTAGAGCGAGGGAGAACCCCGGACTGCCTACTTGTGCCCCGTGAAGCGCCGTGAGGAGGAGAGTGATTGGAAGCGCGGGCGGAGCTCCGGTATTAGAGGAGAGCCCCGCTTTGCCGCCCAAGTCCCTGGAGCCTCGGAGGCTCCACGGGAACGTACTGTCACCCCAGAGAGGAGCAAGTGCGGGCCTGGAGAGAATTGCAACCCAGTATGTTAGAAATTCTTCCTTTCAACTTTTCGATGGGATTGGAGTATCCCTTTACATTGGTACTGTTGGACTTGGCCCTTTTGGCAGGTTCACCCCTAAACTTTTCGCTTTTAATTGTGACCTGATACTAGTTGTTTTTGGCTTCTGCGCACTGTAACCCTGAGTCCCAGTGTAAAGTGCGTGCCCAATCTGAGTGCGTGTGGTGAGCTTGGCCTGCCCTCCCATAGGAATGCATGGGAAATATGTGTGTCCATGGTAGTTCCTGATGTGAGAGGAGTGCAGGGGCGAGTTTGGTATGTGCGAACTTGTGAGATGAAATGCCGCGCGATGGTGTGCGCAGATTTAATGTGTCTGGTGTGGAAGTGCCACTTCTAGAAGTTGGCATGTCTGTGCAGTGAATGTGAATTGACTGTCTGGCTTGTGATTGGCTGGAGCTGGCTGGTGTGCCTGGCTCCAGGAGTCAGGCTGGGTCTACCCGGTGGTGAATGGGGAGATCTGCATGTTGATGGCAGGGAGGAGCTGCACCTGGGACCTGAATAGGGCTGTGCCTTCCCTCTACAATGCTGGCTCCGCCCCCTGCAGTGCGACTGGTGTCCCTAGCCTGTCCTCTGAATAGGGAGAGGGGCTGAGCACAACAAAGTGCTCCAAAACCAGTTGCATCTGGTTTTTCTGTTCACCCTGTGCTTGGAGACAAAGGAAAAATGGGTATAAAAAGGGACTGTGACCCCATGAAAAATGTTCTCACTGATCCTATCTTGAGGGGGGCCTGCTGCTGCTGCTGGGTGCCAGGAGGTACCGCCACTGGGGACTGCCTTCCTGCTGGAGGGCCCTATGAGCTGGCCCCTGGGCCCAGCCTTTGCCCCCTCCTGCCTTCTGAAGACACTTTCTCTGGACCCTGAGGAACCTAGTGCCTGGAGGCGCTTTATTTTCTTGAGGAGCGCTTTATGCTACATTTTTTTAAGGAGCGCTTTGTTGTGGGGCCAAGGGGAGCAGCGCTTCTATCTTTGAACTGCAGCGCGAAGCTGCACCACATGGGATCCCTGCCTTTCTAGCCGATTTCGGCACGGGTGCCCACCCCGCAGATTTGCCATTTATTCTATCCCTAGCGGGTGCCCACACCGACAGGGACCTTGTGCCAGCTTGTCATGCCCCTAGCGGGTGCCCACCCCCCCAGGGTAATTAACGGGAGCCTACCCCATATTGCCTGCAGCCTGCTGCCAGGGATGGTGTATTAATTTCAGAGGGAGCCTCCCCCTCGTGTTGCCCCGTATTGCAGCCTGCCACCAGGAGGAACATAGAGGGCCGCAGCTCTGCCTGCGGTGACCCGGAAGTTCAGGTAAGCCAAAACAGGAAGCGGACGGGAGCCCACCCCACGCTCCTGTGCCCAGAAGCAGATTGCCGCATCCTCGCCGGGGCTCCTTAGAGCGAGGGAGAACCCCGGACTGCCTACTTGTGCCCCGTGAAGCGCCGTGAGGAGGAGAGTGATTGGAAGCGCGGGCGGAGCTCCGGTATTAGAGGAGAACCCCGCTTTGCCGCCCAAGTCCCTGGAGCCTCGGAGGCTCCACGGGAACGTACTGTCACCCCAGAGAGGAGCAAGTGCGGGCCTGGAGAGAATTGCAACCCAGTATGTTAGAAATTCTTCCTTTCAACTTTTCGATGGGATTGGAGGATTCCTTTACATTGGTACTGTTGGACTTGGCCCTTTTGGCAGGTTCACCCCTAAACTTTTTGCTTTTAATTGTGACCTGATACTAGTTGTTATTGGCTTCTGCGCACTGTAACCCTGAGTCCCAGTGTAAAGTGCGTGCCCAATCTGAGTGCGTGTAGTGAGCTTGGCCTGCCCTCCCATAGGAATGCATGGGGAATATGTGTGTCCATGGTAGTTCCTGATGTGAGAGGAGTGCAGGGGCGAGTTTGGTATGTGGGAACTCGTGAGATGAAATGCCGCGCGATGGTGTGCGCAGATTTAATGTGTCTGGTGTGGAAGTGCCACTTCTAGAAGTTGGCATGTCTGTGCAGTGAATGTGAATTGACTGTCTGGCTTGTGATTGGCTGGAGCTGGCTGGTGTGCCTGGCTCCAGGAGTCAGGCTGGGTCTACCCGGTGGTGAATGGGGAGATCTGCATGTTGATGGCAGGGAGGAGCTGCACCTGGGACCTGAATAGGGCTGTGCCTTCCTGTTAGACCTGGCATCATTGGCATGAGTCTCTCCTCCATTTTTTCTGTTTGCCTCCTCTGTTTACGATGTTTTTGCTGGTATATTGCTTTGGGCACTGTGCCACTGCTGATTAGTGCCACAGTGCAAGTGCTCCCTATGTGAAATTGCTGTATTGATTGAATTCCATGTTTGGCTTATTTGGTTTACTGTCAGTCCCTAGTAGAGTGCACCAGGAGTGCCAGGGCTTGTAAATACAAATGCTGCTAGTGGGCTTGCAGCACGTGTTGTGCCACCCACAAGAGCGGCCTAGTAAAAGTATGTCTGAAGGTCTACCATTGCTAGACCACGTGCAGTCTGACTGTCACGAGGACTGCGCCAGTACACCTACTTGCCAGTCCCTAAACCTTCCCTTAACTTCATGTTAGTCACCCCTTTGGTAGGCCCACGGGCAGGGTGCATTGTAAGCATAAGGTAGGACAAGCCTGACAAGGTTGGCATGTCCTAATAGTGAATTACAGCCATATTCGTTTTTCACTATTGTAAGGTAACCTGCTCTCCATCAGTTAGAATGGGCTGCCAGGATTATTAATGCTATAATCCTAGCGGGCTCGGGGAGCATGGTGCAATGTCGAGTTTGGTATCCCTGAACTCAGGGTTTGATAACGCATCCGTTTGTGTGGATGGTTTTTGGACTCTGTGTTTGAAAATAGCACTTTTAGAAAGTAGCTATTTTCTTGTCTAACTGTCCACCGGTCTCTGCTGGTTCTGGTGCGCGTGTGACAGGAGCTGGGTGGCTCCAGAGGTCTGAATGAGTCAGTGTGGGGTGAGTGGGGCATTTGCATTGAGAGTAGGGGAAGAGTAGCTCCTGATAGCCTGCCCTGCCTGATACAATGCTGGCTCCGCCCCCCTGCCAGGCGACTGATGACTCTGTGCCTGCCTGGGACTTTCCTGGCCCCACCTCCTGCCGGGCAACTGATGGCCCTGCCCCTGCCAGTGACAATGCTGGCTCCGCTCCTGCTGGGCGGCTGAAGACTCTGCCCTGCACAGTGAATAGGCCAGGTGCTTTGGCCTGGCAACACCCACAACAAACCCAAGATGGGGGAAAATTTCCCTGCATGGACAAAGGGATCAAAGCCAAAAAGGGGTATAAGAGAAGGACCCCTGAACCAAGAATTTAGATCACTTCTGACAAGGAAACCTGAACCAAGGACAAGAAGCCTGCTGATCTAAGGACTGCCTACCCCTTCTGCCAGAGTGCTGTTTGTTGGGGGAATCCTGCATTGCTTCTTTATTTTTGCCAAGGGACCAGGAGAGAGGAACTGTGTGTGTACTCTCAATCTTTGCTAAGAAAATCTCCAAGGGCTGGAAGAGTGCCAGTCTCCTGTTGAAGTCACAGGACTAAAGGACTTCATCTGCTTAAAGTGCTGTTTGCTGGAACTTGTGGATCCAGCACCTCTGAAAGAATCCAGCAATCTCGACGCCGACGGACGCCGCCGAATCCAGCTCGACATCGTGAGTAACGGCTCCAGTGTCCCGCTTCCTCGACGCCGGCCGCCGGGCCCGATCGACGCCAGCAACAACGCCAGTGAGTAGTGAGTTCGGCTCCAGCTCCAAGTGACCTCGTGTCTGCACCGCTGCTGATCGCATCGACTTCGAGCCCTCTCGACGCCGTGAGCGCTGCTCACTCTTGCAACATCGACATCGACGACGCCGTATCCTGCTTCATCTCGTGAGCGCTGCGCCCGCCTGACTTCGGTCGACGCCGCTGCAGCTCGCCCCGACTCCGAGGCCCGATCGACGCCGAAGACGCGACGCCGGACATCTCGACGCCGCTGATCATCGAGTGCTTCACTTATCCAAGGTACTGTGTTGTTGGGGTCTGTGCGACTCCGGGCTCGACGTAGCGCTCCTCGCGGTCGACGCCGAACCTTTGGATTAACTTTGCCTCGACGTCGTGTGACTCCCGTGTGGGTTACATTGTTGCCAAGAACTGTGTTTTAAAGAAGAAGAGTTGCTTTTGATACTAAAGACTTTGTGCTAAGAAGAAACCGTGCTTGAATTATTATTTTTCCTTCCAAGAGTATTTATTAAGACTGTGGTATATTTTGTCGTTATTTGGTCTTGTGCTAAGCCTTATATAAAAATCCTTATTTTTATAATACTACTGTGTCGTGTCCATTTGTAGTGTATTCACTTTATTACTGTATGTGGTCATAAATGCTTAACGCACTGCCTCTGAGATAAGCCTGTCTGCTTTGCCAAGCTACCAAGGGGGTGAGCAGGGGTTATCTAAGTGTGTGATCCCCTTGCCCTGACTAGAAAAGGTGTGTCCCTATTTGTCAGAAGTGTATACCTCTGCCAACTAGAGACAGCCGCTTCTAACATTGGTGGGTCAGCGGTGAGGATTTGAACTTTGCATTTATGACCCATGTGCAGTGATTAGTGTGCGCTACATAGTGAAAGCAGACCATAGCGCAGCCACAATCTGTTTTGGTTGGATATCCTATTTTTGTTCTCCGCTTTCCTGGAGCTTGATTTTTGAAACTGCCAGTTTTGACCATGAGTAATGCTGGAGGCACTACACCTGTTGTTGAGGAGGAATTTGATAGGAGTAAGATGAACGACTATCCGTTAAAGAAGCTGAAATCCTTTTGCAAGCAGTTGCAAGTCCCTACCACAGGCATTTCAAGGAGGCCAGATTATCTCAAAGCCTTGCAGGCCTGGTTAGAGGCCAGAGATTCCTCTGATCCGGTGGTGGTACTGACAGGGGAAGGGGAGGAGGAGGTGCCAGTGAATGGGCCCACATCCCCTCCTGGCAGCAGTGTTTCCTCCAAAGGTCTTTCTCCTGAAGAAAGAGAAGAAAGGGCGAAAGAGCGAGCTTACAACATGGAAATGGCAAAACTTAAGATAAATGGGCAGTTGGAGATAGAGAATGCAAGAGGCAGGAGAGAAGCTGATCTGGAGATCAAAAGGTTGGAGTTTGAAAGGGAAAAGATAGCTTTGGAGCATTATACCAAGTTGAGGGAGTTGGAGCTCAAAGCTAAAGAGTTAGAATTGAATCCCTCTGGTGGCAGCATCCCATCTGTGCCTGCAGAAAGTAGGTTTTATTTTCCTAAAGATGTGATCAAAGATTTTCAGAAGAATGAAGATATTGGTCAATGGTTTAAAGCATATGAGTTAGCATTGTTGGCCCACCGGGTCCCTGAGAAGGATTGGGGAGCGGGGTTGTGGGGTCGCTTTGTGAATGAGGGAAGAGATACCCTGTTAGGCATGCCTGTTGAGGATAGGATGTCTTATACTCATATGAAAGATGCTTTAATGTTAAGGTATGGCCTAACCCCAGAAAAGTACAGACAGGCCTTTAGAGAATGTAAGAAGTTGCCTGGTACTACGTGGGTTGAATATGTGTCATTTTTTTGCAGAGCCATGGATGGTTGGGTAAAGGGCAGCAAAGTGGAAAGTTATGATGCTCTTTATGATTTGTTTGCTTGGGAGCACTTGTCTAATAACTGTTTTCCAGAGCTGCGCCAGCACCTTATTGATAGCAAGATATCTAACCCTAGAAAACTTGCTGAGGAGGCGGACCGCTGGGTCAGTACCAGGGTCCACAAGGGTCCAGTGGGAGACTCATCCAAAGGTGGGCAGGGTCCCCAGCAGAAGAGTGGGGGGGACAAGGGTAAACAGAGGGAGTTCCAGAAAGGGCCCCAAAGTAATCCCCAAGGGAACCAAGGGAAGGGTTCCCAGCCTCCCCCAGATAAGAAATCAGAGGCCCCGACAGGTAAACCTGTTCGTAGGGGCCCAATGACATGCTTCGCTTGTAAGCAGGTGGGACACCGTTTTTATGATCCTCAGTGTCCCTTGAAGAACTCTAGTGCACCACCCCGTCAGTTGGCAAGCGTAGCCCTGGGAGGGGAGGAGATGGTTGCCCATGGTGGGGAGGGTCCCGCAGAGATGTCCCTGGTCTCTCTAGGAGACATGGAATTGGTCCCTCCACCCCCTCTGCCTAGTAACACTAAGAAATATAGGCAGTGGGTGACCATTAATGGCCATGGAGTGGAAGCTCTCAGAGACACCGGAGCGAGTGTGACAGCTGTCAAGTGTCACTTGGTGTCCAGAGAGCAGGTTGTTCCCCACGCATTCTACCCGGTGATAGCTGCTGACAACTCCCAGAGAGAGTGTGAAGTAGCTCAAGTTTCCTTTGAATGGGGGGGAGTTTCAGGTACTCTTCAAGTTGCTGTAACATGCCTGTTGATTGTCTCCTGGGCAATGATTTGGAAGACTCCCCTTGGGCTAAGGTGGAGAGGGAGACACATTTGAAAATGTTGGGTGTGCCAGAGTGGGTGTGTGCAACCACTCGATCCATGACAGCAAGTACGGGTGTTGATGGGGTTCTGGAGCCTGAAAGTATGGCCCAGGACCCAGCTGTGAAGAGAAGAGGCAGGGGGCGCGGGAAACCGTCCCCCGTAGTTCCCGTGGTCCAGGAGGAGGCAGACCTTGAGGGGTATGCCCTGGAACCCACCAGGGGAACAAGTTGCTGAACTGGGAGACCTGCCCGAGCTGACCCACTGGCAGCAGGATGGTGGTCCCTCCAGGGAAGAATTCTGTGCAGAACAGAAAGTGTGCCCTTCTCTTGTGGGTATGAGGCAGCAGGCCTCAGCCCAAACCTCAGGTGATCAGTCAGGGTCACATTTTGTTTACTGGGAGAACGACCTCCTGTATAGCGAGCCTAAGGCTGCTGAGCCTGGGTCAGCCCGTGTGCTGGTGGTACCCCAGCGCTTCAGAGCCTTCCTACTGGGTTTGGCTCATGACGTTCCTTTAGCTGGACATCTGGGGCAGGACAAGACCTATGACAGGCTTGTCACCCATTTTTATTGGCCTCAGATGAGAAGGGATACAGATATCCATTGCAAGACCTGTCAAACTTGCCAGGCAAGTGGGAAAAGCGGGCGGAAGCAGAAGGCTCCCCTCCAACCTTTTCCCGTGGTCAGTACCCCCTTTGACCGGGTGGGGATTGACATTGTTGGGCCCCTGGACCCCAAGACAGCCCTGGGCAACTGGTTCATCCTGGTGTTGGTGGACCATGCCACACGGTACCCGGAAGCCATCCCTCTCAGAACAGTGACGGCCCCCGTGGTGGGACGGGCACTGATGGGTGTTTTCTCCCGAATGGGGTTCCCCAGAGAGGTGGTGTCAGACCGGGGCACCAACTTCATTTCCAACTATATGAAGTCTCTGTGGAGGGAGTGTGGGGTAACTTACAAGTTCACCACTCCTTACCACCCTCAAGGTAATGGGTTGGTTGAAAGATTCAACCGTACCCTTAAAGGCATGATTATGGGTCTTGAAGAACCAATGAGGCTTAAATGGGATGTCCTCTTTCCATGCCTGTTGTTTGCTTACCGTGAGGTGCCACAGAAGTCTCTAGGGTTCAGCCCCTTTGAGCTTTTGTATGGTCACCCGGTAAGAGGACCTTTGAGTCTGGTCAAAGAAGGCTGGGAGCAATCTCCCAGGAAACCTCCCCAGGATGTATACAGTTACATGCTGGCCTTTAGGAACCAGACTAGGCGCTTCAGAGATCTTGCTCAGGCAAATCTGGAGGCCAGCCAGGAGGAGATGAAGCGGTGGTACGACCAGAAGGCCACTCTGGTAGAGCTTCAGCCTGGACAAAAAGTTTGGGTCATGTCCCCTGTGGAACCTTGTGCGCTCAAGGACAGATGGACTGGACCATTTAAGGTTGTGGAGAAAAAGAGCGATGTCACCTACATGGTGGACTTGGAATCTCCCAGGAACCCTTTGCGGGTCCTGCATGTCAACCGTTTAAAGCCCCACTTAGAAAGGTCCGAAGTGGGCATGCTCCTAGCTACAGATGCTGGAATGGAGGAGGAGAGTGAGCCTCTTCCTGACCTCCTGTCTGCAAAAGAGCAAGATGGGTCAGTGGATGGTGTTGTCCTCTCTGACACACTGACCCCTGAACAGCAGCAGGATTGTCGCCAATTGTTGGGACAATTCCGTGATCTGTTTTCCTTGATTCCTGGTGTCACTCAGTGGTGTGTCCATGATGTGGACACCGGGGACAACACTCCTGTGAAGCACAAGGCTTACAAAGTGACTGACAAGGTCAGAGCATACATCAAGGAGGAGGTCTCCAAAATGTTTGCCTTAGGGGTGGTTGAGTCCTCTAGCAGTCCTTGGGCCAGCCCAGTGGTCTTGGTCCCAAAGGCTGCAGCGCCTGGTGCTTCACCGGAACTTCGGTTCTGTGTGGATTACCGAGGACTCAATTCAGTCACCAAGACTGACGCGCACCCCATCCCCAGAGCTGATGAGCTCATAGATCGGTTGGGGGCTGCCCGGTACCTCAGTACGTTTGATCTAACGTCTGGGTATTGGCAGATCGCCTTGACTGATGGGGCAAAGGAGAGGTCAGCATTCTCCACACCAGATGGGCACTACCAGTTCCGGGTTATGCCCTTTGGGATGAAGAATGCCCCTGCCACCTTCCAGAGGTTGGTCAACCAGGTCTTGGCTGGACTGGAGGATTTCAGTGCCGCCTACCTGGACGACATCGCAGTGTTCAGCGCCAGCTGGGAGGAACACTTGCGCCACCTCCAGGAAGTGTTGTTGGCCCTGCGCAGAGCAGGCCTCACAATCAAAGCCAGTAAGTGCCAGATTGGGCAGGGTTCAGTGGTGTACTTGGGGCACCAAGTAGGGAGTGGCAAGGTGGCCCCCCTGCAACCCAAGATTGATACCATTCTGGCATGGGCACCGCCCAAAACCCAGACTCAGGTGAGAGCCTTCTTGGGTCTCACGGGTTATTACAGGAGGTTCGTCAAGGATTATGGTAACATTGTGCACCCCTTGACTTCGCTGACTTCCAGGAAGCAGCCACGACTTGTGATCTGGACTGACGCCTGTCAGACGGCCTTTGACACCCTGAAAACTGCGATGTGCACAGCACCCATACTCCAGGCACCCGACTTTTCTAAAGAATTTGTTGTCCAGACGGACGCTTCAGAGCATGGCGTGGGGGCTGTTCTAGCTCAGGTGAATGAAGAGGGCCGAGACTTACCTGTAGCCTTCATCAGTAGGAGGTTACTTCCCAGGTAACAGAGGTGGAGTGCGATAGAGAGAGAAGCATTTGCTGTGGTCTGGGCGCTGAAGAAGCTAAGACCCTACCTGTTTGGGACTCACTTCCGGGTTCACAGAGACCACAGGCCCCTCAGATGGTTGATGTAGATGAGGGGTGAGAATCCAAAGCTGTTGAGGTGGTCCATTTCCCTACAGGGGATGGACTTCACGGTGGAACACCGCCCTGGTACAGATCACGCCAATGCTGATGGTCTGTCCAGATTTTTCCGCCTTAGTGATGAGGACTCCCTAGGGTAAGGGTAGTTCTCCCCACATTTCAGCTGGAGGGGACACGTGTTAGACCTGGCATCATTGGCATGAGTCTCTCCTCCATTTTGTCTGTTTGCCTCCTCTGTTTATGATGTTTTTGCTGGTATATTGCTTTGGGCACTGTGCCACTGCTGATCAGTGCCACAGTGCAAGTGCTCCCTATGTGAAATTGCTGTATTGATTGAATTCCATGTTTGGCTTATTTGGTTTACTGTCAGTCCCTAGTAGAGTGCACCAGGAGTGCCAGGGCTTGTAAATACAAATGCTGCTAGTGGGCTTGCAGCACGTGTTGTGCCACCCACAAGAGCGGCCTAGTAAAAGTATGTCTGAAGGTCTACCATTGCTAGACCACGTGCAGTCTGACTGTCACGAGGACTGCGCCAGTACACCTACTTGCCAGTCCCTAAACCTTCCCTTAACTTCATGTTAGTCACCCCTATGGTAGGCCCACGGGCAGGGTGCATTGTAAGCATAAGGTAGGACAAGCCTGACAAGGTTGGCATGTCCTAATAGTGAATTACAGCCATATTCGTTTTTCACTATTGTAAGGTAACCTGCTCTCCATCAGTTAGAATGGGCTGCCAGGATTATTACTGCTATAATCCTAGCGGGCTCGGGGAGCATGGTGCAATGTCGAGTTTGGTATCCCTGAACTCAGGGTTTGATAACGCATCCGTTTGTGTGGATGGTTTTTGGACTCTGTGTTTGAAAATAGCACTTTTAGAAAGTAGCTATTTTCTTGTCTAACTGTCCACCGGTCTCTGCTGGTTCTGGTGTGCGTGTGACAGGAGCTGGGTGGCTCCAGAGGTCTGAATGAGTGAGTGCGGGGTGAGTGGGGCATTTGCATTGAGAGTAGGGGAAGAGTAGCTCCTGATAGCCTGCCCTGCCTGATACAATGCTGGCTCCGCCCCCCTGCCAGGCGACTGATGACTCTGTGCCTGCCTGGGACTTTCCTGGCCCCACCTCCTGCCGGGCAACTGATGGCCCTGCCCCTGCCAGTGACAATGCTGGCTCCGCTCCTGCTGGGCGGCTGAAGACTCTGCCCTGCACAGTGAATAGGCCAGGTGCTTCGGCCTGGCAACACCCACAACAAACCCAAGATGGGGGGAAATTCCCCTGCATGGACAAAGGGATCAAAGCCAAAAAGGGGTATAAGAGAAGGACCCCTGAACCAAGAATTTAGATCACTTCTGACAAGGAAACCTGAACCAAGGACAAGAAGCCTGCTGATCTAAGGACTGCCTACCCCTTCTGCCAGAGTGCTGTTTGTTGGGGGAATCCTGCATTGCTTCTTTATTTTTGTCAAGGGACCAGGAGAGAGGAACTGTGTGTGTACTCTCAATCTTTGCTAAGAAAATCTCCAAGGGCTGGAAGAGTGCCAGTCTCCTGTTGAAGTCACAGGACTAAAGGACTTCATCTGCTTAAAGTGCTGTTTGCTGGAACTTGTGGATCCAGCACCTCTGAAAGAATCCAGCAATCTCGACGCCGACGGACGCCGCCGAATCCAGCTCGACATCGTGAGTAACGGCTCCAGTGTCCCGCTTCCTTGACGCCGGCCGCCGGGCCCGATCGATGCCAGCAACGCCGCCAGTGAGTAGTGAGTTCGGCTCCAGCTCCAAGTGACCTCTTGTCTGCACCGCTGCTGATCGCATCGACTTCGAGCCCTCTCGACGCCGTGAGCGCTGCTCACTCTTGCAACATCGACATCGACGACGCCGTATCCAGCTTCATCTCATGAGCGCTGCGCCCGCCTGACTTCGGTCGACGCCGCTGCAGCTCGCCCCGACTCCGAGGCCCGATCGACGCCGAAGACGCGACGCCGGACATCTCGACGCCGCTGATCATCGAGTGCTTCACTTTTCCAAGGTACTGTGTTGTTGGGGTCTGTGCGACTCCGGGCTCGACGTAGCGCTCCTCGCGGTCGACGCCGCACCTTTGGATTAACTTTGCCTCGACGTCGTGTGACTCCCGTGTGGGTTACATTGTTGCCAAGAACTGTGTTTTAAAGAAGAAGAGTTGCTTTTGATGCTAAAGACTTTGTGCTAAGAAGAAACCGTGCTTGAATTATTATTTTTCCTTCCAAGAGTATTTATTAAGACTGTGGTATATTTTGTCGTTATTTGGTCTTGTGCTAAGCCTTATATAAAAATCCTTATTTTTATAATACTTCTGTGTCGTGTCCATTTGTAGTGTATTCACTTTATTACTGTATGTGGTCATAAATGCTTAACGCACTGCCTCTGAGATAAGCCTGTCTGCTTTGCCAAGCTACCAAGGGGGTGAGCAGGGGTTATCTAAGTGTGTGATCCCCTTGCCCTGACTAGAAAAGGTGTGTCCCTATTTGTCAGAAGTGTATACCTCTGCCAACTAGAGACAGCCGCTTCTAACACTTCCCTCCACAATGCTGGCTCCGCCCCCTGCAGTGCTACTGGTGTCCCTAGCCTGTCCTCTGAATAGGGAGAGGGGCTGAGCACAACAAAGTGCTCCAAAACCAGTTGCATCTGGTTTTCCGTTCACCCTGTGCTTGGAGACAAAGGAAAAATGGGTATAAAAAGGGACTGTGACCCCATGAAAAATGTTCTCACTGATCCTATCTTGAGGGGGGCCTGCTGCTGCTGCTGGGCGCCAGGAGGTACCGCCACTGGGGACTGCCTTCCTGCTGGAGGGCCCTATGAGCTGGCCCCTGGGCCCAGCCTTTGCGCCCTCCTGCCTTCTGAAGACACTTTCTCTGGACCCTGAGGAACCTAGTGCCTGGAGGCGCTTTATTCTCTTGAGGAGCGCTTTATGCTACATTTTTTTAAGGAGCGCTTTGTTGTGGGGCCAAGGGGAGCAGCGCTTCTATCTTTGAACTGCAGCGCGAAGCTGCACCACATGGGATCCCTGCCTTTCTAGCCGATTTCGGCACGGGTGCCCACCCCGCAGATTTGCCATTTATTCTATCCCTAGCGGGTGCCCACACCGACAGGGACCTTGTGCCAGCTTGTCATGCCCCTAGCGGGTGCCCACCCCCCCAGGGTAATTAACGGGAGCCTACCCCATATTGCCTGCAGCCTGCTGCCAGGGATGGTGTATTAATTTCAGAGGGAGCCTACCCCTCGTGTTGCCCCGTGTTGCAGCCTGCCACCAGGAGGAACATAGAGGGCCGCAGCTCTGCCTGCGGTGACCCGGAAGTTCAGGTAAGCCAAAACAGGAAGCGGACGGGAGCCCACCCCACGCTCCTGTGCCCAGAAGCAGATTGCCGCATCCTCGCCTGGGCTCCTTAGAGCGAGGGAGAACCCCGGACTGCCTACTTGTGCCCCGTGAAGCGCCGTGAGGAGGAGAGTGATTGGAAGCGCGGGCGAAGCTCCGGTATTAGAGGAGAGCCCCGCTTTGCCGCCCAAGTCCCTGGAGCCTCGGAGGCTCCACGGGAACGTACTGTCACCCCAGAGAGGAGCAAGTGCGGGCCTGGAGAGAATTGCAACCCAGTATGTTAGAAATTCTTCCTTTCAACTTTTCGATGGGATTGGAGGATTCCTTTACATTGGTACTGTTGAACTTGGCCCTTTTGGCAGGTTCACCCCTAAACTTTTTGCTTTTAATTGTGACCTGATACTAGTTGTTTTTGGCTTCTGCGCACTGTAACCCTGAGTCCCAGTGTAAAGTGCGTGCCCAATCTGAGTGCGTGTGGTGAGCTTGGCCTGCCCTCCCATAGGAATGCATGGGGAATATGTGTGTCCATGGTAGTTCCTGATGTGAGAGGAGTGCAGGGGCGAGTTTGGTATGTGCGAACTCGTGAGATGAAATGCCGCGCGATGGTGTGCGCAGATTTAATGTGTCTGGTGTGGAAGTGCCACTTCTAGAAGTTGGCATGTCTGTGCAGTGAATGTGAATTGACTGTCTGGCTTGTGATTGGCTGGAGCTGGCTGGTGTGCCTGGCTCCAGGAGTCAGGCTGGGTCTACCCGGTGGTGAATGGGGAGATCTGCATGTTGATGGCAGGAAGGAGCTGCACCTGGGACCTGAATAGGGCTGTGCCTTCCATCCACAATGCTGGCTCCGCCCCCTGCAGTGCGACTGGTGTCCCTAGCCTGTCCTCTGAATAGGGAGAGGGGCTGAGCACAACAAAGTGCTCCAAAACCAGTTGCATCTGGTTTTCCGTTCACCCTGTGCTTGGAGACAAAGGAAAAATGGGTATAAAAAGGGACTGTGACCTCATGAAAAATGTTCTCACTGATCCTATCTTGAGGGGGGCCTGCTGCTGCTGCTGGGCGCCAGGAGGTACCGCCACTGGGGACTGCCTTCCTGCTGGAGGGCCCTATGAGCTGGCCCCTGGGCCCAGCCTTTGCCCCCTCCTGCCTTCTGAAGACACTTTCTCTGGACCCTGAGGAACCTAGTGCCTGGAGGCGGTTTATTCTCTTGAGGAGCGCTTTATGCTACATTTTTTTAAGGAGCGCTTTGTTGTGGGGCCAAGGGGAGCAGCGCTTCTATCTTTGAACTGCAGCGCGAAGCTGCACCACATGGGAACCCTGCCTTTCTAGCCGATTTCGGCACGGGTGCCCACCCCGCAGATTTGCCATTTATTCTATCCCTAGCGGGTGCCCACACCGACAGGGACCTTGTGCCAGCTTGTCATGCCCCTAGCGGGTGCCCACCCCCCCAGGGTAATTAACGGGAGCCTACCCCATATTGCCTGCAGCCTGCTGCCAGGGATGGTGTATTAATTTCAGAGGGAGCCTACCCCTCGTGTTGCCCTGTGTTGCAGCCTGCCACCAGGAGGAACATAGAGGGCCGCAGCTCTGCCTGCGGTGACCCGGAAGTTCAGGTAAGCCAAAACAGGAAGCGGACGGGAGCCCACCCCACGCTCCTGTGCCCAGAAGCAGATTGCCGCATCCTCGCCGGGGCTCCTTAGAGCGAGGGAGAACCCTGGACTGCCTACTTGTGCCCCGTGAAGCGCCGTGAGGAGGAGAGTGATTGGAAGCGCGGGCGGAGCTCCGGTATTAGAGGAGAGCCCCGCTTTGCCGCCCAAGTCCCTGGAGCCTCGGAGGCTCCACGGGAACGTACTGTCACCCCAGAGAGGAGCAAGTGCGGGCCTGGAGAGAAGGGCAGCAGCCGGCATAGAGGCGGGGCTCCCATGACCACGGAGAGAGCCCCGCATGTGACTGCCTGGTCCGAAGCGGCATCAGAAGGAGCCCTGAGGAGACAGAGCCTGCAGCAGCCTGAGGACAGCCCGGTGAGTGGGGCTGGTTTGCAAAGGGGTTGGGGGGTGTGTTGGGTCACGTTGCCGGTGCCCGCTCCCCTCCTGCCAATACCTACTGCTTTGGGGGCTCGCTGCTGAGCGGACTCGCAAGAGCTCCCCCCCCCCCGAGAGGGGTTCCCAGGCACAGTTGTGCCCATATTTACTTAGGGGGCCATTGTTTTCCAAGTCCCTAGAGCGGGACTCTAACGTTGGGGCACAGTTTGTTTAAGGGCCCCAGTGGGGGCTCCAATGGCCAGTGGTGCCTACGCCTTCTTGCCCCAATATGCCTGAGGGCTCCAGCGAGGCCCCAGTTGTTATCAGGAGCTAGAGTGCTCCTAGAGACGTACTTCATTGGCGCAGTTTTCCAGCTGCCCTGCGAGAGCGCAGGCAGCTGCAACGTTTGGGGCCCAATTTATTTTGTTAGAGTCCAAAGGGGGGACAGAGTTAGCGCAGGGAGTGCCAGTGCCTCATTTTGTGATTTCACAGCTGCCCAGCAATTAGTGGGCAGCTGCCACGTTTAGGCTTCTCTTTTCCCTTGTTGCTTTCGCTGCGTGCGCAGCCAGCCCGGACATTCTGGACTAAGGGCATTTGAACCGCATGGAAGGCCAGTTGGCCTGGGGTCAGTATCCTATGTGATTTTAGCGCAAGGTGATTGCCTTTGGTGTTTGTGATAATAATTGCCTAATGTGATTTTTTGCGTAATGTGCAATGCCTTTATGCCTGTGATACCTCTAACTGTGTTTTCATGCTTAGGAGGTTGTTTATGCTAGTGAGTTTATGTTTTCCTGTGTGATCTATGCCTATGGTGATTAGTATTGCGTAGTGTGTACCTACCTTTTACCAGTGGTTACTGGTTGTGTCCTACAATTGATATTTTGTGCTACAATTATTCTATGTTCTACTAAGTGCTATTTCTACTAAGTGCTGATTCTGACAGTGGCCCAGTCATGTGTATATAATCCCCTGTAAATATTGCCCAGCGCCAGTTGGCACAGTGTATCTGTGTGATTATGATCTAATGTGTTTATGGTAATACAAAGGCTATTTTTATATAACCTTGTGTGGAGTTCCTTTTTGTGGTGTGCCTAGTGTGTTGCTGTGTGTGTGTGTGTTGCGCAAACGCTTTACACATTACCTCTGGGATAAGCCTGTCTGCTCGTGCCAAGCTACCACGGGGGTGAGCAGGGGTTATCTTTGGCGTGTAACTCCCTTGCCCTGACTAGAGTGGTGGTTTCTGCCTGGCAAGCCTTAGCCAACCAGAAATCCCATTTCTAACAGGTACCATTTCTCTGCAGAGTCAAATTGCTGATGCCATAAAATAAAAACAGAAATATGGTAATGGCGCAAGAACATTCATAAGCCTATGCAATAGCATGAAACAGTAATATGGTAACGACACATTAAATACAAAAATGGGGGTATAAAGATGTGCACTTAAAAAGTCAGTTACAGAGAAGGAAAAATGTGAGGCTGCATTTTCCAAGTAAATGTAAATGTACCATATGTAAGTAATTATGAAATCATGGTAGAATCTTTGCATGTTTTGAGTAACTGAATTAATGGATGCACATCAAAATAAAGATGTACAAGGCTGTCATAGGAATGCTAGTTTTCCTGAATTTTCAAGTGTATCGGTCTTACAACACACTCAGGGCCTAATCATGAATTTGGCGGTGCCCCACTCACACACCACCAAGGCCACAATTAGCCTGCCCGCTGGATTCCAACTGGAATCCAGGTTGGCTGTCACTGTGGTGCCAGTTTAAAGGCTAATAGGAGAGCTGTAACAAGCACTGCAATGGAAAAGCCATTTCAGGTTCCTGCACGGCATGGGCTGTCAAGTCCATGCGTTGCAGGAACTGGGGGGACATGCAGACAGTGGGGCACACCATGTGCCCCCTGTATGCATTCCCTGGTGAAGAAGCTCACAGCCATGAAAACCGCGGTGGAGAGGAAACTTGAAATGTGCTTGGTGGGGCAGCAGCATCCCCATCAAGCATATTGCAGCCTCAAGACCACTGCAACACCGCCAGGGATCTCTGATATGGTGGTGCCCATGCGGTTGTAATGGGGCAGTCAGACCACCTGTGAGGAGGTTCCTGCACTACCACCCTGGCTACGGAGTCGGATGGACCGCCATAGTCATAATAAGGCCCTCAGAGCGTTTAGAGCATCGTAGAGCAATGTGTTACTTTGAAATGGCTACCGCCCTGACAGGAAAATTCTCCTGAGGAGTGAGAGCGGTGCTCCATTCCCTGAAATCTATCGCATCTTGGGAGAAGCAATGCCTACGGTCAGTAATGCTGGAGAGGTCACCTTCATATTCCATTTGCTGAATCCTTGCTCCCCTGGCTGTCAAAGAGTGGAACACATGGAAAAGGCTATAGGCGTGAGAGAAGGTTGCATCAGTATTAATTCATTGACTTGGACTTCAGACATAATTGGTAACAAAATGAAGGGGGAGAAAAAGGATTCATTGCAATTCTAGTTTGGAGAATGGTTGCAGTAGTTTACTTTCTTAAGCAACGTGGGGGTCATTGCGGTCTCTGCCTTATTCAGGTATGTCGAGTCAGGTCTTCAAGATGCAGCTTTATTGTACAAGGTATTTGAAACCTAGTATGTATAACAACATTTTTAAAAATGTGGAATACATTGATTTCGATCTGTGCTAAATCGTATTACGGCATTACAGAAGGGGCCATGAAGGGTTTTGCAGCCCCTTGTGAAATACCAGGGGGCAGATTTATGTCGGACTTGCGCCACGTTTATGCCGCCGTTGCGTCACGCAACAGCGGCGTAAACGTGGTGCATCCCTGCGACCCATTTACAACGTGACGCATCTAGGTAGATGCGTCACGTTGTAAACGTTGCGCCAAATGTGGGCGTTCCGGCGCAGGGTGGGCGTTCCGGGGCAGGTGCGCCTCGCAAAAGTGCCTGCGTGAAATCTACAAGATTTCACGCAGGCACTTATAGGCCAATGCTGCGTCAAAACCCTGTGCCTGCTTGAAGCAGGCGTAAGGCTTGACGCAGCATTGGACAGATAGGGCCCCCCAGAGCATTGCTGGAGCTGCGTTGTGCTTGCGACGCAACTCCAGCAATGTGCCACCTTTACGGCACAGATGCGTCACGCATCTGTGCCGTTTTGCCCCATGTTGCGCCGCATTATAAATTCGGCGCACCATGGGTGACGGAGCTGCGGCGCACAATAACTGGCGCATCCCTGGGGATGCGCCAGTTATTGTAAATCTGCCCCCAGGAGTGTTAGCTCACGTGTACCGACAAAGCTGCTATCTTCAGAGGGCGTGCCCTCATTTGCATGGAGCGTTCCCCTATGCAAATGAGGGAATAACGTCGCCTCTTGTATTTTTGATGCAGGCACAGAGGCAATACATCCATAGGAGGTGCACTGACAGTGCACCATAAAATGGTGGCACACTGTCAGGGCGCCTTTTTAACCCAGCTCGCTGGATGTGAGAAATGGGGCTCAATAGACCCCCAGACATCCCGCTGCAAGCAGGTGAAGTGATTCACTGCACCTGCCTGCTAGGGGCTCTCTCTCTCTCTCTTTTGTTCTGTTCCACTGTACAGGTGGCAACCTGCACGTACTTCAAGCACAGGCAGGTTACTACCTGCACAGTGAAACATGGAAGAGCTTGTAAACAGTAGCTCCATATTTCATTGAATGTAGTGCCCCATTGCAGGTGCAGGATCGTGGCGGCCATGAGGGCAATACATTAATTGTCATAGGTTGCACTGTCACTACTTGTGCCTAGCACACCTGTTTAAAGGTTTGTCGTGGTACATGGGCCTAGGTGAGGGGGCATGTTTACATTTCCACAGGCCCAATCTCCTTTGCGTTTCACAAAAAGTTAAGATTTCTTAAATGACTTTCTCACTATGCTGCTTTGCCTCACCCTGGCAGTACAGCAGGTTGTAATGAGGGGTGAATCGCCGTCTAAGAAAACATACTAGCCAATGTCCAGGCTCACCCGTGGTCTTCATCATAGAATGGGTGAGAGGTTATAAAATGTTGGTTTACTGTGTTCTCTTGTACAGCTTTTATCACATATGTCTTTGTCATGGCTACAGCATGTCAGGGAAAGGTGCACTAACACACTTATTTCTTTTTCTTGTTTTTTGGTTCCATGCAAAGTAAAAATGCAAATGCTTTCATCAAGAAATCCAAAGAAAAGCCCTCCACCACTGATCTTCTTACTTGAGCTACTGCATGCTTTTAAAAAATGAATCCAGAACGAAACCAGTGAAACTGAATTCTTTTTATATCTCCAACAAGCCTCATGTCTGTTCTAGCTTAGTCCTTCCTTCATCTTGGTTGCGGGCAGTGTCCAAGCTATGTCCAGGAGAGCTAGATCTATGCCAGATTTTAAAAGTTTCCACATTAAATAAGTTTCCATAAAATTAATTCATATGAAACTTTTTCACTAATCAGTGGTTATTCTGAAAATATGTAGTGACTTCAGCTATCCTGGTCTTATAATGGATAATCCTGTAAATTCTATATTCGTGCTATGTGGCATTATTTAGGCTATATCTATCTCCACTGAATGTCCAATTTTTTGGTGTGAATAAGTGATCACCCTACTTGTCGGGACTCTCTCTAGAAGATCATTAAACATCACTGCTCTCTGCTGAGAGTGGCTACCACTTGTAACCACTCACCCTGCAATCATGAGCCCTTGCAAAGGATAGCACGAGTTATGAGGAGAAGGTACATTAATATCTATTAACATTGAACAGCATGTGTGCATTAAGGCTATTACCTATTGCTATTGCCTATTGCCACATTTAGTGGCATTGTTGTCTTCTTATTGGCTGAGCCAAGGGTGCTATTTTTCCTAACATATATATAAGTCAATAAAAAAGGATTTTATAAAAAGACTAGCAGCCCGTCCCGACGTTGTCCGGGAGCAAAAGGCTGCTTCAGGGCCGCAGCCCGTCCCGACGTTGTCCGGGGGTCCCCTGGAGCGCAACCGCCACCTTCAGGGCCCCCAATCATCCGCACACAGTTCACCGCTCCTCCCCCGCGCTAACGGGCCACTCATCCCCGCGCTTCAGTCAGCCGCACATGTTCCGCTCCTCCCCGCGCTTCATCTATCTCAGCCCGACTTCACCGCTGCTGTCCACCGCTCCTCCCCGCGCTAGATGATGTCAGCACGCACGTCCACGTCGTTTGCTCACATGGCCGGCGCTACTTCTTAGGGACTACTTTTTTTTTAATTGTTTATCTATACTACTATTATAAAGAGAGAACACAACCCTTTGAGCCAGGTAAACTCGGGAACCACAGCGCCAATCCACACACCCGATACATCCTTGAAATTGTCAGGGTGTGTAGATGGACATAGGCTACATAAAATTTAAAAAAACGTAAATTAAAAAAATTAACTTTAAAAACAAAGTAGTCCCCTGAAAGAAGCGCCGGCCGCGACGTCTGCGTCATGACATCGGGAGCGCGGGGAGGAGCGGCGTTCAGGAGCAACAGGAAGAGCGGAGGACATGATCGTGGGGAGGAGCTGTGGACAGGCGGGGAGGAGCGGCGAGCGGCGGACAAGCGGTAATGACCAGCGAGAAGCGGAGGAGCAGTGGAGCGGTAAAATCAGCAGCGCGAGGAGGAGCGGCGAGTAAGGTAAGTGAACCATCCAAGAGCCGCGGTAAGTGAACCATCCGAGAGCCGCGGGTGCGCAACGAGGGATGGGCGGAGGGACGGGCGGGAGCCATGGGTGCACCCAAACCTGAAATGCTGCCCCCAGCCCCCTTCTGCCCCGGGCAACGCCGCCGCAAGCCTGAAATGCTGCCCCCAGCCCCCTTCTGCCCCGGGCAATGCTGGGGCGGGCTGCTAGTTTTTTAAATAACGTTTTTTTTTTTTATAGCCTATGTCCATCTACAGGACCCCCCCTTTCCAACGCTGTATTGGGTGTTGCGATTGGTTGTGTACTTTTCGAGTTTACCTGGCTCAAAGGACACAGTTCTCTCTTTATAATAGTAGTATAGATAATTGAAATACCACTCCTGCTTTCTATGCAGTTTATTCAGTTATGGTTCTTGTAGTATACTATTTAACATTACATCCCTGAGTTCCACCCAGCTTTGTTCTTGCTGGTAAACTACATTTCTGGCCCTTTTGTTTTGCCATAGTCACATCCTGTATGAAAGTGCAGTTGGCATATCACTCAAACGACATGGGGTGCAACCCATGATCATTGTTTTAGTTGTATATGGATTGTCTAGCATAGTCTTAATTGAAACAGAAGTGCCATCAGACTTTATGTGATATGGATTCAGTTCTAGGACTATTTTTACCTGTAAATCCCTGTCCAAGGGTGCTTTTATGGAATTTTAAGGTGTTTTTCCCTATGACTCACACATCCTTAATGTCTCCCTTTTGAACCCTCTGTACCTTCACCTTGTTCCCTTATGATTTGTATTTTAAATGGGAGGACTTTCCGAGACAGCCCCCTCACTCCTTACACATTTTGTTTTACTTTTTAACCGTATGGATGTGTATAATATAATACATGTATACTATATATTTAAATATGTACTAATAAATTAAATCAGTTAAAATAGTTAAAACAATACATAAATATAAATTAAAGTTAAATATAGAAATAGCATCGATTTATTATTTAATTGTGATATATTTAATTATTGCATATTTTATAATTAAATAATATGTCCTATTTTTATATGTGTTTAACATTACATTATATATATCTATAAATATTTCAAATAATTGAATTCATTATCATCATCATCAATCATCTTTAGTCGCTTCATTTCTGTAGCATAAAACACATAAAATACAATCGAACAAACAGTTCATGCTGGGGATAAATTATTAAAAAACAAATAAAAACTCAAGGACATTTTAAATGCAATAACTTAATACAGAGCTCTTTGACACAGTCATTATAAGATTAAAGACATACATCGAGAATAAAAACAGGTAACAATCATGTATAAAAGCCAACATCAGATCATCTCAGTCATAGTGTCCGTTTCTGCAATTTAAGACCCTGCCAGATGAAAGAGGCCAATGCAGTTAATCAGAGGACTATGTAGTTTTAGTACAATAAACAAAGCCGGTCTGCACTATCTACATTTAAACATTTTAAGAAGGGGACGTAAAAAAGTAATTCTCTGGATATCATAGAATGTGCAAAAGAACATAGTGTCAGATGTAGGTGAATTCAATTTAGCAAGTCCATAATAGCGATTTTTACCGAATCGCTATTAAGGACTCGCAAAATTGAATGAAGGTAGGAATCGCAAAAATATTTGCGATTCCTTAATATTCCTTAATTGCGAATCGCAAATTGAGATTCGCAATCAAGGAATACCATCCCATTCATTTCTATGGGCCAAGAGGCCCATAGGAATGAATAGGACTTGTGCCTGCAATTTGCGAGTAACCAAGAGGCACTCACAAATTGCGGGTGCAATTTCAAGGGTGCCAGGGTTCTAAAAGGACACCCTATTGCACCCCTGAAAATTGCATGTGTGCACATGTGGCGCACATAGATGCCCTAAGGGCATGTATGTGTGACACATGGCACTCTGTAAAAGCCAAAAAGTGCTTTTTGAAATGAAATCGCAAAATACAACCAACTTGAAGTTGGTGGTATTTTGCGATTCCTTAAGGCAAAATCGAAATTTGCGATGCATAGCATTTAGGGAATCGCAAATTGCGATTCTCTAAATGCTTGCGCAAAATAAGGAATCGCAATCTTTGCGATTCCTTATTTTGCGTGCGGGTATTTGCCTGCCTACATTGCTCACAGCCAAATTGCGTTCGGAAACGCTGAAATTCTGCAAATTTCATGGTTTTCGATCGTAATTTGGCTTCCTACATCTGGCCCATAATGTGCAAAGCAGATTGGGAGGGGACCCTATCACATGGGCAAGTACTCATATCCACAAATGTATAACAATTAGCAGGATAACCGACCCTAAACTGTAGGAGATCAAAATGTAGCGGTGTTGTGCGTTCTGAATTGAGGAGGCCCTCTTGAGTATGCATCAAATTTAAAGAATTACAGATGGTCTGACTTTATGTTCTGCCAATCTTTTCAACCAGGCCTTATTCATAAACAAGTGCTTTAAGGTGACCTTATTAAAACTCAAGCATGATTCCGGGTCCCTAAATAACCTAGGGTGCCCAGTCTCCTCACAGATAGACTTAAGGTACACAAGCCAGGGTACATCAAGTGCGGCATGAAGTTGCAAGCAGTCCTTCAGAATCAAGTCATTTAAATATGTATCCTCCCTTCTCCAAATGGGGTGCCACAGCAAAAGAGGATGCAAGACTGATACTGACTTTATCCTGGATATATTGGGGCACAAAGTTCCTCATAAATAATGGTAATGAAGCAACTACGAGGGACTGTCAATAGATTTTTCAAAAATGCATGTTCTACCCTTTGAATTCCATTTACATCTACCATACCCCAAATATACGCCCCATAGGTTGCAATCACTGCACAAGTACTGACATACATATTTAACAGCTCCCTGAGCAGCTTAGAGCCCAGTTTTTTTGTAAAGCTTTCAAAATCATTTATAGGCTGTTCAAACATAGCTGGCCTATTGGCTGCAATAGGTTTCCGTAAATATTCAATATCGAATAAAATTGGGAGATACAAGTAAGAAGTAGTCACATAAACTTTAGCACTATTAATAATATGGACTGGTCTTTTCCTTGGCCTTGCCCTGCAAATCATAGTGAAGGTTTTGCTTTCACTCACTTTTACATCCAAGTCATGCATAAACACTGTGGGTCGGATTACAACGTTGGTGGTGCGGCGCCAGGTCCGCCCACTGCCGCACCGCCACACCCGTGGCCAGATCGTCTGCCAGATTAGGAGTTTCCTCCTGTCTGGCGGGCTGGTTTTGACATCCCCACTGTGGTGCCTCAGAAAAGGCAGCGCAATGGGAATGCCAAAAACAGTTCCTGCCCAGCATGGACTAAAAAGTCCATGCTGTGCTTGCACTGGCGTGCATGCACACAGGGAGGCACATGTTGTGCCGACCTGTGTGATTCCCCGTGCAGATGTGGTACATGGGGCCCTGCAAGTCCCCCTTTGTTTCCTTTCTGCCACGGTGTTCATGGAGGAGAAACCTCCATGACACCGCCGGCGTAGAGGAAACTCACAATAAATTTTGCAGGAACGCTCAGCTCCACCAAGGACACTGCACCCTCATGAATGATGAAACACCACCAGGAAACAGCGGTTCCCGGGCAGCTGCGGCTGAGCTATGGTGGTCTGACCGCCCTAATCATAATAGGGCGGTCAGGAGACCGCCACCCTGCGCTTCCATGAGCCTGGCAGTCCTTGGGGTGCCAGACTCATAATCAGGCCCTATGTAAATATCAATCAGGCCTTGAAATCCTCATAATAATTTAATTCAAATTAAGATTCTTTTCAGTTGGGTGCTATTTTAAGTCACTACCTCAAGTATTTACTATAGGAGGGTGCAACAGCACCAGTGGTTGGCCATGTGTAGTGCTGGACTTACTGCAAATATGTAAGTTGCTACAACAGTGTAAGTTACTATAAAGTGCAAGTTGTGAATACCGAAAAGTAGTCAACTTCCTCTAAAGTGTAAACTTTTAGCAAAGTGTAGTTTGTGAATCAGGTGGCCTTTCTCCGGGCTGCCATTCGAATTACACTCCCTCCACTATGCAGTCTCTTATTACGCGGTTAACATAGTAGCCAAAGAAGGTTTACTTCAGGGAAGATGCCCTTCATATGATAGCCAGCCTGCGCAAACTTGAATAATGGACCTGGCGCCACCACCACACATACATCAGCCTTTTGAATCATGCAAGTGACAAGATGCTCATGCTCAAAGGCAAGAATTGAGAAGTGTGCTCTGCCATTGCAGGAGGGCATTGCAAAGCTAATGAGCGTCTGTCCCTGCCAGCCATCCCTGCTCCCTAACTTATTGCCATTCTCAGAATGACGAGTCCAGAGGCAATTCCTACAAACTGTTATGCTATGAAGAAATGGAGTAAAGCATGTTTCTCGTGTTTTGCCACTCCACAGTTGCCGAAAGAGGATAATGGATGTTTTCCAAGCAATATGTCTAATTTTTGCTATGGACAGTTATGAGGAAATATGTATTTTGTTATATGGTGCGCACTCACACGAACACCACCCCAACCGAGTTTAGAGTTGCTGAATTTATGAAAATGTGCAAGCGAAACGCAGACAAAAATGCAAAATAAATCACAATGGTCTCCCACAACTGGAAACTCAAGCAAAGCATTAGACTTAATTGTGATTCTTCATCGACGACAACCAAGGTATTCATTGTGAAACAACTGGTGATCCCCAGTTATTTCAGTGGTGAACATTCATAGAATGCAAGAATCATTCTCTAGTTGAAAAGAAACCTGAAAAAAGCGCGGGCTTGCAAAACCTATACTTCAGCAATTTATAAAGAAATGCCGTTTTCTGGAGTCAGCCTATAAAGCTACACAAGGGACCAATTACACAGAGGGCAATGCGAGCGCAGTGAGCAGAAAAACAAGTTACAATCAGACTAATACACTCTTGCTGTCATCTGTAGAAACAATACCAGGAACAAAAAAATATTCGAAGGTAGTCATAACATCTTGCCTGCTGGCCATGCCTTTAAAAAGATGATATTGCAACAAGGAAAGCGTTTCAAAATGGAGCGTGTCAACTAGGGGATATTTTATTCACCTTCACCAATTTCCAAGCCAACCTTTTTAGTTCTAAAGTGCTCTCTCAATTAAGTAACATTTCACTGTTCAGGTTTCTGACCGCATGCCCTCCTTCAATTAAAATATGTTCCTTGAAACTCGTGTTTACTTCTGCAGCCCTAGTGCTCCTAAGTGAGCAGATAGGCCATGCTGACCGCAAGGGCAGGCATAGGCCCGTCCCACTAGGACCAGACCCAGGTGCTGCGCCTCTATGAACAAAAAAAGGCCTCATAGACTAAAGTACATAAGCCTGGAGACTGCAGTGTTGATAAACCAATGTCCTTACTTAACAGTTCTGGTGACATGTATTAATTTATTTATTCTTTGAGGGGGTTAAACATTTTGTAATAATGGTTTTTATATTTGGTTTTTGTGGTTACCATCATTGCCCTGTGAGCGAGCAATAAACCACATCTCGCTCTCCCACTGGTAACAAGGAGATTAATCGCATAAATAAACACCTGCCTCATTCTATAGAGTGGCACAGGCACTTATTACAATGTTGGGCGGCAGTCCATCCAATAGCTTGTCAGATAGCTTGTCAGTGACATCTCAGGCATCAGTCCGACTGCCGTATTATGATGCAGGTAGTCCAACCGATGCCTGCAGGGAGAATCCGCTCTGCCTCCTACAGGCTCAATGAGCCCATCGGGGTGGTGGTCGGATTGTAATCCCCAAATTAGAAGCAGTGCCTACTCAGGCACCACCGTGGGCATTACGATGCACCTTCCAACAGCCTTTTTGTGTCGGTTTTTCCACCATGAAAAGGCTGGCATAAAGGATCTTTCTGTCCCCCTCGGCCCTCAGCTATGGGCCCTGGGGGGCACCTGTGTTGCCCCCTTAACATCCATGCATGGTGTGGCAGGCCCACACAGTGCATGGTGTTTAAAAAGTGTATTTTTCCTATTGCGGCTTGTGCTGCTGCCCACAGCCGCAATAGGAAAAATACACTTTTTGACAGCTGGAAAGGCGTTACATCGTAATTTGGGGAGAGGGACCCCAAACTCCTTGTCGGGCAGTCCCGTTACCGACATGATGCTGGTCGGATTATAATTCGCTCAAAACATCAATGAAGGAGGAAAAAGAAGCTGTGATCTATTCCGCTTCCTCAGGCTAGAACAAAAAATCAAGATGGGGAGAGAATGGACCACTTGTCCTGTGTTACCAGGGTCTTAATTAACGTGGGGGGGCCATCGTATATGGACATAGGCGTTGGGCGGTATAGGTTGATTCTCCGCCTTCTTGTGCCGCAACAGCATGATCATTGGGTCTTTTCCTTAGTTCAGTATGCTGACCTCCACATGGAGGAAGACCAACTGGAAAGAGGGCGTTCTTGTGCTCAAATAAATGTGAAATAAAATTCCTAGGACCAAGTCTCGTGTATTTTATTCTTGAGATCAATGATGTGGGAAACTAAAAACAAGGACGTGCGTCTATAGACCCAGTTACTGCTCTATCGCACTGGTGAAAGTGGTCAACATGTTTCAGCCTCTTCGTACCTCTAGAGGCTTTCGTCAGGACCAATCTGTTAAGAGCTCATTGTGGCTTCTAAAATGAAATTGGGGGGCGGGGGGGGAGGTGCGGGGGAGTTTGTACTCACCACCCTTGAAGTTAATGGACAGATCTAAGGTATCTGTACCTAAGAGGAAAAGAGAAAATTACAGTTATGTTATCAATTAATAACACTGCTGTGGCCGTCAAATGTTTGCGCTGACCCTAAATGTCTATATTGAGATTAGGTATAGCGAAAACAGGAGCATCATTTCTACGTTGGCTTTGTGCAAGACTAGCGAGTAGCAGGGAAATATGACTTGTGTCATGCATAGTGATTCAAGTTTCGTTTACCATAGGCAATGATACTTAGGTTAACCGGCTCTTTACGGTGAGAGAGTTGGAGTCACATGGGTGCATGGTCTCAGGTTAGTGATCTTCCTAATACTGTGGTTGTGTTTATGTTTCAAAAGGCTCTTGAGATATTGCAAAAGTCTCTCTTATATAGCGCGCTGTGTTTGGAGTAACTAGTACGCGCAGTGTAAGGTAGGGTAATGGCATATCGACTGAGAAAATTGACACAGATACAAGCTTTCTCGTACTGTGTGGAGATTTCCTTAAGTCATCTTCTGAGTGTAATGATTAGGTGAAAAGCCCCAAAGTGTGGTCCTATTACGCGCTTTTTTCAACTCAAGCGCGTTTTTAATGGCAGTTTCCTCTGAACTTTTTAAGTGCGGGGTTAACCACATCGGTATATTCGGCACTTGCCGGATCATAAAGTAACAGTTATGCCAAATAATTCAGAACATCATTACGGTGCACTCGGTTGGAAATGAAAAAGTTATTCACTCGTAGTAAACACACAACGAACACAAATAGTTGTAGAATAAGTCATTACCTCAAATCCTAATTAGTGTTGTGACATTGGGGCACCAACAAGCCGCAAGGACCTGTTGCTGGTATTGAGAAAGAGGGGCCATTTACTCACCGTTTTGTGTTGTAGCGAGGAGTAGGCCTCTGTGTGGCTTACCGGTACTTCTGTTTGAACGACTTGTTCTGACTCTGGTTCCCCAGGTGACGTGCCCCCGTTCAGGGTCGTTTTTTACATCAACTTTGAAGGTGGAAAGAGATAATGGACTAAAGCCTAAGTATGGTTGGCAGAGCTGGTTGGCATTTTGGCCCAGAATCGCAGTGAGGCCCACAGTGTCTTAAAACAATATAGGCCATTTGAAACCATATACCAGGGATCTTCTCAAACATATTAAGCTGACTTGGATCCTGCAGAGAAGGACCAAGAAGGATCAAGTGATTCTTGAGGAGCACCTGCACAAGTCTTCTACTAGACTGCTAATTAGCTCTCTGTCAATCAATCAATGGGGATGGAAAAGTACCTAAATATGTAATTTTGTTGAGAGGTCTTCTTCACCGGTTCAAGTTCTTAAATAATCACTGTATAGCTGAGCTAAGTGATTCTGAGTTTGAGAGCTGAGATACCATGTTGCACTTTCTTTTATTTTGCACCAAAACTAGACGCCATGCCCTAGGTGGCGAGTGCCAATATTTAAGAGGTTCTCTGTATTAACTTGTAAACCTGCACTTGCTCTTTGTTATTGAACGGATGTCCCACTTGTCTATCTGTCAGAAGCATGTTACCTCTGGGCTGCCTGAATCACAATTAGAAGGTCAATGTCAATACCTTGAACCTGTGACTACAACATTGTTATGCAAAATACTACACATGCATTTTACCTCTTACTCTTAGGGGTCGATTGCGATGCCGTTCGGTCAGGCTCCGAATCGGATTCAGGTCTGCCAAATCTGATTCGGAACCCTTTCTTTACGACCGATTCGGAAAGCTTTCCGAATGACCAATAACGATGTTCGTAAAGCGTTTGGACTTTCCGAGTCGGTTCTGGATGTGATATGGAGGAACTGAGTCATTTAGAGCCCACTCGTACAGGTCTATGAACCACGTTTCCGACCAAGCGATTAAGATGTCAGATTCGGACAGCCTTTCTGAATTGGTTGTTCTGACTCGGATCGGCTGTCAGAAGCTGACTTTGGGGGCCCATAGAATGCCCCCCTTCACCCAGGGCCTTCTGAATGGGGCCCAAGGGGGTACCCAAGGGACCCCCCCTTTCCAATCATGCACAGTGTGGAAGACACCAAGGGGTGCCCACCACAGGATGCACAATTTTCCTCAACCACCCCTTTCTTCAATGGGAACCTGTGTATTCTGTTGGAACACAGGATTCTTTTGAAGTTAATGGGAGTCTGACCGAATCATATCAGCAAGCATCGTAATTGGTCGGTCGGACTTCCTGGATCTGATTCAGTCGGAAACCATTCCGAGTTCGATTCAGTCGGAATGCTTACCAAATGACATTGTTACCGAGCACTTAGTTGTCTATTTCCAGGTTATGTGGTACTGTATATATAACAGTAAATTATAATTTTTAGTGAGTTTTATCATTTTTGTAGAAACAATGGCAATTTGTAGTACTATGTAATTTTGATTTCTATAATTGTTGTTTTAGCACTTCCAATTTTTAGTACTATACAATGTACTATACAATGTTTATGGCTTATGCTGAGACAATAAATGTTGTTTTGAGGAACAGAATTCCGTCCCTGCTTTTGTGGCATCCTAATGTGAAATGCGAGAGGGTGATAACAGATTTTACCTACTACTCTAGGATTGAAACCAGGCACCCAAAAACTGAACACTTCATCCTGGAGCTAAACTTCAAATCAGACTGCCTTGAGAACTGAGGGATAGTTCATGGACTTCCTGAGAGTGTCCTGTGGTTACTGTCTAGTTTTCCCTCCACCCCTCCAGTTTTAGGGTGTAACTACTATGACCTCTGCACATAAGCATCAGAGTGCAGGAAAGGCTAGGACCAAATTGTTGGTTGAGTTGTAACTCAGTCTTTCTTGAAGACTAAGGGGCCAATTACCATCTCATCTGGAAAGCATTCCGACTAAACCGGTTTTGGAATGCTTCCCGAACGACTTGGATCGGGATGTCCGACAGAGTGATTTGGATGCATCCGGATACGATTTAGTCGGACTCCCATTGACTTCAATGGGAGCCTGTTTTTTGAATGAGAACACAGGCTCCCATTGAAGAAATGGGTGTCTTGGAAAAATTGTGCACCCTGTGGCAGGCTCTCTGTGGTGCCAGTCACACTATGAATGGTTGGGAAAAGGGGACCTATGGGTACTCTCACGTGCCATTTGGAGGGCCCCAGTTAAAGGAGGGCCTGTTATGGGCCCCCAAAGACAGATTACGACAGCTGTTTCATTTCATGCAAACCGAATCAGACAGCTGTCCGAATCGCTCATTGTAATGGCTCGTTTGGAAACCATGTCCCTAGAGCTGTACGAATCAGCTCCGAAAGGCTTGACCTGTCTGAATGCCTTTTGGAACCGATTCGGACACCTCTAACGGTTTCCGGGCATCGTAATCGGTTATTCGGTACTGTTTACGATTCGGTCGGAAACAAGCGTTCCGAATCGGATGCGGAAAACCGGAATCCGATATGGAGCCCTTCCGAATAGCATTGTAATCGACCCCTTTGTGCCAAATTACAAGAATTTGGCGTAACGGTGGCATAGCAGTGCAAACCGCCGTACCATCACTCCACCGAAGCTCGTGCTGGTCGCCCGCAAGATTACAACTTATTCATAGTCTGGCAGGCAGGTGGCATGCTAGTTCCCATTGTGGTACCCTTTAAAAGGCGGCAGTGCCTTTTAAAAAGGCAACGCAATTGTAACGCCTCACAAGGTTCCTGCATGGCATGGACTCATAAGTTTATGGCGTGCAGGAACCTATGTGCATGCACAAAGGAGGGTACATGTTATGCCCCTCTTTGTGCTTCCACATATGTCTGAGACACAGGGGGCCCCTGTAGGACCAGCTTTGTTTCCTCTCCATCAGGCTTTTCATGGCGTTTCCACCACCATGAAAAGCCTGACGGAGAGGAAACTGGTAATATGCTTGGCGCGACCTTGGCAGTCCCACCAAGCATATTGCGGCCTCTAACCGCCGCTTCTAAGCCAGGGAATGGCAGTTCCCGGGCAGAGCTAGCAGTCCTACTGCTATCCAACTGCCCAAGTTGTAATCGGGTGTTCAGACCACAGGTGCGACGGTAGCTGGATACGCCATGCCACCACGAGTCTGGTAGTCCGAGAACCGCCAAACTTGTAATCTGGTCCTAAGTTTCACACAAGTGTTATAAGCATGCTATCCGGTTAAGGTTTCTTCCTCAGCATCATGTTTTCTGCATCAGTCAACATAGTCATTGCATTCTATTCAATCACATATTTTTGGACAAGTATTCCCCAGGGCACTAACCTCCCGCATCTCAGAAAAGCCTAATGCTTGCCTGTCGCACTTCTTGATCTTGAAAATGTTTTCTGAAAACAAGCGGCTTACAATTATTTAGTCTTGCTCTCCAATGACTTCAACAATGGCCTTATCTGACTTTTCTTCCTCCCTTTTTTGTATTATCTTCATATTCATCATCTCCTCTATGCTTCCCAAGTTGTTCCCTTTTTCTCTATTGTTTTACTTTAACCCACATATTTCACCTTGTCTGTACTATTTTCTTCCTTTTCTTCCTTTTCTTCCCTTTTCTGACTCTTGTTTTCTCGTCACACACCCACAAATTCACACCTGTTTTCCTTATTCCCCTCTTCTGTTTTATTAGCCTAATAGTTCTCCAGGCTCTAACGTCTGTAAGGCCTATTTTCCTGAAAAAAAAACAATCTAGTTCAAGAAGCTCCCTCCCAAAGTCAATCTATCGCCCAAGGAAAAGTACTTGAGGCCCATACTGGCAAGAAAGTACTTGAGGCCCATACTGGCATGTTTTTGATGGCTATTTAGAGAGCACCTTATCCCCAGTCATTCTCTTCTTTAGCAGTGGGACAAAGTATTGGTTTAGGACATGAAAGGTTTAAATATGTGTCAAATACAATAAGCCTAAGAATTATAGTGGTCATTTAAATCCTGCTCTTGCAGCGGAGACTCCACCTCTGCCCACCCCATAGCGGACCGCGCACCCTATTAAGAGTTAATCATCAAAATGGTTCATTTCTGACAAAAGTGCGTATGCAGACATGGTAGGAGGTGGGGTCAGTTCCTCAGTAAGGAATGCCGGGTTGGACAGCATGATTTGCATTTTATTTTATTTCTCAGATCTCATCTCTCCTTTGGTTAATGGTTGTGACATGCAATGAGTTTCCTCACTGTGCTCGGAGCCATTTTCCTGCCTGGCTCACCATGCCTTACATGGTTAATCCACAAAGGGAAATTCCTGCCAGAAAGACCAGCCATCCTAAATAGGGCTGCCTACTTGATTAATCAGATGTGGTGCCATTTTGGAGGTTTGCAGCCAATGACTGACCATTGCAGAGCCAGCGTAGACTCCTCAGGTGGTCAGCAGATTACAAATTGAACCCTGGTCATCCTCTTTAAAATTCGGAGGTACTGAGGGGTTACTGAGGGAAATCAGGATTTCTTATCCAGTGCTTTGACTAAATAGCAAATGAAAATATCGTGATACAAAAATATTGTGTCAAGAACATCGGGATGTCGAAAATATAGTGGACAGGAATATTGAATGTAAGAATATAGTTGTATGTTTTTTTTTTATATATTGCTGTAAAAACTATATGTTTAAAATATATTGTTGCATATGACATCATTTGTAAATGTTATTTTATATGTATTATATGATAGTGTATTTGCTTTTATGCGTTTATTCATTTTTTAAATTTGCCTGTCTAGTAAAATACTGTATTAATCATGATTTAGTAGTAATAATTTGCACATTAAAATTTGTATGTGTATGTGTATGTGTATATATATATGGTGATGCCGTTTTCCCTGCTACCTGCAAGTAATAAAGGTCGAACAAATGCTTGTGTGAGGCGCCTCAATTCAGGGCAGCATTTATATGGGGGTGTGTATATATATATATATATATATATATATATATATATATATACACCCCCCCATATATATATATATATATATATATATATATATATATATATATATATATATATATATATATATATATATATATATATATATTTATATATATATATATATATATATATATATATATATATATATATATACATATATTCACTGTAAACAACAAATGTTACAGGGACATTATAGTTAGCAAATAGAATAAAACAAAACCTTGGAAATTCACTGTAAAAAAACAAAGGCTACAGGGACTTTATAGTTAGGGTCAGATTTCACCCGTACAAAACCAGAGAAATTCAGAAGTTATAGTTACCTGATCTAACTATAACTTACACCGCCACAATGCACTGCTTATGACCTCACATAGTTCATCACTCATGAAATGGCCAGTGACATCACTGATGACATTGACATCTCAAATGACATCAATAATGACACCATTCGGTGAGTGTAAGTCTTTTTTGACTTAGCTCACTGCCTTGTGAGGTTACCAGGGAAGTGCAGTGTGTATATCGGTGCGTAATATGGTGCAGATTCAAGGTTTGATATGACTTTGGTCTCCCTAAATTGACAAACCAAGAAACTAACCTTACTGGATGGGTCTTATTAAAGTAATACTTCTTGTTGGATTACTCTTTTCCATTTTTTGACTGGGATCTATTATACGCAAAAACGGTACAAGTTACCCCCTTATTTGGATGGGTGAATTGGTGGCATCTTCATCATTTACATATTATTAAGCGCATCCCCTGAAATATGATGGTTGTTCTTCCCTGCACATTTATTTCACATCCAAATCTATCTGAATACTAAAGAAGATTTGAAAATGCATCTTTGAAATTAAATCTTACTTTTTGATTATCCTAATGTATACGTACTATTTGGTGCACCGGTTGCCTTTTGTTTAGAATTGTATAGTCCTGTCAGGACCGCACCTTGACAGTGGGTGCTTGAACTGTGTGCACACTGACATATATAGGGCTATTGCCTTTATCACAAGAACTTTGGGGATAACAGGATAGGTGCGATCCTTGGTATGGGTTCCACTGTTGTGCTTAGTTTCTGTATATATAATAAGGTACTACGTATAATAGGTATACTACTAATGAGTGATACTACTTTTAATATATATCATGTGACTGCTTGTGTGACTGTGTGTATCCTTTTGCATATGGGCATGTGAGTGGCCTATAAGGAAGCCCTCAGGGACTATCACCATCAATGTAAAATGGCCAGAGCCGCCTATGTTTCCAATACGGTTACTAATGCCCAAAATTGTCCTCGCACTCTTTTTTCGGTTGTGAAAAAATTAACAGGGGCATATGTAGTACCGGCTCCCCCTGCTCTAGATGTTACTCAATGTAATTCTATTGCAAAATTCTTTATATCTAAAGTAGAGCGTATCTACGACTCATTAAGTCTTTCTGCAATCTAATGATGCGTCTCTACTTGAACCAACACTGATATCAGATCATCTGCCTTTTGCATTAAATAAACTTGCAAATTGGCTACCCTTTGATGATGACTCCTTCTCTTCCTGCCTGAATAGCATTAAATCTGGCTCCCCACGGGATCCGGTACCGGCCAAAATTTTAAAACTACTTGAATCTGGCCCACGCCGTGTGTTAATGTGACTTCTCAACTCTTCGTTATCTGATTCTCCTGTTCCACAGGAGTGGAAGCATGCAATGATTGTTCCTCTACTAAAAAAGGCTGGAGCTGATGTTGCCAACTTGTCAAATTTCAGACCAATCTCATTGCTTCCCATTCTGTCAAAAATCCTTGAAAGGCATATTAACACGCAACTAAATAATTTTGTGGAAAGCACAGGATTTTTACATCCATCCCAGTCAGGCTTTAGAGCGCATCATTCGACCGAAACTACACTCCTAGGAGTTACCGAGAGTCTGAGACACAGTGTCGATCGCGGAGAAACATCTGCTCTTATTCTTCTGGATCTAAGCGCGGCGTTCGACACTGTGTCTCACTCCATCCTCTTTACGACTCTCCGGTCCCTGGGTGTAGAGGGTGCTGCTTTAGCCTGGATAGCTTCTTTTCTAAGAGACCATACCTTTCAGGTTTTTTCTGCCTCTGCTTCCTCAACAATCTGTCCATCGGCATACGGCGTGCCCCAGGGGTCTATACTTAGTCCCCTACTATTCAATATCTACGTAAGACCCCTGGCCACTATTGTGGAGGAAGCCGGTCTTACCTTATACTCCTACGCCGACGACACACAAATCATTTTTTCTCTCTCTAATACAGAGGGCACTGATACCTCTGTTTTGAGAGAAGGTCTGATTCGTGTCTCCAAGTGGATGAGGAACAATTTCTTGAAACTTAACAAGACCGAGGTTGTGATACTAGGCAGGGGTAAGGATCTCTGGGGCCCCCACCATTGGCCCAATGATATGGGACCTACCCCTCAGCCTGCAACAGTAGTACGCAACCTCGGGTTCCTCATCGATGAACAACTCACAATGAGACAGCAGGCTGTAAAGGTAGCCTCTATCTGTTTCGCCACCTTGAGATGGCTTCAAAAAATCCTGTGGATGCTGCCCCCCTCCACACAAAGAACGGTAGTCCAGGCGTTGGTTGTTTCCCGCCTGGACTACGGTAACGTTCTTTACCTTGGAGCTGATCTGGCAACCATAAAAAAACTTCAGGTTGTTCAGAACGCAGCTGCTCGGCTGCTTCGCAATGTCCCCAGGAGAATATCTGCCTCTCCAGCACTCCATGACCTGCACTGGCTCAGAATCCCAAATAGAATCAAATTCAAAGCCTTTTGTCATGTTTTTAAAATTAAACAAGGCTCAGCTCCTAAATATCTCCAGGGCCTCATCCAGGCCTATAAGCCAAATCGAATCTTGAGATCCTCCGGGAATGGTGACTTTTCCGTCCCCAGATTTAGGCTAGCAAAAATGGGAGGCCGCTCTTTTGCCTATTTGGGTCCTAAACTTTGGAATGTTCTTCCGATGACCCTAAAGACAGAAACCAATCTTTTTCGCTTCCGTAAAGGACTTAAAACTTGGCTCTTTCAACAGTAATTGGAGCTTCCTTTCAGCATAATCAGCATACTAGTTCTTCTTCTTTAGTCTGTGCCTTAGCGCCGGGAAACCCACTGCGGGTAGCTGTGCGCTTTATAAGCTTAAATAAATAAATAAATATGGGTGTATAAGTGGTTGTGTGAACAACTGTGTGGGTGAGAGATGTTGTGTGAGTGGCTGTATTGGTGAGTGAGTGGGTGTATCAGTGGCTGTGTGGGTGGGTGAGTGACAGTGGAAGTGGCTGTATCAGTGGGTAAGTGGGTGTGTAGTGACTGTATGGGTGAGTGAGTGGGCATCTGAATGGCTGTATGAGTGACTGAGGGGAGTGTAAGTGGCTGTATGGGTGAGTGAGTGGCTGTATGAGTAGGTATTTCATTAAGTGCCTTTGTGTGTGAGTTACTGTATTTGAAAGTAAGTGACTGATCGAATGGTTGTATAGGTGAGTACCGGGATGTGTGAGTGCTTGTAAAGATGTGCGAATGGGTATATAACTTGTTGGGTCACTGAGTGTATGAGGGCTTGTATAGGTGAGTGAGTGCCTGTGTTGAGAGGCTGATTGGATGAGTGAGTGGGTGTGTGACTTTGTAGGTAAATATGTGGGTGTGTGAGTAGCTGTATGGGTGAATGTGTGGTCATGTGGCTGGCTGTAAAGGTGAGTAACTAGTTGTGTGAGTGGCTGTATGAGTGAGTGAGTGAGTGAGTGAGTGAGTGAGTGAGTGAGTGAGTGAGTGAGTGAGTGAGTGAGTGAGTGAATGTTTGAGTGGCTGCACAAGTGAGTGAGTGGGTGAATGTGTGAGTGGCTCTATGGAAGAGTGAGTGGGTGTGTGAGTACTGGTATAGGTCCGTGAATGGATATGTCAGTGGTTGTATAGGTGTGTGAGTGGGTGTACGAGAGGTTGTATGGGGTGTGAGTGGGTATATGAGTGGTTCTGTGGATGATGTCATCAGTGATGTAATTTGAGATGTCATCAGTGATGTCACTGACTATGTCATGAGTGATGTAATATGTGAGGTCATAAGCAGTGCATTGCATGCGCATACGTTATAGTTAGGTCAGGTAACGGACACATTTCTAAGGTTTTGTACGAGTGAAATCTGAGCCTAACCATAACGTCCCTATAACCTTTGTGTTTTTATCAGTGAATTTCTAAGGTTTTTTAAATGCTAATTCCTAACTATAACATCCCTGTAACCTTTGCTGTTTTCTGTGAATTTCTATGTTTTTTTAACTAGTAGACGCGTTTGGAGAATGGTAGAGAAAGGGACCTGGGCCTCCGCCTGCTCTCAGGAATCCTGCTGTGTAGGACTTACAGGAGGTATCAGGAGGGTTTCTTTTCAACCTAGGTCCCTCATGAGTAAAGTGGACTTCATTCCCCAACCAGTAGGGCACCACGAGCCCTGTTTGCAGAGTGGTGTAGAAAGGGGCCGTGGCCTACGAAGACCTCTTAGCAATCCCGCTGTGTGGTACTTACTGGAGATAACATGAGGGGTAGTTAGGCCCCAAGGACGACCTTGGGGACCAACTACCCCTCCTGTTACCTCCAGTAAATCCCAAACTGTGGAATTGCTGAGACCTGCTACTACAAAATCACACCCCCTTTCTCCACCACTCTGCAAACATGCTTCCTGTGCACTAATAGTAGGGGGATGAGGTCCCCTTGGCTATTGAGGGTCCTTGGCGACCAACTATCACTCCTGTTACCTCCAGCAAACACAGTGGGTTTGCTAAGAGGTTTTCAGTGGCACCATCCCCTTTCTACACCACTCTGCAAAAGTGCCTCTTGGCGCTCTACTAGTTTTGGGTTGAAGTTCCCTTGGCTCTTGTGTGGCCATAAGGGACAACTAGCCCTCACGTTACCTCCAGTGAGACCCACACAGCAAGATTGCTGAGAGGGGGTCAGAGGCCACACCCCCTTTCTGCCCCACTATGCAAACGTGCCTCCTGGTGCACTCCTCATTAGGGAAAGAAGTCCACTTTAGTCCTGAGGTCCTCAGGAGGCAAGGGGACCTCATCTTCCCAACAGAACTGCGTGTTTACAGAATGGTGGAGAAAGGGGGCCTACCCTCTGACCACCTGTATGGGGCTTACTGGAGCTAACAGGGAGCCATGTTGGCCCCTAAGGACCCTCACCAACAAAGGGGACTTCATCACCCAAACAGCAGCGCACCAGAAGGCGTGTTTGCAGAGTGGTGGAGAAAAGGGGCAGGGCCTCCGGTGAGTTGCCATTTTATTTCTTTTCTATTTTTTAGGAAGGGGGCTTTGTGGTTCCCATTCCCTGGGTCATTTTTGGCCCTGGGACCTGCCCCTTTTAAAAAAATGCGTTTTCTAAAAAAATGAAGGGAGGGTGGCCACATGGCCCCCCTCCCAGACCAATTGCGACCATGGGGACTCCATCCCCCAGTGCCTTGCCTTTCTTTTTATTATTTTTTTTATATTATAAATGTTTTTATAATAGGGATGGAGGCCATGCCTAAATATATATCTACAGATTGTTTTTAATAGGGAGGTGGACCCTATGCCCCCCCGGGCCAACTTCCACCCCAGGGACCCCATCCCAGGCCACTTTGCTGGAAGCCCTGCAGTCCCTGCAGGCTCTCCTCCTGGAGGAGCCAGCATTGATTTGGGATCCAGGGCGCCAGTGACATGTACCTCCCTGGGTCCGAAAGCACTGTCTTTTTCCCTGCTCGCTTCACCTTGAGCAGGAAAATAGACCTGCTCTGCTTTCACCAAGCAAGAGCATTTTTTCTCTTGCTTGTTAAAAGCAGAGCAATTGTTTGGACATTGCTGGAGGCGGCCCTGGGTGGTGGTGGCCCCCTGGGCCATCAAGGGCTCTAGGAGGGTGGCCGCATGGCCCCCCTTCTTTGTAAAGTAAGCCCCAGGGAGTTGGTGGTTCATGGGGCTGGTGGGCAGCAATGGACCCCCTTCATGTTTGTGTTTGTGCCTCAGGGAGGTGGCAGTCCCCGGGGCTGCCTGGAGGAGGCAGAGTCCCCCCACAAATGAATATTTATGTTAGCCCTGGGGAGGGGGCAGACCCCGGGACTGCAAGGGGGCCAGGCAAGCCCCCCGCATTCCTAATGTAGAGTGCCTTGGGAAGGTGGTGGTCCCAGGGGCAGCGGGGGAGTTACAATGCTACCCTGCAAATAAATATATGACTGTCCCGAGGAGGTGGCAGGTCCCAGGGTATTGAACAGCCCGAGGACGGGGGGCCTCGTGCACCCACTCCTTTATTATCAAATGTCCCCGGGACCTGGCCCACCGGAGGGCCTTATTAAACAAAGCACTGGAGCCAACGTAACTCCCACCAAAAATGTTTTTAAAAAATGCTCTTTTGGCCATGGGGTTCACAGGGCCCCCCAAGAGGCCTAGGGGTTAGGATGTTTCTAACCTGCCCCCTTTTCTTTTTTTAAATCTTTTTTCTTGTGACTCGGTTCAAGATGGCTGCAGTCACAGTTGCATATCTAAGAAATCTTTAAATTTCTCAGCAACTACGGAACAGATTTACACCATTTAACAAAAAGAGTGCTTAATGGACAAAGAGTTACCGTTTGGCCAAATATTACAATTATTATTGAAAAAAATGATTTGTAATGTTGATTAAGATTATACTATACTTTTGTGGGAGTTCTCTAGGTTAACATTTATTTGATTATATGCTTTTGACCATTGTTGCTAAGTAATCTACTCCTTTGTTGTTTACAAAGAGTTTTACTTTAAATTGTAGCATGTTGCACATTATATTTTTGAAGAACTTCTATAAATTTATAGAGTGTAGGTTGCGTTCTGCCTAGTGTGAATTTGAAGACATTAGGCCATCCTTCCACTGTGTTGTTTGTTTTGACTTTTGTGGCAAGGCACTATTATTGACATTCCACCATGGTATTTCAAGTTTGGACTGGCGTCTGTGACTAGAATGTGCATGAACCTCAAAAAGCACAAGCACATCTCACCTGCTCTGTAGCTCCTTCATTTGCTTCCATTACAGAAGGGATTTAGAATGAGATATTATGCATCATGCACAAGTCATGAGAAGAAAAAGTCTCTGTTTGCAAAACCTGCCTACACACTAAAGGCCCATCAAAAATGGGAGGCCTGTTAATGCCTCCACCTGTATCAAAGCAAGCCTAGATTCCCCGTCCCCTTATACAACAAATCCTTGCACTCTCACAATGTTTCTAAATATATTCCCGACAAGAGCAAAAATCAACCTGCCTTCCATTTGGTAATGGGAAGAGAAATTGAAAGGGCAAGGTGGGGGAGGGAGGATGGGAGAAGGACTTTACCTAAGGCAGAAATATTTTTCACCGGAAGAAACCAAAATAAATACTAATTGCAAATAAATGTCTATGATCCATTTCAGCATGCAGATATATCCACCTCCAACTTTCCATGTGTATTAATGTAGACATGCCCGTACAACTAACAATCTGTGATAATTTCCAGATTTCCAGGATTACTTTTGAAGTTTCGTTGAGAATCCCTACAAAGACGGAAATGTATGAAAATATAAATATAAACCAAGCTGAATAATTCTGTACTTTCTTCCTGGACTATCTGTGACTGAAGCCCAAAGTGGATCTTTTATCTTATAACTAGTGGCTTGACATTTAATTTCCACAGAAAAGTGCACTGCTGCCTCTCCTGAAGTTGTCAGGACATCATCTTTATTACAATCAAATAAATGGAACTAACTTCACATTATCCAGTTTATCATTATTGCACATGAGAGAGTGTTTTATTAATTACAAAAACATTTTTATTTACATGTGTTAAGTAAGCATAACAGGGCCACAAAAACATTTACTGGGCATTTAGCTTGTTATCACTGACATCCATTTTAAAGTTGCTAAAGCTTCAGACCCTTATCCCCAACCTGGTCCTTCGGGATCAGTCGGGGTTTGTCCCCGCCCGGTCGACGGCGCATAATTTACGTACGGTTTTCTCCACCCTGCATTACTTCGAGGCTGAATTTCAAGCGGTTGCTGTCCTGCTTGACGCAGCAAAAGCATTTGATTCCCTGCATTGGAAGTTTATGTTCACAGTCCTACTCCGAATGGGACTACCTCCCTTTTTTCTGAAGTGGATACACCTGCTGTATGAGGCACCTGTGGTGCGTGTTAGGGTCAATGGTTGGGTTTCGACTGCGTTTCCTATTCGGCTAGGCATGCGGCAGGGTTGCCCCCTGTCGCCGATGCTCTTCTCGCTGGCATTGGAGCCACTGCCCTGTAAGCTTCGCCAGTACCACTCTCAAACAGCATTAAGGTTTAGACAGCGTCCGTTGGTGGTCTCCATGTACGCCAATGATATGCTTCTATATGTCTGAGAACCTGGAACGATTCTCCCAGGCTTGCTCCGTGAGTATATCAAATTCAAGCGTTTTCAGGGCTGGGCATAACCTGGGCAAAATCGACGGTATTCCCGCTCACCGCGGGTACCCAGCCCATGGAACTAGACTTCCCATTAGCATGGTCAACTGACCCAGTCAAATATTTAGCGGTATGGCTGCACAGGGACCCTGAGGTGGTTATCTCTGAGAATTACCGCCGCGCCCTGACCCACATCACTGATTGAGCAGTGCGATGGGTCAAACTCCTACTTTCTTTAGCAGACCGCATCGCAGTGGTCAAAATGACATTCTTGCCCAAGCTACTCTATTTGTTCATCAATATTCCCATTCACATCAATCTTGCGGTGTTCCAATTACTTCAGTCAGTGCTGCTGCCCTTTATGTGGGGAGGCAAGAAGCCTCGATGTAGCTGGCAGGTGCTGCTGTTGCCGTTTGAGCGGGACAGTTTTGAGGCCCCGAATCTGCGCTTGTAATATCTCTGCGCACAGGCTCAGTTTGCCCATTAATGGTACTTCCCACAGCGGTTCCAACAGCACGTGGCTTTTGAGGCCGTGCTGTGCTTCCATGGGCCCTTGCCGCAACTGCCCTAACTGGCAGTGGGGGTGGACCCAGGACTGAAATTAATCCCACACTTTGCATCGCATGGGCGTGGAAAATGCTCACGGCGCGTGCACCCTTGCAGTATCTCCATGCCCCGATTCTACCGCTTGTCACACTCGCAGGTATCTCTGCTGCACAAGAGTCAGCTGCACTCAAAGCCCTGGGTGCGGTGGGAATAACACACTTAGGTGACCTTTATAAACAGGGCCTGTTCAGATCGCTCTCTGATATACAGGGTGGCAAAGACCGTGGGTTGAAGCTTGGATTCACTTGTGTGCGAGTACAGCAGGCAATAAGATCCATCTATCTCGACTACTCAGAAGAGCCCAAGCCGCTGCTGGCGCTGCAGGAGGTGCTAGTGGGGGCAGATCGCGCAGGCCTTATAACGAAGTTGTATAATGCGTCCCTTAGGGAACGAGAACCGTGTGACTCCACTTCATATAACAAATGAGCGGCGCTACTGAGTACTTATCTGTCGCCGGATATCTGGAAGTTCTGCTGCGCCCTGACAGGCTGACTAATGGCAAACTGTAACCTCCGCATTATCCATTTTAAATACCTGCACCAGTTATACTATACCCCATTACAACTAATGCATTTTGGTCTGCGGGAGAGCGCCTGCTGTGTTCGTTGTGGGTAGGGGGATGCAGACATCTTGCATGGAATTGTAATGGTATACACAGTTTCTGGGATGAGAAAACGAATCTGCTCATGAAAGTGGTGTTGGAACCGGTGCCATGCACACCTGAGGTTTGCCTATTGGGCTGGGTAAAGTCTTTTAACCCCTTCCATGCTCATGACGGCACCCGGCCATCATGAGTAACGGTGCGTGTTTGTGCGCACGACGGCCGGGGGCTGTCCGAGCCATGCCAGCGATCAGAATTTTCAGCACTGCACGGAATTCGTGACACAGCCAAGGTGTTAAACCCTGTAACCGTAGACTTGTGGCTGTTTCTACCTTGCTGGCTACGAAAGCGGTGGCACAGTGCTGGGGCTCTAAACTCACCCCAACACTGAAGAAGTGGGTCCGAGATTTGCTGTACTACAAGGAGCAACCTGAAATCTAAGCTGAGGTATTGCCGGAAACATCACGACCTAAAGACTACGGCATTTGCGGAAGAGAAATGCGGAGCGCAGAGTTAAGCCAAGATTGCTAACTCCGCGCTCCGCCATTCTGAAAACACAGGGATGCGCTGTATTCAGAAGAATGCGGCGCACCCCCTCCATTTCCCCTAGTGCTGGTGCTAAATTTAGCTGTCTAGTGCCAATGCAGGCACCCTTGCACCACAGTGCAAAGGTGCCTGCGTTGCGGGGAATGATTGTTCATGTGCAGGAAGGTGTCCCTACCTGCAAATACACTATCAGTAATGGTGATTTATAACCTCTATGTGTGCTGCTTTATGCAGCACACATAGAGGTTGCAACTTTTGTCAATGATTGTTTATGTATAGGAAGGGGCACCTTCCTGCACATGAACAATCACTCGTGACAATTTGCTGTTTCTATGTGTGCTGCCGAATGCAGGACACATTAAAATGGCAAAAAGAGCAGAAATTCATAATTTCGCCTCGTTTTGCCAGGTTAAGACCAGGTTTTCCCTTGTCTTACTTTTGGCGCTGCCTCCCATTTAGTGCACCCTTGTAAATAGGGAGCCGTGTCGAAAAGCAATTGGTGTTACGGTGGAACGCCTACTGCAGCACTCATTGCCTGCCCCTTTCACACTAAGTGCTGCGTCAAAGGGGGCTTTATTCACAAGGCGGAGTTTAGCCATGTTAATTGGTGAATGCCTCTTTGTAAATAAGGCAAAGGGCGTATCGAAACTCATAAAAAGTGACATTCCTGTGGAGATAAGCCCTTGTATATATGCCCCTTCATCAGTCATCTTGTTGATTTCTCGCCCTTAACTTATGAACTGACTAGCTTTATGCTAGTTCATTACTCAATCATATTTAATTGTGGTTATTTCCATTTTGCTATGACCTCTTGCAGTTGGCTTTATTTTTATGCATTCTCGATGCTGCTTTAAATCTAACGATCTACTTTTTTGCTTTCAGTAATTATTTTAAATTTTAAATTAAACTTTATGGTTTGACTTTGAACTTTGTCCTGTTCAAGGGAAACTCATCCTTTGGGACCCACAGTGCTCGGACCCTGTGAATCGGCCCTTTACATTTATGAGTGTAAGCGCCAACACTTGCTAGCAGACAGTGTGAATGAAGAGATTTAAACTTCTATGGCGCCTTCCTTTTCTGCCCTGCTTCCATTACATACATGTCCCTAAGCTCAATCATTGATAATATCACTTAGAAGAGTACCTAGTCGTTTGGCATGAAACAAAGGCCGATGTAAAATATATCATGATTTCAAATCTTTTTCAATGTATAACAAAATGAGTAAGAAAGAGATAAAATGTGTTTCCATAAATAATTGTGTAAGGGGTAATTGGGATAATAGTGTTACATATGCTCCAAAAACAACCCAAAGAAAAGAGCACATAATTCCACCAGCAAGCCCCTTTGAGGAAAATATAATAAACAGGAAGAAGGTTACAGGGGTAAAGAAAGCTTACAGTAAAACGTCAGGGAATAAGAATACATCAAGTAGGGTATGCAGAACCGATAAGATGGCTGCTCATTGCTGGATGGTGCCACTGAAGCCCCTCTCCTTGCTACCCATGCCCGGTCGCAGTAATGCCTTTATCAGAAGTCAGGAGGAGCAGAGAGTTGTCAGACACCAGGAGCTGAGACCACCAATTATAGACTCAGCATTGTGCGCATAGAACTGCTGGAAGCCTACCAAAACAGAGGTCAGAAGCTGGTACATCCATGCCATGTAACTCACATGGACATGGCAGTCTGGTGAAGGACCATGCCAGAAGTCCAAAGAGGCGAAATGGAGATCTTGGAATGGCACCAATGACCTGCCAGATTGTCTACAAAACACTGCCAGACAAGGAGCCAGCTCGAGAGCCGGCGCGATTCCTTATCATCCCCACAAGCTTATTTTAGGTCCATCTGGGTGTGGAGGTGGGAACTCGTCCATACCTCAATCTTTGGTATTAGCGCCACACATTCACATGGGGGCTGCTCAGAACTGACTTTTTAACTACAGCACATTATTACATGTGGCGGATGAACCAACCTGAAGTCTAGCAAGCACCTTTTCCTATCGCAAAGAACTTTAGAACTGTACAAAGCATCAAGGATAAGCACTGTACATCACTATTTTCACTTTCGGTGCATTTATAAAGGTTTTTGCCCTTTTTGTCAGTTTTGCCCTCTGAACACTGTTGGAGTGAAGCCCTAGGAAGTGCCGATCATTTAGTGTGAGCAGACCTTGATATGTCAGTGAAAACCCTATTTTCCCCCAGCCCAGCCCTATTCTTAGAGGCAATTGTGAGGCACAAGCAGGGAACCCTTACACCATCCCAGAAGCTGTTGGATCTCATGCTAAGCCCAATAACCCAAGAAATCTCTTCAATTGGTTCAAGGATATTTTTGATGGACAGCAGCATAATTGTGTTTTCTCCTGAAGTCAAATCTATGTACCAAGAGATGACTACAGTTCACCAAAGGATTGACTTTATGGAGTGTACAGGCTCATGAGCCTAGAAGAAAGGGTAGACAACTGCACAGATTGTGGTATGGAGACCTGAAAACAGAAAGTAACAGACCTGGGGGATCACCTCAGAGGGACAGCATTAGACTTCATAATATTCCTGGAACTGTGGAAGAAGATGATGAAGTTGTTTTTCTCTGGGGCCTCTTCCTTAGTCTGAGAACCTCTTGACCCACTTCTGGTCATGTGGGTTAAATGAGAGACAGTTTTTAAAAAGGTTTGTAAGGGGAACCTTTCTCAGTGTATGTCAGACTGTTGGGATGTGCCTCTGAGCGCTAATACAAAAATGCTCTGCTAATAATGTATCCCATATTGTTTTATATTTATTGTTAGGTACCCTATCATGGGTCTCCTGCTTGAGAATTGGTCTTAGGGAAACCAGATTCAACATTCGAGTGTATAGATCCCGGAGCCTTGCTCTTTTCATTTAATTTCGATTGTGTTATGAGGCCCAATGTACCCCAATATAGGCCAGGTAGCTGTAAGACCTTTTACCTATATTTGTTCCACCGTGCTCTACATAACGGCTCTGGAGCTGTCCTTTTTTTTTAAGGATTTTGTCTTCGTGTACATACTTTTGAGTTATAATGTATTTAATAGTGGCTATCAATAAGTATATGCTTATAGCTGTTTACTTTTGTCGGGGGACTTATGGTCTCCAATCCAAAGTCATAAATTCCACTGCCCCTCTGATATTTCTGACCTCATTGTTATGCTTTCTCTCTGTCAATAGCTGGTTCACTTTCCTGAATTATGAACTTACCTTAAAATGGTAGGTTTCCTTCATTACCCCTCCTGATGTGACCATCCGCAAAACAGGGTGGTGATTTTTCCTGAGCCACATGCCAGGTTGAGGTAAGGCTTGTTTTCCCGACACTTACGGTGACCACCAATGAAATCCTCCTGTGACTCAAGATGGAGTTGGGATCACTGTATGGTTATGTATAAAAACCCTTTCCATTTTTTGAATTTTATTCACTGTACACTTCATTAGCAGCAGCACTAGTTGGTCCTGAAGAAAGCCGCTACACTTCTGTGTGAGGGTAATAAGGCTGAAACATGTCGATCACTGACTGATACTCAAGGCGGGAATATTGTCCTCTCCGAGTGCCCTGTTTTTTAATCCTGGCCCAGGGACGTTATGGGTTATTATGCACTATAGAGCTCATTTTACTTTCACTCACTCCTATTTTTGCGCTGCGTCCCCCACTGACCCTGAGCTCCTCGTTTGCAGTGTTTAGTATACTTTGTCTCCAAATGAAAACATCCCTGAGCTCCTCCATCTCATAGAGGAGGTAGTAGCCCATGCCATAACTAGGTATCACAGCATAGGGGAATCTCAATGATGAAGCATGCCCCCTTCAGGTGGGTAAGGAATTTCATCCTTTAAAGGGGACCAGCCATAGCTAGTTGGCACACTTAGAAAGTTTTTCTTGGCTTCATGACCCAAGAGTTTTTGTTTGTGAATTATATGTAGGTTGGGAAGCTAAGACTCGCAATTCTTTAAACCTCCTCAGACCATCAAATATTTCTCTTTAAGAGTGATATATATATATATATATATATATATATATATATGTGTGGGTGCGTGTGTGTGTGTGTGTGTGTGTATGTATGTGTATATGTATGTATATATGTCTCCTTCACTGCCACAATTCATATACAACCAAAGAGCTCTCACCACATGGGCTTCCGCCCTGTTGGCTACTAGAGAAAGGGCCTGTGAGTCCAGCTGCCCAACAATGCTAGATTCATCACAAAAGCCCCTGCCACATCCTCGGTCCACACCAGACTCGGCAGCCACTTTCTTGTTCTCACTATATGTCACAGGATGTCTCTGGAAGAGTTCCCAACACTATTGTTCCTCCTTCTGTAGCCGTCTACGACCAATACCGTACTAGCCTCCCCTTAGGCTAATCTGGCCCAGCCCACCCAATCTCTGATTCTGAAGAAATTAGCCATTCCCTGCAATGCACCACTCAAGAGCAGAGCCATGGATGGACAAGCTACTTGAATGCAGCAGTAGCAGCTGAGGGAACAGTGCTGCAGAAGCTCTTCATAGTTTTTTAGTCTTGGAAGCGCACACTGATGAGAGATGTTTGAAGGGCCAGTGGGTGGGTGCTCTTTCCCCAGCACAGAGGATTTTGTCATCTTACAACCAGCCCTGCACTTCCTCGCCATCATGGTGTCCACCATGTTGGGTCTGACTCATTTAGTCAACACTGGACTGCTGCACAACAAGATCATCCCCATCTAACCTGAATGGCAGCTGCAATATTGGTAGGAAACATGGCCAGCCTTATTTCCACAGCTTTCACTGTGTTTCCTTTGGAAGTACCGGGTGCAAAAACATCAGCCCATTTATGAGTGGGCGAAGTGGATTTCCATACAGGAATTCTACTTCGCCCAACTCGTAATGACTGTCTCAGTTTTTAGAGATATAGGATAGTATTTTTGGCCATGGACAATCCTTTAACAATAGTAATAGCCTAGTCCACATTTTTCAAATGTTCACGATGAACCAGAATGGCAATACTTTGTGTAGCTCGACTCAAGAGTGGAGTAACCGAAGTAATCTTTTTCTGATTTTCTCTTTGCCAACCATTAACTACTCAACAATTTCAAACTAAATGTCTGTATGTACCTTCAGGGCCACCACATGTCCCACAAATAGAGCCCTGCTTGGTTTCTAGCAGTTGCATCTCTTCCAGAGTCCATTGCACCCCCAGGAAAACTTTCAGTTGGACCGTAACCCCCCCACAAAATCTCCTCACAGCCTTGAACGTCTTAGCTTCCACTCTGCAGACTGTTGATTTGAAGGAACGGTAACACCGTAGGGTGCACATAAAGTAACATGGTAGTATCCAGTACAGATCTGCTTAAACGTCAAGCAGCTGCTGTGATGGAAATTGTGGTGGGTTGGGCTCCTGTTACTTTTCAAAGTGGTGATTTCATTCAGGCTCCTTGGGTCCATGTTCTGAATTGGCCTTTCTTCTAAATGTGCCTGCTTTATGTTGCACAATTCTTTGCAGCATGAAGCACCACATGAGTTGTTCAATTTTTTGAGCCAGGAATGCAGGCAGATCTAGCTTCTGAGTCAAAGTGTCCTCGCTTCCACATCTCTCCGTCTGTACTATTTACAGAAGCAGAGGGGTTGTGTCATGTTTTTTTAAACAGTAGTATGGAAATTCTGCTCTATATGATATCAAAACATAATTATAATTGTAATATAATAATATGGACTAATATAAGGTATTAAAAAAGACTATCCTTTGTTGTTTCCGCTAAACCAAAAGCCAGTGTGTTCAAGATGTATATATATATTGCATTTAGTAATCTTGTGAACACATTATAACTAAGTAATGATGTGTTCAATGGTAATGATTCCCCTCTTTTCCTAGTTCTTAAACTAAAAATAACAATACATGCAAGATATTTATGTTAAAGCGTTAGTCAGTTGTAGGCTGTCTTGGAATCATTTTGTTTGTACCTGGAATGTGCACCTTTAAATCACAATTATTGTTTAATTTACCGTGATTATGAGCAATAATCTAAATGGCATGCTTGGCAGTATTATCTAGCTATTACATTACCGATCCTCCAGTGAAATGCTGGTGCAGTGTAATCAGGTGGCCCAGCTGCTCAGGTACGTTTAGCTGTCACAAAGTTAGTTAATGCACAATCATACTTGCTGAACAGATGGCATAACATAAAACTCATTCTGAAAAATGTTCCGTACGATTAGTGACTAATGGGAGTTGAGGTTTCAGAAATTAGGAACAAAGTTATGAAGCCTTGCACCTCTCCGTCACCAGTTAAAGAAAAAGTCGTTTTATATAGCGCAAACTTGATCTGAAGGTATTTGGAGCACTTTACATGAGCACCAGTTACACTATAAAAGGTCATGCTCATTTTTAGGTTTCGCCTGAACAGCCAGCATGCACTGTCAGCAAAATCTATTGCTCAAAACAAGAGGCTTAAAAATGGCCTTAGCACCGGCTCTACTTATCATTGGTTGACTTCCATGCCACTCTTGTTTTCCTTCTTTCTATTGGCCACGCCTCCTACTTCTTCCCAGATACTCATTACCTCCTGCTTTCTTCCCAGGGTTTATATCCCTTCTGTGCAGCATGGATCTATCACAGCTTCCTGTTTGAGGCCAGTGTACTTCCACTAGCTGTGTGCCGCACGTTTTTTTGTACTTTTTGCTATGAACTCTACAGTGCATGTGTTATACCTGTTAGACATGTCAGCCTTAGGAAAACATTTTGACTCTTTACCGCCAATTGTTGCTGAAATTTGTTTTCGTTAGCCTTAGGACTCTGTGCACTTTACCACTGCTAACCAGTTCTAATATGCTTGTGCTCACTCACCTAACTGGCATATTTTATTTACTCATAAGTCCCTTGTAGAGTGGTATAGCATATACCCAGGGCCTGTACGTTAAATGCTACATGTGGGCTTGCAGCACTTACTGTGCCACCCACTTCAGTAGCACATTAAAACATGCCCTATACCTGTTATTGCATCCTGAATGCACTATTACACTGCCATGTCTACTTGGCATTGAAACCCCCTTGCCAAGCCTTAACCACCCCTTTTATTACATATTAGTCACCCCAAAAGTAGGCCCTAGGCATCCCATATTGCTGCGTGCTGAGTAATTAAAAGATTGGACATGTACATTTAAGTTTTACATGTTGTGGTAGTTAGAAGCTCCTAAATTCGTTTTTCACTACTGTGAGGCCTACCACTCTCATAGGATAACATTGGGTATTCCTTATTACATTCTGTAATTCCTAATTGTGCACAGGTAGATATATCATGTTTCATATGTATGAAATTGTAATTATAAACCCTCTTTAATGGTAAAGTTGGATTTTTCATTACAATTTTGAAAATGCCACTTTTGGAAAGTTGACATGTTCCTTCCCTGAGCTCTTTGAACCTGCAGCCTGTCTTGGGTCACATGACTGGGTGTAGCTGATAATTCGACTTTGTGAATTCCTCCTACACATTCACACAATAGAGAAATTAGGTGTGCCTCAATGGGCCGTCTGCTTACAGGATGGGGGCAGAGCTGAACACAGTCCCACTTACATCTGAATCCCTTTGCTCTGCCTTCACACAAAGGACCCAACAACCCTGTATTGTCACTACAGCCTGCTTGGAGCCAGGGGATAGGAGCAAGAAACTCAATGCACTTCAAAGAACCTTTCCAGACGCTTCTACCATCTTCCAGAGGAAGGACACCAACTTTCAACCCCACTCTTAAATTCACTACTGAACCTGAGGAAGACTCTCAGAGGACTGCCTGCTTCTGTAACCTGCTGTGCACTCTGCCAGACTGCAGCTTACCTGGAAGGAATGCTTTGATGCCTCAACCCTACCTTGAACCCTCTAGGACCGCTCTGCTGTTGAGCACCACATCTTCACCTGCACCCAGGACCAAAATAAGTGACTCCAAGGGCTAGTTTGGTAGCTTCCTTTCGGAGCCACAGGGACATGAAATACTCACACCATCTTGAACCCACACCTGGACCCAGCCAGAGTGTGTCCTGAACCCCCAAGAGGTGTCCCGCCAGTCCTGGACCCTTGGTTGTGGTGCCAATAGCGCCCAGATGGCCAAAAACTAAAACTGATAACTTAGACAAATTTTGGCCCAAAAGTGCTCTGAGAACCTGGAGGAGACCGGGATGAACCTGATTGTTCTATCCGCCCAAGGTGCATCACCAGTCAGATTGACTCTGCGGCTTCTCCTGCTACGTTCTCCTCCTCCTCCGCAAATGTTTTTCAATGGTGCTTCGCTTCTGCTACAGCCCTCCTCCTCATACCATTGGAGATTTTCAGCTTCCATTTTGGTGACAAAGTCTGAACGTAGGAATCTTCACTGCGGCTGCGACCCAAAGCCAACCTACGATGAAGCTTCCTCCTCCGACACCAACTGCAGCCTTGTCATGCTGAAATTTACCTTCTCAGAACATTTTCTTCAAAACATTTTTGAAAGTCCAAAGGTAAGCACTGACCAGGCCCAATCCACTTTTCATATCTGAACCGCACTCCATCGCAGTCAGCCTTAACTTTCGACTTTGACCAGACCTCACGCGACTAGAAGTTAGAGCTTCGATCTTTTAGGTGCTAGTCTTCACTAATATCTTTAAAAGTTCATAACTTTGGTTCTGCTGATTGGATTTTTGTCATTTTGGTGTCATATAATTTATTACAATTTACTATATTTTCTAAAATTGGTTTGGGAGTTTCTTATGGAAAAATTGTGCCAGCTTTGTGCAGCGCCCTAAGGTGTCCTCCAACAGCAATGGAGGCTCAGGGGGTTTAAGAAGGGATTTCACAATTTTAAAAATTTCTCAGCTTGGGCAGTTCTAATTTCTGCCTTATAGGCTTTAATAGCTTCTCTGTATTCAATTTTCTCCGCACTCGAAAAATCTCTTCTCCACCTTCTCTCCAAGCGTTTGCATAGTTGCTTCTGTTCTCTCAGTTTGGGAGAATACCACGCTACACAAGGCCCATCTTTTTTCCTGGTCATCCAGACCTCCAGAATAAGTGCATCTAATGATGATACCAGCCATAAATTAACTCTGTTGTTAGCGAGTTCAGGGTCATCCCCTAGGACTGGTCTAGTGTTGTCAATGGTAGATGCCCAAGATTCAACAGAAAGTTTAGACCAATTCCGACACCATGTTTTTCCCTTTTCCTTTGGCTGCCTGCCCTCCTGGTTGGTCCAGACAAAGGGGACCATATAATGGTCTGACCAAGGCAGGGGGGTATGTTTCCCTACCGCAAGGCTTTCGATATTGGAGAAGAGCGGGTCAATTAGGTGGCCTTTCTGGTGGGTGGAGGCGGACACTTTCAACTTCAGTGTCAAAGCACCCAAATTGTCTATTATGGCCTCAACATTCGGGGAGGAAAATAGATCAAAATGCATATTAAGGTCACCCAAAACAGAAAAGTTAGAAAAAGAGCTGACCGATTTAGCTAGGAAATCCGGGAGATCACTGATAAAGAGGCCCGCTGGGCCTGGAGGGCAATAAATGAGAAGCCAAGAGCAAAAAGACAGCTTTCACAGTCTGGATCAGGCTGGGTGTATTCCGACAGTTAAACATGTCTTTAAAAATAATGGCCAGCCCCCCACCTCTGCTCCCTTCCCTGTCCTGTCTCTGAATCACATATCCAGGGGGCAGGGCTTGTACTACCGCTGGGTCAGACAGGCTTGAAAGCCAGGTTTCCGTGTGAAACAAGGCATCTAAAACATGTTCCTTAAGAAGCAGGCAGAGCTCAGTGGTGTGTTTAGGTAATGACCAGCAGTTTAAAAGAGCCATCTTGAAGGCCATTAACCGTAGCGGGCGTTTAGCCACAACAGACGTGGTCAGAGTACCTAGATCCTGACAGCTTTGGGGGCATTTCTTAGAGGTATTGGTTAGCCTGTATGAACATTTGAAAGGAAGCGCATCTCTGAAAGAATATAACTGATCAAAAGTATAGAAGAACCTACCTCTTGTTAGGGGACATGGGGACGTGGCCCCTGGTCCCGGTTGGGCACGGACAGGTGCAGACGGGCTTGCCCTAGGCGCGCCTTTGGCGTGCCAGCGGCGCACCCACTGTGCGCATCCGCTGCGTGCATCCGCTGCCTCTTTTGAGGAGAGATGAACGTCCGGGCCAGCGTAGCAAGACTGCTACCCCCATTTCCAGTGCGTGCCTGATAGTCCCCCCTGAGCATTAAACACAGCTCCTTCCCGCCTCCCGTGCAAATGAGCCAAAATCAGGACACTAATTTAATCTGCAATCAGGTCACTTGGAGCAGCGGTACACACCCATTTACTATGCAGGAGGCATTCATGTCCCTATCACACCCTACAGCACAACTATCTCTTAGCATACACCGAATATTTCCCTACCTGTAATACTACATCCAATCACCTAAAAGATGTGTAATTCGCTGCTTTTACTTTCTATATCCATTTACGTCTGAGTGAGGGTTCTATTATCCAGAGTTAGCTTTTGAGATAATGCATGCCATGCTTGTCTGATATCTCAAGACCTGAATACCATCCAGACTGCACTTTGCTACTTGGTATGATATGGGTGAGTATAATCTCCATGTGACAAAGATACTTCACACTTTGGTTGGCATCACTACAGTGCTATTTCTAATAGATTCTCAGGGATAGATTTTAGAAAACTCCTCTTTCACCACTCCGACCACTGGCCAGACAATCCCAATACTCTGCTGAACATCTTCGGACAGTCCAGCATTGACCTCAGTTCCTGGGACTCAGACTAGTTACTCAGTGACACACAGCACCCTGTCTATATTTGTGGGAGATAAAAGGTTTAGAACATCATGTGACTCTGGGCAATAGCTCACTTAATCTCCCCAATGGCCCCAGGTACCTGGATACCCTTAGGGGGGCTAAGTTTGAGCTTTAGAAATGTGGAATGTTTTTATTGAGTTTCCCACTGATGCACTGAGAATCCTCTTTAATTGCAATGCATCGCTTGATCATATTATCCCATAGAGTTAAACAATGCCATTGCAGCATTAGCATGGGGTCATTCGACAGCCAAATATTATGAATTGCATACGATATACTACAGCAAACCATATTTGGATTAAATAATCAAGTATGCCTTAGCTCATCAAACTAGTTAATTGTGCAGTGATTGCATTTATACATCACTGATAGGGTTGTAAGTAGTGAAAAAACAATGCAACAGTAAGACATCAAGCTTTGTTACTATAAAAACCCTGTGGTGAATCTTCCCTCACTTGGGATTTCCACACAAGGTCCAAGCTACTGTCTCCATTGTTCTGTCTAAACTCGATTACACCAATAGGCTCTACCATGGATCACCTTAACGACCATGAAAAGCCTACAACGGATTCAGGACTACCAGACTACTCTTACATCTCAAACTGCTAGACCACACCTCCCCTGAAAACCCTGCATTGGTTAACTGTTGCCTGTAGATCCATGTTCAAGCTTATCTGTATCACCCACGAAGCGATACATGGAATAGGACCACTCTTTTAAGGAATAAAATCACCAAACACATTTAACAAAGGAACCTCCACTCTAAAGTGCCACCTCGCCTCAAAATCCCAAGATACAAGAAAGGAAACATGGGTGGCACATCCTTCTCTGTTCAAGCAATCAAACTATGGACCTCTTTACCCCCCAACATAAGATCCTCGGACATCCACCTTAGCTTCAAAAAACGACTCAAGAGTTGGCTCTTCCCCACATAAACACCTTACGCAAACAGAAATATACAGCATATCCCTCTGCATATAAGCATTTATTTGTATAGATATGTTCCTTTCTGTAAACCTGTAGAATAATTTTGTTTAGAAACAAATAAATAAAATACATTTGTAAGTACAACAGCACAAGCAGTAATGTATTTAATACATCTTTAGTCTACATATACTTACTTCCTTTATGCTTCTATATACCTTCCATGTACTTTGAGCTATATATTTATAATTTTCTGCTAATTCAGCTAATCCTATGCACTTCCCTATTTCTCTCCTTATACCTCTCTCAATATATCCTCTACCTCAACTCTATGACTCATCTCAAACCTCTTTCTACTACTCTTTCCAATGCAATACCCTATTTCTCACCCTATACCTCTATCAATATCTTGAATCTGCATATACGTACTTACTTTATGCATCAATATACTTTCCATGTACTTATCTATGTACTATCTGCAATAACTTCATGAACTCAAATCACACAATACAGACAGGAAAAAGGTTGGATCAACCCTCTTCAGCATTTGGCTTCTCTGAGTGAGTTTCCATCATGCCCTAATTCGAAGGGCTGACCTTCTCATTGTGGATCTGTCTACAGAATTTCGAAAATGTGTACATTTTCAGGAAAGATGTGTTTCAAATTCATGTTAGGATAAAATGGACCTTTATGTTTTTTATTTGGTTTCTGGAATAACAGTTGCACTTCCTTCTCCTTATGATGATTCACTGCCACCTTACTCCTCTGTGCCTTCCCTGAGGTTGCTGTCACTGGACTTTCCTTTCTCTGCAGAGAGCTTGGCTTAAGTGACATGTTGTGGTTTGGAATGCAAATGGGTCATTCCTCTGCTGGAAGTGTTTAATATAACCTTATTGACTGTTGCCGAGGGCAATACCGGTTGTTAAAGGCCCTGAATCTGAGTTATAGGGGTGAGGGCCTATAACAAGGGAGAGGGCCTTCAGCAACTGGTGTAGTCCAAGGCAGAAGGGCAATAAGGCTATTAGAACATTCCACCCACAAAGGGTAGAATGTTCTAAATTAAAAAGGGAGAAACATGAAAACAAACATTGGAATGTTGGAGCTCCAGGCTTATACCAGCCATTATAAGCCTGAAGCTACTCCATTTTCTTCAATTGAGTTCTACAACATTCTAATGCTCTAATATAGCCTTATAGCCTGCCATAGCGGGCTATACCAGCCAATAAAGATTCGCTCCAGCATTAAGGGCCTGAGCCGAAAACGGCACTTTAATGCCATTATAGTCCAGCTACGAAGGGCTATAAAGCTACTAGAACATTTCGCTACTAAAGGGCAGAATGTTCTAACAAATAAAATAAAGGCCTCACGGAGCCCCATGGGATTGATATTCTCTTGGGCTCCATGAGTCCTTTGTTCACAGCAACAGCCGTGAATGACAACATTGGAATGTTGGAACTCCGGACTTCTACCGGCCATTAGAAGCCTAGAGGAGCACTCTATTGTTTTCAATGGAGCTCCCAACAATCCAATGTTCTAATTTCCATTCAAGGAATAGATTTTTGGTGTCCCTAACAACATCATAGTTACACACTACCCTAACAATTGCAGCAAACTCTTTTCAATACCTCTGATATTCTCACTCTGTAGATTGGTAATCTGATTTGATAGATGGCAGACCACACATGGCTACCTTGTGACACAAAGGCACGCATGGCCATCATGAGATTTACATGTCTATACTTTGTCGATGAACCAGCCTGCCTTCTTCTCTTGAAAAAGGACATGCTGTATTAGCAAAGTGGTGAAACGTGTTAGCAACTAAAAACTGAACATTAACCTGCATATCAGAGTTAATACCCGACAATGATATATTTACAAAGGTGTATAATGAAATATAACAAAGCTGTAATGGTGATGAGTACTGGGATTGATTTAAATCGAAAATATTTAAAAACAGTTATAGCTGATGATTGAATAATTATACATAAGATGCAATTACAGGAAAACCTCAGTGGCAATGTGCCTCAATCCTTACATTATTTGTTCTCCATTCTGGGTACAGAGTTCATCTCCAGTCAAGATGAAATTAAATGAAAATACATTTTATAAAGTGCTTGTGCTTGAATGCCCTAAGGCATCATGGCGCTGGTAGTACAGCAGACAATGTTACAAGCCATAAAAGCAGAAGCTATAAATTAAAAAACTAGGACTTAAAATTGCTCCTAAAGATTCACAGGGAAGAGTTGGTCTTTAAGTTGAGGGGTAGGGCATTCCATTGTTTGGTTGTACCAAATATGAGGCTTTGACCCCCCTAGCACGATCTTCTTAAGCACTGTAAGGTTACATGCTGAGGATGATCGAAATGTTCTAGCAGTAGAATATCTGGTTAATTTCTCTTTATAATAAATGGGGCCATTTCCCGTGAAGGGCCTTATAGTCGATGCACAGTGCCTTGAATCTATGCTTTTATTGACTGGCAGCCAGTGAAGTTCCACTAGAACCTTGGCCACTGAGCTGTGTCTAGGTATCCCTAGTAAAGGACGAGCTGCCGAATTCTGTAAGATTTGTAATTTGCTGAGAAATTGTTTCTGTAAATTAATGTACAAGCCATGACAGTAATCTATTTTGGATAGAGTAAGGGCAGTTACCACCAGTTTCTTCATCTCAAAGGGGATAAAAGGTAGAACCTTTCTTGAAAATGTTAACATAAAAAAGGGGCTAGAGGTGATAGCATTCACCTTTTTGTCAAACAACAGATGGTTGTCAAAGGTCACCCTCAGGTTTTTTACCTAAGTCCCTGCGAGTGGGATGGAGCATAGATCCTCCGGCCAGCAATCTGGTGACTAAAATGAAGTGTTATTTAGTGATACAAAATGCATTGCAATAATTTACCATATTAAGTTCATGGCATCATAGCCAAGATTTAATTACGTATGGCCTTATTCATGGTCTTCTTACCCCCTACATTAGAAGTGTGTAGGTATTCACCTTCCCCAGAACCACACTGTCTGCAATGATTCGAGTCAATTACTTTGTTGTGAGAAACCAGTGACGCCAGAGTCATAGGTACACGGAGCAACTCTTTCCTATGGCTCCAAGAAGTATACTTTCCTGAAGTTCTTTTGTTTGTGCATTGCCTTCTTTATCTGTTAATGGTTATAAAAGAAAATTGGAACCGATCGTCACACACTGTCACCTGCAGATCAAGCATGAGCCTCAGAGAACTATCTGAGCCCTGGTATGACAGAATTTTCACTCTGGTGCCCATCAATGTCCTTAATTTATCTTGCCGTTAGAAAGGCAAACAACATACACTTAGCATCATAAAGACAGTTACCCAAATATGTTGTCTTAATGAAGTCTTCAGCATATTTTAAGGTCCAAAATAACTCATGAATTGAAGTACAATGTTTCAGGTCATTTCAATTAACAATGTCCTTTCTGCCTCCCATATGGTGGGTCTATAGGCCAGCAAAACTCTTCATTTTTCTAATCATACTATACATTTGTGGTGATAAAAAAGGGACAAACCGTTTGTGCACCATCTTCCTTCAGAGAGGAGGTGTGGCGCAGCGACCAGAGCGGCTGACTCCCATGGACGGGCTTCATGGGTCGATCGCCGGCAGCTTAGCTCAGCATCATGTGACTCTGGGCAATAGCTCACTTAATCTCCTTGATGATTCCCAGCACCTTCAAACTCTTAAGAGGTGTTATGTTCATGCTTTTCGAAAAGGAATTCTTTTATTATTATTTCCAAGCTACAACGCGGCTAAGGCCCAACAGATGGAAGAATAGGCTTGGTTTCTGGGGCACTGTCACATCTTGACGAAGAGCCATATTTTGCCAATGTTCTTTGAGGAATTCTAGTGCACAATGTACCAGAGGTCTAAGCACTGTGTTTTGCCCCTCTTAGTGCCAATGTTTACTGCCCAATGGGGCAAATGTAAGCATTCTGTAAGAATTAAAAGAGATGATTCGTGAACAGGCACTAATGAATACTGAGTAATGGGGCACATCTAAACATGCATAATGAAGGTAATTCTTGCCAACATGCTAGCCACTCCTGGAGCAACGATGCCCACCCATGAAGTAATGCTTGCGCTGGCATAATGTTGTTAATCAAAGAAGAATCAAAATCATTAACAAGATAGCCAGACCTTTACCTGTTGGCTTCAACAATGCTTGTTCTTATATCACCATAAAAGTCGTTTTGGTTTAAAAAAAAATGTTGAAATATGCTCTGCAATGAGACCAAAACAAGGGCAAAATCTATGTCTTACACCTAAAACACTAGTGTTAAAGGTACCAAAATCTTCCTGCCCCACAAACAGTCCAAGGAGGTGCAAGCCGGCCACAGGTATTATAGCTGTCTGTATAGCATCCTATAACTATTGTGGGCCTAATACGAAAAGGTAAACTTGGACTTTTGTGTAAGTTTACTCTTTGTTTTTTGTATTCACAAACTACAGGTTTAATTTAACCAACAGTAATAATAATAATAATACAATCTTTATTCGGGATATAAAAATAACATAAAAGATACAATATATCAAAAGAAAAAGGGTTACAGGTGCAGGCTTTAAAAACAGTTAATCAATCTGAGTTCTATATAATGCAACTTCAACAAGTAAATAAGGAGTTTACACATCCCGTATGCCACATCCCTCACCCATTTAATTCATCTTCAAACTTGATTTGGACCTATAGCACACCATTATGAAAAAATTACAAATATAGAAGAAAAACATTTTTAAAACAGTATAAAAGAATGGCAAGCGGGAAATCTATGGGCTTCCGCTACCCCTTGTGATCCTTAATCTAGATGCAGCCCTTAAAAAGTTAGTAATACAAAAAAGTGTAAAAACATCTGGGGCCAATATTAAAAATAACAAGGCCACGCGTGCTTGTCTAAATCTGGCTTTCTTTAGGATGTCCTTCAGGAAAAGACTTCTGGGATGCGAAAAAAATGGGCATAATAAAACGAAATGAAGGGTGTCCTGTGGAGACCTATGGTCGCAGCCACAGGGCCCCTTCATTTCTATTGACGGTGTGAACCCTCCGGCTCTGCTAATACATGATGCAAAAGGTTTAGCCTTAACCAGGTCATTAAAAATCTATCATGAGCACTGCTTAAGCAAGACAAGTATGGTTCAATGTCCTCGGTAGACTTAACTGCTAGATGTTCTCTCACCGACGGCTTGGCAAACTCTCTATCTTTCTGGAGCGTCGTAGAATACTTGAGGAACCGATCCTTGACCAAGGCCTTATCCTCCATACTCATTTTAGAAGGATTAGTGAATAAATCTGCACATCCCATTTTCTCAAAGGACTCCTTCACATATTTTAGCCTGGGGAATTTTTGCCCGTGGTCAAGGGAAAGACAGTCTTGTATGACCAGACTGCTTAATGCCACCGCCTTGTTTGCCCAGATCTTTACCCAACAGATTAGGGGTATAACTGCCATCCTATCCGTGATGTATCTAACACTCAATTCTTCATGGATAATATAAGCTGGCGTGCTCTGGGGGACTTTTAACAGGGGCCTGAGATACATGTTCTCTTCGATATGCAGTTGGTTAGCCTCAATAAATCCCCAAACCTCACTTCCGTATAGCACTTTAGCACAGCACATGGAGCTATATAATCTCAGAATCTGCTCTGGGGACCAGCGTCCTAACTTGTGTGCAAAATTCATTATTGATCCGGTACATCTGGTCATAGCTCGACATTTCTCTTCTAATAAATATTTAAAATTTAATCGGCCATCAAATAAAATCCCCAGATATGAAAAGGACTGTACCTTTCCTAGACAATGAGATCCAATTGTGTAGTTATAGGATCTACCTGGCTGCTTCTCCACTTCCATAACATAGGATTTTGCAAGATTGGGGGACAAGTCCAGATTCTCCATCAATGACACAAAACCATCTATTAGGAGCTGCATATCTTTGGGGGTGCGAGCGAGGAGTACCGCATCATCTGCGTAGAGCAGAACGGGAATATCAGGGGTACCTATCCTGGAGGTGTCTGCCTGTAAGGTGCTTAGTGCACAGTCAAGACCTTATATATAGCGTGAACAGAAAGGGAGGTAATATGCAACCCTGTCTGATCCCACTGGAGCACGTAAAGGGTTCTGTTATTTTTCCATCCTGGCTATATCTGACCGCAGCCGTAGTGTTCAGATGTAAGGACTTTAAGATGATAATGAGCCTTTGGTCCACACCGAGCCCGAACATAATTGCCCATAGTTTCCCACAATTTACTCTATCAAAGGCCGCAGTCAGATCCATAAATGCCAGATACATCATCCCTGGATTGACCACTATATATTTGGCTGAAATGAGATATAAGTTGAGGCATTGATCGGTGGTAGATTTCCCTGGCCTGAAGCCAAATTGGACATCAATTATGACTTGATGCTCTTCTGCCCAATCTGTCAACCGATTTAAAACCACCCGCCCTAAAACCTTCGCCGAAACATCAATAAGAGAAATCGGACAATAACATTGTGGGCTGTCCTTGTTACCTTTTTTGAAGATGGGGACGATCGTAGCAGTGGACCATGATGCCGGCATTACTGTGTCCACTGCTGCATTTATGACCCTTGTTAGGAGTGGTGCCCATAAATCCACATTGCTTATAAAAAGGTTGGGTGGGATCACATATGGGCCTGGCACCTTATTCCTAGTGAAGCCCTCAATTCCTATTTTTACCTCGCCCAATGAAAATGTAGGTGGGGTATGTTCTGCTCCACGTTCTGCTCCTATGCCTGGTCCGTACTTGGATGATAATTATAAAGCCCTTGAAAGTGATCATGCCATTGCGCTGGCAGCATGTTATTGCTTAACCCGGGTTTGTCAACATCGTGAAAACAGGGCTTATTTATGACTCTCCAAAAGGCGGTAGTGTCATTCAATACCATCGCCTCTGTCAGATCTTCCCAGGCTTGTTGTTGTAATTGACCCTTGCATCCTTTTACAGCCAGCTTATATTTTTTACGGCAAAATTTCACCTGGTCCCTGTCTCTTAGTGAAATCTTTAAGGCAGCTTTCCGTTCTCTTAGAGCGCTTGAGCATAGTGGATCAAACTATCTTGGGCTGTCCATTTTGACCTCGTGAGCTGGGGGTCTCAGCAGACTGGCAACTATTTGCACAACACTCCTGGAAGCCTCAACTAATTCTGCCCCTTCCACTTCTAGATCTTGACGAAGTGCCATATTTTGCCAATGTTCTTTGAGAAATTCTAGTGCACCATGTACCACAGGTCTAAGCACTGTGTTTTGCCCCTCTTAGTGCCAATGTTTACTGCCCAATGGGGCAAATGTAAGCATTCTGTAAGAATTAAAAGAGATGATTCGTGAACAGGCACTAATGAATACTGAGTAATGGGGCACATCTAAACATGCATAATGAAGGTAATTCTTGCCAACATGCTAGCCACTCCTGGAGCAACGATGCCCACCCATGAAGTAATGCTTGCGCTGGCATAATGTTGTTAATCAATGAAGAATCAAAATCATTAACAAGATAGCCAGACCTTTACCTGTTGGCTTCAACAATGCTTGTTCTTATATCACCATAAAAGTCGTTTTGGTTTTTAAAAAAATGTTGAAATATGCTCTGCAATGAGACCAAAACAAGGGCAAAATCTATGTCTTACACCTAAAACACTAGTGTTAAAGGTACCAAAATCTTCCTGCCCCACAAACAGTCCAAGGAGGTGCAAGCCGGCCACAGGTATTATAGCTGTCTGTATAGCATCCTATAACTATTGTGGGCCTAATACGAAAAGGTAAACTTAGACTTTTGTGTAAGTTTACTCTTTGTTTTTTGTATTCACAAACTACAGGTTTAATTTAACCAACAGTAATAATAATAATAATACAATCTTTATTCGGGATATAAAAATAACATAAAAGATACAATATATCAAAAGAAAAAGGGTTACAGGTGCAGGCTTTAAAAACAGTTAATCAATCTGAGTTCTATATAATGCAACTTCAACAAGTAAATAAGGAGTTTACACATCCCATATGCCATAGCCCTCACCCATTTAATTCATCTTCAAACTTGATTTGGGCCTATAGCACACCATTATGAAAAAGTTACAAATATAGAAGGACAACATTTTTAAAACAGTATAAAAGAATAGCAAGCGGGAAATCTATGGGCTTCCTCTACCCCTTGTGATCCTTAATCTAGATGCAGCCCTTATAAAGTTAGTAATACAAAAAAGTGTAAAATCATCTGGGGCCAATATTAAAAATAACAAGGCCACACATGCTTGTCTAAATCTGGCTTTCTTTAGGATGTCCTTCAGGAAAAGATTTCTGAGATGTGAATAAAATGGGCATAATAAAACGCCCCTTCATTTCTATTGACGGTGTGAACCCTGCGGGCTCTGCTAATACATGATGCAAAAGGTTTAGCCTTAACCAGGTCATTAAAAATCTATCATGAGCACTGCTTAAGCAGGACAAGTATGGTTCAATGTCCTCAGTAGACTTAACTGCTAGATGTTCTCTCACCGACGGCTTGGCAAACTCTCTATCATCCTGGAGCGTCGTAGAATACTTGAGGAACCGATCCTTGACCAAGGCCTTATCCTGCATAATCATTTTAGAAGGATTAGTGAATAAATCTGCACATACCATTTTCCGAAAAGGACTCCATCACATATTTTAGCCTGGGAATGTTTTGCCCGTGGTCAAGGGAAAGACAGTCTTGTATGACCAGCCTGCTTAATGCCACCGCCTTGTTTGCCCAGATCTTTACCCAACAGACATGGGGTTTAACTGCCATCCTATCCGTGATGTATCTAACACTCAATTCTTCATGGATTATATAAGCTGGCGTGCTCTGGGGAACTTTTAACAGGGGCCTGAGATACATGTTCTCTTCGATTTGCAGTTGGTTAGCCTCAATAAATCCCCAAAACTCACTTCCATATAGCACTTTAGCACAGCACATGGAGCTATATAATCTCAGAATCTGCTCTGTTGACCAGCGTCCTAACTTGTGTGCAAAATTCATTATTGATCCGGTACATCTGGTCATAGCTCGACATTTCTCTTCTAATAAATATTTAAAATTTAATCGGCCATAAAATAAAATCCCCAGATATGAAAAGGACTGTACCTTTCCTAGACAATGAGATCCAATTGTGTAGGTATAGGATCTACCTGGCTTCTTCCCCACTTCCATAACATAGGATTTTGCAAGATTGGGGGACAAGTCCAGATTCTCCATAAATGACACAAAACCATCTATTAGGAGCTGCATATCTTTGGGGGTGCGAGCGAGGAGTACCGCATCATATGCGTAGAGCAGAACGGGAATACCACGGGTACCTATCCTGGGGGTGTCTGCCTGTAAGGTGCTTAGTGCATAGTCAAGACCTTATATATAGCATGAACAGAAAGGGAGGTAATATGCAACCCTGTCTGACTCCACTGGAGCACGTAAAGGGTTCTGTTATTTTTCCATCCTGGCTATATCTGACCACAGCCGTAGTGTTCAGATGTAGACTTTAAGATGTTAATGAGCCTTGGGTCCACCCCGAGCCCGCACATAATTGCCCATAGTTTCCCACAATTTGCTCTATCAAAGGCCGCAGTCAGATCCATAAATGCCAGATACACCGTCCCTGGATTAACCACTATATATTTGGATGAAATGAGATATAAGTTGAGGCATTGATCGGTGGTAGATTTCCCTGGCCTGAAGCCAAATTGGACATCAATTATGACTTGATGCTCTTCTGCCCAATCTGTCAACCAACTTAAAACCACCCGCCCTAAAACCTTCGCCGACACATCAATAGGAGAAATCGGACGATAACATTGTGGGCTGTCCTTGTTACCTTTTTTGAAGATGAAGACCATCGGAGAAGTGGACCATGATGCCGGCATTACTGTGTCCACTGCTGCATTTATGACCCTTGTTAGGAGGGGTGCCAATAAATCCACATTGCTTATAAAAAGGTTGGGTGGGATCCCATCTGGGCCTGGCGCCTTATTCCTAGTGAAGCCCTCAATTCCTATTTTTACCTCGCCCAATGAAAATGTAGGTGGGGTATGTTCTGCTCCACGTTCTGCTCCTGTGTCTGGTCCGTACTTGGATGATAGTTATAAAGCCCTTGAAAGTGATCATGCCATTGCGCCGGCAGCATGTTATTGCTTAACCCGGGTTTGTTAGCATCGTGAAAACAGGGCTTATTTATGACTCTCCAAAAGGCGGTAGTCATTTAATACCATCGCCTCTATCGGATCTTCCCAGGCTTGTTGTTGTAATTGACCCTTGCATCCTTTTACAGCCAGCTTATATTTTTTACGGCAAAAATTCACCAGGTCCCTGTCTCTTGGTGAAATCTTTAAGGCAGCTTTCAGTTCTCTCAGAGCGCTTGAGCACTGTGGATCAAACCATCTTGGGCTGTCCATTTTGACCTCGTGAGCTGGGGCTCTCAGCAGACTGGCAACTATTTGCACAACACTCCTGGAAGCCTCAACTAATTCTGCCCCTTCCACTTCTAGATCTTGACGAAGTGCCCTATTTTGCCAATGTTCTTTGAGGAATTCTAGTGCACAATGTACCACAGGTCTAAGCACTGTGTTTTGCCTCTCTTAGTGGCAATGTTTACTGCCCAATGGGGCAAATTTAAGCATTCTGTAAGACTTAAAAGAGATTATTCGTGAACAGGCACTAATGAATACTGAGTAATGGGGCACATCTAAACATGCATAATGAAGGTAATTCTTGCCAACATGCTAGCCACTCCTGGAGCAACGATGCCCACCCATGAAGTAATGCTTGCGCTGGCATAATGTTGTTAATCAATGAAGAATCAAAATCATTAACAAGATAGCCAGACCTTTACCTGTTGGCTTCAATAATGCGTGTTCTTATATCACCATAAAAGTAGTTTTGGTTTTAAAAAATTGTTGAAATATGCTCTTCACAATCATAAAATGACTATTAGTAAAATTAAACTTGCTGTTTGTCAATACAAAAATAAATAGTAAGGTCACACACAAATGTAAAGTTTACCTTTGTGAACCAGACATTTAGTATACATAGTGACCTATGCTGTCTGCTCATGATATGAAGCCACAGTGGCACCAGCAAAAAAGAAATCACAGAACCATGAGGAAAGTCCGCACAGACTTAGTAAGCTCTAAGGGCCTCATTTATGAAAAGTGACGCATCGCTGCGAGAAAGCAGCGATGCATCACTTTTAATTTCGCCCTCCCTGGGACACCAATGATGCATCATATTTACAGTGACGCATCATCACGCAAGGAGTTACAGATATGTCAGTATTTCTGACGTACCTGTAGGCGCAAAAGTGACGCATTGCTGGAGTGTCACAAAAGTGACGCAACTTCAGCAGTGGGTCATTACACATGGGCAAGTCCCATGTGAAATGAGCCTGCATCAGTCTTATGCCTGCCTAAGATATTGATGCATTTCACTTCGACCCTTTCTTGCATCAGAACGCCCCCCTGCATACATTATAATGTGGTGCAGGGGTTTACAAAGTGACGCATCTGCCTAGATGCTTCACTTTGTAAATATGATGCAACATCGCTGGTGCGTCGCATGCTGGTGCGTCACAAAAAGTGGAGCACCAATGTCCTAAAAGTGACGCAAGGCCTCATATATAAGGCCCTAAAGGTACAACACAAGTGAACTATACAAGCATGCGTAATGACTTTTAAACAACAACACAAACCATTACAATCACAAAATCAAGAATGTTACAGCACACAAACATATACCACCACATCACACAGTGTCGCAATCACATCAACGCACACTGCCTCACCATCATACTCTAACACTACCAAAACTGACGTGCAAACATAGGTACACCACATAATCCTGCAATAACATTTTCTCTCTCACACGCACACATATATGCAAAAACATACACACACACTCTGTGTGGGATTAAGCTGCGGATATATGTGCTGTGTCATGTAGGTGAGTGATGGTTTCACTGTTGTGCCTCGTTTTGTACCTGTTCGGTCCATTCCGGTTATTTTAAGGCGCGTGGGGTCCCACAGGCAAGACAACATTTTAGAGGACTTTATACAGAACTATACGGACCTTCGCAATTTATTACGACACTCTGCTAATTGAAGCCCTGTGACTCCAAACAATATTGAACAATATGTTAGAGGCAGAGAGGAAGTCTAGTGGTATAGAGAAAAAAAAAACGTCACTTTGCCAGGGGGCCCTCTGGAAGGTGGGGGCCCTGGGCAATTGCCCACTTTGCACGCGCCTTAAAACGTCCCTGTGGTCTGTGTCCTTTACTGTCGGTGTGTGCGGGTGATAGTGCTGCTGCTGCCACCACTCCTTGTAATTGTTTGAGCTTAGAAAACTTGCACCGGTGCTGCCCAGTATGTACCATGGTAAGTGATAATGACGTACGGTTAAAAAAAATTATAGAAAAGGCGTCAAGAGTGATGTGGTCAATGCGTATGCTCCATTTTCTGGTGAATTTGGTGCTGTTATGCAACCTATTGTTGAATTATGTTCGGGCATGTATCTGCGATTTTTTTCCATAACTGGCCTAAATCCCTCATTCTCGGTGGGTGTCCCTCACAGCGTTTCTGACGAGCAGTGAGGCGCAAAACAGCGACGATAATTCATCACAGCTGCTCTCCGGTGCTGAATCTGTCGTCCGCGTGCTGCAGCAGTGATCCACGAAAACACACAGCATTGAAACTGCCAATCGCTCGCCTGTTAGTGCAGGGGACGCAAACTGGGCTAGTCAGGTGCATGACTAATGTGACGCCTTGATTTCCCAATGATTATTACCTCTTAAAAGTTCTTAAACCCGTTATTACAAAGAAATCTGAATGTGTACCCGGTCTCATGCCTATACTGCCTGGCGCGCGTAAACACAGTATTTATCGTGTCATGAACTTGAAGTGCAAAACAAATGTTTCTCGTAACGTAAGGAGTTTTTAAAAGAGAACAATCAGAGAAAACTGTAGTGGCGCGCTCTAGTCTATGCACGTCACGTTGCTACGTGACGTGCGGCGGCCATTTTGAGGGACTGCGCGCGCAGTGCATTAGGGAGCGCGGCAGCCGAGGAACCGGAGCGCTGGCTCGGCGCTCTTCAGGGAACGATTGTAATACAAATAAATAGCTGTTAACAAGCCACACTGGGTCAGCGGTTTATTTACATTGAGCATCATTACAGTGGCGACGAGGTCGGGATTCGACCAAAACCTTCAAATAAAGAAAAAAAAAGGAAAAAACGACGAAGGGCAGCACACCCACCACGTGGCAAGGGGGTCACAGCAGACCCACATCCACGCAAGCACGTGGAACCAGCGGCACCCCAGGCAACCTGTGTCACCAACGGAGAAGGGGACCGGACAGCTGAACAGCAAACCAGTGCAGTGTCCCTGGAGAACCACCAGGACTGTGGTCACCACAGGAGGTACTGTACCCTGAAGAGCGCGGCAGGGCCTTCGCTGGGCACACATACAGACAAGAGCAGAGTGACCCCATAGCAGCCAGGCAGCGCGTCGCAGTCGGCCCACGTATCCACGGAGGAGCCAGACCTGGCTACCATTAAGGAGGGGGAGGGGGCTGACGCTGAAGGCCCCCCAGTACAGACCAAGGAAGAGGAGACGGATAACACCCCAGGGAGCCCCACAGGGAAAGGAAACAGAACGACGACGACCAAGGAAGAGAAAATGAGCGCCCCTGCGGGATATGCCATAGCACCGGTCCAGTTCCTCCCGAAGCCAGGAGAACCACTGATGAAGTGGGAGGACTGGCGCGACTACATAAACAACTTCATAGAGGTCCTAGAGGACGAAAATGAAGAGTCCTTCAAACCCAACAGAAAAAAACGGATCTTATTACTAAACCTAGGGCCAGAGGGACTTAGAATATACAAAAGCCTGGTACCCAAACCGAGAGATGACTCGGACGATGATGTATATGCCCATGCGATCGACGATTTGAATGAACACTATCGGCCCACGGTATGTGTATCAGTTGATAGATTCAACTTCCAGCAGAGGAAACAACGCGCCGGAGAGTCGATAGAGGAATATGTAGCGGCCCTGAAGAAACTGGCGGCCACGTGCAGGTATGCCCTGTGGGAGGAAGAGTTTATCAAAGACCAAATAGTTATGCACACGACCAGCACGAATGTCCAGGACAAGCTATGGGCAAGTGGGGATACCACACTCAAGGACGTAATGGTCATTGTCAAGAGGGCTGAACTAGCACGGAGGTGCGCTGACGCAACCAAGAAAGAGCCGCCAACTGCCGCCATCGTGAACAGGATACAGGAAGAGGAACCCCGCAAGGATCAGAGTTACAGAGGCGCTACATGGAAGGGTTCCAACAAATGGCAGGGCAACTCCGGATCGCAAAAGAAACTGGAAGGAAGTGGCAACAAGAAGACGTGCTACAGGTGCGGAAGCTGGTCCCATGAGGCACACGACAGGAGATGCCCTGCGTTCAGGGCCAAGTGTCTGCACTGTGGCATCATCGGCCACTACGAGAAGGTGTGCCGGAAGAAAATGTCCAAGGGCGTGGTGAAACACATAGACCAGGATGGAGAAAACCAGGAAGAGACGGGAGAAGAAGAAGTCGTCACCGTGTTATGCATATACGACCAGGTCATGAGCATAGAAGGGAGAAGGACGACTAAACCCGTGTTGGAAATGAAGATGGGAGGAGTAACCATCAGCGTAGTGGCAGACACAGGTTCTCCTTTCACGATAATACCAAGAGCAGTGTGGGAGAAAACATTCAGACCAAAGATCGGACCGGAGCTGGAGAGATTGGACATCCGACCAGTCACATATAATGGCGATCGTATCCCAATGGTAGGATATAGACTCTTGAAGTTTGAGTTCAGAGGCAGATCGGCGGAATGCAAGTTGTACATCTCAGAGAGAGGACCGTCCGTTTTAGGGTGGCTGGACCAGGGCGACCTGGGAATCAAATTAGACCCGGGAGGCAAAGAACAGATTTTGCTCACAGAACCAGAAACCTGGCCCAATCTTGAAAGATGGAAAGAGGAATACCCAAGAGTGTTCGGAGGCACAGTAGGAAAGCTGGAAAAGTTTCAACATAAGATCATACTCAAGGAAGACGCTGTTCCAGTTGCCCACAAGGTGAGGAATATACCCATAGCGGTAAGAGAGGCGGTCCAGAAGGAGCTTCAAGAATTGGAGAGTAAGGGAATAATTGAGCCTATTACCTGCGCAGAGTGGCTCGCACCCTTGGTGGTAGTCATGAAGCCAAATGGAAAGGTCAGGCTCTGCGTCGACCTGAGAGAGTTAAATAAGAACATTGTCGTTGAGAAATTTCCCCTCCCAAGGATCGACGAGATGCTAGCAAAGACCAGAGGAGTCAAATGGTACTCCACCATCGATTTGACCTCCGCGTACCACCAGGTAGTATTGCACCCAGACAGCAGGAAACTCACGTCTTTCATAACCCCATTCGGGTGCTACCAGTTCCGCCGCATGCCGTTCGGACTGGCCTCGGCGGCTGCGGTATTCCAAAGGTTAATGCACCAACTGTTTAAGGACTTAACTGGCATCCAGTATTTCCAAGATGACATTCTGATAATGGGGCGAGACAGGATGGACCACGACCAGAAACTAGGGAAGGTGTTGAAGACCCTGGAAAGCAAAGGCCTTACGGCAGAATGGACTAAATGCCGCTTGGGACTAGAATCGGTGACTTACCTAGGTCACGAGATAGGGGTGCAGGGTATTACACCCAAAGCAGACAACGTAAAGGCAATTGCTGACGCTCCGCCCCCCACCAACAAGGAGGAAGTCAGGTCGTTTTTGGGTATGGCGGAGTATTACAGTAAGTTTGTGGTTCACTTTGCCTCCAAAACGCACAATATGAGGATGCTGACTAGAGAAAACACCACTTTTGAATGGACACCAGAGGCACAACAGGAGTTTGATACCATTAAGAGAAACGTCACGGGAGCAGTGCCACTGAAAGGATATGACCCACAAGGTGCCACGATCCTCACCACTGATGCCAGCGACAAAGGCTTGGGAGCTGTGCTCATGCAAGAACGAGGACAAGGTCAGATGGAGACGATTAGTTTTGCATCTAGGGCATTGACGGCCACCGAAAGCAAGTACAGCGTCATTGAAAAGGAGATGCTGGCGGTAGTGTGGGCTACAGCGAGATTTAGGCAGTTCCTATGGGGCACCAGATTCCTGCTCAGAACAGATCATAAGCCATTAGTAAAAGTGTTAACATCGAGTGGGCATGCCATGGCCACGCCCAGGATTTCGAAGATGTCCCTAAAACTACTCGAATTCAGGTACGACGTAGAGTACCTCCCAGGGAACCGAAATCGAGTGGCAGACTACCTGAGCAGGGCAGCAGCAATGGAGCCTGGAGAAGAAGACCCCACGGCCCGCACTGAGCTGGTGGCTTTGGTGGGGGATCAAGGCAAAGTCATCGACTATAATGAATGGGTTGAAGGATATAAGGCAGACGGAGTGTTGGAGGAAGTGAAGAAGTACATTGTAACGGGATGGCCAGAAAAGAGGCACGTGAGTGAAGAGGTCAACCCCTATTATGAAGTCAGAGAAGAATTATCAGTGGGGGATAGAGGAGTGTTCACATACAGAGGGGACAAGGTAATCCCCCCCAGGACACTCGCAACCCAGTTACTGGACATACTACATGAGGGCCATCTAGGCATTGGGAAATTGAAGTTAAGAGCCAAACAAAATTACTGGTGGCCAGGCATGGACATAAGAGCGGAGAGGCATGTCAGAGAGTGCCCACAGTGCCAGGGAGCGGACAAATCACTCAAGCCCCTGCGCCCCGCGCTGGGACAGTTCGAGACCCCACAGAACCCGTGGGAGGAATTGTCTATAGACATATTAGGACCCATCCTGGATAGCCAGGGCACGCAGAAGTATGTTTGTGTCCTCATAGATAGATACTCTAAATGGCCTGAGTTGAAAGTGGAGGAGACCATGGATACGGAGAACATCCTGAAGTTTCTGTCAGACACCTTCGTGAGGGAGGGCATACCCAAATCCATCTTGAGCGATAATGGCCCCCAGTTCACGTCAGAAAGGTGGAACAACTTCATGCAAAGGAACGGCATAGCCATTAAACACACAGCAATCTACCATCCCGCAGGGAACGGCTTGGTGGAAAGGTTTAACCGAGTGGTGATGGGTGCCGTACAAGCAGCGATTTCCTGTAATAAGGATTGGGAAAGGGCCATAGAGAACATGGTATGGGCTTACAGGATCACACCAACTGGAACAGGATACAGTCCATTTCAGATACTGAGAGGACGAGAACCTTTCACCCATGACAATCGGATTTGGAAGGAGAAAGTAATCACCAGTGAATGGTCCCCGGCAGTGGTACGGGCTAACCTAGAAAAGGCACAATCGATATACACTAACCACTACAACAAACGGAGAAATGTAAAGGGGACAAAGTTGGAAAAGGATGAGTGGGTAAGAGTAAAGTTGGCAACACTACAGAAGAAGGGAGACAGTAAATACAGCAGGCCCATGCAAGTAAAGGAGGTGTATGATCGTGCGGCCTTGCTGAGCGACGGCAACGTGTGGTCCCAAGACCGCATGGCCAGATGTAGCAAAGTTGTACAATGGAATCGACATGGAGCTGAGTGGGACGATGGAGAAGAGCCGAATGCAGAAGAAGAGCAAGGAACCGGCGAGCAACGTGGAGAAGGAAGTGGTGGAGACGAACCCAGAGAGGGTAGAGGGAGCGTAGAGGAGAACATGGCGGAACAGAGAGAGGAAAGAAGCGATGAGGTACCGAGTCAAAGGTCCCAGGGAGGCCACACCCAGGTAACCAGGAGTGGAAGACCTGTGGTGAGACCAGCAAGGTTCCAAGATTTTGAAATGGACAATTGAACTGTAAGTGACTTCTGAACTGTTTGGAAAAAGGGGAGATATGTAGTGGCGCGCTCTAGTCTATGCACGTCACGTTGCTACGTGACGTGCGGCGGCCATTTTGAGGGACTGCGCGCGCAGTGCATTAGGGAGCGCGGCAGCCGAGGAACCGGAGCGCTGGCTCGGCGCTCTTCAGGGAACGATTGTAATACAAATAAATAGCTGTTAACAAGCCACACTGGGTCAGCGGTTTATTTACATTGAGCATCATTACAAAAACATGCTGGGGAAAACAAAATACGAGCGTTGGCATTAACAGAAAGTTGCAAGTTAAGGTACATAACAAAACACCTTTAAAGATGGTGTCCAATCTGTTACTGGATCAGAGGAACAGCAACTCAATTGGAAAGGAGGCTGTTATTTATGCTCAGTGAGATAGATTTACTGAGCATTTATGGGAGTGCATATCAGGAGAAAGGCCGTTTGTGTAAACAATAGGGGTCTCATTTATGAGAAATGACGCATCGCTGCGTGAAAGCAGCAATGCGTCACTTCTCAGTGCGCACTCCTTGCATCATGATTGATGAGTCATATTTATAATATGACGCATCATGTCGCAAGGAGTTACAGATACGTCAGCGAAAAAGTAACACATTGCTGGAGTGTGTCACAAAATTGACGCAACTCCAGCAATGTGTACTTTCACATGGGCAAGTCCCATGTTAGTGCCTGTGTCAGTCTTACGCCTGCCATGAAGCAGGGGTAAGATTTTGCCGCATTAGCGGCCAAGAAATGGTGCAGTGAAATCTTATAGATTTCACCGCGTCACTTCCATGACCCTTTCTTGCGTCAAAACACCCCCCTTGTATACATTGTACCTGGTGCAGGTATAATGTGGCGCAGGGGTTTACAAAGTGACCCATCTACCTAGATGCATCACTTTGTAAATATGGTGCAACAAGGCGCATTTTTTACGCCACTTGTGCGTCACAAAAAGTGACGCATCGGCGGCGTAAAAGTGACGCACAACCTCAGCAATGAGGCCCTAGGGGCCTCATTTATGAGAAATGACGCATCGCTGCGTGAAAGCAGCGATGCGTCACTTCTCAGGCGCACTCCTTACGACATTCCTGATGCGTCATATTTAATGTATGACGCATCATGTCGCAAGGAGTTACAGATACGTCAGTATTTCTGACGTATCTGTAAGCACAAAAGTGACGCATTGCTGCACTGTGTCACAAAAGTGACGCAACTCCAGCATTGCGCCCTTTCACATGGGGCAAGCCCCATGTGAAAGGGCCTGCATCAGTCTTACGCCTACTGTGAGGCAGGCGCAAGATTTTGACGCAACGGCGTCCTAAAAGTGACGCAGTGAAATCTCATAGATTTCACTGCGTCACTTCTACGACCCTTCCTTGCGTCAATACGCCCCCCTTGCATACATTATACCTGGCGCAGGTATAATGTGGCGCAGGGGTTTACAAAGTGACGCATCTATGTAGATGCGTCACTTTGTAAATATGGTGCAACAAGGCGCATTTTTTACGCCACTGGTGCGTCACAAAAAGTGACGCACCGGCGGCGTAAAAGTGACGCACAGCCTCATAAATGAGGCCCCTGGAGAGCAACATGTACATTTTCCGAAATGCAGTGCGACGTGCACAACACATCCACTTCATTTGCGGATTTGCATAGCTGCCCCCTGCACAATAATAATGAGGGAACGGTACTCTGCAGTCTGCACCCCTAAACTTCATATCTTATTGGAATTTTGAGAACTCCATTGGAGACAATAGAGCGGCAGCGGCTTATATGAACTGGTATAGGTCCGCTACACTCAACATTTCTAAATTCTAATGATAAGCCTCTGCCTTTCTCTTTTTCCTGCTTCTCCAAAATGCATGGAGTGTGCAGGGGAAAGTAAAACACCGGAACCTTCCCTCTCCCTCCTCCTTAGCTCAGACTCACTTGAGCTTAGGAATGAGGGAGGGGGAATGCTGCTCAGCACCTGGGTGTTCTGGATGAATTATGAAAAGCCATTCAGCCAAGCCAGGGAGAAGCAGTGGCTGACTTCAGCCCCTTTTCACAGCTCTTGCTGTAAATGTTCAAAAGCTAACAGCCATGGCCTTGCGTGTGCTGTTAGCTGTAGAAATTCACAGCAACAGCTGTAAACAAGTGCTCATGGAGCCTGAGTGGATTTCACTCTTTGTAACCCACTTGGGCTCCGTGAGGCCTTTGTTTTACTAAATAGAACATTCTGCCCTGATGGGGCAGAATGTTCTAATAGCTTTATAGTAGAAGAAATCAAAAGGGGGGAGTGAAGAGGTGGTGCTGGATGGCACCAAGGTGGGCACGTCCTCCTCTTCTTAAAGTACAGTTAATCAATAAGGTCCACCTCACGTAGAGTTAGTGTGTATCCAGATGTTCGTGGAGTACACAATGTGTGTTAAAATACCCCTCACACACCAAAAGGGCCCTTGGTGTCATGCTTCATCATCGGGGTCTTCCCGCCCGCTGCGGGACGGGGCAGTGCTGCGGCAAGCGACTACGCTGGAGCACCTTTTTAATGTGGGTGCTCTGTGAGTGAATTGGAGTGAGTGTCAGTAGGGTCAGGGGTGATACAAATAAGTGATGTTAAAAAATATCTGGCCTGGTGGTAGAAAAAACTTTTTAATAGGCACTGGCTGGTATTGTTAAAAAATGTGATTCGGAGAGATAAAGCAAGTTAATGGGCTTACTCTCCTGTGCGGGTCAACATGTTTTGGGGCGCCATGCCCCTTCGTCAGGACCGGGGACAGATCCCCCTGTCACTCACTAATGTCTTTCCACAATAAAAGATATATATTAAGGTGTATGTACAAACGAGTGTGATGTTTCTTTTCTTATCAATGTGTATAGATATATATTTTATGTGTATACGTATCCCTAGCTCAATCAGAATTTCTGATGTAGTATGCCTGAAAAACAAGAGCATGTGGTTATTAATGCGCAGATCCCATTGCGCTTGACTCTAAGTCACCTGTGAGGGAAAAAGAGAAAAACAAACACATACATAGAATGTAGTACTTAGAATCCTGGATGAATTGAGAAGTACTCAATTGTGAGACAGTGAAGTGCTGAGAATAATACAGTAAGACACACACACATTTAGAACACAATGCAGTAGGTTAGCCTAAGAAGGCATGTATTCGTTTGTAAATACATACTTAGGGAGGATGGAGTCAGTGCCCCATGAGCCAGCTCTAGACAAAGGGTATTTGAGGGTCCAACTGCAGATGGGAAGAAAATAAATAGAAAAAGGAAAAGAAATGTTTTCTTGTTCCTGTATTTTCTGTAGCAGCCCTGGCGTTTTAGCTATGTTCGGTTGCAAAGTAGGTTTTAAGCTGTCCGTCCTAGTCGGCTATGCCGTACTTACTCAACCCCCAGCACGTCGGTGCTTCCTCCTTCGTCCGTGGCTTCCGTGTTTGTGAGGAGAAAGGATCGGGCGGGTATTTATATGGTTGGGTTAATTGAAAATGATAGGTTAATTGGTTAATGGCCTCGGACTCGGGACAGGTGTGCCATTGAAAACGAGTCCAAAATCATGGTTACTGCGGCGGCCATTGTTGGCTGGTTATTAATTCCTATATAACATTTCTTACACCATGTTGGCATAAGTCTTATATGCCATCTGAGCGTACTTAATATTTTTAGGGACCGTTCAACAAACCTGTAGGTTCAAATTCAACCCAAGTCTTTTTTACTGTATAGATTCCTTCCTTTCATAATGGTAAGAGAACTAAAATCTGTCACTTTGCTGGCCATGATCTTGTATGCCCATACCATTTTATTGACCTCAACCTCCTAATTCAACCTATTGCTCTTTGTTAGCTGTATGAGGCCTTTAATCACTTTGTTGAGTCTTTTCACACCTCCACTCCAGCTGGGATGGTAGACAGAACTAGTCCTCTGACTAATAAATAAAACGGTTTCTGCACAAAATAATTTTCATACACACTGATTTAAACTACAACCATTATCACTGATAATGAAATAAGATAAATAGGAAGCATAGGAGGTCAGCTCTGGCACGCAACTGACGGAGGAAGCAGGACACAAAGCAGAGGGGCGGAGCCAGAGAGCCCAAGAAAATTGTGGGGCTTGGGACGTTTCTCGACATTTATTCACTATCAGGCTCCCAGGGACTGAGGCAGAAGCATGCCGAAGCACATCAATGCACACCAAGGAGCAAGAGAAGCAGGAGAGGTGGATGCGCTGTATCTTCACCGCCCGCCTTGGGCTCTTTCGCTCCGCCACCTTCAGATGCAGCTACATCAAACTGCTCTCCATGCAGTTTCAGGCTCCCTGCACATACTGGAGCCATTTGAGGGGTGAGTGCGGTGGCTGTAGTCAGCCTCTGCTGAGTGCGTGCCCCAGAACTTGCAGAAGTGGCTCAGCCAGGATGGGTGCGGCTTACCGGGTCCTGTGAGCCTCACTCATCCCAGGCTCTAGTTTCTTCTCTTCACCCCTGAACCCTAAGGCTGCAATCCTCTTTGCCCAAGGACCAACAGGATTGCAGGTCCAGTAGGATCTGCAGAAATCAGAGCAGGATTTCCCCAAGACCCCACACCAAACCGTGCACTTCTCAAGGTAGCCCGGGGATGTGCGGGCAATCTCCCCCTATTGTGTGTTGAGGTCACCAGTCAGGGTTGGCATTTGGGGTTAGAGATCAGGTCAGGTGAAGGCCAACGATAGCTCTAACCAAAAACATTGTCAACAGTAAGCAAGGAGACATCCAGGGGCTTCATCTTGAATGAGACTAGTTTGGCCTCGCACCTAACCTGCTTGGTCTACTTTAAGCCCAACTACACGGCCCGGGGTGAACACAGGAAAGTCCTCATCAGCCCCTCCCTAAGGCCCCCTGACAGCTGCAGCACTTGAGCAATAGCCCCAGTGAAGCACAAAACAGGGCAGTCTCTGATCAAACTTCACTATGCACAAAAGGAAACCTACCACCCGTTCGACTCAGCCACAGAGGAGAAAGTTACTCCAGTCTCATCCACCATTAGGAACACTTACAGCACTGCACAACTGCACCCAGCCCTAAAATCATCCCCCAAGGCACTCCAAACAGGCCTCATCACTAAGTTCTTTCTAGTCTCTGCCAACCCCGGGGCTCCACCGGACACATCCAAAGCCGGCAATCTTGAAGAATCTTGAATTTCTCCCATGGTCTGCCCAAGCAAGAGCTCAGCCCATCACAACCTCACTGGGCCAACTACAAAGCAAAGGTCACATTCATGTCCAAGGCTCAATGGTGCACCTGGGCACTAAACAATAAAACCTCAGCAGTCTTCTAACACCTCTCTCAACCCCCAGGCTTCAGAACCTCAAGAGTCGGAACTAATGAAGCCTGAAAAAGCAGCAAGTCCACAAGAGTCCCTAAAAAATGTGCAAGTAATCAGTGTGCAAATCCATCATTACACTCCCCCTGCTTCTCAGGCCCCAAATTGGTCCACCCCCCTGCATCACCTGGATCCATCTTGCTCACGACTGGCGCAACCGCCAAAATATTTGACAGTGGAGACCTCTCTGTGTCCTTTCTTCACAACCTGAAGTCTAAAATAAAAAGAACACTGGAGCTCACTCCAAAGTTGTTTTAAATGCCAGAAACTACAAGGGAATCACTCACAGACGCACAAGACACCAACAGGATGGAGACCTGTGCTCAACCACAATAAATGCTGCCCAAAACTGCGTAGCCCGAGGACTGATCTGGCAGTCCACAAAAATGGAGCTACAGATAGATCTCCTCCAGTTGATTGCTCAGCGCCTAGCGAACTTGAGAACTAAGATAGACTCTATTGAAAACAACATTTTCAAAAAATTTCTAAATTTAGGGTGCCTGGACACCAAGACGTGCTCCTGTTCATGTGCAGCCATCATTGACAGGGGGGCAACTCCTCCCGAGATCCTAGATGAGCTTGTTCTCATAGTAAGGGGGAAAGTGGGCACTCCAGTACCAAGCAGCTTGCTTCCCACTGCAAACAGATCCAGGAGATATCAAACGCATTGGGGCCACTCTTCAGTTTGATCATACATCTAACCAACAGCCCCCAGCCAATCTTGGGCCCCTACCCCTTCACCGCACGTGACAACTCACCTTCCTCTCCTGTACTGCCGTCCAGCCTATTGACACGGACAGCAAGGAGGCTCAATCTAGCCCCACACCATCAGGTGCACCTCTCTCCAGGAGGGCCAAGAAAAAGTTAAGAAAACAGCACAAAAAAGCAGCCAAAACAAAAAGAGCTGTGCTGCAGTCAACCTTCCGGAACTGGTCCCCTTTGTCAGCAAAAAGTCAGGCACCACTATCCCAATCCTCACCTTTAAACTGGGCTCAAACAATAAAATAACAACCCAGGGCACAGGACATGAATCCAAGACTACCCACTCCCCTAGGAACACACGGGAAGGTCTGGCCCCCAGTATGGCAAGCTCTGCCCCTAAGTCTACACACTCACAATTTACTAAAAAGAAGAGGGTCGATGCCAGCACCCAGGCCACCCCAGCTGACAAGCCAAGCATAGTTTGCAGAGAGCATACAGCATGGGTACCCCTAACTCCCTTTCACTGTTCCATAGTCAGCCCAACGCCCTGGCAAACTTTGGCATTGCCCAAAACGAATACCTTATGAAAGAACTACTGGGCACCGGTCCATCAAGGTCTATTCAAATACACAGACTCGAAACAGTAGGGCCAAAGCCGCAAAAGAGGAGTTAGGTGCTCATAAAGCATTGCTAACCCCAAGATACAACATTAAAGGATCACACAACATCCTAAATAGGGGCAACATACTCTGTTTATTCAAACAAATTCCATATCTGGGCCTCATCCATTCAGAGGACCTTGCCTGGGTCAGGTTCCAGAATCTCCCTGGGGACATTTATGGAGAGTCAACTCTGATAGGATTTCACCAACAACAACATCAAGTGGCAGCACTCAAGGAAGAGCCACAGCTGGCATAATGGGGAATAAACATCAAACTCCCCCACTCTGAGAAATACCCTCACCTCCTCTACGCCTCTCTCCAGAGGAAGGGGCGCACCCTGTCCTGTATAGCACATATAGCACCAACAATGATAAAAATCACGAAACCTGGCCTTAGATCTCCAAGGCTCTCGGAATAGCATGCACAAAAGATCTACGGGCTGTGCACTTCTGGCCCCTACTGCAGACATTGCAGCAGGCGAAAGTCCATCCCATTGGCATCCCTAAAACCAGCTCCAGAGTGATGCAAACACTTCAGGGAGGAAGGCCTCTGCCAACAATTGACAATCATCTCCTGGAACGTGGCATGCCTCAAGGAACTCTAAGAGGATAATTCAGCCCTCGACTACCTTCTCAATGGCGAGATACTTTTCCTACAGGAGACATGGGCTACTGCATCCATGCTGTTTGCAAGGTAATACACGTTCCAAGTCGTTGCCACAAAATGCAACATGTTTGGCTGCTCATCTGTCAATCTTTCCATCTTTAGTAAGCACACCTGAAAAATAGTGATGTTAATGTTGATAAAAAAGATGCCAATGCTTGTAATTGTACACTCGCATGCACAAATGAAATCGAATCACTATTATCAAATTCACCCGCCATCAACCCCGACTCAGAAATACATGATCAAGTAACTGATTGACAAGTCACAGGTGGGGTGGCATGTAGCCGGCAAACAAGCATGCAAAGAGGAAACTCAGGTCCATCTCCCAGATAAGCACAGCGACCCCAAAATGGTGCAGGGAAATTGACCCCAATAAAGCACACATGGTCAGAGAGGGTGTGCAATCCCAAAACACCATAAATTCAAAATGCCACTTGGAGTTATGAACATGCAGCCAATCAGGACACAGCACACACAGTGCACGCAGTGATCAAAATCACTATCATCACTCGTGGAATCATCCGAGGAAGGGGTCATAAGGTCCTTCACAGAATCAAATGGTCAGCAAATCTCGGAGGTAAACTTCTAGGCTGGATTGGGGGGGAACTCAGCCACCAATTCACTCAGCATAATAACATTGCTGAGACACTGGTAGAAAACATGTTGAAGACCTTCAACGTGCACAGTGAAATTGGCGAAGGAAACCCCTGAGAAAGTACTGCTCCACCCTCACATTTACCACTTGCTGCACAAAGGAGCTCACTGCCAGCAAGCTCACTCTCCATAGGGCCCTAGCAGCTAGAAGAAGAAACTACACAATACAACCTGGCCAAACAAACACCACTCTCAGACCAGCTCACAAGTGGAAAGTATGGCAATTCAAAAAAGCAGATTGCCTTAGGATTTTCTCCCTTTTAAAAGAAAAGAACCACTCCTGTCTTTGGAAGTGCATAAACTGCTTCTGCAATTCGTCACAGACCAAAGAGAACGGTGAGGCAGAAAGGGTCTGGATCAGCTTCATTAAGCAGTTATGTACAACTGATCCGGCTGCATTAACAACATCTTTCCCTCCTCATACCATCCCCAGATCCTTGAGCTCAACATGTCATCCCAATCACAGAAGCCACAGTTAATGGCTACCATCAACAATATGAGGAACAATATGGCACCAGGACCTAATGGGATTCCAGTCTTGGTGTTCAAAACTGCACCAAACTTCTGGAAAGGATCCTAACACTACTTCTGACTTCAAGGAGAGGGTTCATTCTCTTACCGGTTCATAAAAAGGGAGACCGCACTAATCCAGCAAACTACTGTCTCATTGCCCTCGTGGATCTGGAAGCTAAAGCTAATGCTTGGATCCTTTTGGAGGAGCTGTAACCTGGGCCTCAGAAAAAATAATCCTACCTTTCTTCCAATCTTGATTCAGGCCTGACTGCTCCATGATGAACAACATCATAGTATTGGTGCATTTATCCCATTGAGCCATAAGGAGCAAGCAATTCCCCTGTTCTGCTGCTCTGTTGACTGTATCACTGCTTTCGATAGGGTAGATTAGGGCAGGTTATGAGGGTCTTCTGCCCCTGCTCCTTACGGCAATAATATCCTTATATCAGAAGACCTGGATCCAGGTAAAAACAAGCCCCCCCCCACTCCCCCCACAACCACTGCCAGGGTGCCAACCAACAACAGGCTCAAACAGGGTTGCATGTTGGCCCACTTCCTTTTTAACCTTCACACCATTGACCTGGGCACCACATTGGAAGCTGCCAGCTTAATCACACCAAGGCTGGGTAGAGTGCTCCTTCCCATCTTGCAGTATGCAGAGGACACTGCAATCATGGGTCATTCCAGAGCTGGCCTACAAAGAGCCCTCAACACATTCCACCACTACAATCTGGAGAACAAACTCCAGATAAATCAGGGAAAAACCAAGGTAATTGTATTTGGCAAATTCCCACACAAAAACACATTAATTGGCAGGTAGAGAACTTGCAAATTACAACAACTCCAATCTATAATTACCTTGGTGTCTGGTTCATGGACGGGGCCAAATCGGCAGACCATCTAAGGCACCTCAGAAACAAGTCCACCAGTGTCATCCATAGCCTGAAACACCTAAGCAACCGCTTTCAAAGCCCAACTGCTGATCCATTGCTGAAAGTCTTGAGAGCAAAACTGATTCTGACTCTTAGCAATGGCCACTTAGCCATCCCTGGTGCCTTTGACACGCTTCTTAAGAACTCCCAGATCACCGCAAATAAGAAAACCCTGCTTGCTCCCCTGCAGACCAGAAGAACAAGGCTGAAACTGGAGCTGGGTGTCCGGAGCCCAGACCTTGAGTGTCAGAGGGGCTTAATAAAATACTACATACGAGTCCTGTGGGCTCAAGAGCTCTCCCTCAAATGTAATCTTAAATCAATCTTTGAAGAAGAGGGCACGCCATGGCAAACCTAGTTGACAAAGGCAATCAGCAGTCTGAACATTGTGGCTGCCATCTTGAACACCCAAGAAATATCATACTCAGCCTGAAAAAAAGCTATGAAAAGGCAGGTAATGCAAACCTCTTTCGAGTGGGACATAGAAAAACTATGGTCAAGCTCTACCACTGAGTCATTGGACGCATTTTACACCCCAGGGAAGGCACAGCCCTACTTTCAACATGCACTCTTGGCCCAGGCGCATAGGAAAATCTTCTATATGAGGCTAGCCTCCTTGCCAATTTTTAAATGTAACTCTTAGTCGGCACGGCGCACAGAGACAACCACATGCAGGTTATGTAATTACCACAGAGAATCTTGGCTTCATCTACTGTGCTGTCAAAAACTTTTTGATGATTGACACTTACTGCTTCCTCTGTTCAAGGCCAACGGATTCAGATGGTGCAGAGGGGCCTTGGATCTGTGCTTTTCGGGCAACATGCCAAGAACTCTTGCTAGACTTGAGAAATTCACAGATTCCATCCAAATCACACTCTTAAAGGACTCTAAAGGGTGACACTGGCTTTGTTGCAGTGTGCTATAGGCTCTATATCCATCCCCCAGGGGTTGCAGTCAGCCCCCATTACCTACTGCAAGGACCACAGGAAAATCCCCCTTAGTCCTTGCGGTCTGGCGCACCACAAGATGACTGTTTCGTATGTTCTTTATCCCTGTACCATTTCTGGGATCCTTACCCAGTGGGGACAGAACCATGAATCCAGCCCAGACTAACACCCCTGATGCTCCCATTTGATAAACACCTTAAGTTCCAAAACGGCACAAGGGCCAACAAGCCCGCACTTTACACTTTCTTTCCTCTACCCACAACCTGAACGCTACCTCTACAGCACATCACTCAAAACTCTTTAAACTCATTTTTATCTTTTTATTCCAAAATAATTTTAGACATTGTTTATGGGGGGTGTTGGTATTCTTAGAAATATTACTGATTGTACTTTATATCCTCTTACAAGCTTTTGTCAATAATCACTGGTCGGTATATCTATGTCTAATTGCACTGCACAGTTCCCTACATGTAAGGATTGTAATTAATCGAACATGAATACAATAAACTTGTAACACAATGGCATGTATTACATTTCCATTATCTTCCTGTATGTTTTTTTCAGGCCATCCATTACTTATATATCCTCCCACCTCACACAACTTAACATCATTGTTACATTCTAATACCCTTTCCTCACTTCCAATCACTCCTAAGTCCTCATCACCCTTCCAAGCAACACAGCAATCACCCCACTCATTCCCTGGAACCTCTTTCACTGGTAAAGGCATTTACCCCTGAAACATGCTATACTTATTTCAGAATTGTAATACTGTAATGTCATTGACAATCAAGCAATACATGGGGTTGCATTATGTATTCCACTGCATGGTTAAAATAAAGTTTTTGATCACTTAGCAATATAAAAGGTGTCCCCCACACAGATTGACTGAGATACTTTAACCTTACGTACATGCAAGGATTTCTCTTCCTATCTGAGATTACTGTTGCTTCATTGGTGTTAAAATATGGGAAAAACACAAACACCATTTCTTTCCTACTTGCACCCTTAAGTTGGCACATCCTCCAACCATCTCCCACTCACATCAGTGGTAACAGTACTTTTGTCATTAGGGTCAAAATCATGTAATGGTGGATCAGAACAAATAGTCAACCACCTGTAGTGTGCAAAGCCAGTATGTTCCAGTTCACCTTAATGTGTACTACCTATTGTCTATTCACCAGGCCCAGTTCTAAAGGGTAAGCCAGGTGGGCCAGGCTCTCCCTAGATAGCCCTTGGCCCACCCAATGCCCATTCACAAGCAGAAAATCAGAATTTGTTCCCATTACTAATGAAAAAAACACACTGGCCTGCAGGCTTGCAATCAAAGCCTCACAGTGCAACTTTCATCTAGAGTGGCAATGCCTTGGTTAAGTGCCTGCGGACAAGGGTAAAGTGACCAGGGATGGCTTCTATTACGGTGCACATGTAAATAGAAGGGGCACCTTAGGCATCCCCATTATGTCGAGACTGCAAGCTCATGTCACACAGTAATTAGGAGAGGAGAACATTTATATCACTGAAACAGTGTGAATGATTTAGCCATTGCGAGAAAAGTACAAAGAAATGCACATACATTCAGGATATATATGTTAATATTGGTTTGTTATATTTTTTTCTGCTTTGGCGTTATTCCTAATTTGTAGCAAAAGGCTACTGGAATTATGTGGCTGGGGAAAACAACATTATGCGCCAAGGCTGACTAAGTTATCATGCGAGTAAATGCAAACTACTCAGCGAAATGTGAGGGATTTTGTGGTAATATTACTTCCTTACTTCATTATTTTTATACTTCAACACTGTCTTGGCAAAGTTTACAGCTCATTAGTACCAGTTTAACAACAACATACATAAATAGGCAAGAAAGGTGACCAGCCAACCTTTGCGAAGGGCATTCCTCTGCATAGCAACACTAGTTGTTTTATTTTTAGTTACTTTTGATCTGTTTGAGCTAGAATTTTTTTTGGGGAAAATGTGCAAATTTCGCAGCTGATGATAGATTATGTGACACATTTGTCAAATCCATAATCATGTGAAATACGCTATAGCCACAGAATCTCATTACTCTGGTGTCCCTGCTTTATAGCACTATATTAAACAAAAAGCACTGACATTGACAACGTTTTAAACAAAAATAATGGATGGGACTTGCACCGCTCAAAATATTCTCTAGTTCGCTTGTGTGTGGTTTGTTCTGCGTGCTCCAGTGGAATCGCTGTCTGAACCCCACAGCGTTTTTTATGACCAAAACTAATGCAAAGCTGCCCCTGTCAGAGGGGAAGGCTCCTCTGTGCACAGCTTAGAAGACTATGAAGTCTTATTGTCTCTTCCAAATGTAATAAAGTTTTCACAAAAAGTATGACTTCGAAGTTTTTTATTTTTCTGTTTTTCCTTTTTTGTTTTTTCAACTCATTATGTTCATGGTTGTAACAACTTGGTACATATCCTCAAGATATCAGTATTGCCAGGATATCATCCTCCCTATTCATTATTCCCAATGCATTTCGGGCCTTCTGGCAGCCCTTCGTCAGGGGATTACTCTACAAGGAAAGAAAGAGGGTGCCCGTCAGTAATGGTGTTCTTCAAAATTACGGGTACGCGATGTGCTGGTAAACGGTGGGTGATGCTGGTTCAGTATGCCTCTGTGACATGCACTGTTATATACAGTTGATGGGCATGTGTGGAACATGCTTCAATTGAACGTCTAAACTCGGATACATTCATTGCTGTGACTAACACGCTTAACGACTGTGATGTGTATTAGTAGTGGTAATGTTAAAACAGTGTTGTATCTAGTGCTCGATTCTGCTAGCGTGCATACTGGTGAATTTTAACGCCGCTTAAACTAGGTTACACAATGCGGTTTACTCACGGAGAGTACGGTGTGTCCTGGTAAACCTGAAACGAGATCAAAGTCTGGGCTCAGTGTAAAAAACATAACTGCAATGGTGAGAGCATAAGCGGGGTCCTCTGAAGAGGTACTTACTAGGTTGTAAATAATTCCACGACGTATCCGTGCTTCAGAGTGACTCATGCGTGGCGTTTGTTGCTGAAGTGAAACAGGGTGATTAAACCGGCACGTTGGATAATGGACACTAAGAAGGGACTACGATACATGCAATGTTAATGGTCGCCATGTTAGAGTAGTGTGATAAAATGATAGAGTTAGTCAACTGTGTTTAAGATGCTAGAAGTTCATCAATGATGGATGAATCAACCAAATAAGGTGACAACAGTGAAGTGTCTCTGAAGTCTAAATTGAACAACATTCAAATATATACCACAGTAACAGTTTCAACAGCATTGCAATCAAAACATACAAATAATGCTATTCACAAATAACATAGGAATTCCATCCTATCACTCAACCCGTTCGGTTGCATCGTGGCCATGTATCGGATCCTGTAGTTTTCACGTTTTAAGAGTGTATTTTTATTGTTTCTGGTCGGTTTGATCTGTTCCAAAACAAGAAATTTCAGTTGTGCCACTGTGTGGTGTTCCTCAACAAAATGTGCTGCCACTGAAGACTTCATATTATTAGTCCGAATGTTACTCTTGTGTTCGAGTATGCATACTCAAATTTTTCTCTCCGTGTGTCCTATGTAGCATGAACCACATGGACATTTTAACATGTAAATGACATTGGCTGAATTGCAAGTTGCATTCACTTTGAGTTTAACTTTATGGCCTTTCATGGGATGGTTGGTATAGTTTCCAGGAATGATATTGTGGCAGTTACTGCAGTTGTGACAAGGTAGGAGTCCTTTGTATGTCTCAGTTTGTTGTTGATCACTTGGTCTTGTAAGAATTTCTTTGATGTTGCATCCTCTTGTATATGCAAAAATGGGTGACTGTGCAAATGCTCCTTGAAAGTCAGGTTCAGTGTTCAATAGTGGCCAGTGTTTGGTTATGATTCTCTTGAATTGATTACTGATGACGGTATATTTGGATACCACCACCATACGCGTATTGTCTTTTTTTGGTTTGACTTGAAGTAAGTCTTTACGACTGATCTTCTTGCAGAGGGAGGCCACTATGTCTAGTATTTCTTGAGGGTATCCTCGTGTCTTGAATCGATCTAGTGTGTTATTAAGTTCTTTATCTCTTTCATTGTCTGAAGACACGATGCATTTAATCCTCAATAATTGTGAGAACGGTAAGTTGTGTTTGAGACTAAGTCGGTGGAAACTTTTAAAGTGTAAGATCGAGTTACGATCTGTAGGTTTTCGAAAGATGGTGGTGTTGATTATACCTCCTTGTCTCTGTATTTCCACATCCAGAAAGTGAATATAATCCTTGTCATAACTCCATGTAAATTGAATCCTTTGATTGATCTTGTTCCAGTTATTCAAAAATTCCAGGAGAGTAGTGGTAGTGCCTGACCATAAGATGAATATATCGTCTATGAATCTTAGGTAAAGTTTACCATGTGTCAGCCAGCTTGGATCATTCAGAATATGTGTCTCTTCAAATGATTTCATAAAAATATTCGCATAGGAAGGAGCTGAGCAATTCCCCATGGAAATACCACATAATTGATGAAACCCGTTGCCATTAACTGTGAAGTAGCTGTGATACAGTGTGAATATCATTAACTCCATAAGTAGGACTTTTAAATGTGCGTCCAATGAGGATCCTGAAAGTACCTGTTCGACCGCTTCGAAACCCAAATCATGGGGTATCGACGTGTATAGGGAACACACGTCCACAGTACATAACAGTAGTTCTTGATCTTGTAACTGGTTGGTACATGCGTTAAGTTTAACAAAAAAGTCGGTGGTATCCCTGATGTATGATCTCGTAGTTAGGACAAACGGTTGCAGATATTTATCTATGAATTTGCCAATTGCTTCGTGTATGCTCCCTCTGGTCGACACTATGGGTCGTCACTGTTGTCACCTTATTTGGTTGATTCATCCATCATTGATGAACTTCTAGGATCTTAAACACAGTTGACTAACTCTATCGTTTTATCACACCACTCTAACATGGCGACCATTAACATTGCATGTATCGTAGTCCCTTCTTAGTGTCCATTATCCAACGCGCCGGTTTAAACAACCTGTTTCACTTCCGCAACAAACGCCACGCATGAGTCACTCTGAAGCACGGATACGTCGCGGAATTATTTACAACCTAGTAAGTACCTCTTCAGAGGACCCCGCTTATGCTCTCACCATTGAAGTAATGTTTTTTACACTGAGCCCAGACTTCGATCTCGTTTCAGGTTTACCAGGACACACCGTACTCTCCGTGAGTAAACCGCATTGTGTAACCTAGTTTAAGCGGCGTTAAAATTCACCAGTATGCACGCTAGCAGAATCGAGCACTAGATACGACACTGTTTTAACATTACCACTACCAATACACATCACAGTCGTTAAGCGTGTTAGTCACAGCAATGCATGTATCCGAGTTTAGACGTTCAATTGAAGCATGTTCCACAGATGCCCATCAACTATATATAACAGTGCATGTCACAGAGGCATACTGTAACCAGCATCACCCACCGTTTAACAGCGCATCGCGTACCCGTAATTTTGAAGAACACCATTACTGACGGGCACCCTCTTTCTTTACTTGTAGAGTAATCCCCTGACGAAGGGCTGCCAGAAAGCCCGAAATGCATTGGGAATAATGAATAGGGAGGATGATATCCTGGCAATACTGATATCTTGAGGATATGTACCAAGTTGTTACAACCATGAACATAATGAGTTGAAAAAACAAAAAATAAAAAACTTCGAACTCATACTTTTTGTGAAAACTTTATTAAATTTGGAAGAGACAATAAGACTTCATAGTCTTCTAAGCTGTGCACAGAGGAGCCTTCCCCTCTGACAGGGGCAGCTTTGCATTAGTATTGACAACGTTTTGACATTCGTAAGTGTAAAGAGTTGTCAAGTTTCACTAATACAACATAGATACAGAATGAGAAGGAGCATTGCGAGTGTCCATTATACAAAGAAAAGCACTGACAACAAGTCCATGCAGCGGTGATGCAGCAGTGGCAACATGTGCGGTCGCATTGTAATGCTGTGGTCGGGACCGCCGACCAGATGTCGGTCGCTGCCGATTCCACAACTGTGTCGTCTACCCAACATCGTAATAAGGCCCTTCATATGAAACATTATTAAATTACTTTAGACAAAAATAAATATATATATTTTTTACAAAAATAAAAACTGTTTAATTATATAAATTAAAAAATGAAACTATACCATTTCATATATTAATATCAACTTCCCTAGCTAATAAAAAAAATATGAAAGCATTTATTATGTATGTAGTTCTGTTAATACATAAAAAACTAAAATAATTATGAAACAAACATCATTGCTCAAACAAAACTTCATGGATGCTTACCATCAAAGAAAAAATAATATACAAAATTATACATAATTAATTACCAATTAATGCATTACATATGAATATCATTCAATATAAAAATGTTATGTATTTATTTTCTTCCTAACCTACGTAAGTAATAGAGCATTAAAAATGCATGTGTAATAAACATATACAATCTAAAAGACATAATAAAAGAAATAAGACAATACAACAATTACACAAAAAGTAATACATTAAGGGTCTGTGTCGTGCAATACCACCAAAGTATTAATTAGTACTTATGTGGTTTTCCTATAATCCACAGGAGCAAAGATGGCCCTCCTGTCCCCCACGGAAGGAATGTCTGTGTGACTACGTTAAGCCTTCACTACCACAAACAATTTTCCCGGGGGAGCCAGAAATCTGGAAGACCACCAGACTTGAGGGAGGAGTATGGTTTCTGATGTATACTCCCAATCAGAAAGACTCTAGGCACAGTGTTAATCCAGCCTGGAGTGATGTGGTGCATAGGGGTTATTAATGCATTGAGAAAGACAAAATAAAAAGGCAAGGAAAGGATTTAGAGACAATTCTGAACTCTACTATACTATTGTGTGTTTTAGAAACTTGAAAAATTAATATTTCTATACGCCTTACAGAATGCTACAACACACTCACCCAAATCTTCTGCTGTAATGTCAATTCAAGGATTTAAGACTGTCATGAGTCAAAAATAGTATTTAGTCCAGGCAGGACACTTAGGTATATACCCCAAACAAAGTCTTGCAATAATACAGCTCCAGAAATAAAAATAAAAAATAGTCTCTACTCCTCTGGAGTTGAACAGTGATGCTGCAACAAAATAATATAGATGTTAAGACACAAATGAACCAAATGTAACACAAACAGCTTCATCCCACCACTCATAATGCGAAGTTCCCTGTGATAAATGAGGGTTGTAACATGTGCTTTCGTAAGTCCTTATAAGATTGACAAAACAGAATAAAGTGCATAGCAGATTGATTAGATTTCCCATCACATGGACATTTATGAAGCATCTGTGACCATATCCCCATTTTAGGAAAAGCAACCTTAAAGTGCAAAGTGCCTAATCATAATCTTGTAAGATAAAATCTATATTGCATATTTCTCACAGTCAATAGGCAATTTTGAGTTCCTTCTTTTATGGGGATTGGGCAATAGCTATGCACTGAGGACTTATTGCTCTCATGTTTGTCCCTGTCGACTTCTTTCTTCCCCATTAGTATAACTTTTAGTTTCTTCTTGCTGTAACAATATACTAGCAGGATCCTCAGTACTAATGTTTTTGTACACCTTTTTTAGGAGGATTTAAATGTAGGCGAACAATGTCATTCTCTCTATATACGTAAGTGTTAAGCAATCTATTATCAGCTCCTTGGTGAACTTCATGCCAGTTATGCCCCATAAACTGTGCCAAAATAAAACAGAACTTGGTTAAATAGCCTCCTCCAGAAAAGGATCTTCCAATTCCTTGTGCACCATATAAGAGGAGGCTGACTTTGGGACTGCCAAGAGTCTATCTTAGAAGAGATTCTCTTGTGTCTGTCCGAGGATTCAATTTGCCAAGCCCCAAAGTGGTGCCACATAACTAACAGTGGGGATGCATTTACTTTTGCATAAAGTTAATGATTCTCTGATTAGTGTATCTCCTATTTTAGCAGAGAATTTTAGGGGGGCTTCTAGGAATCCTAGAAAGTTCTGTTTCCCAGCTTTCAGCTGTGGCCCCCAATGACCACAACTAGCGAATTGTAGAGCAAGAAATGAAAAATGTTGCTTCGGCCAAGCCCTCGCCCTGTATATGATGGATCTTTTTTTGGCCTTCCCTTTACCACACAACCTGGTAAATGTTTTCTTTAAGTTATTTTTCATATCTTTGTCCGCCATACATTTATTAAATGAGGCAGGATTCCATCAGCGAATCTTATTGAATGGCTGTGATGCAGTTATGGAGGTCTACTTGAGACAGCAGACCATCACTGCACTTCTATTCACAGAATGCATACACTGCAGCCAATGTTCATTGTAGGGAAAGGATAGACTTGAAAATATGACCAGGATGTGAAAATGTATCAGGAGGCTCTTACAGCCATCTCCTGGATCCTCGATGTGATCCTCCCGAATCCCACATTCACATTGTGGAAGCAGTCCAGCATCAAAAACTTCCCATCAATATGGTTTGTCACCACAGTAGCGCAAACCATTCAAAGATATCTTTCCAAGTTGCAAGGAAGGAAGGATGCCCTATTCATTTTCATTTGTAGTCACAATTCATTTGAAACAAAAAATGTCACTTTTGCACATTGCCACTTAGGTTTTTGCACTAGCAACGACTGTTTATCACAAAATTGCAATCTTTGGGAGTCTAAAAACCATTCAGGGGTGCCACACAAGCACTTGTGGTGCTGTGGTGCAGGTCCCCACCACCCTTCAAAAAGCCCTAATTGAGGTCAAAGTCAATGAATATCTGTGAGATATGGAAGACTCAGGGGTCCACATTACATTCTGCATGAGGGGCCCATCATTTTGTGTTACACCACTGATACAGTTCGTACATTGGGCCTCACTCATATTCATTACATTTGCAAGTTTTTAAAAAAACAAAACACTTCCATACACACTTTAGCTGATGGCACCATTTATTTATTTATTTGTCATTTATTACCTTCTGTGGCTTTGTTCACGATATAGCTTCTCGAATAAAGATCAGAGCAATGTGCATTTTGTGCCCGACTTGTACCATGGGTAGCCCTACAAATTTAAATGTATTACATGCATCTTCTTTTCCCCGTCATGTTCCTGAAGTTCCATGCACATCATGGGTACTGGTCTCTCCCCTCTCCCCTCTCCTACTGTAAATGTTTTACTGCGATTGATAGCTGGCTTCAGGAACATGAGCTGACATATAAGAAATGCCTGCTACAGGGGAGATTGCGAGAGTTAGAAGGGCAAATAACAGGCTTTTGGCATGCAGTAGTAATTAAATTTCATAATTAAATTGTTACTAATCGCACACAGTTTACAATAGCCCAGGCTTTCTGAAAAATTATCTTAATTGCTTAAATGTCGAGTAGGCGGACAATCTTATCACTGTGCAAAGGTAACCACAGAGCCTATACTCCTCTTACCCACTAAATATTAAAGAAATAAAATTAACAGTAAACGTGAGTGATCGCCCATAACAAATCTGTACTTCATAAACTTTTCATGGCGAGTCATAGTTTAATAATTCTGGGAATTCAGAATCAAGGCATTAGCAGCCTGATTCATGAAACGAAAATCGGCTCGCAAAGGGCCAGATTCTGAGAATCTGGTCCTTTGCGACCGCAATTATTGCATTTGGGATTCATCATCCCAAATGCAATAATCGCTATTACAGAATTCGCAATTGTGCGAGGAATTGCATTTAAGGAATCTCTATTAGAGATTCCTTAAATGCAATTCATCAACCAATTTTAAATTGCTAATTCGCAATTTCGGGCCGCTATTTACCGAGAGGTCAGACCTCTCGGTAAATAGCAAAAACTTAGAAAAATGCTTTTAAAAGCATTTTTCTAAGTTGCATGTTGCACACACACATGTCCTTTGGACATGTGTGTGCGCAACACCTGTTCAAATGTGCATTTAAGGGGGGCTACAGGGTGTCCTTTGGACACCCCTGGCACCCTTAAAATCGCTATCTTATTTGCGAGTAGCAAATTGCTACTCGCAAATAAGGGATACTCCCCATTCATTCCTATGGGCCTTTTGGCCCATAGGAATGAATGGGGAGTTATTCCTTATTTGCGAGTAGCAAATTGTTACTCGCAAATAAGGAATGTGTAGGAATCGCTATTTATTTAGCAATTCCTACATGAATACCGTTTTGCGAGTCCTCAATAGCGATTCGCTATGAATCGCTATTAGGGGCTCGCAAAACGGCCCGTTGATGAATCAGGCTGTAAGGGCCTAGGACCATCAGGTTTTGCAACTCGCAATTAGAATACCATTCCAAATCACAATAAGTAGAGAATGTGATTTGGGAATGCTTTTCTGACCAGCAAAATAGGTTTAGTATGTAGCAATAAGCATTTTGCTGTTGCACTCCCTGTGATTTTGTGAATTACAGACCATGCAGCCACAAAATGGCTTTGTACATTAGGGGCCAGATGTAGGACGCATTTTACTAGTCACAAATGGCCCATTGGGACGCTTGCGACCCAGAAAAATGCATTTTCCCTTGTACCAATCCTATTTTGCAAGTTGGTAACTTATTACTGACTTGCAGAATAGGGTTTGCGAGTCGCTATTTGGAAGGGGCACGGAAAGTGCATCCTTTCCTAACAGAAAATCACACTGGTATGTATGAATGTTTTGCAATTAGGAATGCGGTAACATTCGTAGATTACCACCAATTTCACACCTGCTTCCACCTCCCTCCTTCGAGAGGAAGACGCACTGGAGGCAAGTGCCTCAGAGCACCGGACCTGTCCGTGGAATCAGCAGCTGCAAAGGTCACTACCTGGAGTCTGAATAGTGGCAGACTCCTATTCACTGTTGAGGCCCTCTTACCGGCACAGGGTGAGTCATGCAGGGTCAGAGATCATGGAGCCGCCAAAGGCGCTTCTCATGGCAACAATGCAGCTCTGACACCGCTCACGGCGATGGGTCAGCAGTTTGCTCTGCCCTAGTCGGGTCAGTCATTAAATGGTACTCTCAGGATACACTTCGTCGTAACATGCAGTAATTGGCACCCATAGCCATACAATTGACAAACAACTTGATCTGTCAGTCATGTAGTCTCCAGCTAGGAAGTTTTTGTGTATTTTTTGACAGATTGCTTGGGTAAAATGGAAAAAACACCCCTGAATTTTTATGTCAGGGTATATCTTTTAAATAACAGAAATCATATGGGGGCGTGGCTTGCGCGCCGGAGAGCGAGGATGGCTTTCCCGTAGGCTCCGCGGCGGACAAAATCCCCGAATGCAGTAGAGCCTCCTAAATCACTTATTTGACAGTTTAATGGGCATGGAAGAGCGGCGGAAGGTGTCCTGATCTAGAAGAGAACACTGAAAGTTCCGGTTATGCCGTTTTTTTGAGTTTTTCAACAGCGGTAATTTTTCTTCACATTTCTACCTCGGGCGGCCGCCATCTTAGATCGCCGAGTCCTCGTTTTTCTCTGTTATGGCATTTCTCTCACCTATTAATGTACTTTGCACTGCTGCTGTTCATACTGCCTCAAACCATTATCAATTTGGCTACAACATCATTCAATGACTCTGGGGCTTCTCCTATGCTATATCTTGTAGCCTGAATGTTGCTAATTAAGAGTGTGCATATCTCCTCTTGCCTGTGTGAGAATTCATGACCGCCATTTTAGGTTTCATGACTCGCAGTGTATTTTACCATTTTCCTGACTCTCCCTCCTCAATTGAGTCTCGAAGTGAAGTATGCCTCATTATTTTCTCCTTTAACCTGTGCTGTCTCGGCTGAAGGTGCTATTTGGGATTTCTGCTCCAATTGGATGGACATCTATGCGAGCTCTTTATGCTTTAACCAAAATTGAAGGTTGCTTCATCTCCTTGTCCACATCAAAGGACACATTAGCAGTATAGACTTTTACTTGGTATTCATAGTGTGTGCCTGTCGATACCTGATATTGCCTTTATTTGCGCTCACACATACGCTAACAGCATGTCGCATGACTCATCAACTCCCAAACTATCTCATACAGGTGCTAAGCCTAAAAGACCTAAAAACGACCCTCCTTCTCCCATCCAGTTTTCCTCAAATCCAGTCCTGGACTCCATTTTAGAGGAGGTTAGAGGGCTTCAACCATTCATGTCTGCCACCAATGAGAAACTCAAACAGATCGAGGATCGATGGGTCATTATGGAGGGCAAAGTGCTGAATTTGGAACAACGTGTCAGTGATATCCAGGATTTTTCTGCCAAAATACCCATGCTGGAGCAAGAAATCCACAAACTGAAGCTACACACCGAGGACCTTGAAAATCGCAATCGTAGGAACAATCTACGCGTTTATGGTATTCCACAAAATGTGGAAGGTCCTGACGTGGTGGCTTTTATGCGGAAATTCCTTCAAGAACTTTTGGGCCTTCAACCTACGTCTCATCCCCTCAACATTCAGAGAGCCCATCGTTTAGGCCGTTTGAACTCTAATGCTACCAAGCCTCGCGGCATCATTACGCTGTTTCTTGAGTTCACAGAATTGATGTCTGTCTTGAAGGCTGCTAGACTCAAACGTCGTCTTCAATGGTCTGGTCACGACATCTTTATTTCACAAGATCTCTCGAATGCCATGAATGCCAGATGCAAGGAATTTTTGAATCTTTGTCCACTAATGAGACAGTTGAATATTCAATATGGTATTCTCCATCCTTGTCTCTGTAAAATCACGCACAATGGTCGTTCCCGCTCTTTTGATGATCAACAAAAACTCCACTCGTATCTGCAAAATGCTTCGTCCTCTAACATGGATACAGCTAACTAAAGGCTCTTACCCTTTCTGCTCTTCATTGTAGCTCTTCTTGGCTTCACTTTCGTTTCTCTGCTCCTTTCTCTTATGCTCAATGCTTCTCTTCTTGAGGCTCTGTTTTCTATATCTTATGTTTGTGTAGTATGTCCTCTCTGTGGTAGCTGGTGGGGATGTGTCCCCTCTCCGGTGTGTCTTCGTCCCTGATGTCTTGGTTGTTTTGCGCTCCTCAGATCAGGTTTCTATGCCTTGATCTGCTTGCTTTTCTCTTTCCTCTCTCCTCATGTTTCTTCTCTTCCTCTTTCCCCATTTATGTTCATTGTTTGTTCTTCTTCTTTGTCTGGTACTCTCTTCCTGTACAGGATCCCCTTCATAAATTGCAGTCTCTGTGGTTTTTTTGTCCCGATTCTAGATGCAGTATACTTCGGTAATATGTATATGTTGGATGTCTTGTCTTTCTGTGATTTATTTGTTTGCTGTTTCCCTTTTTGTTATCACCTTGAAGTGTGTCCTCTCCATATGTCGCCCAGCCTCCCTTACTTCCAACATGTGTAACTTTGTCTCGTGGAATGTCAGAGGTCTCGGTCACCAATCAAGCGTCAGAAGGTACTATCTCATTTATCGAAACTTAATTCACAAGTTGTTTTTCTCCAGGAAACGCATTGCTCTGATGTTGAATCTCTTAAGTTGAAAAGGCATTGGGTGGGCCAAGTTGTATTTTCTCCTGCTGTTAATAAAAAAGGGGGTAGCTATTTTATTTCATAAAGCTCTAAATGTACAAATTGTTTTTTCTCAGAATGATGATGTAGGACGCTGGGCAATGGCTAAGGTTGTCATCCAGAACAAGACTCTGGTCCTGCTTAACATTTACGGCCCAGTAAGACCTGACCCCCAGTTCTGGAAGGATATTAAAATTCTTATTTCCTCCATTGACTACCCAGATATTGTAATTGCTGGTGATTTTAACCAATGGTTAGATCCTTTTTCAGACAGACTCTCCTCCTCTAAATTTCAACCTGACAAAACTCATAAGAGTTTCCAATCTGCCATTGCTGCCCGTCCTTTTTATGATTCATGGAAATTGTGTAATCCTGACTTGTTGGAATATACGTTCTTCTCAAATGTGCACCATACCCGCTCAATAATTGATTACATTATGGTTAGTAAATCCCTACTCCCATCTATCCAAAAATCGACAATCGGTTCCATATTTATATCTGATCACGCTCCTGTTTACACCACTCTTGACCTTTCCCTCATCTCCTCTAAATTCAATCGTTGGAAATTTAATGCATTTCTCCTGTCTGATACTGTTTTTATGAAAGAAGTTGAAAAGTTTTTTGATGAATTCTTTTTATTTAATAACCCTTATGACACCTCTATCTCTAATAATTGGGATGCCTTTAAGGCTGCCCTCGGGGCCTTTACCATATCTTATGTAGACAAGAAAAAGAAACTCAATAGAAAAAAATATGAGGATCAACTACACAAGATTAAAACACTTGAACATATTTATTTCTCCTCTAAATCCCCCTCTGCCCTTCGGGACTTAATTCTGGCTAAAACAGACCTCAATAAAATTATCACTAATGAAGCATGTAATACCCTTCTTAAAATTAAATCCAAATTTCATGGAGGTCAGAATAAGGCGGGGAAAATGCTGGCAAATTTTTTAAAAATCAAATCAGAACGCAAAACTGTTGGTCCTATTTTTAACGATGCTATAAATAGATTAGTCTCATCTGACGAGGATATTGCAGAAGTGTTTCATAACTATTATCAATCCCTGTACACTGATGATACACATCCTACAGATGAAAACTTGTAATCCTTCTTTGACGGCCTCCCCAATCCCACTTCCCTTCCAAATGAGTTAGAAATTTTGAAAAAGGACATTACCCTTCAGGAAGTCACTCGGGCCATTAATTCCCTTAAAAAAGCTAAGGCACCTGGTCCTGATGGCCTCCCTATTGAATTTTATTCCACCTTTCACACTTTTTTTGCACCTAAACTACTACAACTCTTTAACTCCTTCATTTTAGCAGCTAAAGCTTCCGGATCCTTTCTAGATGCGTTAATTATTATAATTCCTAAACCTGATAAAGACCATTCGCAATGTAAAAATTATCGCCCCATATCATTGATTAATTACGACTGTAAAATTTTCGCTAAAATTTTGGCTTCACGCCTTGATTCCCTTATCCCCCGCCTCATTAAAACAGACCAAGTGGGGTTTGTGAAGGGTAGACTTGCTGCAGACAATGATTGTATGTTTTCCAATGTTATTGCTCATTGCAAAAAACTTCAGGTCCCAATAGCAGCTCTGTCTTTAGACTCCGAAAAGGCTTTTGACCGTATAAATTGGCAGTTTATGTTTCGTACCTTCCAATGGTTTGGTTTTGGTCCATCTTTCATTTCACTGGTTAAACTCCTGTATTCTTCTCCTCGGGCCAGTATTTTTGTTGATAATCAATTTTCCAGGTTTTTTTCTTTATCCAGAGGCACTCGACAGGGATGTCCTCTTTCCCCTTTATTATTTATCTTATGTCTTGAACCCTTTCTAGAACGGATTCGCTCTAATTCTAGCATTGCCGGCTTTAAACTCTCATCTACTGAAACTAAATTATCTGCGTATGCGGATGATGTTTTGGTATATATGACTGACCCCATCAATTCCCTTCCACACTTTTTGGAGGAAGTAAGGTTGTATTCCTCTGTCTCGGGTTATAAACTTAATTTATCCAAAACTGAAGTTTTGCCATTGAGTCCTGTGTGCTATCAACATATGTTTAATAATACTGAATTTGCATGGTGTCCTTCCAAAATTAAATACCTTGGTACATGGTTCTCCACTTCATTGGCTGATACACTCAAATTTACTTTTGAATCCCTTTCTAAAAAACTTCAATCCCTCCTCCAAATCTGGTCCCCCTTATTCCTATCCTGGTAGGGTAGACTAGATACGATCAAAATGATGATTACTCCACATGTTCTCTATACCGTCTCCATGCTCCCCTTTAAAATCCTTGTTTCTTATTTTTCTCGTATTAATTCCCTCTGTACCAAATTCTTATGGAATAATAAACACCCTCGTATTGCCCTATACAAGTTATCTCGTCCTAAAAATTAAGGGGGAGTTCGTTTTCCCAATTTTAAAATATACCACTCAGCCTCTTTGATTAAACAGTCCTTTTCATTAGCCTATGATTTTTCGGATAATCCTGTGCCTAGTTGGGTTTCTCTGGAACGTTCACTTCTAAAAGATTTTTCATTCCAACATACTGTTTTTATGTCAAACTGCTCTTTTCTAGCCAAATATCCTGTTTTAAAATACTCCCAAACTCTTCTTCATGATATTTTCTCCTCCAACCTTTCTCGTCTTCAGTGTTTCTTATCTTCTGCTGTGTGGTATAATAAGTTTCTTAAGTACAAAGGCAAATCGTTTTACTTAAAATATTGGAAGGAAAAGGATATTCTATTTGTCCATCAATTTGTCATTAATAACTCCATAATTCCTTTCGAGGAATTACAAACTTTATACCATTTGCCTTCTACGTTACTTCCTGAATACGTCATCATCACATCTGCCATTAAAACACACTTATCCTCTCTCTCCTTACCTGATGCGTTTCCCCCTTACACTCCAACTACGCAACTTTATCACTTATTCACAATTCAACAACCGAAGGCTGCTCTTGTTCACACAATTCTGGTATCTAGTGTTACTGAGCGCCCCAAATCACATACAGAGACTGCTTGGGAAGCTGATCTTGCTGTTTCCCTGCCTATCGAGAGCTGTGGGATCATTTATGGTCCAAATTGTTCAAAGTATCTATTGCTGCTCGAATCACTCAATCCCTGTTTTTCATTTATCATAGAGTTGTTGTTACTCCTGTTAGTATTACCAAGTTTGCTCATGCGTCCTCCCCACTATGTTGGTCCTGTTCTAAAGAAAAAGGTACACTTAAACATCAGTTATTTGAATGCTCCTATGTTTTATCCTTTTGGAAGGAGGTTTGGAATATTTGCATGTCAATGTTTCAGTGCTCCACCCCAGTAACACTATTAAATGTTTTCTTAGGTTCTCTTTCTACAGATATTGACATTGTATCTACTTCTTCTAAATTACTGGACCTTTTTATCGCTCTTGCCTTTAAAGTTATTCTAGTCTGTTGGAAGGATAATTCTAAACTTTCTGTACATACATGGTGGAATTTCATTTGTGATGGACATAGAATTGCTATTGCTTCTTCCTCTTCTGTCCCCCTGAAAATCAAATCTGACCTCCTTTGGCTTCCTTTTACTACCTATCTCTCTTTTACATCCCCTAGTTGATCGGCTCATTCCTATCCCCACAGTGTTTAATTCCTTTCCCATTTCTTTTCTTTTCTTCTTCTTTCTTCTTTCTCCTGCTTTTCCTCTTTTCTAGCCCCATTACCTTTCCCTCTTCCTTTCCTCCTTTTTTCTCTTTACACTTCAATAACTTCATATGTTTTATGATATTTGTTTATATGTTATTACTCTAATCTGTATATGATTTGTATATTGTTTTCCTTTTGCAAAACATTTAATATAAATCTCCTAAACAAAAAAAATAACAGAAATCATAGCCATTACTTGATCAACTGTTATTTTTCCTAAGTATTTCATGTTTGTGTTTTTTTTTACTACTGATAACAATGTGCTATACATTGAAGACTGCTTGTCTAGTAGTAAACTATAGATCAGAGTCATGTACTATTATATATTTTAGCATATACACTGTCAGGCTGATTGAATGGATGGGATGGGGTTTTAAATGCACTATCCATCATCCCAGTTTCACTGTTTGCTATAAATATGTTTATAAATAATGTTTAGGATATTCTTTAAATTTTTCTTCTTAGTACCATCTATTTTTTATCCAAGTTGACCAATTTCTTAAATGTGAATCTTTAAGTTGGCCAGAAAAAAAAGAATGCACATATTTGATAAACATTCCCAATCTTTTTTTATTAGAACTTTTAGTAACTGTTTCTTGTTTTTTAAATTGTGTACCTACCTATTTGGGTGATAGATGGCAGTGAGCAGCAAGACTGTAAAATCGTCTTCTCTCTCGTCCTGTCACCTGAATAGTCTTCAGCTGAGTAAACACTTAGGGGCAGATTACGACGCGGTAGAATACAGCTCCTACCGTCAGTTGGTCCCATTCCTACAGCATCGTAATCAGCTGGTCGGATTCCTTTCCAACTGACCCATTAGGATGGTGTCAGTCAGAAAGGAATCCTACTGATCATTACAATTGGCTTTCGGCTGGTTCGGAGAGCCCGTCCACCAGTCTGAATGACTTCAGTAATCCCAAGGACGACTCTTTCCGCCCGAGGGATTACAGTGTCGGATTCCTACACTCTTTCTGTGCCGGCCTTTCAGACACAGAAGGGCTGTAAAAAGTCGACTTTGGGGGCCCCCAGCAGAGCCCTCTTGGGTGCATGTCCTCCAGTTGGCGCTGATTTGCATATCGCCATTGTCTAACCCAGGGTGGTGTGGAGTGGAAAAACGATGGATTTGGGCCCAGATCTTTGGACTGGGTTGAATGTGTGACATTGATCCACATTCTGTCCATCACTGTTGTGTTTGCAATTACCGCTCTAAGTGTACTGGGGATGCTCAGACGTGAGTCCCAGGCACTCCACACCACTGGAGTCAAGCTAGCCGGGCTGATGAGAGGTGTTACCTCGAAACCGGGCCGGTCCTCGGATGCTTGATTCCGTTCTGGGAAGGACATGGCTTTTGTAGTTCGGACTGGACTGTTCCCATGGGGCACAGGGTCAGCGCTGATTTGCATATCGCCATTGTCTAACTCAGGGTGGTGTGGAGTGGAAAAACAATGGATTTGGGCCCAGATCTTTGGACTGGGGTGAATGTGTGACATTGATCCACATTCTGTCCATCACTGTTGTGTTTGCAATTACCGCTCTAAGTGTACTGGGGATGCTCAGACGTGAGTCCCAGGCACTCCACACCACTGGAGTCAAGCTAGCCGGGCTGATGAGAGGTGTTACCTCGAAACCGGGCCGGTCCTCGGATGCTTGATTCCGTTCTGGGAAGGACATGGCTTTTGTAGTTCGGACTGGACTGTTCCCATGGGGCACAGGGTCAGCGCTGATTTGCATATCGCCATTGTCTAACCCAGGGTGGTGTGGAGTGGAAAAACGATGGATTTGGGCCCAGATCTTTGGACTGGGGTGAATGTGTGACATTGATCCACATTCTGTCCATCACTGTTGTGTTTGCAATTACCGCTCTAAGTGTACTGGGGATGCTCAGACGTGAGTCCCAGGCACTCCACACCACTGGAGTCAAGCTAGCCGGGCTGATGAGAGGTGTTACCTCGAAACCGGGCCGGTCCTCGGATGCTTGATTCCGTTCTGGGAAGGACATGGCTTTTGTAGTTTGGACTGGACTGTTCCCATGGGGCACAGGGTCAGCGCTGATTTGCATATCGCCATTGTCTAACCCAGGGTGGTGTGGAGTGGAAAAACGATGGATTTGGGCCCAGATCTTTGGACTGGGGTGAATGTGTGACATTGATCCACATTCTGTCCATCACTGTTGTGTTTGCAATTACCGCTCTAAGTGTACTGGGGATGCTCAGACGTGAGTCCCAGGCACTCCACACCACTGGAGTCAAGCTAGCCGGGCTGATGAGAGGTGTTACCTCGAAACCGGGCTGGTCCTCGGATGCTTGATTCCGTTCTGGGAAGGACATGGCTTTTGTAGTTCGGACTGGACTGTTCCCATGGGGCACAGGGTCAGCGCTGATTTGCATATCGCCATTGTCTAACCCAGGGTGGTGTGGAGTGGAAAAACGATGGATTTGGGCCCAGATCTTTGGACTGGGGTGAATGTGTGACATTGATCAACATTCTGTCCATCACTGTTGTGTTTGCAATTACCGCTCTAAGTGTACTGGGGATGCTCGGACGTGAGTCCCAGGCACTCCACACCACTGGAGTCAAGCTAGCCGGGCTGATGAGAGGTGTTACCTCGAAACCGGGCCGGTCCTCGGATGCTTGATTCCGTTCTGGGAAGGACATGGCTTTTGTAGTTCGGACTGGACTGTTCCCATGGGGCACAGGGTCAGCGCTGATTTGCATATCGCCATTGTCTAACCCAGGGTGGTGTGGAGTGGAAAAACGATGGATTTGGGCCCAGATCTTTGGACTGGGGTGAATGTGTGACATTGATCCACATTCTGTCCATCACTGTTGTGTTTGTAATTACCGCTCTAAGTGTACTGGGGATGCTCAGACGTGAGTCCCAGGCACTCCACACCACTGGAGTCAAGCTAGCCGGGCTGATGAGAGGTGTTACCTCGAAACCGGGCCGGTCCTCGGATGCTTGATTCCGTTCTGGGAAGGACATGGCTTTTGTAGTTCGGACTGGACTGTTCCCATGGGGCACAGGGTCAGCGCTGATTTGCATATCGCCATTGTCTAACCCAGGGTGGTGTGGAGTGGAAAAACGATGGATTTGGGCCCAGATCTTTGGACTGGGGTGAATGTGTGACATTGATCCACATTCTGTCCATCACTGTTGTGTTTGCAATTACCGCTCTAAGTGTACTGGGGATGCTCAGACGTGAGTCCCAGGCACTCCACACCACTGGAGTCAAGCTAGCCGGGCTGATGAGAGGTGTTACCTCGAAACCGGGCCGGTCCTCGGATGCTTGATTCCGTTCTGGGAAGGACATGGCTTTTGTAGTTCGGACTGGACTGTTCCCATGGGGCACAGGGTCAGCGCTGATTTGCATATCGCCATTGTCTAACCCAGGGTGGTGTGGAGTGGAAAAACGATGGATTTGGGCCCAGATCTTTGGACTGGGGTGAATGTGTGACATTGATCCACATTCTGTCCATCACTGTTGTGTTTGCAATTACCGCTCTAAGTGTACTGGGGATGCTCAGACGTGAGTCCCAGGCACTCCACACCACTGGAGTCAAGCTAGCCGGGCTGATGAGAGGTGTTACCTCGAAACCGGGCCGGTCCTCGGATGCTTGATTCCGTTCTGGGAAGGACATGGCTTTTGTAGTTCGGACTGGACTGTTCCCATGGGGCACAGGGTCAGCGCTGATTTGCATATCACCATTGTCTAACCCAGGGTGGTGTGGAGTGGAAAAACGATGGATTTGGGCCCAGATCTTTGGACTGGGGTGAATGTGTGACATTGATCCACATTCTGTTCATCACTGTTGTGTTTGCAATTACCGCTCTAAGTGTACTGGGGATGCTCAGACGTGAGTCCCAGGCACTCCACACCACTGGAGTCAAGCTAGCCGGGCTGATGAGAGGTGTTACCTCGAAACCGGGCCGGTCCTCGGATGCTTGATTCCGTTCTGGGAAGGACATGGCTTTTGTAGTTCGGACTGGACTGTTCCCATGGGGCACAGGGTCAGCGTTGATTTGCATATCGCCATTGTCTAACCCAGGGAGGTGTGGAGTGTAAAAACGATGGATTTGGGCCCAGATCTTTGGACTGGGGTGAATGTGTGACATTGATCCACATTCTGTCCATCACTGTTGTGTTTGCAATTACCGCTCTAAGTGTACTGGGGATGCTCAGACGTGAGTCCCAGGCACTCCACACCACTGGAGTCAAGCTAGCCGGGCTGATGAGAGGTGTTACCTCGAAACCGGGCCGGTCCTCGGATGCTTGATTCCGTTCTGGGAAGGACATGGCTTTTGTAGTTCGGACTGGACTGTTCCCATGGGGCACAGGGTCAGCGCTGATTTGCATATCGCCATTGTCTAACCCAGGGTGGTGTGGAGTGGAAAAACGATGGATTTGGGCCCAGATCTTTGGACTGGGGTGAATGTGTGACATTGATCCACATTCTGTCCATCACTGTTGTGTTTGCAATTGTCCTCCAGTTGGAGGCGTGCCCCCTGTTGATCCCTGTACCCCGTGACTGCCACAGGGTTCAGGGAAGTACTGCACCTCACCGTTTTACAATGAGAGCATTCATTCCGGTCGGAATGCAAGTACCCATTGTAAAGAATAGGAATGCTATGAACAGTGTTCGGTCGCATCTTAAGTGGTCGGCCAGGACCACCGACAGGAGGTCGGTCAAACAATGTTGGGCGAACTTAAGTCCGCTCGACATCGTAATTAGGACAAAAATGGTGGTAATAGGGTTATATAGTTTTTTCTGGGTATTCCCTTCTTTTATTAATACATGTTCAATAGACTGGGTTTAATTTCTTGCATGAGATTGTGACAGAAGCATATTTTTAAATTGCAGTTTTGAAAATGTAGTTTAGCCACATGTGTGTTATAGTTGCCTTGTGGTTCGGTAACCAGAAACCACATTCTTGATGGACAATGCATTTATTTTAATGGTCAGTCTATTGTAAAAATGTGATTTTTTAATATGCTAAATGCAAAAAAAAACTATTTGCTGACATGGGCTATTATGATGGACGACATAGGGGTACATTACAGTCTATGTTCCCTGTAGGGCGAGTGCCTGTGCACGCACAGCTTACTCTTCTTGAGTGTGCAGGGCCTTTGCTTGAGCTCAAAATCAGAGGAAGACGTCTTGAGCTTTTAAAGCAGTAGCTTGAAATGAAGATTTATTTTGGTGCGCTCAATGAAGGGTCTTACTAATACAGGCAGGGCCGCTGGAATTATGTAATTGTTCAGCTATTTTCGCATTATTATAGATTTCCCTTATTTGCCACATAATCCATCATCTGCACCTCAATCTACAGATTTTAACAAACATGGGGGCATATTTTCAAGAACGTGTAATGACCATTGCAAAAGTACCTTAACGCAACTTCCAAAATTGCAGTCTATCGCGGGAAAATTACGCCCTGTTAAACAGGTATTCTCAACACGCTGTACCATGCGATAGTCTCCAGATAACGCGTCAAATGTCCGCGTTAAAATCAACACCACGCCGCAAAAATGCGAAACACGAACTCAAAAAATCTTGCAATGAGGCCAATTGCGGTACAAAAAGCAGCAAAAACCAGCGACAGGCCTGCAAATCCCACGCGTCTGGCGGGAAAATGCACCATAAAACCTACAGAAATAACACACCAGAAACAATCCAAAGCGCGTGGCAACATGGATTCACCCTGACCGAGCGCAGAGGCCAACGTGAACTCCACAACCCCCACAGACCACCAGCAAGGAACAACGGGGACGGCCAAGGAGAAGAGGGAGAGGAAGACAGAGTGCAGTCCACAGCAAAACAAGATCTGCGTCACGGAGGTGACAAAACACTACCATCAACTGACCCACAATTAGACCACCTGGAATGCAGTTGGAGGGTGGAGGAGGCCAATCGAGGAGGCCAAGAGGCCCTGGCATGATGTGACAACCTAAAACAGGCACAAACCCGCTGCCAACAGGAAGGCTGCAACGGCGACATAAAGTGGGAGTCCTGCGCCACAGGAAAAGCTGGAGGAAATAGAGGCCACAGTCATCAATGTAGAGATGGTGCAAGGAGTAAGAAGTATGGACACATCTCGATAGGAACTTACACAACATCAACAGGGTGAGTAACGACCAGGGACTGGGGGGACAGGGGGAGATGGACACAATGGCACACATGCACAAGGTGTAGCACACTGCACACCCACAATTACCCAGGATCATGTCTCTGATCCCCGTGGCACACTGCAGCACACACATATAGCAAGAACAGCACACTCACAATGACGACAACATGGGACAATGTGCAAAGTCAACACTGCAGAACAGAGGACACAACTGGCTCCGCACATGCGCAGAAACAGGCCTACTACATCTGACAGAGCTGGAAACTGTGAAATGGAAATGTATGATTACAACCTCACATTAGTCATGTAGTCCAAATGTACACTGTCCCACAGCAATATTCAGCACCTCCCAAACAGTCACAATGTACATTGTCATACAGTCTGCATGTAAACAAGAACAATGCGTCAACATACATGTCAACACAACGTCAACATGCATCTCCCCTTCACATTGCAGAGGGGCACACAACACCTCCAGCAGAGCACAGAAGACAACACATCTGTGATGCCGGAGAGGACTACCACACCTTTGACACCGACGCTCTACAACAACCCATGGACATCCCACGCAACCCACCACCAGGACCCAGGCAGACAAGCTACTTGGAGGAGAACACAGACCCTGCAACAGAGCACACAGCAGGAAGCACCCACAAGCACAGCTGGCTCACAACACTTTGCCTAACCACACATGGCACCCCAATGCCTGGTGTCAGCACGGAAGATGAACTAGATCACATATGTTGATGCCTATCATCCTTCAGGGACCACCTACACCCCACAAAGGAGACCCACACTGCCATAGAAACACATGCAGATGCACATTCACAGTACAGAACCACGCCCAGCAGCATGTAAATAGGAGTTACACACCCAGTTGTCTCTGTGTACGATGGCCCAGGCCACTCACTATACAAATTGAGTGGATGACGACAAAGCTACATGTCCAACTCCAACCCGCTGCCTGCGGTGACATGTCTGCACCCGCTGTACACAGCACAGTGTAATCTGGAAGGCCTAAGAGCCCTCATGCATACAAGACCACAGGGACACACGCAGATATTATGGTGAACTGGCTACGGGCACGTGCGCCCGGCCCCTTTAATGGCAGGAAGTTTTTCCCTCTTCTTCCCCAGGCAGCAAGAGAAACGGTGACCTGTGTACTCATATTGTCCCGGTTAGATTATGCCAATGCACTATACATCAGCACTCTGGGCTACCTGCTGAAAAAGCTGCAGGTAGTCCAAAACGCGACGGCCAGAGTGCTTCTGGGTATCTCTGCCAGGAGCAGTGTGTGACACCATCTGCATTCACTGCACTGGCTCCTCGTTGCGGAATGGGTTAAGTTTAAATCATTGGCTGTGGCTCACAGAGCGCTACATGGGCTTGGCCCACTATACCTACAAAAACGTTTTTCTTTCTATGTTCCATCTAGACAGCAGCGCTCCACGTTCCTCCGCTTTATGCAGGTTCCTCGATTTAAATACCAGAGGCTTGGAGGTAACTCATTGACAAGGAAGGCTACTGCTGCCTGGAATGCTCTGCCCCTTGTCCTACGCAATATTCAGGACCCGGTGGTATTCAAGAAACATTTGAAAACACATCTTCGTGCAGAGATACTTGTGAGTATCCGAGCATGCTACAAATTAAAATAACATAACATATACAGTGATGCCTGTGCTGGATGTGTGTGGGATGAGTGTAAGCCAGCCCGCACTGAGTGCTTGCTGCTGGCAACAACTTGAACAGTGGACACTAGTGCAAAGGAAACTGAAAACACTAGAATAACAGAGTCAACTGCTGAGCAAGATGGAGGGGCCGGAGCAAGTCCAGAGTCACCCAACATGCAAACAGAAGTGTCCTTGAGTTGCAGTGCGCTGAGGTTGGGGCACTAGAGCTGAGCGCGCTCATGTGATGAAAAAGTTTAAGATTGTGTCCCTTTGAAATATTCCTGATGCAGATGCAGTGGGGTGTGTTAGACCTGCATCATCTTACTTATCAACGTCCCAGGTCTCCCACACTGCTTGAGGTGACATTGCTGTGAAACCCCTCCACAGCACAATACTCAAGCAGTAAAGTTCCATGGGTTGCGGTGCACTGAGTCAGTGACACCTGGAGTGCTGAGCAGAGGATCAGGCAGAAGATGGCATCCACGACAGGTGCGAGGAACTCTGTCAGTCTGCCAGTATGACCGTTTGCACACTGGCAATTGGTGGTTGGAGTTGGTCCAGGCGGTGGTAGCGTGTGCCTGCTGCGGTGATGCCACGTCTGGGTTGCTCAGGACTTGATTTGATGTCTGAGCCCTGGTGGTCCGCAGTTGAGGCCGGAGGCAGCGGACAGTGCAGAGCCACAGACACATGGTGTTGATGACCCCAAGACCATCGCCTCAGAGGCTATCCAATATCTCAGGAGAAGGGGTCCCAGACCTGACCAGCACAGAGTTAGTGGCTCCGGATGCACAGCGGCCGGCACAGGCACCCTGCCACGGGTCGGTGACTTGCGGTGCACTGAGGTAGGGCCACGCGGACTGGGCATGTCCTTATCGATGTCGAAGGTGAATGTTGCATAGGGTTGTGAGGGACAGTGGGAGGTGTCCTCCAGGGCATGATGCGGAAGGTCTGATGTTATCCAGAAGCAGCAAATGGTGGAGTGGAAAGCCACAGCTTTGTTGCCAGAACCAATTAAGTATCAGCTACATGAGGATGAAAACTACCCCCTAGTCCATAGACTCAGACGCCACCAATGTACAAACAGTGAGTGTCCATGAATGTCTGGACACAGACTTAGTGGCATCGGGGCTGAGAGTGGATGCAGTCTGCGATGATGCCGGTACATGAACTCCGCCATTGCTAAATCAAGACTCTGTGACCTACAGCCGCGTGTCGTAGGCTTGCGATGCACAGTGTTAGTGACAGCAGGGCAGTTGTCAGTAGTGTTCGATCACCTCCGTAAAGATGATCCTTTTTTTCCACTAAGATGCAACGCGTCATCCTTTTACGCCTCTCCTTGCTTGCAAAGATATGTACTCTGCCTTTGCATTATCGATGTTCAGTTCCAATTCTGTGACCTACTCTAGCGCAGTCTAGGCAGAGAGCAGGAGTCCACGTGGACCCACAGAATCTTGTGGTTGTGATGTACTACTAAGGCCTGGTGGCACCACATCGAAGGGAGTATAGTCACATCAAACATCCCATGTACATATGAACTCACCCATCAGGATATCAAGACTCAGTTCCAAATGTGTGACCTACTCATGCGCAGCGCAGGCCGAGGGCAATAGTCCATGTGGGCCCACATGCACGTGTGGTTGTGATGCTATGCACAGACTTGGTGTCACCACATCAAAGGGAGTATAGTGACATGAACTCATCCATTATGAATGTACTCTGCCACGGTGTAATTAAGACTCAGTTCCAAATGTGTGACCTACTTGTCCGCTGTGTCTGCCAGTTAAGTCGGTTAACGTAAAAGGGATACTGCAGGCCTTGCTCGCAGAGGCCGTGATGGTCGGAGGAGGTTGCCAAGGTCACGGCTCTCGGGCTTGGAGTTTGCAATGGCACGTGGTGGGCCCTCTTCCACACACGCCGGTGTCGGCAGGTGGGCATTGAGGCCTGGGTGTGCAGGACTGGTTCGGGGAACAGCGTCCTAGGGTACACAGGAGCACAGGGTCGCAGGCAACTCCGACTCACGGCGACAGCGTTGCCTCATGGCGGGATGAGAGGTGCCGCCCTGCAAGAGACACTGGGCATTCTGGAAAAGGACCACAAGCAAAGTAATGTGCCTCTTATTCACCCCCCTACGCTGGCCTAGCGTACGCCGGGCCAACCCACTCCATTCACCCTTACGGAGGGGAACGTAACAAACTACTTTTCCTTGATATCCCCCACTGGCTGGGATGACATGGTTGCGTCCACTGTCCACTGCACTCCATACACCAGTGGGGTCTGTCGACATGGATATGTGTGTGGTCTGCATACTGCAGTCTGTCCAGCACAACCACGCCAAACTTGGTATTGTGTGCATTCATATTCAACGGTCACTTGCCTCCTTCACACACGTCTGGTCCCCACCTCTTCCCACTTCATGCTATTGTGTGGCTGAGGTGACATGCTGTTGATTGCTGCTGTACATGGCTGGCCCAAGTTCCCACAGTAAGTTGTTCTGTTGTGTCTGGTGGGTGTGCATGTTGTATGTGAGCTTGTGACGTGTGCATTTCCTGTGTTGTGAGTTGCATGTTTGTGGAGTTGATGTGTGTGGTGTGTGCATTTGGTATTGGCCAACGAGCAGTGCATTTCTGTGGGTACCATCCTGGTAGCGCAGGTTGATGATGAACTGTCGGAAGGTGTAGGGATCATGCACACTGCCTGGGGTGTTGGCGGCAACATTGGCAGGGATTCCTCGGTGGTCCAGTATTGCCTGAACATTAGTGGGTTACGTGCGCTTTCTGTTGCGCTTTTGTGCGCAGTGTTGCCAGGGGGCACAAGTAGGACAAGTGTGCAGTTAATTGCCCCCTGACACGTGTGGGAAGTCAGATGTGGCGTAGATGTCTTGCTTGGTCTCCGGCTGTTCCTGCGCAGTGTGTGAGAAGTATAGATAGTGATGTACCAAGATGATGGGGTCATCCATGACCATTGTGAGGGACTTGGATTGGGCTGGCTGTGTGACTCATCTGACTCATGCGGATGTTGGTTGGAGGGTACCAGGGGTCAAAGGGTACATCACAGCCAGCAGCTTTGTCTGAGGTGGGATGTTGGTTGTCCGCTGTGTTGGTACCGTCAGCCTGTGTACAATGGTGGCCAGAATGGGGAGGATGGTTGTCCTTTTGAGCCTGTAGTGGGCAATGACATTCTCTGGTGTTGGGTCTGTGAGATTTGTGTGTTCTGGGAGGGTCGCTGTCTTTGTCTGCGCTGCCTCGGTGTTGGTCCGGGGGGGGCGGTAGGGGTCCGGGGGTGGGGGTGGTCCAGGGGTGGTGGCGGTGGGTGTTGTGGCCCTCTTGGGTGTCCTGGCCGCATGTTCAGTGGCTCCATGGCATCTTTTGTTCTTCATGTGTGGCTCTGGACTGGCCTCCCTTTTGTGGTGCAGGCTGTGGTCCGACTTTAAACCAGGTCAGAGCAGATGTTAGTTTCCTGCTGATAACGCGCCTTATCGCATGTTTTGTGATCTTATCGCCGATCTGGCTCGTCGTTGTGAATGTTGCAGAGTGGTGTTGTCGCTGCTTTTTGCACAGGAATGCCTACTCTGCATCTCATTAGCGATAGTTGCCGGGGTCTTCTGTGCCAATGTTTTTTGCGGCTGCTATTGCAGGTAAACTGGTGCTATGGGCTGTTAGCACCAGCTTGTGAATGGGGCGATAAATTTATCGCAACTTTGGCTGCAATAAAGTGCCATTAACTCGGCGATAGCTCTTTGAGAATATGCCCCAAAAATGTTGTTTCAATCTCAAATGGTTCAACAATTACTAAAAATACAATGACAGGTGTCGCTGGGCAGTGGAAGGCCCTTTGCATAGCTGGACTGCACACCTTTCTGCAGCTTATTGCTATATTTGGATGTTAAACTGGTCCTAATGAGGTGCAGCAAACGCCCAGAGAGAGGTACCAAGTTTAAAAATGATGAAAAAAAGAAGTACATTAAAAATAAAAATCTGCATAATTTACTCAACACTACCATATAAATTGGCCCTCTCCTGCTGCATAATTCCAGTGGCCCAGATTATAGGAGCAGCACCGCAGCTCCACAACAGCTTTGATGGGGCCCTCTGGATGGGTAGAGTGTGACATACGGAACAGGGAGTTGCCAATGCCACCTGCATCCCCTGCTGGTGTGAAATACATGGCTGTGTAGATGGACTTGACAGTTTTAGAATTCCTTTAAACCCCCAAGATAGTGCATGTTAGCGATAATGCCCATTTTACATTTCACACGTCTCATTTCTCCTTTTTCCTCTAATAGAACTTGCTTTTTGGCATTTCCATAGTATTTGCTTTTTGGTATGTCCATAGTTTTTGTCCAGCAACATTTGAGTAATGTATAATGCAAAGGGCTACTGGTGGGAACAAGGTCACACAGTGCTTCTTCCTCCTGACTGTGTGATGAAGCCCTTGGATGCTCACTTCACTCAGTGCTTCTACAGCAAGAAAGAACACTATGACGCAGAGCACTGGGAGACAAAGACCCATGATGCTTTTGTTTCACAGCTGTATAATGTGGGCTCTTTTCTCACTGTGCTTCCACAGCTATCAATAAAAAAATGTGTAATAAAGGGACACAAGGTCCCACAGTATCAAGAAAATGGGTGGTCAATCCCACACCTGTTTATCAACCACATCTCTGATATATTCGGTATCATCCAAAGCATATGGGCCAACATGCATCAAAGCAAAAACCTGTCGCAAACGGGCAGATTCTCAGAAACAGACCCTTTGTGATTGTTATTTTTGCATTTGGGATGCAATGCATTAAAGTAAAAAAAAATTGTGTTTTCGCTAATAGGGGGAGCAAATTACCATGAAATTTAACTTCATGGTAATTTGCAAAAACTTTAAAAAATGCACTAAAGTACATTTTTCAAAGTTCCATTTTACACACCGACATGCCCTTAGGGCATGTGTGTGTGCAAGATGTGCTCATATGCAGATTTCAGGGGTGCAACAGGGTGTCGTTTTGACACCCTGGCACTCTTGAAATTGCATTCTCAATCTGCGATTCTGTAATTGAGAATCGCAAATTGAGAATGTCTTCCCATTCATTCCTATGGGCCTCTAGGCCCATAGGAATGAATGCGTGGTATTCCTTAATTATGACTCCCAATTTGCAAGTCGCAATTAAGGAATGTTTAGAAATTGCTATTTTTTAAGTGATTTCTACATGCATAGACTTTCGCTATTCTTTATTAGCGAATCCTTATTTTTCGCTAATAAGGAATCGCAAAAGGCATTGTTGATGCATGAGCCAGATGGTCTGATTTGATGGAGCTCCGTGGCTCGCAGGGCATGATTGTTGCTTCTGGTGTGCTCTGGCCTTGCATGGAAAGGTGAGAGACTTCTAATGTGCAACTTGTGTATTTTTTGTGATTGATCAATTAGTCTCCCACCTCTCCAACAGGCTTTCCAACTGAGGTGCATGAGAGAGTAAGTATAGGCTAGCATTCAAGTATCTGACGTTAACATTTACAAACACAAGTTAACTTATCTTTTGTTAATATAGTGTTTATACTGTTCCCTCCTAAGAACCTACTTAAAGACTCACCACTTTAGTTTTGGGAGAGGGGACTTTTTTACCAGTAGTAGAGAAATACCTCCATGTGCTTGTTTTTACTGATAGCTGGCTGCTTCTTTTAGTTTAGAAGACTAAACGGTTATTAATTTCATGGGACCTAATGGCTTTGCAAAGCCTCTCCTCCGCAATGTTATTAATAATTTAACAGTAAGATGCTAGTTGGATTTTTTTTTTTTTAGATATTTACTGGCTGACTTTCAGGAATGCATGCCATGTGAAAATAATGGCTGGTGTCATTCCTAAAATGTTTTATTTATCCATAACGTTGTGATGTTTCTTTTTCTACCTGCAAGTGGCGAGGGCAGCATTAGTAGTTCTTCCCTCATGCACAAATGAGGATTCATATTTTCCAAAGGGCTCAAGTACCTTTTGCCCTTTGTATCTTACTTACGCAGTGTTGTTTTGCAGACTGCATTTACTACAAGATAAATAACAAGCAGCAGAATATAACGAAAACACTAGGGGCCCAATTTGGACTTTGGCGGTCCAACTGCCCTTGCGTGGGTTTAGGAAACACCACCAAGCCAGTTGCATCCCGACTCCACATTACGATTTTATTGCCGTACTGGCGTTGTTGCGGCGGCAGTGCAAAGGCAGACTTCGGCTCATTGAGAGCCTGTAGCACATGCCGCCGGTATGGCACTGCCACTTGCACATCAGTGCACTGTGTATGATGCACCATGTCGTGCATGGCACACAGTGCTCGCACTACAGTACAGGAAGAGGGGGGCACAACATGTGCCCCCATGCACACATCCCCATAGGCAAAATCGCCCTGGGGTCCTGTTTAGAGCACCCTTCCCTGCCTTTCCAACAACATTTTCATTACAGAATCCCCACCATGAAAGAGTTGGCGGAAATGCAGGTCGTGATCAGCACAGTGGTGTCGACATCAGCACTGCTGCCATTGATCACTGCTTTCCCCACTGCCACAGGATCGAAATCCTGGTGGTGGTGGCGGTCTTGTGGTGGTCCAAGCGCCATGGTAAGATCGGGCGATCAAACTGCCTAGGAGGCGGCGGTCAGACCGCCGCAGCCTGTTTGGCAGTCTTGGTACCGATGTACTAGTAAACGGGGCCGTAGGTCTCGCTGAACTATTTACTTTTGATATGGGGCAAGTGTGCTGAAGTGAGTAGATTACAAACATTTTATTGATTGGGATTTTGCTGCAGCTGCCATGTTGATATAATAAAGACTACGCAGTGCATGCTAAAAACAGAGCGCATCTGTGGCTAACAAGTGATGTTCCCATCATCAAACTCAGGTTGCTCTTTTGTGCCCTGAGAGTAACAAAAGACTGAGCCAACCAGGCACTTTAACAACTTGGAGTTAGAGGTTACATGCATATCTCTGCAGGAGTTGCGTTACCTTGCAAGACTATCTTCTAGACTAATAGCAAAAGAAATATATGACTCTGGAATTGCACGGGGATGCAGCCACCGTTTACCTTTCAAGTCAGATTCTAGGATGAATCCTTCCTTTATCTTGGTCCATGTGTCCTGGGTGCTTCTATTTAAAGGTGTTGAATTTCTACACCTTAGACAATGGTGATATCTCAAGCAGAGTTTACGAAAATGCAAAGTACGTAATGCCAGCTCAGTTGGCACTGATGTTCAAGTAGTTTAAGTGTTATCCCAGACAAGGACCCATGAAATCAGGTGATGCAGGGAGCCAGATATTGATCAGGAGTAACATGAAGGAGATGTTCACAGGAGGAACTTAGGCTGACTCCAAGATGGGGCATCCACAACATGGGCAGAATGAATATGAGATATCACCACCTGTCTGTTGTCATCCACTCCAAAGCAACAATCTAGGAGAGCCAATGGACAGACATGACCTGCAAACTTCCTCACCTTAAAAAAGAAACTGCAGCCACGCCTTTCACTCTTGCCATCCACTCGATGGCAGTGCTTAGGTAGACTAATATGCATCTCCTTTTAAACAAAAGGTGTTACTGGATTCCCTTAAGGTACCCAGGCTCTACTCCCTCACTTCATTGTCTGGGTCACCTCCTGCTAGCTACATGAATGCAGGCAATACACTTCTACTATCTGAAAAGCTATTCTCACCCACATTTTGTGCCATATTAAACCCAAGGCATCTACATGCTTTGCTTTGGAACTTAGGCAAAGCATTTGTGTGGCAAATGTTAGAGGTAAACATCAGAAGACAGCACAGCCCTGAGCTCTCGATATTTGCTTCAATTTGGATGCATCTCTTGTGACTGAAAAGAAAACCTTTTGTAAATGAAGGAAAAAAAGATGTGTGATGGTGTATTCACTGTTTTCTAATGGAGACAATATAAATGGAGACAATTAGTCTGAAAGAATGTCATGCTGCAGGTTAAACTTTGTGTTCTTCACCCATCTATCAAGGTTGGTCCCTTTAGACTGCTGCTGAATTTTGAGAAATGGCTCAAAGATGGCAGCCACAATAGTGTTAACATATCAATGGAATAGAACCATTTGATAGGTCTAACACAGGAGGATAAAACCACTGTTCAAAAGCACTGGAAAAAAGAGTTGGGGAGAATGCTTAATCCTAACAAATCAGAGATACTCAATATATAGAACTAGGATCTCAGTGAAAATGTATGGAACTCAATATAAACTCCTGCATATTGGTATAGAACCCCAAAGAAAATGGCAGTATGGATCAAAATCAGAATACAAGAGTTCTGGACAGGATATAGGGCTATAGGTTCATTGACTCATTTACTTTGGCATAGTCCTAAATTGAAAAGATAATGGGAGGATGTCCTTAAGGTTTTTGGACAAAATATTGGATACAAATATATTATGTTGCAGAAATATTGTGTCAAGAACATTGGGATTACACATGTATAGGGGACAGGAATGTCAAAGGTAGAAATATTGTTTTAAGTGTTATTTTTAATATCAATTTAAAACATATTGATGTAGTAAATATCGTTGGATATATAATATTGTTTTTTAGGGATCGATTGCGATGCTGTTCGGAAACATTCAGACAGAATCGACCTCTGAATGGGTTCCGATCAAATCGGATCTGGGGAGTCCGAACGTCCGATTATGATGCTTCCGGATACAATTCGGTCAGACTCCTATTGACTTGAATGGGAGACTGTGTTCCAACCGAATACACAGGCTCCCATTGAAGAAAGGGGTGTTTGAGGGAAAATCGTGCACCCTGTGGCGGGCAGCAATTGATGCCTGCCACACTGTGCATGGATGGAAAGAGGGTCCCTTGGGTACCCACACAGGAATGATTCGGAAGGCCCCGGGTGAAGGGGGCCTGCTACAGGCCCCAAAAGTCAGATTCCGACTACTGATCCGAGTCGGGACAACTAATTTAGAAAAGCTATCCGAATCTGACATTATAATTGGTCAGTCGGAAACACGGTTCATAGACCTGTTCATAGTCCTGTCGAACAAATCAGTTCCTCCGAATGTAATAAGGAACAGAGTCGGAAAGTCCGAATAGTTTACAAACATCGTAATCGGTCATTCGGAAACCTGGGTTCTAAGTTTATAGTTTTCAAGACATGCCACTTTTTAAACAATTGCAAAACATATTTTCTTATTTATTATTTAAATTTTTTATTTTATTTTAAAGGTTAATGTGAAATAAGATATATTGTAATGTTTTTTTTAAATAAAATAAATATTTGAATAATGTAAAACATTTTTGCAATTTTGTATTATAAAGTATTATATTTGTATTTATTTAGATGTTTATTTAGATGTTTCAAACAAAATTATCAACTTTTTGTATTAAATTGTTAAAATTGAAGAAAGAAAACTAAACAAGTATGTTGAATATAACAAGTTGTTATAATGTGAAATAATAAAAAAATGAAAAAGTTATTTTGAAAATGTACTTATTTGAAACAAATGTAGTTGTAGTTTTTTTCAATGTATGAATGGTAGAAAATATAATTTAGAATTGTGGAAATGTTTTTACTAATTAAAATATAGACTCTATTTTTTTATTTACATTTTTATATAAATTATAGTAGTTTAAATTAGTGTGTTATAATAATTTTGACAAGTATATAATTTACTAAAGTATGCAATGGTGTAGTAATAATTGTGTGTTTCATATGTTTAAATATATTATTCTTGGTAAAATGTAATATTTTGAATTGAATCAAATAACTTTGTATTTTTAATATTTTTACAAGCTCCTCAAGGTTGTTTACATTGGATTGGAAGTAGTATATGTCAACCCTTTAGTGTCCAACACCTTCCCTGTGTTGGTTTAGATTTGAGTGGGAACAGTTAATTTAATCCTTTTGGTGTCCAAAACCTTCCCCAAATTAGTTTACATTGGACTAGAAATAGAAAATTGTATCCCTTTAGAGTTCTAAGCCTTCCCCAAGCTTGTTTAGAGTAGAGTCAGAATAGCTAATGTCACCCCTTTAGTGATGAACCTTCCCTGAGTTTTTTATATTGGAGTGGCAATAGTAAGTTTCACCCTTTTAGTGTCCAACACCTGCTCCAAATTGGTTTCAGTTGGAGTGGGAATATTAAATGTCACCCATTTAGTGTCCTACATCTCCCCCAAATTGTTTTAGATTGGACCAGGAATTGTAAATGTCACCCCTTTAGTGTCCAACACCTTCCCCAAATTGATTTAGATAGAATGAAGTTGGAAGAGTAAATGCCCCTCCTGTAGTGTCCAATGCCTTCCTTGAGTTGGTTTATATTGGAGTGGAAATAGTAAGTTTCACCCTTTTAGTGTACAACACCTTCACCATGTTGGTTCATAAAGGAGTGGGAGTGGTAAATGTTACCCCTTTAGTGTCCAACACCTTCCCTGAGTTAGTTTATGTTAGTGTCGGAATAGTAATTTTCATCCTTTTAGTGTCCAACTCCTTCTTTAGGTTGCTTTAGATCGGAGCGGGAATAGTAAATGTACTCCTTTAGTATTCAACACATTCACCAAATTGGTTTAAATTGGGATGTGTATAGTAATTGTCACTCCTTTAGTCACACCTTTAGTGTCCAACACGTTCCCCAAGTTGGTTTAGATCAGAGTGGGAATAGGAAATTTCACCCTTTTAGTGTCCAACACATTCACCAAATTGGTTTAGATTGGGGTGGGGATAGTAAATGTCACCCCTTGAATGTCCAATACCTTCCCCAAGTTGGTTTAGATTGGAGTCGGGATAGGAAATGTTACCCCTTTTGTGTCCAACACCCTCCCCAAGTTGGTTTAGATTTATTTTATTGTTTATTTTTATTTATAGAGTTTTATATAGCGTGGACTTGACCCTTGGATTTCAATCAATCAATCAATCAATCAATCAGGTCATTTGTAGAGCGCACTACTCACCCGTAGGGTCTCAAGGCGCTGGGAGGGGGGGGGGGTGCCGCTACTGCTCGAACAGCCAGGTCTTGAGCTTCTTCCTGAAGGAGAGGTGGTCTTGGGTCAGGCGCAGATTGGTCGGAAGTGAGTTCCAGGTCTTGGCGGCCAGGTAGGAGAAGGATCGTCCTCCTGTTGTCGCTCTTCGGATGCGGGGGACGGCGGCGAGGGCGTGGTTGGTAGATCTGAGGAGGCGCTTGGGGGTGTAGAAGGTGATCCGGTTGTTGAGGTAGCTCGGGCCTTGGTCGTGTAGGGCTTTGTGCGCGTGGGTGAGGAGCCGGAAGGTGATTCTCTTGTTGACCGGGAGCCAGTGCAGATCTCTCAGGTGTCCGGAGATGTGGCTGCGTCGGGGGATGTCGAGGATGAGTCTCGCCGAGGCGTTCTGGATCCGCTGGAGTCTCTTCTGGAGTTTGGCAGTGGTTCCGGCGTAGAGGGCGTTGCCGTAGTCCAGTCGGCTGGTGACGAGGGCTTGGGTGACCGTCTTCCTCGTCTCGGTGGGGATCCACCGGAAGATCTTACGTAGCATGCGCAGGATGTTGAAGCATGACGAGGAGACGGCGTTGACTTGTCTGGTCATGGAGAGGGAGGAGTCCAGGATGAAGCCCAGGTTGCGTGCGTGGTCCGTCGGTTTGGGTGCGGTGCCCAGGGCGGGGGGCCACCAGGAGTCGTCCCAGGCGGAGGGCGTGGAGCCCAGGATGAGGACCTCCGTCTTGTCTGAGTTCAGTTTCAGGCGGCTGGTCGTCATCCATTCGGCTACGTCTCTCATCCCTTCGTGCAGGTTGGCTCTGGCGGTGGCGGGGTCGTTGGTCAGGGAGAGGATCAGCTGGGTGTCGTCGGCGTAGGAGATTATGTTGAGGTTGTGTTGGCGTGCGATGGTCGCGAGTGGGCTCATGTAGACGTTGAAGAGGGTGGGGCTCAGTGAGGATCCTTGAGGGACGCCGCAGATGACTTTGGTGGCCTCTGACTTGTACGGTGGTAGGCGGACTCTTTGTGTTCTTCCGTCGAGGAAGGAGGTGATCCATTCCAGTGCCTTCTCCTGGATTCCGATGTTGCTGAGGCGCTGTACTAGGGTGCGGTGGCAGACAGTGTCGAAAGCCGCGGAGAGGTCTAGGAGGATGAGGGCCGCTGTTTCTCCGTTGTCCATCAGAGTTCGAAGGTCGTCGGTGGCGGCGATGAGGGCGGTCTCGGTGCTGTGGTTCGCTCGGAAGCCGGACTGTGAGGGGTCGAGGGATCCATTCGTCTCGAGGAAGGCGGCCAGCTGTTTGTTGACGGTCTTCTCGATGACTTTCGCCGGGAACGGGAGGAGCGAGATGGGACGATAGTTCTTGAGGTCGGTGGGGTCTGCTGTAGGTTTCTTGAGGAGAGCGCTGAGTTCGGCGTGTTTCCAGCTCTCAGGGAAGGTGGCGGAGTCGAAGGAGGTGTTGATGATGTCCCGCAGGTGGGGTGCGAGGACCGCGTCGGCTTTGTTGAAGACGTGGTGAGGACAGGGGTCAGTCGGAGATCCGGAATGGATGGAGTTCATGGTGCGGATGGTGTCTTCGGTGCTGATCGGGGTCCAGGTGCGGAGGGTGGTGGTGGGTGTCGTTGCGGTTGTGGCTTGCGTTGGTTGGTTGTTGAAGCTGTTGTGTATGTCCGTGATCTTGTTGCGCTTAACAGTTACATTTGGAACATTTGTGATACAATGCGAATAACTATATATTTCCTGTACCTGATTTTCTTATTAGTTTCGATAAAAGCAGTAGCATTACTATTAAGCATGGGCGCAAAATCCGTTCCGCTCGCGGATTTTTCGGATTTTCGGTAAATCCGCAATCCGCGAACTCTCGCGGATGTGGCGAAAATACGCAAATCCGCGCGCGATGGGTTTTTTGCTTGTGTTCGCACTGCTCGCGGGCCGCGGCGCGGGCAGCAACAATCTCGCACTCGCGAAATTACAAAAATTACAATTGGGGAGGGGTGAAGGAAGTGACCCAGTCTCCAACTTCCTCTTCCTGTCCAGCAAGCTCCTCCCATTGCTTAGTCCATTTCCTGGCCACTTTGAATTCGATCTTGACTGGGAAGGATTACTTTTTGTGGATGCTGCTGGAGATTTGGCTTTGAGGCCTTTTGGATTACTTTTTGATTAGAAATTTGATTTACAAGTAAGTTGATAAGTTGATGTTGTTTGTTTGTGGTGATTTTTGTGTGTGTTTTTCGACTTTTTGGGGTGGGTTTGGGGGCTGGCTATGTGTGGGAGGCCATTTTGAGGCATGGTCCTGCAGGTCCTGGCCATGTGGATGGGGTCAATCGGCCATTTTGAAGTCAGGCAGTGTGCTTTGTGCCCTATGCCCACCCAGTCTGCTCTGATTGCTTTCATTATGCCCAGGGGGCCTCGAACTCCCGCGGATTACCCGAAAATCGGATTTTATTTAAAAAAATTGCCTGTGTTCGCACTGCTCGCGTCCCGCGCAGCAACAATCTCGCACTCGCGAAATTGTAAAAATTACAATTCTGCACATGAATTGAAAACTACCAGGCTTAGTTATGGGTGCATGCATGATACAACTGTTTTTTTTAATTTTAACATTATTCTGGCCAGGGCATGGATGGCATTGGATTGTTGTGATTTTTGTGTGTTTTACGACTTTTTGGGGTGGTGTTGGGGGCTTGCTATGTGGGTGGGGGCCAGTTTATTGCCTGGTCCCGTGTGGGTGGGGGTCTAGGGGCCATTTTTAAGCCAGTTTGTGTGCTTTGTGCCATAGGCCTGCACCCAGTGTGCTGTGATTTTATCATGCCCAGGGGGCCCAGAATCCGTCTGTTCGCGGATTTTGCTGGTTTTTCGCCACGTTCGCGTCGTGAAGCAACAATCTCGCACTCGCGAAATTGCAAAAATTGCAATTCTGCACCAGAAAACCACCAGCAGGCAGCCTAAACCTTCTGAAACTTGATGGATGGCATTGGATTGTGGTGATTTGATTGGTGTTGTGTTTTTTGACTTTTTGGAGTAGGGGTTGGGGGCTGGCTATGTTGGTGGGGGCCATTTTGAGGCATGGTCCTGGCCATGTGGATGGGGGTCAAGTGGCCATTTTGAAGGCAGGCAGTGAGCTTTGTGCCATAGGCCTGCACCCATTTTGCCTTGCTTTCACCCATTTAGCCCAGGGGGAGTCAGTGGTACATGAAACTATAACCCTCTCTGTGTGTGCTCTCTTGGATCAATGTTAAATTCCTGTTTCCCAAAAATTTAGCAAATCCTAATTTTGAAATTTCCATATTGTGTGGTGTGCATGTGTGTATTCATAAATGCCTACTTGCAAACTATTTATTGAAGCGCTACATATGCAACATATATTTACTGATGTTCCTCTGTCTTCGTTTGCTTTTAGGTGCACAAAGTCAATAACTCCGCATCATCGTTGAGCATCAGTGCCAGGAAGAAGTCCTGCTGCGGCCTGTTGTTCCGACATCTGAAGAAGATGGCTCCAAAAAGAGGTGCCCGTAGCTCCTCTTGCAAGAAAAATGTCTCTATTAAGGAGAAGAAGAAGCAAGTGGCACCACTTACCAAGGAGACTGGTGGCTCGACCACTACATTTTTGTGGAAAAAACAAAGGCCCACCATGAGTGCTGCACAGGTAGCCTGTTTAGTGGTTCAATCACCAACGACCAGTGATGTTGGCTCATCGCAAGAAAGTAGCAGCACACCATCAACACAGGTTGTAACTCATCTCACAAGTACTATTCAACAACCAAAACCGCAACAACAACTGCATGGGCTACTAGTACAAGCACAAGTACATGCGCAAGGAGCTGGCCGAGAAGAAGCTGGCCGAGAAGGAGCTGGTCGAGAAGGAGCTGGCCGAGAAGGAGAAGGCCGAGAAGGAGAAGGCCGAGTAGGAGCTGGCCGAGAAGGAGCTGGCCGAGAAGGAGCTGGCCGAGAAGGAGCTGGCCGAGAAGGAGAAGGCCGAGAAGGAGAAGGCTGAGAAGGAGAAGGCCGAGAAGGAGAAGGCCGAGAAGGAGCTGGCCGAGAAGGAGAAGGCCGAGAAGGAGAAGGCCGAGAAGGAGAAGGCCGAGAAGGAGAAGGCCGAGAAGGAGAGGTCCATGGAGAGTTGCAAGTAGAGGTCAGTGAAAAGGCCCATGTAGCGGCGCATGGAGCGGTGCAAGTGCCCACAATGGTTGTTCTTCCAGAAGTAGGGGCACAGGAGGAAATTGACTTTGGAGCCGGGGTATCATGTCAGGAAGACGAAGGCATTCCTCCTGATGATTCATTTTCTCCCAGCTCCCCACCAAGGAAAAGATCAAGGAGTGTGTGTTGAAGTTCCTCTTCAAGCCCCGCTCCATCAGATGATGATCTGGATCTAGATTGGCAACCATCTCCGACGTCTGAGAGGGAGGCACACCATGAGCTGCGAAAGGTATCAAATGTTAAAAGGAAGGGCCCCGGAAAGCTCATACTTATGGATCCGAACGTCGGACTTGATGAAGTGGTGCATTCTGATGTTGTTGAACAGGATGACAGCAATGACCTAGTCATCACACACGTCATTCCAGCCACACCGGCCATGCAGCAGACAGACATTTATACCCTATCCCGAATTCATGCTGAGCGTGACCCTGGCGACGTGGCACTGGTAGCACCACCAACGCAGTCAAGTAGTACAACAAGTTCAACAAAACCTACAGCTCCCATATTTTCTCCCCAGAGGGGGACTCCATCCAGCTCGACTCCCTCAAGAAGGGTTGCTGCAATAATTGCACAACCCAGTAGATGTCTGCAAGGCTCATCCACCACTCCTTCATCTGGCATTGGCAGTATCATCTCGTGCGGCAAAACCAGAAGTTTCCAGTCCCCAGTTTGGAACTTTTTTAGTGTCCATGCAAAGTATGATAACATAGCCGTTTGTTGCATTTGTAAGACTAGAGTTAGCCGTGGTAAGACTGGTACCAACTATGGAACCGGAGGCCAGATAGGTCATCTTCAAAGAAGGCACGCTGTCGAATGGTTTGCGCACCTAGCAAACATCAAGGGAAAGCAATCCCAAAGGGCAAGTGGCCAAAATATACCCATACTAGGTGTTTCATCTGAAGATGACGGGGAGGTAGAAGAAGCGTCAGACATTTGTCCGGTTGCACCCAGTACCCCTGGCAGCACCACACCCTCCGGAACACGTAGGAGGCACACTGAGAGTCTGGGAGACACACCAATGCGGAAAATGTCAACACTGAGCAGAAGTGGGTCGAAGAAGGCATCAGCATCATCCAGTAAATTTGTCCAGCGCACCATTTCAGCCATGTTCTCCTCAGATGCGCAATTTCAACGCAACCACCCAATTGTACGCCTGTATAACACTAAGCTGGCTAAAATGCTAGCGGTGGACCTTCTCCCTTTTTCGTTTGTCGAAGGTGTGGGTTTTCTTGAACTCGTGGCAACACTGGCCCCTAAATGGAAGGTTCCTAGCCGGTTCTATTTTGCCAGGGTTGCTGTTCCAGCACTACATAAGGAGGTGCTTGAGTTGGTTGGGGCAGCTTTGCAAAAGAGTGCTGTTCACACTATACACCTGACAACAGACATGTCGACCAGTTGCCAAGCCCTTGATTACATGTGCATCACTGCACACTGGGTCTCTTTTTCAGGGGTTGCAAAACAGATAAATGCAGGTGGTGACTTGGTCGAGATTTTTAAGGGTGCTCGTAAACATGCAACATTAGCCATGTTTGGCATGGAGAAAAGTCATACTGCAGTCAACATTTTGGATGACTTTAACAAAAAGGTCTCGCAATGGCTGCCCCCAAGAAATTGCAAGGTTGGTTATGTTTCTACTGATAATGGCAGCAATGTAGTTAAGGCCATGGAGAACGGTTACTATTTCAGAGTGCCGTGTTTGGCGCACTGTATGAACCTTGTCGTGCAAAAGTTCTTGAAAAAAGAACTTGCAGTCGACCAAATACTGACCATCTGCAGAAGAATATGCACACATTTCAACCATTCTTTTAAGGCCCGGAAGGAGCTGAGGCGCCAGCAAAATGTACGTAGAATGCCAGTGAAAGCACTTATCCAGGAGGTGGCAACACGTTGGAACTCAACCTTCTACATGCTTGAGCGTCTGCATGAGCTGTTTCCAGTAGTCAATGAGTATTTCTACAACCTGGGTGGTGATACGACAGAAATGATGCTAGCGGTGGAGCAATGGCAGCTAGTTAAAAGCCTGACAGACATGCTTCGTCCTTTTGAGGTCTTCACGCGTGACGTCAGCAGGGAGGACTGTTCTTTGAGCAAAGCTATCCCATTGTTGCTGAAGCTCGAGCACCAAGTCAAGGTGGTGTCTTCAGAATTAAAAGATGCTGGAAAGAATGAAGCATATGAGTTGGCGCAGAGATTATTACAACGCCTAGTTAGCAATAAACGGCTTGTAAATATCAAGAAACAACAGCACTACATTTGTGCTACTATTCTGGATCCACGTTACAAAAAGCCATTGTTTGGCAAAGTAATAATTCCTTTTGAAACATCAGATGTTACAGAGTACAAAGGTTGGCTAGCTCAGTCAGCCATTCGTTTTGAAAGAGAGCGGAAGGAAACTGTAGGAGAAGACAGTACAACTAGTGAATCTGCAGGCCATCAGGCGTCCCAAAAAAACACTGCTGCATCTGTGCCTGTGGCAGAAGTGAGTGACTTTTCCTCTGAGCCGTTAACCACACCAGCAACCATATCATCTGCACCAGGTCCAGGCGATATGTCTGAAGCGGATTGGCTAAGTGAGCTAGGGTTTCCTTGTCCCAGAAAGGACACAGAAGTGCAAAGTACAGGAATCCGGGAGGACATTCTTTCAATGGTGTAGGCCTATCTGGATGACTCAACAGCGGTCAATATTACTGAGGACCCATTGGCGTATTGGCATGGGAAAAGAAACATATGGCGAGAGATCACCAACCTGGCTATCAATTACTTGTCTTGCCCACTCGCAAGCGTGTCTTCAGAACGTGTTTTTAGTTCTGCTGGTGGCATTGTGACTCCCAAAAGGTCCCGCCCCTTGCCCGCAAATGTGGAGCGGCCCACCATGATAAAGATGAACCAGCACTTCATAGCACCAGATTACAAAGTACGAGAATGCACGCAGGAAGAAGAGGACACCGACCTACCTGAGGAAAGTTCTCCTCAGTTACCAGAAGTACTACCGACTCAATTTGCAGAGTTTGAGGACGAGCTCTGCTTCCCTGACAGCGAGTTCTGAAAATGAGTCAATGATTCATTAACTTTAATATTAGTTCTTATTCACTTTTATTCCTGTGTGTCTGTCTTTCTTTTTTTAGCAAGTGCTTCATCACATTCACAACAAAACTGTAATCAACCAATCAAACAACAAGCCCATCAGCAGAACTGTCTTGATTTTGATGCCGCAGCATTCCTCAGGTTCACAACAGTTAGTTGACAAGAACTCATCCTGGTCGTCTATCCTCCTCCTCCAGACTCACCCTATCCATTTCCCGTAATGCTGATGCCTGGATTCTGCACAATGAAGAAACTTACGTTGACGAGTCCCCTAAAGAGGGACTGTCTGGAAGTAGTGAGTCCTCATTTAAATACATTTTGCTAAGTGTGACTTTTTTGCGTTTGGGTTTACGGGTCTTGGCTGGGCCATTGCTGGCAAGGTCTATTAAGGGATGAAATTGGTTAGGCATTTACTTTGGAAAACATTTGGCCTATTACACGTGAACGTTTAGGCGTTATTATTGCTCGCTTGCCTGTCTTAGGGGTGCTGTCTGTGGGGCTTCTAGGATTTTGGGGTCTGTGAGCACCGCTGCCATATTTCTAATGTTGATTGCTTTTGTTTTGCAGAAAATCCACGCCGGGAAACTCCAGTTGGGGCCCTGCTGCAGAACGCTTTAGGACACTGTGAATTCCAGGTGGAGCCAGCCCTCAAACACAAATTACAGGTAAGATAAGCGTTTGGATGGGAGGTAGTATAATGGAGTATTAGGAGAGGCGAGAGAGTGACAGTGGTACTAGTAGTAAAGTCCTAGGACTCTTCAATTAACAAACTCTGTGACAGGCATTTACTTTGGAAAACATTTGGCCAATTACACGTGAACCAACACGATGACAGTGTTCAGTAAAACGAACTTACTGCAAAACCACCACCCACCAGGCTCAAAAGCATTAAAAAAAAAAGATATGCTCAGATAAAGTTTGAAAAAGTATATTTTTATATCCCTAACAAAATAATCTCCCGCAAGACCCTCCCTAACCCCAACAAAGAAATAAATAGTCCCTCAAAAGTCCCCAAAAAACCCAACTCCCAATTCCCACCCCCCAAAAGTCTCTAAAAAAGGGGCAAGGGACACTCTAGGGATGCATGTTGTTGACTTTGGCCTCCAGGGCATCATGCCTTAGGGCCAGGGCATCATACTGCTCCCGGAGGGTGGCGTGATCTAAACGGAGGCCCTCCAACAAATTCTGGTACTCTTTCCATTTCCGGACCTCCGCCTCCAGGTCCGACACTCTGCGGATTGCACGGCGCAAGCGAGCCTTTACAGTACTGTGAGGTGCAGCCTTTGCTGCTCGGCGGTGGCGTCTACCAGCACGGCTTCGTTTGGCTGGAGCACTGCGCTGGCCGGCAGAACGTGGGGTCACGGAGGAGGATGCAGATGTTACATTCGAAGTACTGGACTGCGTGTCGTCCCCCTCCAGTTCCACCAGCCGCCGATATTGGGCAACAGTTGCATCCAGCCTCCGTTGCCGGGCCAGTACAGCCTGCATACTCCTTGTGGGTTTCGTTGTTTTAGTATGACCAACTATATGAAGAAAGAAAGACATAATCTGTAACCAATGCTCTTTAAGAATATGATTAACACAAAATGATTCAGCAGGAAGTTGTGTCACAGTACAACTAGCAACTAGCCAGCGCAGTACAAAAGAAACTATTCAGGCCAATATCATGGGCGTCCGCAGGGATGGGCAAGAGAGGGCGCGATTGCCCCCCCCCTGGATCGCAGGTCCATCCAGTGCTGGCCCAGTGACAAATTACAATATGGTAATTACAGCAGGCTGGGACCGACAGACAGATAGAGGCAGAGACAGAGAGAGAGGAAGACAGAAGGAGAGAGAGAGAGAGGGAGGGAGCCAGAGGGTGACAGAGGGAGGATGAGGGAGGGAGACAGAGAGAGAGGGAGGGGGAGAGAGAAAGAAAGATATGTGTAATGTGTATGCCAGGTCTGGTGGCTCAGTGGACGAAGGCATCCGCTGCAGGGGCATGAGTTCAATTTCATGGTCATATTTTTTTTTGTTGCTCTAGATCCACCCCCCTCCCCCACTGACCCTGCCCCCTTTGGTGCGGCCCTTGGCCACAAACCACACTATCAATTTGGCCCGAGAGAAAGTTTGTGAGGACCCATGCTCTATAACCACATCCTCCTGATTTAGATTGAAATTTTTTTTTCTGGCATTTTTTGTTTTTCCCTCTCTTTTAATTTAGTTGCCAGGTCGTCTGCTGTGGTGCTGCACAAGATTTTTCTCTTCTCCCTATGGGGTTCTTTGTTTATTTAAGCTCTATGTCGTGTTAGATTTAAAAAAATATATTTAATACTTGTGCTCAATCATGTCAGGAGTAGGACTCAGGAGATGGTGATGATGTTGCACCCCCCCCTGGAAACATTTCATAGTATGTTCGTAGTTCATCCAGTGACTGTCTACTCTCTGTAGATACACATCATAGGCTATCTAAGAGTCAGATAGTACCATGATCCAGCTTACCTGTACCCGCCACCGCCACTGTCTGCTTCCTCACAGTCTGTTCTTGCGCCGCCTCCTCCCCAGAGCTGTCATCGGAGTCTATCACCACCACCTCATCCGAGCTGGCCCCGCCACCAGATGATCCACCTACAAAGTAGATTTAAGAATGTTAGAATACACCACTCACTAGTATTTGGTCTAGGAATGAGGAAATGTGAAAACAACAGAAAAAGTAATTGACTGTCTACTCTAGTCTAAAGTAAAAATGTCCCTCCTTCCAGGGAAGGCTGTTGTCTTGCTGCACTTTTTTGTCACAATTGATGAATGCTTGCTTAATTTTAACACACACCATTTTTCTCTGAACAGACAGAAGCTGGACTTCTAAGGACAAGAGCAACATCAACTTCAAACCAGGTGAAAGCTCGGCTCGACCACAAGAAATGTGTTCCATTACTCATCAACTCAGCACCAAGCACTTTTCCATTTCTAGCTAACTTTATTTTAAAAATATGTGTTTACTTTTACTTTTAATAAAGCTTTTAAACTTGAATAGACTCTGTGGTTTTTGGTCCTCCAGACTCGAGTGACTGAGCGAAAGGTTTTGCAATTTTTGCAAGGAGGAGTCCGTGCCGCTGACACTACCATGTTTATACAGTGTGCCAAACACGCCACTCTGAAATATTATTACTCTGGTTTTTGGTGTCCATAGTTCGGTTTGTGGAGAATTGTCCCTGCAACAGTAGTATTATGGATTTTGCTCCTATCTAAACACTATGTCAAAATTTTTTAATTAGGAACGCTTGGACAACAATAGGTCCTCTATATTTAAATGAAAACTTACTGGGGCCAGCAAAAGAGCACTCGCCGCCCTGGCCTGCATCCTCCTTCTTTGGAGCCACAGCATCCTCCTTTTCCGTCCGCTTGCCCCTGGGCGGACCTGACGTACAACATGAAAAAAAGAACAGAAAACATTGATGATTGCTGCTTGTCGATGTCCTTGTCAACCAAATCAAACATTTAGAAAGAACAAGAACCAACTATTTCAGCCAAAAAGAGGGCTACAAAGGAAGAACTGCACCTGAGCCTCTACTCAGAGGTGCACCAGAACAAATGCGTAACGCAAAACTAACCTTGCGTCACGGCAGATGCGCCGCAATTACAATGCAGCAAACCCTGGCGCAAGGGTAGGCAGATGCGTGACGCATCTCGTGACGAAAGAGGGGCGCATCTCTAGAGTCGCGTCGCAGGCGCGATGCAACTCTAGCAATGCTCAGGGCTGCCCAATACTCAACATACCGCATCAGTCCTTACGCCTGCTTCAAGCAAGCAGGCATAAAGAATTGACGTAGCAGCGTCGCGGAAGTGCCTGCGTTAAATCTTGTAGATTTCACGCAGGCACTTTTGCGAGGCGCACAGCTGCCCGACCGCCACCCACCCCCCCACCCCCCTGCGTGGGAACGCACCCATTGTGGAGCAGGCACAGGCCTTAACGTGGCGCATCTCCTTAGATGCATCACGTTGTAAATGACTCGCAGGGATGCGCCACGTAAGGCAGCGTAAACGTGGCGCAAGGGTCTTGTAAATCTGCCCCTTTGTGTCTAGCATTACGCAGTTCTGTAAAGTACACTCATACATTACTCAGCCCAATTAAATGAACACAAAATATAAAACAATTTAACAGTGGCACCGCCACAGAGAAGGAGAGCAGTTCACCTGAAATGCACAGAAGATTTTGAAATATTAATTTACCTCTCCTATCAATTTAATCGGCAGCATTATTGCTCTTTGTAAAAAAGTTAAAGCAAACATTTCCAATATAACACACAGAGCAGGAGAAAAAACAGAGTAGTGAGTGATGAAAAAATTGCTAATACTACTCACCAAGCCCAGGGACCTCCACTCCCAGCAGGTCGAGCAGGTCGCGCTCCCGGTCCAGGATATCGGTCCAGCGGTGGGTCACCTGATTGTAGGTGCGCTGGACCCCCGAGATGTGAAACAGGGCCCGGCACACCTGCTCCCACCGCTTCCGTCGCTCCTGGCGGTTGGTGTAGCCACCAGCGATCCTGCCGCCTGCCGCGATGGTCCTGGGGAGGCGGCGCTGTACATAAAAAACGAGTGCGCCCACCGCCTCAGGGCTGAAGATCTCCCTGGGCACCACCATTTCTGCCCTCAAACGGCCACACGGGAGCCGGGCACGGGCTGCAGGGGCCGTCTTGGCCAGCTTCACAGTTGTCTTCCCCATGGTCTGGGCAGGTGTTAGCAGCAAGGAGACAAAATGAAAAAGAATAAGATTAGGGAAGAAGAAAATAAAAGTATAAAAAAAGTAGTTGAAAAGTAAACAAAAGTAGCCTAAAACACAAAAATATAGACCTAGAAAAATAGAGGGATAGAAAATAAGTTAAATAGATCAAAAAAATATTAAAACAAGCAAAGGATGGCAGAGATATAAAGAGGATAGAAACACCATGCCCAGACACATAGGAATGAATGAAAAACAAGATGGCGGCCCGATCACGTGCGCGTAAGTAAGTTCGCGCGCGATTTCTCTCGCGAACTCGTGCGAACTTGCATTCGCAATGCGCTCATTCCGCGAGATTACACATAGCGGGCGGAAACGGAAATACGTCACGTAAACAAAATGGCGGCGCCCATACTCAACCTTGGGGTAACTCGCACGAGTTCGCGGCTTCCACGGTCGAGTTCGCACGACGCCGCGCCTCGCGAATAGGGCAAAATTACCGAAAAAAGAGTTTTGCAAAAGCAAAACCAACGAGCAGGTGCAAAAGTTCGAGCTCATCATTTGTAACCATTTCCCTGTAGTGCTTCCTGAAGGAGCCCTCCAGAATCCGGTTGCCTACTTGCAACTATTGTGTGACCCTGCTTTGACAGTCACAGAATAGTTAGAAGTATGCCATTGCATCCTGTAAAAAATTTTTTACATTGCAACAAAAAGGAAAGGGAGCAGACAAGCAGGTCCCAGCCTTCTTTAATGTCAGTTGGGTCAGGGCAGGTGTTGTTGTTTGCAAAACTTGAAGCAATTACCAGGTGTGCTTTGCTTTGCTACAATAATGTACACTCACTGGTCAACCAGAGGGTGCTGTGATGACACCGAGGGTGGCATGGGTGTGCCAGCCAGAGGGTGGCATGGGTGAACCAGAGTGCCAGTGTTGACAGAGGATGGCAGTATTTTGCTTTGCCCCAATAATGTACACTGGTGAACCAGAGGGTGCTGTGATGACACTGAGGGTGACATGGGTGAGCCAGAGGGTGGCATGGGTGAACAAAGAGAGTGCCAGTGGTGACAGAGGGAGGCAGTGATGAAGAAAGCCTTGCAAACAGGCTGGGCACGTAGAAACAACAAGTTCGCAAAACTGGCGACCCGACAAGTAAGTTCGCAATTTGTGAAATTCTACAAAACCCTCGCGAACTTGCAGAAACCCGTGCGAACACACATCCCCCAAAAAATCCGCAAAATCCGCGAGAATTCGCGGAGTTTGCGGATTTTCGCAATACGCAAATACGCAAATCCGCAAATTCGCGGATTGCGAATCCGCAAAATCTGCCCATGCTTAATTACTATATAAAAATTCCTGTCAGAAAGTCAGAAAAGTAAATGTCAGAAAGTCAGAAAAGTAACTGTCACTCCTTTAGTGTTTTAAGATGTTCTCCAAAGTTAGTATAATGAAAAGATGTCCCACATATTATAACATTTTATTTTTTGACCTTTTTAATGTATTGTATACTTTTACATTAGGTCAAATATATATTTTTAATGAAAATAGCGACAATTTTAAAGTGAAGTACATAAAATAATTCTTTTTTTCTTGAAAAAAACCTGAAATAAATCAGATATTGTACATATTTACATAATGTAAATTCCACCTGTTATCTGCTATTTTACATTCAGTATAATTTGTAAAAAAAAATTGAACTTTTTTTAACATACATTGTTCAAAGGTAATTCAACATATTCATAATTAGCATATATATATAAAAAACATATTCATAATGAGCATATATTAAATAATTGTATACATTTTATACCATTAGTTCATTTATACCTTACAATTTTTGGAAATTTTTTTATAAAAAAAATTGACATGCTTAAGATTTATTTATTCATTTATTTATTTATTTTTACCATTTGTTGAACATTTTTACTACATTACTTGTTGATTTGTATGGGGAGATAGGCTTTTTTTAATTTCATTTGACAGGCATTTTATTTTACTTCTAGCTAGTATTTTGCAGTCTATTTGTGTTCTTTTTTTTTTCTAGGAGCCAGGTCACGGGTTCTGCTATTCATCGGAATAGGTAAGTCTCTGCTTTGGGGTCTTTAAGGGCTTTAACAGTAGAGGGGATTTAGGAGCTGATTAAGACTTTGGTGCATTTGCGCCGGCTTCCTAGCAGTGTGGATGCAACAACGTCGTGCACAAACTGCTCGCCTGATTACGAGTTCAACTCGTGCAGATGGATGGTCTTTTTGCCGTTCCCATGGTGGCGTCCTGAAAAAGGGCACCACAATCGGAACGGCAAAATTTTCTAGCACTGCATGGACTGTGAAGTCCATGCCGTGCTGGAACTGGGGTGCAAGCAGACAGGGAATCATCCCCAAGGGGCCCATGGCAGGAGGAGGGCCCCCACCACCATCCTTTTCGTGGTGGGCTCACCGCCATGAAAAGGCTGGCAGTGGAGGAACTCGTAATATGTTTGGTGGGACTGCACCAGTCTCACTCAGCATGTTACATTGCACCTGTACTGCACCAGTGCAAGGGCATGGTGGTTACATGGAGCAGGTTGCATTCCATCGCCGATACGACAGTGAAAGTCGTATTACGACAAATGGTGAACTGCCACTGCTGCACCACCACAAGTGCTTAGAATTGATGTTCAAAATTTGGGTACACTGTTGTTCAAAATGTTTGGTATGTTTAGATGGGTTTTTGTAAGTGTGTTGCACTATGTTATTGCACCACATTTAAATTTTTTTAGTAATATATTATTATGTTATTTTAATATATGTGATGTTAGTTATTTGTCCACGATAAATGACCTCATTACGATGGTGGCTGACCCCCATTGTGGCGAGCAGGAACCGTCCAACATTGAGTTGGCAGTCCCACCTGCCCTACTAGGATACGGATGAAGTGCAGGTGGTCTTAAAATGCTGTTTTCTAGTGTGGATTGTGTTGCGGCCCAAGAAAAAGACAGCTTCACAAGCCACACTAGAAAAAAAGCATTTTGTGCACATCCATGCACTGTGTGCCAGGCACCATGTTGTGCCTGGAACATAGTGAATGGATGTGTGGAGCTGCACTACTTGTGCCACCCAGGCCACTAAGCTGTGGCCCTGGGACGGTCGCCCTGGCTGGGGCCCGCAATTCCCTTTCTGTCTGGCTATTCATGGCGGTGGGACTGCCATGAACAGGCAGTTGCACAGGGATATCCTAATCTGTACGGTGGTGGCTGCGTAGGCACTACCTCCATAGTACGGTTAAGATTCAAACTGCCATCCAGACAGGACCTTTGACCCTGTCGAAGGTGGCAGTTGTTCCCCTAACATTATCGCTCCGACCTCCTGCATCATAATGTGGCAGTCGGACCGATGCCATGAATGTCGGGAGGACCGTCACTGATGGCCTGTAGGTGGTGATCCGCCCTACATCATAATTAGGCCCTAAATATTATGAGTGTATGTTTAAACTGTCTTGTATTATACGGATGGGTGTTTAATGTTTCTTTTACATGTTTTTGCATACTAACAATATCAATGCCAAATAGGAGTTTATGATTTTGTTTTAAGGAAATCTGTTATGGTGTAATATAAATGGATTGTTTTTATTTAGATTTCCTTTACTTTTTAAGTTTCCTTGTGCGGTTCTTTTTTTAAATCATTTTTTCTGCTTTTTAAGGAACCTACAAATTTTGGATTGCTTCAAGGGATTTTGATTGGTTTGTTAATATTTTTGCATTTTTGGGGGGCTTTTGTATTCAGTTTCTTTATTTTAGTGGATTGCACTTTTTTTTGTGTGGTGATAGCAAGAGATCTGTAGCTGCAAAAAAGTGTTTTATATTCATTTTTTGTTGAGGGTGGGAAAGGTGGTTTTGTATTGTTTATGTTGTAATCATGTTATTATTATGTAGAATTGTTTGCATTATGGGGACAATTCCGATCAGAATGTGCCGGCCGAATTCCTTTCCGACCGAGCCATTCCGATGGGCTCGGTCGGAATGGAATCCAACTCAGATTTCCGGATGGCTTATGACGGGCTCAGAGAGCCCGTCTACCATCCGGAAATCCTTCAGTACTCCCCCGGTCGCCTCTTTACGACCGAGGGAGTACCAAGAGTACATCCAACATCGGAATCGGCCCCTATGTGTTGTATTTACTTGGTGTGATGTACTGAAATTGTTTTTAAGTTAGTTAGTTGGTTAGTATTATATATTTTATATTATTAATATTTTTATTTTATCTATGATTATTTGTTTTTAGAGTTTATATTATTTTTACACTCACTGATGTAATAAAATGTTCATATTATTAGTTTTTTTAAACATTTGTTCTGCTGTTTTCAGAACATGTTGTAGAATTTGAGGTTTTTAGTAGGTTAATATATATTTTAGAGGATAGGTCTGGCTATTATTTCTAAGTAGTCTATTCCTTTGTTATTTATTAACATTTTGCCAATAAACTGTAGCATATTGTATAAGATTTTACCTAGTTACGTTTAGGGCCAATTTGGGTAACAGATTGTTCTATTCTCAGATCTTGGCAGTTTTGTTCTTTTTGTAATGCTTCGATAAATTTGTATAATGTAGGTTAAGTTCTGACAAATGTGGATTGGAAAGCACCGTGCCATCCTTCCACAGCATGTTTTGTTTTGGCTACCTGTGTCAGGGTGCTATTATAGACATTCCACCATGGTATCTGGATTTTGACTTGGTGTCTGTGTCTTGACCGATTCAGTCTGCCAGCCCAAGTGAATTCGAAACAGTCTATTAGAGGACTATGTTTGTCTTCATTTTGTTAGTAGAAAGGGTTTTCTCTTAGTAAGTTATAGTGGTTGACTACGTCTGTTGCAGGGACTGAGGCTATTGCTATCATTTTTTTAATTCGAAGGCAAATTGACTGTTAGTGGAATATTCTAAACGTAGGCCCTGATTACGACCTTGGCGGTCAGACAACCAGGTCACAGTGTGGGTAGTCAAGAGAAAGCCGCCAAGCAACGGCTCCTGACTGCCGCATTTTTAGTTTATTGCCGGGCCGGCGGTGGGCCAGTCACAGTCTTATGACGGCGGTATGCCTCGGCTCACAGAGTGAGCCTGAAGGCAATGCTTACACACTGCAGAGCCTACACTGGTATGCGCACACTGTAGCCAAACACCATTTGTGTAAGGCACACAGTGCATGCACGATAGTGCAGGCAGAGGGGGGGCACAACATGTACACCCAGCCCAATGTTCAAAAGGCTAAAACACACAGGAGCCTGTTTTGGGCCCCTTCCCTGCCTTTTCGCCAACCATTATATGGCAGGGTCCCTGCCATGAAAAGGTCAGCGGAAAGGCGGGCCGGAATTGGCACGGCGGTGACAGCATTGGCACCACCTCCATTCCTTGATGCTTTCCCCGCTGGCGGCGGTCTTCTGCTGGCCCGACCGCCATTGTCGTAATCAGGTGGTGGGACCGGTGAGGAGGCGGATTGTCGGACCGCCACCATGGCCACGGCGGTCTTAGGACTGTCTTAGTCGGAATCAGGGCCTTAGAGTAGGTTTTTTAGAGGTGTGGCCATATACTTTGTTTAAAGTGATAGTAACAGCCTTGTATGGCTGTGTAGGGGTATATTTTTTGCATTGCTTGAATCATGGCTTGTTCAAAGTCAAAGATTATTTTTGGGGGTTGTAGTTATTTGTTTGTTGTTGTGTATAGTTTAGGAGTTCATAGTATGTACTGCTTTGTTTATTTGGGAGTGAAGCAAATATGAAAGAACTATTGGCGTTTTCATATTCATTATGTATGGTGTATATCTGAGTGAATGGTTTGGGACACATTTTGAAGGTCCTGTCCATCATCCATTTTTGGCGTTGGGTAAGATTCATTAGGTTGTTTACAATGGAGAAGACTCAGATTTATTTCTCATTATTATTTTGATTGTCATGTAAATTGAAGGGTTCTTCATTATCTGCTTTTGTTCAATGGGCTGGTATGTCTATGTCTTGGTATCTTTTAGGAGCAAGTTGGGTATCACTGTTAGCTGTTTTAGTGTGTTTAACATTATGTTTTAAAGTGAGGATAAATGACAGTTGGCCTGTTATGTGTTCAGGGATTTTGGGTAGAAGGTTTCTAAGAAAGTTGCTTGTGGGTTCATGAATACTATTGCTTTCCTCTCTTATATCTTGTAAACCTTCTCTAACTTCTATTTCTGTAACATTTGGGGGGGGTGGTTGTGTTCTTTTCAATTAATTACAACATTTTCTTTTGTAGTTGCCTTTCAATACCATGCATTAGAATAATATTTAGCACATTTCATGTTTCTAGTACCTGTCAATGCACTTTTTTGGCTGTAGATGTAGCCCATGTGACTTAATAATTCTTATCCTTTTGTGAAGTAATATATTTGGTGCCTTTCGTCATTATATCTGTGAGTAGTTTAATAATATAAATATATATTATAGTTTAACTTTTGCATGTTAGTCATTAATATATTTAAAAATCCAGTTACTGTTATTTTATTTACTTACTTGTTCATGTATACTTACTGTATTATATATTTTTGATGCTTTGTCATCGTTGAGATTTTCTCTTAGTCTGTTTATTTATAAAGTTTTATATAGCGCGAACCTGACCCACGAGGGTATCGGAGCGCTTTACACAGTAAAATTGTTAAACCTTAGGTGGTTGAGGTAGTATACTTACATTCAGTATTCATCATTCAGTACAAAGGAGGTAGATAATAGTACATGGATAGCTTAGGACACTAGTAGTCAACAAAGAATGATCCACAAGGGAATCAGTACGCTTCATAATACATAGTTATCAAACATTAAGTGACTGAAGTAATAAACAAACAATTGATAATCGCTTTCAATACAAAAGAGGAAGGCAGCATTATGTGGATCACATAGGTGATCGTAGAGTTAGAGTCTTAGGATGTGAATTTGTTCATTAGAAGCATTTTTTCTTCTTTTTTTAAGGAGGTAAAGGAAGAGATTCCACGTATCATTGGAGGTAGGGAGTTCCAAATCTTCGGTGCAATCCCTGAGAATGCTGTGCAGCCCGTTCTCTTTTTATGGAACGATTATGGTTTCAATAGTAGTGAACTCGCACTTTGCAATTGTCTGCATCCTCCTGATCGCTCTAACTTTAGAGCTAAGTAACTTGGGGTATTGATATACAGTGCTTTATGGGTCATGCAAACAATCTTTACGTGAATTCTTGCCTCGTAGGGCTGCCAGTTCAGATCTTTCAAGGTCGGAGAAAAGTGATTATTTCTTTTAGTTCCTGGTACCAGTCTGGCCGCAGCGTTGAGCGATGCCCTCAACGGGGCCGGCTTGTATTTAGGGAGACCGCAGAGTGGTGCATCCATAGTCTAGTCTTGGAAGCACAAGGGCTTTAGGGAGGAGGGGTTTACGTTTCCTTAGTATACTTAACTGGTAGTTAGCTCCCTTGGTGGCATTAGTAATTTGCACCTGCATGTTGAGGTGTTTGTCTATGGTGGTTCCCAGGGATTTTGCAGAGTCAATGATGTGGGGAGCACAGCCAAAGGAAGTTAGATGTTCCAGCCATAAGTCTATCTTAGGTGTGCCATTGGGAGGGGAGATGAGAAGGAATTCCGTTATTTGGTGTTGAGCATGGGGTGGTTGCCAGTGAACCAACTTTGAGTATTTGTAGAATAGCGTTGAGGGAGATGAAGTCTTCTGGTGAGGAGATTTTCATATACATTTGGGTGTCGTCCGCTTACAGGTGATATAGAATGTTCGCTGAATTCAGTGCGTTTGCCAGGGGCTCCATGAGTAGATTAAAAAGAATGGGTGAAAGTGCTGATCCCTGTGGAACCCCTATGGTGACCATGGAGGGTTGAGAGAGTGAATGCTTCAACTTGATTCTTTGAGTTCTGTTATTTAGGAAGGAGGTGAACCATTCTAACACTGAACCTGTAAGGCCCATCATTCGTTCCAGTAGGGATAATAGATTGTCATGCTTAACCATATCGAAGGCGGAGGATAAGTAAAAAAGTATCAATAGGCAAGATTCATTGTGGGCTAGCATTTTTAGTATGTCATCCATTATGTGCGTGAGTGCAGATTCCTATTTGTGACCTTGATGGAAGCCGGATTGGTGTATGTCAAGGAGGTTGTGGTTCTCGATGTGGTTACATAATTGTGTTAGTACACATTTCTCCAGCAATTTCGCCTAAGTGGGGATGTTGGATATAGGGTGGTAGATGTTGAGATCTGAGGCGAGGTAGTCGGATTTCTTTAGTATAGGTGTGGCCTGCCCTACTTTAAGATAGTCCGGTATGGAGCCTTGTCTCAGAGAGGCATTTACAATCTATGCCCAGAGGGGTAGAATAGAGAAGTGATTGGAGGGGTTGATTGCTAGAAGAGTGTTATAGATTTCTTGTTCAGGGATGGGCGAGAAGGTGCACCTGGAGGCATTGTTTTTTGAGGTTTCCATCGGAGTACTAAAATGGACCTTGATCTGAGAGTAAAGTTTATTATCATGATCAATAAGTTGTGGGGGGGCCTTCTTAGATTGGATGTCGAGTTCAATGGACTTTGTCTTTTCTAGGAAGAAATTGGAAAGATCATTGCAATTGGGTGAAGCAGAATCATTCAATTCCATAGAGTTAGGCGTGTTGTGCGCTTGTTGTTTAACAATTTCCAATAGTTTTTTGGGGCGGTTGATGGCTTGATTCAGTTGGTTTTTGAAGAAGTCTGCCTTGGCCTTAAGAATCTTCCTGTTGTATGAATTCCTCATCACTCTAAGGTGGTATAGGTGATCAGTGGAGGGTGCTGATTTCCAAAGTCGCTCAGCTGATCTTAGCTTGCGCCGATCAGAGTTCAGGGTCTCATTGAACCATGGTTTGGAGATTTTGGAGAAAACATTTTTTAATTGGATGGGCGCCATAGAGGCAGGATTTCAAGCATAGTGGAATTGTAAAAGACAGTTAGGTCATGGACGTCAACCATGTCTGTCGTGGGGGTCAGGGCGGAGTTGCATTGGTTTGCCAGGGCGATGGGGTTAATATTGTGAATATTCCTTTTCCATTGTTTAGTCTTGGTGGGTTGGCCCTTTTTGGGATTGCTTCGATATTAATAGAGAAGAGAATGTTGTAATGATTCGTCCAGTTCCATGGAGTGATGGATGCTAATGATACGGTGTTCGTTTTTTCCTATGATGAGGTCTAATGTCTAATGTTGGTTTGGAAGTCCTTTTTTCTTTTAGGCACTCTGTGTAAAACAATAAAAGTTACAGAGTGTGTTACCATTTACTTGTTATTTAATAGTTTTCCAGTTTGCTAACATTAAATTTTTAGTGCACATCTAAGTTTTACTTACTTGATTATGTAGTTTTAGGGATAAATATATTCATGTATAAACATCTGTTGCAAGAATCCAGCAGAGTTTCCACCACTTGCAGTGTTTGTCATATTTTGATTAATTATTTCCTTTAATTAGTGTCTCTTTTACATATTTTGTTTAATTTCTTCAGTTATTTTACTGGTTAATGTTGTTAATAGTGTTATTTTATTGGTAGGTTTAGTATATATTGAATCTCTTTTTAGCAGTTCAATCCTTGTTTGGTAATTGCAAATTTATGTTTTCTTTTTTTAGTATTATATATAATTGCTTTTATTTAAATATGAATGCATTTGTTTTAACATAATAATTTATATTTTTCTTTATATTTAAATGTTTATAGTTATTAATAATGCTGTTGATGTATTGTTTGTATTTTTTTAGGTGTGCAAATTTTTGGGGTAAATGTTTAGTTTTTGGGTAAAGTAATATATTTTAGTTTAATTATAGATATTTATGATAACATTTCTCCGTGTTACGTCTGCTCTAGGGAGGTGTAAAGTTTTGATGCTGCCCCAGGTTTACATGATTTTGTAAATCTGGGGCAGCATCAAAATCCATGGGTGTGGCGTGGGAACACTCACTGCAATGCCCATGGAACGCCTCCTTGACGCAGAGTAAGGCAACAAAGTGGTTTGCGCTGCCTTGCCTTACTTCATATCTATGAGGCCATGTAAAGCCAGGCAGGGTTGATTTGTTGCCTCATAGATATGATTGATAGGCCTGCGCCTTGATAGGAGTAAAGCTCTGACTGTGTCATCATGGAAATGGGCGGTGGAAACCTTTGCGAATGCTGACAATTTTGTGAGTTGGGGTTCACCAGCTTTCCATGGGATTCCAACCCTAGAATGTACATGGGAGTAGGTGTATTCCTATACAAAATTAGTGTAATTTTAGGTGTTAGTAAATAAATTTGAGACTGTAAATGATAGGACTTCAAACTGGGGGTGGGGCCCCATGGAGGGATCTGGATTTATTACTTGGAGAGCACCAGGCACTGGGCAAAATTAGCATAATGGTAAAAATAGTGCTGTGTTTCAGTGAAAAAATAAACCTGGTGTGAGTCACAGGGGTTCAAAATAACCCTCAACGTCGCTACCCCCTTTCCACCCCTCATGTCTCATAAAGGATAAACTTGTGGATACTTTCACATTTTAGGAAGATCAGGCTGCCAATAGCATGCTGGCACCAATGTCTTTGATTTCTTTTTTACAAGGGGTAACTGAACATAATAGCAGTTCTTGACTGGTGAAATATATCTAGATCTGCCAATTTTATAGAATAATGTGAACTGGGGAGCCTGATGGCATTTTTTTAAAAAAAGAAAGGGGCATTGCATTAAGAAGTTTGAAGACTACTGGTGTAAATGTATGTGTTGCGAATTCTCACAACTTATGCCATATGTGCAATTAAAATGAACTTACATTTACATAAACAAAGTGCTTTACAAATTTGACCCTAAGGCCCTGATTACGTATAGAGCAGTCGTACCACCATTGCAGCAAGGTTGCCACCAGGGGACCACCATTCCCTGGCGGTGGTGGGGCGGTATAGAGGCCACATTATGCTTGGTGGGACCGCTGCGGTCCCACCAAGCATATTACGAGTTTCCTCTCCTCCGCGGTTTTCATTGTGGTTCCTCTGCTATGAAAACAGTAACAGAGAGGAAACAAAAAGGTCCCTGCAGGATCCCCTTCTGCCTCTGGGCCCTGGGGGGCATGCAGAAGGGCACAACATCTGCACCCCTGTGTGCGTGCACCACAGTTACCGCACGTCATGGACTTCACATCCATGTGGTGCAGAAACTTTTTGGGCGATCCCATTGTGGTGGCCATTTTCAGAGGAACCATCGTGGGACCGCCTAAAAAAGCCCGCCAGGCACGAGAAACACTCGTAATCTGGCAGGTGGGCGGCCCGACCACATGTTTGGCGTGCGGGAGTGAGCTTCCAGCATGGCGGTCTGCTCCTGCACATCCAAACTCATAATCAGACCTTTAGTGTGATGACTTGCATCAATGCTTGCATCATGTTTGCTTTTGGTTTTTTTTAGAATTCAAGCACCCCTAAGATACACTAGTGAGCTTATGAGTGACGTAGATTTCTAGGTGTGGGACTTTAAACCAGCCAATTAAGAATAGGTGTAAAGTGTATTTTACATTTATTTACCTCATTTTCATCTCCACAGTGAAATTATTAACATATGCTTCCTGTGTAGAAACCCTTGAAATACAGGGCAGTCCAGTCTATTCAACACTTCGGAAATACCTACTCCCACCGCATGTACATGTAGAGAAGTTTATTGTGTATTCCTGAAATGAAAATGCCATGTATTTTGGAGCGACTACCCACAACTTTTCAGCTTTGTCGTTTGGCACAAGATTTTTCATAACTACCACTTCCTCACGGATCCCTACCCCACTCATAATCCCGGCATACTCATGCACAAAAATCAAAGGAGATAACATTGTCATTGAGTTATTTGCGCAAGAAATCGTAATTGTGTGAAACAGGACTTCTATTTCAAAGGGGGAATCTATTTCTCCGCCCATTGGTTACACACGCGGTTTTAAAATATTTCATAAATCGGCCTTTATTACCCAATACTATTCAGCATTCGGATGGGGTGATGTGCAAAACACACGTTTGGTTGCTATTCACAAAAGCCAGAAGGGCGCCCCGTGGGTTACTCCGTCCCACCTGGATCCGGCATTAGGAGGTTGAAGCCTTCTATGTTTGTAGGTCGTTGAAACTGGAGAAGCAGCTGTGGAGATGCACGCTCCCGGTCCAGGCCTTCATCCGTCACCCTGCCCCACACAATGCACGCATCTTGCAGGTGGGGAGTCGTAGCCTTGCGCGTGCTAAATATAGCAGTGGCTGCGTTTTATCAGACCCCCTGCTCGTCTGTTTTAGTGTCGCTCGCCGTTGAACAAAGCAGACAGCTTGCTGCATTGTGCTGCACAGGAGCCGGCTCATCAGAACCGTCTGTGTGGCGGAGGCCTGTGGAACAAATCGTTGCCGAAAATAACACACTTACAGTCCACCAGCCTTACATCATTTTGTGTCAGAGGGTGACAGGGGCATTTTAATGTTTTAGAGACTTTAGATATTGGGTGATGACCCCTTGCCTCTCAATATACAGTATAGAGGTCTCAGTATAGAGTGTGATATACATCTTTCAGCATATAACTATAAACCACAGTACACAATGCACAGTTTATTATATAATGTACAGTGCTTCCGGTGTCATGGTATTAAGGGGATCATTTAGCACATAGCAGAGGACTGTCAAGCTGCTGAGGCAGTGGAATCATCACCTGCTGGCCCAGCAGACACAGGTCATCACCAGGGCAGAACATTTTTAGCAAAAATTAAATTCCAGGTGGCCCACCATGCCATGGCTGCACAAGTGCAATGCAGGCCAATGCAGCCACCAGGGAGCAGGGTGTTCGCCAGCTTTCAGGGTCTCGCATTCAGCCCAAGGCTAATGAGTATCTGTGAGATACTGAAGTCTCATCCTCTCACCACATAATGCGGGGGTGGCGGCAGGCTGCATCATTTTGAATTAAACCATTGTACAGCTGTCCACACAGCTCTGTTTTTGTTTCACGGTAATAAAACTACACTGTGAGGTGTTTGTTTTTGCGAAACACAAAACCTATTGCCCTGACACTCAATGACATTTTACTCCACTCTATGACACTCCACTCCTTTCTAGACACTCTACACCACTCTACGACACTCCACCCTATGATACTCCATTCTACACTACTCCAATCTATGCCACTGCAATTTAAGCTACTCCACTCCACAACACTCTACGCCACTTCACTCTACGACACTCTAATCCACTCTGCCACTCGATGCTTTATCCACTCTACGACACTCTATACCAATCCACTCTACACAATTCCACCCTACGACACTCTATACCACTCTACTCTACACAATTCCACACTACGCCACTCCACCCTACGACACTTCATTTACTCTGCCACTCTATGCCTTTCCACTCTATAACACTCCACGCCACTCCACTCTACACCACTCCACCTTATGCCACTCCACTCTACAGTACTCCACTCTACAACACTCTACGATGCTCTGCTTTATGTCCGTCCATTCTACAGCACTAAACTCCAGTTCAGTCCCTGACACTCTCCTCAACTCAACTCAACTTCACGCCACTCCACGCCACTCTATGAAACTTCACTCTATGACACTCTACTCTTTGACAATTTACTCCATGCCACTACACTTTACCACATTCAACTCCTCAACACTCAGCGACGGTTCACCCCACTACACTCTAAGACACACTATTGCATTCCATTCTACAACACTAATACACTTTATCCCACTCCCCTCTATGCTACTCCACTCTATGCCACTTTATGCCACTCTACTCTACACTACTCACTCCTCTCTACATGACTATACTCCGCTCCACTCTGTGACACTCTACTCCACTCTACAACACTCTAAGCCACCCTAAGCCACTCCACTCTATGTCAGTTAGTCAATAAGCTTTACTCGATTATTAGAAAAACAATCATACAAGCACATACATGATAACAATTAAAAAACAAACATATTACATTTCATATCAATTGATTGACAGTAAACATGATTATAAAATCAATTTAAAATAACATACTCTTCCTAGCAGCAATTGATCTTAGGATATAGGTTGCAGTAAAAAAACAGATATCTGGCTCTTGTAATGTAAAAGACAGACTCATAGCAGCATTCACAGTTAAAGTGCAATGTTTTTTAAACAGGGGTTTAAGGAAAGCAATACGGAGGGGAAAATATAAATCACAAATGAGGAGAAAGTGCAGAGTGCTCTGTTTTGTAACTCCATCACATGGGCAGGGGGCAATGGGATACTTTTTTGCACATGGGAATGCTACCAGATGGTGGACAATACCTAATCTCATTCTGGTAAGAACGAATCTATGAGATGTTCTAGTTACCATGCTTAAGTATTGTTGGAAGCCCTCAGTATCCAGATATGAATTATAAAACTTGTAAGTTGTTAGCTGCCCATTAATCTTTTGGCATTCACTCATTTTCTTCCTCAGAAATGTACGTTTAATTTCCAATTTGGGGATAACAGTTGCACTACTAGGGTTTTCCAAAATGTTTATATTAAATAAAACCTTGACTGTTGAAACTATATATTTGAGCCAAGGGATCTTTAAACAGTTGTCTAGTCGAAGGCAATCGCTAATAATGCTTCTATTGAAGACAGTTTCTTCCTTCAGCCATATAAATCTCCATACCAACAATGGTCTCAGCCCAATTAAGTCCTTCAATTAGTCGAGCCCCACTTCGTTATGTATTAACTCAGAGGAAGCTGACAAAGGTAAACAGAGTAACTTTTTAAGAAACCTGTTTTCCTCTATTTGTAGGTCTTCATGATGGTAGTGGCCCCAGACCCCCGCACCGCAAAGTGCTATTGAGTTGCATCTAGATTGATAAATATGCAACATATCATGGATTCGGCGGTCCCCTAGCTTAGTAGCAAATTTTAAAACCTCATATGAACTTTTGGCCATTTTGGCCCTAACATTCGTTACCTCCTGTGTCCATATCCCATTACTAGTAAAGGTTATACCCAGGTAACAGAACTTATCAACAGTTAAAAAATGTTGTCGATCTATAAAAAAGGATTTCGATTTCCCTGTATTCGTACCACAGATCAGGGCATAAGTTTTGTTTTTATTAATCTGTAACTTCCTGCCCTAGATAAAATCTGTGAACTTATCAATTAGTCTCTGTAGGTCTATTGGTGTTCTTGAAAGGAGTACCGCGACATCTGCATAAAGCAGCACTGGTACATCTTGGCTCTCCATCTGGGGTGCATCAGACTTTACCAATTTGAGTTCAGCGTCTACTCCATTAATAAAAAGAGTAAAAAGAAGCAGAGCAAGAACGCAACCTTGCCTGATGCCTAATTTAACCAGAAATTTGGAAGTACATTTGCCCCCTTGGCCGTAACGCACACACGTTGATAATTTAGTGTATAGCCTCGCCAGCAAAAATATAATAGACTCCGGGGCACCAAGATCCAATAAAATTGTCCATAACAGGGCATGGTCCACTAGGTCAAATGCACTACTTAGATCTGCAAAGCAGAGGAAAAGAGACCCTCGCTTTGCACGTGTATATTTCCCTATTAAAAGATCTAGGTTAATGCATTGTTCCAAGGTTCCCCGCCCTTTCCTAAATCCATATTGACTTTGCGTTAAAATCCCATTATCCTCAGCCCACTCTTCTAGCCTGACTAGCAGAACCCTGCTCATAATTTTAATATATGCGTCTAGAAGGGAGATTGGTCGATAATTTTTGGCTTCCCTTTCTTAAATATGGGTATAATTATGGATTCACCCCATGTTGGAGGAACTCCTTCCGTTACAGCTGCATTGAATACTCTAGTCAATATGGGATCCCAGAGTACCGGTGTGGCTTTGTATACATCTACTGGTACACCGTCTGGGCCAGGTGTTTTTCCGCCCTTGCTGCTATTAATTCTTTGTGCAACCTCTGCAAGCGTAATATTTAGAGGGAGAATAGGCCAGGTATCTGTGTCTCTAAGGACTGTTAAAACCGCATCCCCTGGGTCAAAGATGCCGGTAAAATGTGCTACCCATGCTTCACTACTAACATGGGATGTTCAGTCAGGGTCCTCCTCATTTCTTAAAAAGGGGGAATTGACTATTTCCCAAAACATCTTGCTGTTTGAAGTATTCACAGCCATTGTTAAGTTGTCCCAGGCCTCTTCTTGGAGTTCCCTTTTTCTCCATTTAATTTGTTCTTTATAGGCCAGTTTCAGGTCTCTAACAAGCAGCCTGTCCCTATTACTACTTGCCAAAGCTTGTTTTAGTTGGTTCAAAGAGTGAGTGCATGCATGGTCAAACCACCCTTTATTCTGGACACGTTTTTTCCCCATAGTTGCAGTCATGATACTGTCAATAGTTCCATTAATCTTACTAAAATGTGATAAAATGCACAGAGGGTTGACGTAATCATCCAAACATTCAAAAATCTCTGTACAGCATGCACTAACAATGTTTTTCAGAACCTTGTCCGAATTCTCCCCTTTCCACTTAATCCTAATGCCATTAGGTCTGCATGGGGTTATATTGCCAATTGTGGCTTGGGTTACTTGTCTTTTATGTCCCTAAATACTTAATGTCAAGGAGATACAGTCATGGTCACTTAAAAATAGATCTGTAATCTCCGGGGTGGTACAGTAGGGTAAAATATTTACCGATACCAGTACGTGATCAATGGTGGTATTGGCATTTCTGCGAGTAAATGTTGGTATGGGATTTCCCTCACCATCTCTTGTACATTGCAAGACATCCATGTCAAATTTAGCAATAGCAGAGTTTAGTGTCTCACCACAGGTATTGTGCAAAAAGTGCACACAATCGTCACCTATATCGTTTCTAAACCCACAGACCTTAGTTGAGGAGAGAGGACACAGGGATATATTAAAATCACCCACCCAAATAATGTCAAAATTAGCTCCTTCACCAGTACCCAGAATATCAATTATATTCACCAGTTCAACAACCACATTATGCCGTGTAGAATCAAACAAATTGTTATAGAAGTTAATTAACAAAACATCGCGGCCATTTTTATGATGTAACCACAATACTTGTGCGTGGCATCCAATGTTTTTACAAAGTTTAACTTCGACTGGTATTTTAACTGACATACATATTAACAATCCCCCTTTTGCTCTACGGACAGTGTAGCGCACAGCTGGTAAATTGTAAGAGACATACCCATCAAAATTAACATGATCCGTGCACCAGGTTTCCTGGAAACATAGAATTTTGTAACTATTAACAAAATTCTTCCGGCCTAGTGTATCTTTCGTCTTCGTTCACCCGGCTATATTCCAAGTGATTAGACTGTACCCATGATTGGTAGCTCCCTCCACGGGGCCATCTACCTCAATCGTCAAAGACCGTACATCACTGACCACTTTAAACATACTAGTCCCATCTCGGGTCGATCCATTCACATGGCCCTCTATAGGATCACCTAGCATGTTACTTGGACTAATTTCGTCCAGTAAGATGTTGGCCACCAAACGGCTGCCTACCTGTGTAGGCAGCAATTGTCCCGGCAATCCCACTGCCCTTTGTAGATTTGTAATTTCTGGGCCCGTCATACCTGTATTATGACGGCAAGGGCTATGTCAATCTATCTCCTCGAGGGATGAGAGTGGCATGAATCTGTTATAGGTAGAGATACTAGGATATTGTGATACAGACATTGGCCAATTAGGTCTCCTTGGATTGTGGTCTACAGGCACTGGGGTGTCCTCTTTTAGGTGTCTGTAGAAAAAGCCGAGTGGGAGAAGCATAATGCAATCATCATTAATTATCCGAGTAGATACTCTATCCAAAACTGTCCAGGCCTATTATGGGTTCCTGTAATTAACAATAACACAGTCCCCCTTAGTAGATTTACTTGATGGACCAATCCAGGTTACTCTCCTTGTCGTGAGGATCTGGTCCGCACGGTTAGTCGGATAGTCACAGTTGCGGTAGAGCCAATCCACAATTATTTTTAAGTGAGACATGCATTTCTATAGCACCTGGGCTGAGTGTTGGGACATTCGCTAATACTACTATATAGGGACAACAATCTGGGGGCAAATTGGGGGATCTGATTCTATGAGCCATCTCTGCTTCTTTTCCTATGCGCTTAATAGGTACCTGCATTACCTCCTTATTTACTACACCTTGGTTTATTTCCTTACGTGAATTGTTATTCCCATGCATTTCCTTACTATGTCCTGGGGAGGTCAGGTCCCTCATAGTATTTGATGCTCCCGGAATAGGGCTATTCATGGACCCTGCCGTTCTCATCCCTGTACAGATATCCCCATTCCCTTGGCCGATTTCTGGGCCATGTGTCCCCTCTGGTTTCCTATTTGTATCTATGGAATTTTTCTCAAGAATGGTAATTATTTCTTTAAGTTTACCCACTTCGCCAATAAGTTGCTCTATTCTATCCTCCAAAGGTTTGATATGATTTACCAATGAACAGGTTACTTGGGCTATGATCTTACTGACCTGATCATTGCTGGTGACTCCTCCTTTATTTATGACTTCCACTATAGGCTTGGATATGGTAGCCTTAGTGCCTTTTGTATCTGGTCCCTGCTTTTGCTGTGTTTTCCTACAGTTCCGTTTTCTTTAGGAGTAGGGGGTCCATTACTTACTGAAATACTATTTACTTCATCATGTTCAGAGTCACAAACAGCATTCCGTCCTGATAGATTCGCATCCGTGGGTGTTAAAAGAGGTATGTCAATCGGAGTATTGGACTCCAATTGGGGGGGAATCAATATTAAGGGGTCAGGTATATTACCTAATCCTAACGAGAGCCGCCGTTCCGCCCTGTCTATCTCTAAATTAATAGCGCTAACCGCTTTAATGAAGTAGCAATCTATTGTTTTACCAGGTGTCTCAGGGGCACTATTAATTCCCTTAGTTAATTTGCGTTTCGACATATTAGTTATTAAACAGTAGCAAACGATTGGCCCAGTCCTGACCCAATACTAAATTAAATTTGGAAGGATAGGCTCATTAAGATAAAAACCGGGTATGATAAAAAACAATAAAAATATGTGACAAGTAAATCAAAGCTTATTGATCACAGGCATTAAACCTTAAAAGAACAATTAAGAACCTAAGTACTGAGTATAATTACATTAATATACAGATGCTTGGCTGCATTACTCACAAGTCCCGAACCGTCTTTATCAGACCAGCCAAGAAAATTGGCCCAGCCCAGCCTCCTTCAGCCCCTGACGGCCACAGACGGCCCACCCTTTGCCCGGGCTTAGCCCGGCGGCCGCCCGCGCACGTCCCGCGTGACGATCAGAAAGGTTGGTTAAATACAGGCAGGGGGGAGCTAACAGACCTCAGGTGTTCCAGGCACACAGGTGAGCGCTGTGCTGATGGGACACGTAGTCCAGACGTTCCTTGTGGCAGGCGGGGGGGGGAGGAAGCTAACGTTCTCCTTCTATGCAGCCCCCAAACAAAGTTCACCTCGCTCTCCCAGTAGTCCATTCCCCTCAAAGGCAGCAACAGCAGCGCACCTCGAAGTGTTCCTCCTGCGAGCTGTTAAATGTGGTGGAGCTGACAGGTCTCAGGTGTTCCAGGAGCACGGGTTAGTGCTGGGCTGATGGGACACGTAGTCCAGAGCTTCCTTGTGGCAGGCGGGGGGGCGGGGAGCAAGCTAGCGTTCTCCCTCTATGCAGCCCCCAAACAAAGTTCACCTCGCTCTCCCAGTAGTCCGTTCCCCTCAAAGGCAGCAACAGCAGCGCACCTCGAAGTGTTCCTCCTGCGAAGCGGCACCCGGGGCAGCGGGTGCTGCGAGCTGTTAAATGCGGTGAAGCTGACAGGCCTCAGGTGTCCCAGGCGCACGGGTGAGCGCTGGGCTGATGGGACACGTAGTCCAGAGGTTCCTTGTGGCAGGCAGGGGGGCGGGGAGCAAGCTAGCGTTCTCCCTCTATGCGGCTCCCAAACAAAGTTCACCTCGCTCTCCCAGTAGTCCGTTCCCCTAAAAGGCACCAACAGCAGCGCACCTCGAAGTGTTCCTCCACGAAACTCTATTCCACTCCACTCCACTTTATGATACTCTACTCCACTCTACGACACTTTAATCCACGCTATGAAACACTATTCTCCACTCCACGGCATGCTACTCCACTCCACTGTACAACACTCTACTCCACTCCATTCTACAACACTCTACGACACTATAAGCCATCCAATGCCACTCCACTCTATGACACTCAGCTTCATTCCACAACATACTACTCCACTCCACTGTACAAAACTCTACTCCACTCCACTTGTCGTGTAGTTCCTATAGAAAATATACAGGATCTGCGCGTTCAGAAAACATACACTGTAGGATTGGTGTCAGACGAGCTCTGATCACCCCCACCGGGTATGTTAGCCTTTCTGTATCAGCTAGCTCACAGCCCCACTATAATCTCCTCTTACCAAGGAGAGAATAGTTTCTGGCAACCTCAGAACATGACAACCCTGATCCCTCTGGACTGTAGAAACAATGTACTACCTTTCGCTCAGTCACTCGTGCTTACTTAGTTTCTCTCAGAGAGATACACTGAATAAAGCAAACTGGGCGATTTCAATAATCATTTATTGAACAGTTGTTATTCTGGTGTAGAATAGATGTGCTGCAACAACCGTTAGACAGTATAGGACATAAATGATTAACAGTACTATGAAAGTAAAAGGATGGTAGAGTTCTACCCTCTTACTAAAATCAGGAATACATTCAAGTATATAAAACACATGATAATAAAAGGTGCATACTCCTACTATGCCTCCCTATCTAGATGTACCTAAATGCACCTAGCCTGGGTGTAGGTGTTAAGCCAAGAATTCCTCTAGGATCTAGTCAACCCCATTAACTTAAGTGAGAGAATGTGGGACCTTCGAGGGATGTTAGACCACTGCAAGCTGGAGTGTCTGCATGCAGGAAACTCAGCGTCTTTGGTCAGTGTGTTGGCTGGAAAGTCTCGACCCTCCTCTAGCTATCTTAGGAAGATGTGATGTATATACGCCCATAGGTCTCCCCAGGGGTCCTACCTTGCTGTGTTACTGTTTCAGCCAAAGGATGACATCAGGCCTGAACTTTATACTTCGAATTTATACAGGAGATGGCAGTCCTGCTGTGCTTCCAAGAACCCTCATGCACACTGTATGAGATTTCGAACTAGGGAAAACCCGAATTCTGAATGCAGTGTAATATCTAGGTAAGAGGTCAGTCCCAGTAAACCGTGGCAAGTGTAATGTAGGGAGAGAACATAGGTGAAGGGTAACATGTGTACTGAGGCCTATATTATAGTACCTATTTGGAATAAAACACACTCTACGACACTCTACTCCACTCTACAACACTCTAATCCACCCTATGCCACTCAACTCTATGACACTGTACTCCACTTCACAACACTCTACTCCACTCCACTGTACAATACATTACTCCACTCTACGACACTCTACTCCACTCTGTGACACTCTACGACACTCTAATCCATCATATGCCATTCAACTCTACGACACTCTACTCAACTCCACTCCACTCTACGACACTACATGCCACTCCACCTTTGTGCCGACAGTCAAGTCTGTCGGCACAAAAAGCCAACGAAAACAAGACTCACTATTTTTAAATTCTTTTGAAAATACATTCAGACGTAAATACATATTATTTTCCGTCTATATCTTTACATGAAAACCATTAAAAGGTCAGACCATCCTAATATACGAATAGCATACCACATATTAAGCTTATTTATAAAATGTTCGTTATACTCGTAATTTCTACCCCACTCCCCGGGGTGAGCCTTACATTCTGATAAATGATTGTGATATTTTGAAGGAAAGCCTTTGGTTAATAATGGATTCTACACGAACTAGAACGGCTGCTTCAATTCCTGTCTTTGAGGGAAAAAGAAAGCTGAAATCTGTTATATTTATTCTGTCGCGGTCCTTTGCCTCAAAAGTATTTTGATCTGAAAAAAGATCAATGCAGTGCTCCTCAGCTATCACGATGCATGATATAAATGCTTCCAGCCCATGCATTCCCCCACACCACACTCTCTAGACTCTTACTGCGCCCCTCCATATGGTATTCGAGGAAATGAAGAAAATCACCTACAATTCCGATTATTTTTGCACCTTCAGCGTCATAAATCAACATAATTGCGCTCAGTGGCGTCTTAAATTGCGCGACCTCTCGTGCCCTTAGATTTGCATTTGTTTTGCTAACCTATTTATTAACATACAATAAAAATATATTAAACAAAAAAAATGCTGATAGTTTGCATTCAGAAAAACACACGGCATTAAAGAGACGCAGCGAGTATAGTATAGTTGCTGCCTCCGCTTCGAAGGAGAATTCAATTGCACAGAATGGGTTCGATTCTCAGGGATATACAGATAAAGCAATGAAGACAGTCTGCAATGCAACAAACAGTCTTACCCAGATTGACCATGGAGCACACATGGAAATGCATCAAACATCTTTAAGATGCTTATGCACAAAGAGAACTCATCAAGGTTTGCTGAAGTACTTTGTGGAGAATATGTACCATCTCAGAGATGCACCAGGGGTCCCGAAACTGACACTAGTGCAAATCTGAATTAAAGGTGAACAGAATTTTGACATCACCTTACGTGTTGCAGAGCCTGTTTTAAAATTGATCCCAATACAGGGCCTCATTTACAAGATTTTGACGCAGGGCAGCGCAGCAAGCCTTCCTGCTGCGCTGCAGTGAGTCAAAATAAAAGGGCAGGAATGTGCCGTATCTACAAGGCACGGCACATTCTTGTCCTTCTCCCCTGCGCCGGTGCACAAAGAGCAGTTGAGAACCAGCACAGACACCCTCGCGTCATCTTACAAGGGTGCCTGCACAGAAGGGACACTTTCCTGCACACAACCAATCATTAAAGGCATTTTCCTCTTTGTATATGTGCTGCCGAAGGCAGCACGCATAGAAAGAGGAAAAAACGAGAAAAAATAAAACTATTTCTCCTTGTGTGCCTCCTTACGCCTTCCCTGGAGAGGCGTAGGATTCTGACACATTCTCAGGTTTACAAAATGTTGCAAATCTGGGAATACGTCACGTTCATTGGATGTTGCATGGGAACACCCACAGCAACACCCATGGAACGCCCCTTTCACACAGAGTTATGCGTGAAAAGAAAACATATTTACAAGGCGATAGAAAGTCATGCAGGGTGACTTTATATGTCCTTGTAAATATGAGAAGCCCATTGCACTGCTGATGCGTTAATAAAAGTGATGCACCAGCTGCACAATGGGCTTGTAAATAAGCCACACAGTTTGTTTTTAGGACATAATTTTTACACCTCAAAACATTCTGGAGTGATGTCATAGCAATATGGCCAACAATCCATGGGTGCAGGTTTAATAGTGAGTGTGGGGCTCTGCCTCTCCACTTTCAACCAGCGACCACTCCAAACGATTGTGTGTTTCACACCCAGTGTTACAAAGAGTTGGATCAAGAAAAAATTTGTGCTGCACATTAATGTCTATCTATGGTGGCTTCAGAGCTGCAAATGCAGTACACTCAATTGGATTTTGCTAAATTTTGCAAAGGGTGGTCATGGAAGGGATGGTAAATATAATTAATTGGATGGACTCAAAAGTGGCATTTACCGATGAGAAAACAGTAAAATGGGCTGAGAAAACGTCATCACATTTGGCAGGCATGTACTACATATGAAGCATTTTTCTGGCTATTGCAAATTGTTCCAGCTATTCGGCCTCTTTCTGCTAGTTTCTCAACTTTATTACAGTGGGCGGGAGCACTTTGACTGCTCCAGCCCGATGGAACCGAAGTGTTTGCTTTTTCTTGGTAGGAGGGTGGGCACCCAGAGACATAGCAGGAGCCAGCTTTGGGGTGTGGCAGTCCCAAGGGCCATGTATGGACCTTGGTATTCCTTATATTTGCACGTGCCGCCCGGGGAGGTTGTGGTCCCCAGGAAGGGGGCCACGTGGCCAACCCTATTTTTAAAACAAGAAAGGAGGTGGTGGTACTCAGGCACAGGGGGGTCCACGCAACCCGGCACCATTTTCACATAAGCCCCGGGGAGGTGGTGGTCCTCTAGGCCCAGGGGAGGTCTGAGTGGCTCCCCCGCACACCATTTTTATTAATAAAGCCCTGGGGAGGAGGCAACAATACAAACATAAGCCCTTGAAGGTGGTGGACTATGGGGCATAAAAATGCCTTAAGAATGGGGCACCATGCGCCCCCTCTGTAATTTTATAAAATGTGTGCACATGCCCCTGGGACCTGGCTCGCCCGGGGGCTTTCCAATAAACAAGTTCTGGAGCATACGCTTGTTTTTTTGTTCCATTTTTGCAGCAAATTTCAGCAAAATCGAATCATATAGTTACTAAAAATGCTTTTTTGCTCTGTCAGACCAATGCTTGAAGTCAGAGTATTCCTACACTGCCCCCTCTTCTTATTTTTAATGGTTTTTTTTGGGACTCGGCTGAAGCCGGGTCTCATGAAGACTGCAAACACTTCTAGGTTAAAGTATGGGCAGCCAATCAGAGCTCTGCAGTTCTCTGCACAAGTTAATTATTATTCAGGAATTAGCCGCGATCTCAGATAAACATATTTGGATTTCAATAAATTTTTCAACAACTACTTAATGGATTTACACCAAATAAGTGACAGCGTGATCTGCGTATCCAAAACTGCCAAATGTAGTGTGATTCCTTCCAGCAATATTGGCTGTAGTCATATGCAAAGCTCTTACAGAATCAATATGGGAAACACACGTTTTTGACCCTCCCCCCTTTTTCTCAGGCCCCCGCTTGACAGTTTGCCCAGAAACTTTCTATGTACAACAAAAATCCCTGATGCACTTTCTGTGAAAAATATTGCAAAGAGTTGTCAATCGGCACCAAAGATATATACATCAAAGGCAACACCTCCCTCCTCAGCAGCAGCCTAGTGTAGTGACACATTAGAGGGGTGGGCTTCAAAGGCTGCAATACTTCTGACATGAAGGCAAGGAAGGAAATTAGGTATGCAGGAGGTGTACACCCTCAGGAAGGCTGGACACACCTCCAGGGTGAGCAGCCTGATGTGCACACCTAAAGTTGATTACTGCCTCTTTAGGAGGGCAGAAATAGGGGGCTCTAGGTCGAAAAAGTGCCCTACACCACCGGATGTGGTCACCTCAGGAGCGGATCAGCGATAAGGGACTAGCTGCCCATTGGCTACTAGCTCCCACACCCCTAGCTATCTTAAATCCAGGATTTAACCCCTTCCACGCTCATGACGAGCTGGGCTCGTCATGCAGTAGCCTCCTGCTACGCTGATGACGAGCCCAGCTCGTCATGAATAATGGTGTTCATGATTTCCCAGCACAGGGGAAAAATCCCCATAGCATTCAAGGTGTTAAAGGACCCCCATCACACCAGAACCTCAGGTCTGATTGACATACTTCAAAGAAGGTTCAAAAGGAGACCTGTGTCAATACAATAGGACTTTGCCCACCAGCACAAAGCAAAAGAGGGATACTGTGTTCTTGATGCAACAGACTTGGAACTGAGTGAATAATTATTGTCCTTGGCTAAAACTCAACACTCCAGAAGTGACAGACCTTTGTGGAAGCCCGAAGCACCCGCCGACTCCCCTGGATTGGTGGGATCAGTCCAAAATTCAGGTAAAACGATGCTCAGGAACCAAAGAATCGCAGACCATCAGATCCTCTGAAGGATTGCCCAAAGCTAAGTGGTTAGGAGTTGTAACCTGGATTTAACAGAATTTTCAAGCCACTACCACACTCCCCTGGACCTCCAGATATCGAAGTTCCTTTAAGTTACTTTTACCACTAGCAAGGCTTGTTGGTCATCAGTCCGGTGACTGACTCTTAACTCGATGCTGAATTAAGAGGGCATTCCACAAAACCTGCAAGCAACGTCAGCAACACCCAATCTTTTGTGATTTTGCATCCCCTTTCTGGCAGCACTGTCTGGTAAAAGCAGCATTACCACCTGCCCCGTTTAGTACCACTGACAGCCAGTACAACCCCAGCATCTGGACTCCACGGGCCAGGTATAATTTAAGGGACTTTTGTGGCCTAGTCTGGGGACCCCCACTACCTCGACCCTGTGAGGGTAGAACAGAAATTGACCTCTAAGTGACACATTATCACTAGTAGTTTTTGCCATTGACTGCAATGTTAAATAACTGCAATATTTATTACACTTATTTTCCACTGCTAAAAAATGTGGTTTGGTGTCTAAAATTATATAAAAATAAGCTATATTGTTTATAAATTGGTTTTGGATTTCTATTGAGTCATCTCAATTACTTATAAACCATAATGGTATTGTACAATGCTTAATACATGTTCCTCCAGTAAAGTCTGACTGCTCTTTGCCACAGTACTAGCACTGAGCTAAGTATTTATTTTGTGAATCAAAGGTTCATCTTTGAGGCACTGTGATAATATTGCATGGTAAGGTTACCAAAACATAGCACATATTATTCCAATTTCCTACAGTTACCCTAGGGCATGAGTTATAACTACTTGTGATAAACTAAACTGGTGAGATTCAGTGATTTGTAGAGTTTAAACCATTACAGTTGTACTGAATAACATTACATCTAACTATAATGTTACTTTAACCTTTGTTTTTTAGTGAATATATAAATGCATGTGTATGTGTATGTGTATATTTATATTTTTTTTTTCACAGAAAAAAGCAAAGGTTAAAGGCCACCATGCTAGCCATGAACACAACCGGCGTTGTGTTCATTTTATTAACAACTCGGTCATCATCGCTATTTAGCACATGAACGGCCCCCATTTGATAAGGGACTCACATTGAAAAGAGCGGATAAATGCTTCTACTGTCACCCATGTAGTAGAGTATAAGCAGGTCATTCACTGACGTACATCTTCAAATTGCTCACTGGAGATGCGATCAACCTTTAACTCGATGTCTACTCATAAACAATAACATCATCCAAGATGGCCGCCAGAGTTAGCCATGAACACAACCGGCGATAGTCATACACGCCCACCCGGAAGTCCATGACCGTAATCACGCCCACAACTACCCGCGCACAACTACATATCGCCCACCAGAGAAACCGGAGATACTAGCTACCGTGGGACGGACGGCGAGGGTAGGTTACCTTCGTGGACTCTACCGGAGACAAGTAAGTGGGAAGGGATGCCCGCTTCCCCCCCCTTTTTTGGAACATATGGGGTTACTGACACCTCCGCCTGACGGGGAGCCGCTGCGGCCCGTGCCGGCCGGGGACAGCCTAGAGGCACCACCCGTGGCGCGGCGGGCTCTCTCCGTTCCTGCAATGGGTCCGCAGCAGATTCCTCCACCAACGTCAAAGGAGTAAGTAGCTTGCAAAATGGACTCTACCTGCTAGCAGGTGAATTCGGGCACCACTAGTGCACCCTAATTTGCCCCATTGTTTTCCATTTCCCTGTTTGTACTAAGCAGGGCTCCTACTATCGAGGCGCCCCCACGATCTGCCCGCCCACGTTGAAGCACCTCGCACCAAAGAGGGAGGTGAGTCTGGGCACATCAAACACCACGTTAAACGACTAGCGCACAAGCATTAGTTCTATGAAAATTATGAGCGAATCAAACTACCGCTTGTTGAGACTAAACACGCATTGACACCACAAACTGAAATTAGCATGAACTAAGCATGAGTGAGAGAGATTTTTGTTTTTATGTTTTTTTTTAAACTCACTGATTTTATCAATATGGCACTGTAATTACAAAGCTAGATAGGAGGTCTGGACCATAGGGAATGCTAGTGGGTACAATTTGGAGGCAGCTTTAAAATACATCGTTGAATGTCTTGTTCTCCTTTCTCTCCACACTGTTTTATATCCCCAGGTCCTTCATTGTTGACTACACGGGCATTGGGATGTAGTCCATTCTGAATGGTAGCACCTAATTAGTAGCACCATTTAGTGTAGATACTCAACACCACGCTTTGCACATATTTCACACATATAGGTCCTGAAGAATTGCCACGGTACTTACTGACCAACAGGGCAAGAAACATGTTGACCCATAGAGAAGAGCCCAATATCGAATGAATATCCCTCATCAGGGCTGTTGCCACTCTATTATATATATATCTTTTTAGCAAGGTGGATTACCAGCCAGAATAAAATGCATCTACTTGGAATATCCAACTTTTTTTTTAAAAACGCACTCACTGCACCACTCATGATCCACACGCACATGGGCCACACACCCCCACTTCATCATACGGCAAAGGAACAAAAGATCTCCGATAAAGAGCCCCTTTGCGGGTGCCCGTTGAGCATTGCAGCGCCGGCTCAACGAGGAGCAGGTCCATATGATGAAGCATGACACCTAGCTTGCTGGATGTGTGAGAACCCTAGTTCCGCAAAAGGGGTAAGTGAATGTGTGAGTAAGTGACTATATCGTGACTAGGTAGGTGTGTGAGTGGCTCTACAGGTGGGTGAGTGTGTGTGAGTGACTGTATAGGTGACTGAGTGGTTGTGTGAAAGGCTTTATAGGCAAGTGACTTAGTGTGTATGTGAATGTTTAGGTAAGTGAATGGCTGTTTTAGTGGGTGTATGGGTATGTGAGTGGGTGTGTGAGTGGCTATTTTTTTACAGTAGGGGGCTTATTTACAAGCCAATTGCACTGCCAATGTGTCATTTCTTTTGATGCACCAGCAGCACTATGGGCCTTGTAAATAGGGCCGTTTTACGCATTACTCTGCATGAAAGGGGCGTTCCATGGGTGTTGCTGTGGGTGTTCTCATGCAACATCCATGGAAGTTGACGCATTCCCGGATTTAGAAGCGTCCCCCGCTGGGGTTCGTCCCCTCCTTACACTGCTTTAAAATCCTAACCAGTAGGATTTCGGTGAAGTTCATAAATCTTGTTCACAATTTGAGAGTCGAATTTTCCAAAAGTTTATTCATGGAATTTCCAATTAATTGTTATAGGTAGTTTTCATTTGTGTTCATCCTGAATGGTAATACAAATTTCAAAAATCAAAGAGCTTGTTTATAAGCAAATGTGAACCATCCCATCCCGATGCACTTCGGGCCGGATTGGCCTTTCGTCAGGGGATAATGAATCTGCAAAACAGTAATGCACAAGGGTCACAACAATAGCCAGCACCCTGACTGTACCAACATAAATAATACATGTCCAGCACGTGTAGACTTCAAATATAACAGATGCACCTCCGCTCTGGAGCTGTAAATCAAACAAACAATGTCCAAGTGCCCTGATGGTCCTGATAATAACAGTTTAAAAACTGATGCAGGAATTTAAGCCAACCCTATTCGTATCGAACACCAGTGAGTCATGCAACATTACATGAAAAAACTAGTAACCATAATACAACCGAAATCAAATGTAATCCTCGTATGCAAATGATATGTATGCCAGTATGAGTGCCGTGTTTCCCTATGGTAAAGAGACCAAGTGTTTCAAAAGTGTTCTCCAAGTGGTGGTCAAACATGTGTAACTGGGTAGAGAAAGTTACGCATACGTGTGAAACAGTGAGAACACAATTACATGCATGTCTAAATCGCAAACTAGCTACCATGCCCCAATCCTCAAAAGAGGAATAATCCCGCCCACGGCGATGTAAACTGACAGAGCTCTTCGATCAGTGAAGACAAGTCTGATTGTGGTGAAACAATTAAACAAATGCATGAAATGCAGTGAAATCACAAAAACATTCATATCTAAATTTTAGACTGTGAACATGCCCCAGTACTAGTTTAAAATTAAATATAGTGGTCCTGTGCGTAGCAATTTAAACTTACAGAGCTCTCTGGTCGGTGAGGACCCTTGTAGACACTTTCTCCCATTGGTGATAGTCCGAGCAGTTATCCAGAAGGCTTAGAACTAGCTAGGTTGACTAGATCAGTTAGTGGAATGTACGCGAATAGCCGCGTGTGTATTAGAACAAGCTTAGTGTTAAGAACAAGTGCAATGTGAAACATATTAGTCGCAAATTACCTATGTTACCAGGATATACAAAATCTGCAATGAATAATACCAAATCAAGTGAACAATGTATGTGAAATGAATAACAGTGATATAAACAAAAAAAGAAAAACGTCAGTAAATGTACAAATTGTATGGAACCAATTGAGGCTCTTTTGAAGTATTCAATACACGGAAGGTTTTATAGGTCTGTCATGCAATCCAGACACACTAGGGGAATCTCAAAGGTATTCCACAACCAAGGCTGGAGTAACAGGATAGATAAAAGGATACAAAAGATGTGAAAAGTACCCATCAGCCCACTCAATAGTGGAAGCTCGTCATTTGGGATTTTGAATGAAGATAGTTGGTGTCCAAATAGCACTGCCTTCAGTGAATCCTGAGGCTAGCATAGGACCCAAAGGTTGGACCTTCAACCTAAACAAATGACAGCACAGGTGGCTGAAAAGGGCTTAGTTGCAGTGCTCAAAGATGTGAAAAAAGGAAAATGATCCAAGTGATTATAAAAATGCCTATCTTGACGTCAACAAGAAAACTTTATTAGGTATACCCGTCAAGATGGTATGATTAAAAACAGAGTGACAATAGCCAGAAAGATGGTTAGCTATATATCCGAGATGTTATCTGGTCAACATGTTTCAGCCTGTAAAGGCTTTCTTCAGGACCTGCGTATCACTACTGCAACACTTACTTAGTAACGTGTGAAAAAAGAAAGAATAATCTTTTCATGGGTGGTGTATCCCCTCCTGTTAGAAGAAAGAAACATAAGATAATGTTGCACAAAACAGAAATGCACAGCGTAACTGACATCTCATACAGTGACAATTACACACGCATGGAATATTAACACTGTACATAGTCTTTCTCACTTACCCAACTTTGTGGGATCAGGAGCCTCACCTCACCTGGCGACAGCTCAGGCTAAAGGAGGCCACGCACTAAAAAGAAATAATTACAAAATCAAAGTAAAAAGTAAAAATATGTTCATCATATATGCAGTTATCTACCAAAACACCAACAGACTCAGGCAGTTGTTGGCCATGACCATTCTCTACTCGTGAGAATGTGTTGCCCCAATGTATATCTGAGAATATTCTTACACTCATTGGGATTATCTATATCCTAAATGGTAACGTGCACCCCTGCTTCTTATTCAGAAAACCGTTCTGTTTATTATATTTTTTACATTTTTCTTGGGTGACACACATAGCCAAAAAGTGTAAATACTGTGTCATCTGTCGCATAACCTCACCACTTAGCATGAAATCATGTATCTCTCCACAAGCTAAAGGTGCGCCTTAATTTGTTACTAAAACTTGCAACTAAGCAAGCAGTCATGTTTCTCACCACAAGTTTAAGGTTAAGCTCCAAAAAGTCCTATCTAGGGTAGAGAGTATGTACAAACTATATACAATACTCTAGGATGCTGAGGGAGATAGTGTGTGTGTCTGAATCACAGACTCCTCACATACGAAGAAAGCATTAAAAATCTAAACATTTAGCCAACCGCCCCTGCAGCGCTTTCAGCCCCTAGAGAAAAGGAAAAGACTCTCGCCCATAGCAAGCCTGTCTAAACACCTACCTCTCCGTCGTTGCCTCTGGCTTGAACTGAGCCGAGGGGGAGGTGGTGTGTAAGCAGAGCCTGCACGGACATAAAGAACCGTGGCGGACCAGAGAGAGACACACTTGCTGTCTACTCTCCTATTGGATCACGCCAGTATACTAGTTACACCAATCACAACAGGTCTAAGCCCGCGTCAGCTGCTCAAACGTCAGCGATGCAGAAAAAATGCTTTTTTTCTTTTTTTCTTTTTTTCTTTCAGGGCGGACCATGTAGAAAGCTTGCATCAAGCGTGTGCCTAGCCTGAAAAACGGAAGCAGTAAAACGCAGTGTACGACGGAGAGGTAGGTGTTTAGACAGGCTTGCTATGGGCGAGAGTCTTTTCCTTTTCTCTAGGGGCTGAAAGCGCTGCAGGGGCGGTTGGCTAAATGTTTAGATTTTTAATGCTTTCTTCGTATGTGAGGAGTCTGTGATTCAGACACACACACTATCTCCCTCAGCATCCTAGAGTATTGTATATAGTTTGTACATACTCTCTACCCTAGATAGGACTTTTTGGAGCTTAACCTTAAACTTGTGGTGAGAAACATGACTGCTTGCTTAGTTGCAAGTTTTAGTAACAAATTAAGGCGCACCTTTAGCTTGTGGAGAGATACATGATTTCATGCTAAGTGGTGAGGTTATGCGACAGATGACACAGTATTTACACTTTTTGGCTATGTGTGTCACCCAAGAAAAATGTAAAAAATATAATAAACAGAACGGTTTTCTGAATAAGAAGCAGGGGTGCACGTTACCATTTAGGATATAGATAATCCCAATGAGTGTAAGAATATTCTCAGATATACATTGGGGCAACACATTCTCACGAGTAGAGAATGGTCATGGCCAACAACTGCCTGAGTCTGTTGGTGTTTTGGTAGATAACTGCATATATGATGAACATATTTTTACTTTTTACTTTGATTTTGTAATTATTTCTTTTTAGTGCGTGGCCTCCTTTAGCCTGAGCTGTCGCCAGGTGAGGTGAGGCTCCTGATCCCACAAAGTTGGGTAAGTGAGAAAGACTATGTACAGTGTTAATATTCCATGCGTGTGTAATTGTCACTGTATGAGATGTCAGTTACGCTGTGCATTTCTGTTTTGTGCAACATTATCTTATGTTTCTTTCTTCTAACAGGAGGGGATACACCACCCATGAAAAGATTATTCTTTCTTTTTTCACACGTTACTAAGTAAGTGTTGCAGTAGTGATACGCAGGTCCTGAAGAAAGCCTTTACAGGCTGAAACATGTTGACCAGATAACATCTCGGATATATAGCTAACCATCTTTCTGGCTATTGTCACTCTGTTTTTAATCATACCATCTTGACGGGTATACCTAATAAAGTTTTCTTGTTGACGTCAAGATAGGCATTTTTATAATCACTTGGATCATTTTCCTTTTTTCACATCTTTGAGCACTGCAACTAAGCCCTTTTCAGCCACCTGTGCTGTCATTTGTTTAGGTTGAAGGTCCAACCTTTGGGTCCTATGCTAGCCTCAGGATTCACTGAAGGCAGTGCTATTTGGACACCAACTATCTTCATTCAAAATCCCAAATGACGAGCTTCCACTATTGAGTGGGCTGATGGGTACTTTTCACATCTTTTGTATCCTTTTATCTATCCTGTTACTCCAGCCTTGGTTGTGGAATACCTTTGAGATTCCCCTAGTGTGTCTGGATTGCATGACAGACCTATAAAACCTTCCGTGTATTGAATATGTTGAGTTGGGGGACAAGGTGTATGTAGGTCTATAATAATAATTCCCCTTGGGCCCTATTCTACCCTGTAGTTTTGTGCTCTTTTGAAGTATTCAATCTCACATAGTAAATCAAAATGACTATTAATGTCCTTGAAAGAAGATTCGTAATATGGATAGTATGTAAGAGTCTCAAATGGATTAAAGGTAACAGCTGAATTCCATCCTATCATTCAGACCATTAGGCATAAGGGTGTCCAATCTTTTGATCCAGTAATTCTGTCTGTGGAGGAGAGGTTTGTGGTTATCTCTTCCCTCCTTGATGTCCAATATTTCCAAGATCATACATTTAAGTTAACAGATGTTATGACCAAATTCCAGTTAATGAGCAGCAAGCACTGATTTAAATTTTGTTGTCCCTATGCTATTTTTGTGTTCGTTGAACATTGTTTTCATTTTTCTTTCAGTTTTCCGAATGTAAGCCAATCCACATGGGCCTTTAAGAAGAAACACCCCATTCATAGAGTAGCAATAGGCTGTGGTTTTAAGAGAAATGGTGTTGCCCTTCCTGGGATGACAAATCTACGTGCCACTTATAATGCTGTTGCAGTTGTTGCAATTGTATCATGGAACGGTTCCTTTGTATGTCTGAGTTGTTATCTGCGGAAATAAAATGTGAGTATTTCTTGAACATTCTTACCTCTTTCAGAGGCAGACAAAGGTCTTTTTGAAAAGATCCCGTTAAAATCAGGTTAAATTTGCAACACCAGCCAATGCTTTAGGATAATTATCTTGAACTGTGTACTCATGGTTAAATATTTAGAAATTAACACCATTATCTTGCTTTGCTCTTTCTTATGTTTAAGAAACAATAGTTTTTGTTGTATTTTCATGGCGCACCGTTCTTTGGCTTCCTCTAAGACCTTTGAAGGATATACTCTGCTTTGAAATTTTTGAGTAATGTTCTGACTTGTTCATTTACTACCTAAAGTTAGAAATAATCATTTTCACCCTAAACAATGTTGAATAAGGTAAGTGATCTTTCAATGGGTTTTGGTGAAAGCTGTTGTAATGAAGCAAGTTATTGCGGTCAGTTTCCTTTCTGTATATATTTGTTTCAAATTTGTTGTGTACTTTGTAAATAAGGACATCTAAGAAGGTTATTTTGGTGTCACTGATATTGTAGGTAAATTGTATTCTTTCATTCACCTCATTTAAATCCTTCAGTGCTGATGTCAATTCATTCTTTGATCCCTTCCATACAGTGAAAATATCATCTATGTACCTGACAGATAGAATTGCATTGTTTTTCCAAGTGTCTTTCGGTAGAATGTGATCTGTTTCAAATTTGTGCATAAACAAATTGGCATTCGATGGTGCTGCACAATTGCCCATCGAAGTGCCCTTTATTTGTAAGTAGAACTGATCATCCCAGCTAAAATAGCTATGGTATAGTGAAAAATGTAGAAGTTCCATCAAAAATACTTTGAAATCCTTATACAAGTTGGAATTAGTAAGATAATGTTCGATAGCTTCCATGTCCAAGTTGTGAGGAATTGAAGTGTAGAAAGATTTCGCATCAATAGTACACAATAACACCAGTCAATCGATGTTGGTAACAATTTGATTGATTTTTATCAGAAAGTCCATGGTATCTTTGATATATGTTGTTATGGTTTGGACAAAAGGTTGTAGATGTTTGTCCAAAAACTTTCCCACAGGTTCATGAATAGTTCCGCTTGTTGACGTATTGGCTTGAAGGGATGATTGTTCAAACTTTTATGAATCTTGGGTAGCATGTATAAATAAGGGCTCCTCGGATTCTCTTGAATGAGAAAATGTTTAACTTCTTCTGCAATAGTCCCATTATTCAGGGCATTGTCTAAGATTTCTTTTAACAAGTCAGCGAAGACTTTGGTTGGATTTAGATGCAACTTGGAGAATGTCTGAATGTCAGACACGTGTTCATCCACGCTGCCTTTGTAGAATGAACTGTCCATAATAACAAGTGCTCCCCTTTGTGTGCCTTCTGTCATACAATATCAGAATTCTGTGCAATGTTTTCTGTGATCCCAAGTTCTTTTTTTTGGTGAGATTACTGTGTTTAGACTTCTTTTGAAATTTCAAGTGTTGAATTTCTTGTTTCACTAAAGTTTCAAAGGACTCCCACATTTTGTGGCTAACAGGAGCCAGAAAATTTGCTTTTAGGCCTTAAATCCTTCAGGATGGGGTCTCTTTGTGGTGGTTGATCAACCAGAACATTCTCAAAAAATTTCCTCAAATGTAAATTCCACATGAACTTGAAAAAGCTGATTTCCAACTCCAAATTGTTAGTGTAATAGGTAGGAACAAATGATGTCCCTTTCTGTAAGGTCTTAATTTCAATTTGACCAAGTTGGTGGGTAGAAATGTTGATTGCCAATTTGTTGGCATCTACGTTTATTTCTTGCCCTTGGTGGCTCTCTTGGTGGATGCTGCAGTGGTTTTTATTTCCAGACTTTCTTTTTCCCCTCCTGGTTCATCATTGGCTAATGAGCCGCTCTCTAAATAAGTCTCTCCAGATGTTTTGGGTTGAACAACACTCTGGTTAACCAATTGTTTATTGGGTGTCATCTGTTGCGCAGATTTATCAGCTCTTTGATGTGACTGATTAATATCACTGTCTGTAGAAGAAGTTTCAGTATCAGTGGTCTTACTATATGGTTTCTGTTGTCTTCTTTTAGCATATATTTCTGCCCAACTATAGACTTCTCCAGGTTTGTAATCGATTATATCTCTTTTGAACTTACAGATTTGTCTATCATTAATCTCCTGAGTGTATCTGGTTAATTGCAGGGTAATGTCAGCCAATGTGTGTTTTGCTGTGCTCCCTATGTGGGAAGGGTATGCCCAGACATGGGTCCCATGCTCACTACGCCACTGGAGTTAAGCTATCCTGTCTGATGACGGCTGATAGCCAGAAATCGGTCCTAGGATGCTTGATTCCAGTCCAGGGAAGACATGGCTTGGCAGTTCGGGCTGGACTGTTCCCATGAGGCACAGAGTCAAGACTGATTTGCATATGGCCATGTCTGAACTGGGGTGGCGTGGTGAGCAAAATAACTATGGAATAAACCCAGATCTGTGACTGGGGTGAATTTTTTGCCAATGTGCAATATTCCGTCCATCATCTTGTGTGTTTTGCTGTTCGCCCTATGTTGGAAGGGTATGCTCAGACGTGGGTCCCATGCTCACTACACCACTGGAGTGAAGCTATCCTGGCTGATGCGGCTGATAGCCAGAAACCGGTCCTAGGATGCTTGATTCCGGTCCAGGGAAGACATGGCTTGGCAGTTCGGGCTGGACCATTCCCATGAGGCACAAGGTCAAGACTGATTTGCATATGGCCATGTCTGAACTGGGATAGGGTGGTGAGCAAAATAACGATGGATTAAACCCAGATCTGTGACTGGGGGTGAATGTTTTGCCATTATGCAACATTCCGTCCATCATCTTGTGTGTTTTGCTGTCAGCCAATGTTTTGGACCACTCTTCTGGATCCATTTTTGTTGATAGTTCAGTCTTGATTTGTGTAATTTCCTTGGTAAGATCCTCCAGGATTTTGGACAATTCTTTGACAATTAAGAGTATCAAATCAAGTGAACATTTATTAAGAATGGCATACCATTTGTCTACAAATGTTGAAATTCTTTTGTACAAAGACGATTTCAGCTGGATCCTTAATTCTTTTGGGTTTAATGGAACCCGGTGGTACTTGATTGATCTTTTGGCATGCAGTTGTTGATTTACTTCCTTTTTAGTGAGATATAATAGTTGTTTAATGGTCTTTTATGTTGCCTGTGTTGTATGGCATTGTTGCTTCCTCTTGAATAAGCGCATATATCCTAGTGACTTCGCTGTTCCTCGTAAGACATATTGATCAATGCTCCTCGGGTGCTGCGTTCCTTGATCAGAAACAATGAATAGTATAACATAAAAAGGATCACGCTCTTCTAGTTTCTCAATGTTAATCCAATAATGTACTCAGATTGTTTTTTTGTTTTTTTAAATTTCTTTTTAATATTGATTATAAACCAAACATTGGGGCATTGCAAATTAATATATGCAGGAATTTCATCATAAATAAGGTATACATTTCTTGGACTTTTCATTTACACAAGGAGAAGGCAACACAGTGAAATAGATAGTTAAGGTACCATACAACAGATAGTAAATATAACTATCACACAAGATCTTATTTCCAGAGCTCCTCCCAGACCTTCTAGATCAGTCAGCCCTCTCTTAAAGAACAGAGTCTAACCAATCCCTGCCACCACTGCGCCTTCTAAGCCATTTGCTCATTGGAGCCTAGATCTTACGGCCTTTCTTACTGGTACGGCTACCCTTACAGTTATATAGTGTTTGTTCAAGATTATAAATAGCGAGTAAGCGACCTAACCAATCCTGGTGGGTTGGGTGCTCAACATCTTTCCACTGAGTGGCGATAAGCAGCTGAGCAACAGCGACCACTATAAATGTAAAGTTCACCTGAGGATTATCAAGTTGCACACTGCTATAATGACCCAAAAGCATCAGTAATGGTTTTATGCCAACTCTCCTGCCCAATGCTTCATACAGAAACACCTCAATCTCTTCCATTAGAAGTGTCAGTTTTACACACAAATACAACATATACATCATATCGGCTGGCTTCTGAACACATCTAGGGCATTTATCATCCTTCCTCTTGCCCCAACTAAAATGTTTAGCCGGCGGTAAGGTTGAAAATAGTTTGATAGTGTTGGGCTTTCAGGTTAGCAGCAAGAAAAGTTTCATAGCCCAGTACAATTGACCTATATAGATCTATATCACTATCTCCCAGCTTCCGAGTCCAATTAACTTCAACCTTCTCTAAATCATCAGGGACTTTATCTAGTAAGATTTTTTAAAGGTGTTTTATCCTAGAACGGAGTCACATAACCGCGTCCAGGAGTGGGATTTTTGTTACAGAGAGCTGTTTAATCTGGGCCTGGGAAAGAGAACTGATAATCTGGATATATTTAAAATATGACCCTGTCCTTACACCATACCCCTCCTGGAGGTCAGAAAATGAACGGGTTTGATTAGCTCGATATAAATTCCCAATTCGGGTTATGCCTTTCTGTTGTCACTGTTTACCCACCACGTCATAAGACATTGCAGGAAACAGAGAGGACCGCCACAGCAGTGATTATCTATTCTAGATGGGTATCTTCGTAAATTTCAGCACTTTAGACCACACTTTCCATACTGCTATCACACACTTGAATTGGGGTTTCTTGCAATAACTAGCCTCAAGTTGTCCAAGAAGCATACCGCGGGCCAATCGGCCCATGACCAACTCATAGATAGAATAGCTGTACCATAATCCTGGCCCCTGATATTTACACCAGCATTTTCCAATAGAAACAGCTCTGCCATCTGCTGTAAAAAAGTAGCATAATAGTAACAAAGCATATTGGGGACCACCCATCCTCCAGGGTCTTGGGGTAGAGTTAATAACTTTAAAGATCGCCGGGTTTTCTTATACCGCCAGATAAAGTTAATGAACATAGACTCTACTTTCTTTAACAAATGCCCTTCAATCTCCAAAGGGGTGGAGCGAAGCAGATACAAAATCTTAGGGAATATCATAATTTTGAGAATGTTGCATCTTCCAATTATCATGAGGTGTAGCCTATCCAGGCATTTTAAATCTGTACTGATCTTATTAACCATGGGGCTCAGATTTATTGACCACACGTCACTAAACCTACTGCTGACCCTAACCCCGAGATAAACTGCTACGTCCAATCTGCTAGGATCCATAAACAGAGTATTAGAATTGCAGATAATCTGTGTTTTCCCTGCATTCAATTGGTATCCTGATGTCCTACCATATTCCCCAGCCAGCCTTTCTATTTCTAGCATCGCCATCTCAGGATCTGTAGTCACAATGGCGATATCATCCACATATGCCATTACCTTGGAGTCAAAACCATTGATGCATACTGGCTTTATACACTGATTTTGAAGTAATGGCTTAATAAATGGATCTATGTATAAGGCAAACATGATTGGGGAGCAAGGCAACCCTGCCTTGTTCCCCTGGTAACCTGAAAACAATCTTACTCTTGGCCCATGATTTGCAACTTGTTTTACATTGTTCGTATAGCTGTAATAAGACCCGGGACAAACCGCTTACACGCCAAGATTCCCCATGAATACTGCCAGGACACATGGTCAAAGGCCTTTTCTGCATCCAGGAGAATCAAGGCCATCTTCTCTCCTAGCACTTCTGTTGCATCAAATAAGGCGTTAGTGCTCCTAATATGGTCGGTGTTGCCCCTTCCCGGAATAAAACCATGCTGCCAGGGTGAATCTAGGTGAGCTATGATCCTACTTAACCGCATCGCTAATATTTTAGAATAAAGCTTGGCATCTGAATTGAGGAGCGATATAGGGCGATAGGAAGCAGGACTATCTCAGGGTTCAATTTTTTAAAAAGATGACTATATCCGTCCCTTGCCAAGAAACTGGTGGGAGCACACTATGTTGTACCCCAATAAACAAATCCAGGAGTAAAGGAGTGAGTTCTGGCTGGAATACCTTATACATTTCTAAGGGGATTCTATCAGGACATGCCGCCTTTCCTGAGGCCATAGAATGTAGGGCATTTACCACTTCCTCCAATGTAATCTCTGCCTCTAACTCCTGTCGCATCACATCATCAATCCCTTGGGGGCCCCCCATACTATCTATCCAATTAGGAGAGAGATAGTGAGTGTCCGCCTGCAGGTATAAATCCTGATAGAAGCATTCAAATACTTTAATAACATCTTTTAAACTTGAAACATACGTCCATCCTGCCCTTTAATTCCCAAAATATTATTCCTAGCTGACTTCTGTTTTGTGCGGAGCTCTAGTAGTGTGCCCACAGATTCTCCATATTCATAGCTATCTTCTTTATGTGCCTGATACACTGCTGTGCACTTCCTATTGTAATAACTGTCTATCTCAGCTTTAGTCATCACTATTTCTTGCTGTGAGGTTAATTCTGTTGCCTGTTGCTTTTGACTGATTGCTAGAGTATGGTCCTTTTCTAAAACTGCAAGTCTACCAATCAAACCCTTCATTTCAGCCTTTTCCAATCATCTATTCTTCCCAACAAAACGAAAATCTTCCCCCCACAGGCCAGACTTAAAACGTTCCAAGACAATACCATATAAAAAAAAGTGCTATACCGGTTTGCATCAAAATATTGTACAATCCACTGCCTAATGTGTTGTATGAAGGAGACATTGTAAAGCAATTTTCTGTCAAATGTCCACTTAGGCTGAGCTCGTACATCTGGTTGTATTGCGCAATCTAAAATTAATGGGTTATAGTCAGACAGCAGATTAGGTAGCTTCTTGATTTCTACAACATTACACATAGAAGATGATACAAAAAATTGTCTAACCTAATATATTTAATAGGGGGTTATGAAAAATGCGTATTCCCCGGATCTGTGGGGTACTTATCAGCCCACACTTCCAATAAATCATAACTTGTTTTTAGGGCACCCAAAGCTTTATATACTAATAGCTTCCTCTCATTGTATTTCGACATAAAACTCCAGCTCACATCCAGGTTCATATTCAGATCCCCACAGATGACTAATGGTTCTGGCCAGGATGCCAGCTCAACTTCTAAGTAGTTAAAGACTTTTGGGTCATCCTGTTTTGATCCATAAATAGTACAAACTGCCAATTCCAAAGGTAGTAACACAATCACCCATCTGCCCCATTTATATATAGATATTCCGCTTCCCCCATGGAATGTGTGTTTCCTGCTGACATATTATATCAGACCCTTGCATTCTAAGAACCACTGCAACCCTTGATCGTTTGATCCGATCATTTAAGACCCCCACATTGATGGTACATTTATTTGCCTTATCCATTCCCAAAGCGGAGGCTATCCCTCCCGATACTCTCAAGTCCCTTCTCCACCTGAATCTTCTTGTCCACCATATCATATACTGTCTCCAATTTTCCCACCCTTTTTCCATGTACGATGCACCACCTTCTTCAATAATATCTTCTTTTTTATTTTTCCCCCTTCCTCCCCGAACCACTGCCCGAGCCCCCCTCCCATGCCCCATACCTTCATCCCCACCCCTCTGTGACATCCCCATTGCCTCTACCCTTCCCCCCCACTAAGTGAGGCCAAAGGACTGAAGGTCTTCGGTGGTGAGAAGATGCCAAAAATAAACCTGGCCTCCCCACCCCTAGAAAAAAGCAGGGAAAAACACCTGGCCTTCCAAAGTATATATTCGCAAAGCCAGATCAATATGCAAACCACAGTTATATATGCATTATCCTATCTATTCTAGATTGATTGCAAATATTCTTTTGCTTGGACTTTGGAGGTAAAGAACTGCGTTTAGCCCTTGCAGGTTACTTTTAGTTTGGCTGGGTTAAGTAAAAAAACCTGCACTCCCTTTGCCTGGAACCTTGGCATCAATTGCCGCAATTGCCACCTTTTCTCTACTTTAGCATGACAGAAATCGGGCCTTATAAATCTAGAAAGATCATAAATTGCTTCCCGGGCCCAAAAATTGTTCAAACATCAGAATAGCTCAGGGTTTGGTAGTTGTCTGTCCCGATCCCTTATGCTGATTGAAAGGGAATCTGTGGGCCCTCTGAACCTCCAACTTCCAGTCGCACTGCATGAGTTCTGGGAATACCTCTGTAAAGAGTTCTACAATACAGTTACGGATGTCCGTTCCCTCCATGCCTTCAGGAATACCCAGGACTCTCAAATTGTTCCTTCTCGCATGATTTTCCAGGTCGATTAACTTCCAGATATTATCGTCCTTCTGTGCTCTTAGAGAATCCGTGAGGGTTCTTTGGGTGACATGCTTGTCCTCCAGTGTTGAGATCCGGGCTTCTGCCTCCCCAATACTTACTGCAAACTCTGAACTTAGACTTAATCATGGGTGTCTCTCCGCGCTCTTTCTGTTTTTGGACAGTTGAAGGGCCGATTGCGGATTTGCCACCTGTATCCCCCTCTTCCACATGTAGGTTGCTTGTGTCACTCTCGTCACTGTGACTGAGTTTTTCGCCTGTCAAGCACTTTCCCAGGTTCTCATCGCCTGAAGAGTTAGAGGGGTCAGACATTGAGTACAATTGTCCCCAGAGTCCACCTCTTTTACAAGGCCCGGATTTTAACCCCCTGAGCTGTGTCACTGGCTGCCACTAGTTAGAGGGGCATGTGGGCTGCAGTGATAAGCCAAAGCTTTACCATATTGCTGGGCAGTTGCTTGAATGCGAGAGGGCGGTGGCCACCTCAAGGTGACTGAGCACTTTAATTCTCAACTTCTTTTCTGAACCCTGGAGTTGCAACATTGCTGATTTGGAGCAGGATTTACTCATGGGTGCTCCTTGGCTGACAGGTTTTAATTCTAGAAAGTCCTGGAGGCACCTTTCATTTATTCTGAAGCCATCTGCCGCTCCTCCCTGTCCTGAAACTTTGCTTGTAGTTCCTTTGAGCCCTTCCGGCACCATTGTCAAACAGTCAAGGTGATTTATGGGCGTGTGAGGTAATGCGGGTAACCCTAGAGCCCAATGTAGAGTTTCTGAACGTTACAAGGTCCGTGCACCTCCGAGTAGGTGGTAAGGCTGGGGCAGAGTCTTTCACCTAACTGGATCTGTCAACTTCTCAGAAGCATCAGGCTGGCTGCAGCAGATTCTCCATACGTCCACCAGCATGCCAGTCTCCGGCGGGCACTGCCCATCTCCATGGCAGGAGGACCAGCACCTTTGCTTTCATCAGACTGTTGGACCAGGATAGAGAGAACCTCAAATACAGGCACACACAGTGTCTAAATGTGCTATCTGTTCTGTCGAATTGTAAACATAGAAAATGTACTGTGTGTGGAAAAAGTGTCAGAAAAGACCCTAGAAAACGTGACCGACATATGGGCATGTAAACGGTGTGTCATTCTAAGAGCGCAGTGTGTGGGGCCAGAGTACAGCAAACCACACACTGCTAATTAAATAAGGGGCGGGTGGAAAATGAACTTTTGGTTGGCATTTAATGTAATTACAACCAATGTGGCATAATAAAATAATACTTTTCATAAATAACTGGTTTAACCCCCAAATGCTTGGCTAATAATGTTTCATTGTTTGCTGGCTTTTGGGACTACATATGTCCATAAGGACATTACAGTAAAACTTTAAGCATTTTTTCCTTTTTCTGGACTTCCCTTAAACAGAGTGCTAAGTGTCTCTGACTCTCAGCACCCCTCCACAGCCCAGGACAACAGCCCCACCCACACCCCTCCAAGCCCCCAGAACAGCTACTCCCCAGTTTTCCGAGAGAACACACCCCACCCCTCCATACCTCCAACAGCAGTCCCCCACATGCCCTCCACACTCCCAGGACAGCAACCTATTCCTTGCTGACGGCACTGGGTGATGCTGTTTCCTGCCCCCTCCATTCCCCCCATAATCCCCACCCATTGACACTGCTGCCTGCTGTTTGTTTGCTAGCTCTGACAGGCCGCATAACTGTTCCTAAAAGTCCCGACTCATCTTTCGGCGTGCACACAGCGCATCTCACCACAGAATGAATTGCCCCTAGTTTCAAATTGTAGCCCCGGTGAGGTGGTAGTCCCCGGGGCCCGGGTTGTCGGCGCCCCCCCTCAAGCAATTTATTCATTATTAGCCCTGCTGAGGGGGTGGTTCTCAGATCCCTGGGGTCCGCACGGCCTACATCTATATTGCATAGCCCCGGGGAGGTGGTGGTCCCCAGGGCATAAAAATGCCCACGGAGGGGGGACATGTGTACTCCCTCCTTATATTTTATAAAGGAGGCATTTCCCTGGGACCTGGCCTACCGGGGCCTATAATGTATGGAAAGACGGGAGCTTTTTATTTTTTTGCTGCTAATTCACAAATTTTGTAAATTTGCTGCAATTTGTTTTCTCCCAAAAATACTTTGATCTTGTGGTGGGCCTCCAGATGAACCCCAAGACTATGGCTTTGGGGTCTAGGTATTCCAACCCCTTTTCTTTAAAAAAAAATTAAAACAATTGTGTGACTCGGCTGAAGTCGAGTCCCAAGATAGCTGCCAACACTTTCTGAATGAAGCGTTGACAGCCAATGAGTGCTCTACATTTTTCATGCACAAGCTCATTATTATTTGCGAAGTCCCCGCGGCCACAGATATCACTATCTTTATTTTCTTACATTTCTCAACAACTACTCAACAGATTTACACCAAATAACTAACTGAAAGCTTGATCTGCATAACCAAATCTACCTCTGTGCCAAATTTGGTGTAAATCCGTCCAGTGCTTCGAGCTGCAGGCTCGACTAAAAGTCCTATGGTAAGCAACATGGGAAGCATACCTTTTTAGATCCCCCTTTTTCTTGGCCCCTACTTCACAGATCACCCCGGAACATTCCATGCAGAACAAGAATCACCAGGGCAATTTTTGTGGGAAATTTCAAAAAGATTTGTCAAACGGCAGCAAAGAAATAGACTAGTCAAAAAACGCTTTTTGTATGGAAACATGGTCCTAACTATAACTACCTACTGGCAACGTATGTAAGCATGTTTGTTACGTGTGTTTATTTTATCTGTTCATTCCTCTAAAAAAAAAATATATATATATATATATATATATATATATTTCATTTTTTTTATTTTTTTTATATTTCTCCAGACACCAGTCCTTTACTTTCATGCGCCGAGACCAGTCTCCAGTTAAAACATGGTTTATTCTTTCAGAATTGACAAATAAACATGTCGTTGTTCGGCATTGAGCACTGGTATCAGTATAAGTATACTTGAACACAATATTTGGAAGTATTGCCCGCTGCACAACTTGATGTGTTGAGTTTGATCAAGTATTTGACTATCTATGAGATAACCTACTGAATTTACTTTATTGTTATTTTAATTGCCATAAAAACGGGTGCCACCAAATGTTTACAATTCGAAATGTATATTTTTTTTACCATGTATTATATAGGAAGAACCTAGTCACAAAAAAACAGTCAAAAAAAGATTAAAAAAGAAGAAAAGGGCAGGGTAGAAAAACACTGATCCACTAGTCCTGATCAGGGGTCCCACAAGGAACACCAGGCCCCCAATTTTTTTTTGTAAAAAAAACATCCGAATACACGTTGAGTGCGTGAATCCGGAAGAAAAGAAAAAGGAAGTGGGGGCTCCCCCACTTCATTTAAATGAGCCCCGGGTGGGCCAGATTCCGGGGGCAATCGTATAATTATATTGTAGGGGCCTGTGGGGCCTCCTCAGCCCCGGAGACCACCACCTCCCTGGGGCTTTTAAAATAGAGGGAGGGGGCCATGCGCCCCCCTCCTGGAGACCTTGATGGCCCTGGGGACCACCACCCCCAGGGCTGGCTCCTGCAATGTCCCGGGGAACCCACCCCATGTACATTGTTGTTTGCTATGACGGGGTGGAAGCACGTCTCCCATCATGTCTTAGCAAACCCTTCTTTTCTTCGGTGAAGTGAGAGCAGGAAAACCTGCTCTCCCTTCAATGAAGCAAAGCAGGATTGATTTTGGGAAGGGGAGCTGCATGTTAGCAGCTCCCCTTGCCCAAAAGCAATGCCGGTTCCCCCAGAAGGCAGGGAGCCGGCAGGACCAAGGGGGTATTGGGGCTCCCCCCACGGTTCCTAACGAAGAAGCCAGGCCCCGGGTGTTGGGGTCCCTGGGGCCAGAAGTGGACAAGGGAAGGGGGACCACGCGGCCGCCCTTCCTAATGATTAATAAAAATATTCAAGAATTGAGCATGCCCCGGTGATGGGGTCCTTGGGTGAATATAAATTAATGGAAGTAGACCTTTTTTTTAAGAAAAGTTTGGAGTGGCGATCATAATGTGGTCTCAGCGTGACCCCCTAGTGTGACCGCGCTGGGTGCGCCACTTTCAGCGTGGCACCCGAGTACTTCACAGGTCTTTAAAAGGCCATTTAACTGTTAATGAGGCTTTGTTGTCTTTCATCCCTTTTTAGAGCCCCTGCATCTCTACTCTGCCTATGACTGGAAGAATTAGCACCCCCTGAAATCTTTATCAGCCTCCCCCAAAATTTGGCTCTAGTTGCGCACCTGACTGGCGTACGCCGGCTCTGCCAGCTCCGCTTACGCTTACAGAATTCCATAGATTCTATCTGCTGTATGTCAATGATCCAGCTGTGGGGCTGGGAATATCTTGCAGACAGGATTCTGGGCCTTTTATTACTGGTGTTCCACGGACCCAGCAGCTCGTTTCAGGGGATCCAGTGGAAGGGACTCCGAGGATCCAACATTCAGAATTTCTTGATCCAGAGATCAACGACCTGGGAGGGTATCCAACGAATGAGAATGCAGTATACCACAATGAAAATTCCAAGCTCCTGATCTCAGTTTTCCAGGCATTTGTGTGGTATTCCCGCTAGCCAGTGGCCCAGATTTTAGTGGGTGGGAACACAGGGTACTAAAGCAAAGGCTGTGGGTATCCCCTAGCAAAGAAGGCGGGTGACTCAGGAACCGGAGCGGTGCCTACTCACGCTCCATGCGTAGCGTTGGCTCCCCCGAGGCTTGGTTTGCAACCCTGGTGCTCCACCGGGATTGCCACTGGTTGGCAGCTAATTAGAGCCAAGCTCGAGCTCGGGGTTAGGCTCCGCCAACATATGTACTTATCCAAACAGTCAACCAATCCCCAAGCACTTATAAATTCACCGTATGCTCTCCTTGCAGAACTCTAATCACCCAGTCTCTACCCATGTACTCATAGAATGACCCAGACAAAGTTACATAACCAAGGTCTTCCGCACTGCCAGAGGTAACATGGTTGGGTGCTCAGTCACAGCACAATGTAATGTGGTAGGGCCCAGGGCCCTAATGCATACAAAATGACCACACGGACACAGTTAGATAGATAGTGGAACTGGCTACAGGCACGTGCGCCCAACCCCTTTTTGTTACCAGGCTCACATGTCCAGTGATGCCTGTGCTGGATGCGTGTGGGGTGAGTGTAAGCCAGCCCTCAGGGAATGGTTGGTGCTGGCAATAACTACAACAGTGATCATCGGACCACACACAGAGATTCAATCATAAAGGGTCCATGACTTGTGGTGAACGAAGGTAGGGGCACCAGATCTTATTTCACACACAAAAGATTGTATCGTAAAGGGTCCATGACTTGTGGTGCACTGAGCTAAGGGCACCATAGAGGAGCGTGCTCATGTGAAGAAATTGTTAATGTTCCTTTGGGATATTCTTGCTGCCTGATGTTACATTGTTGTGTTCGGTGTCTACAGCATAAAAGTCAATCATAAAGGGTGCATGGGTTGTGATGCACAGAGTTAGTGGCACCTGAAGAGCTCAGCGTGTGTGCAGCTGGTGATGATGGCATGTCCTTGCAGGTCACAATTGGACTGGATATATGTGAGACCTGCTGACCGCAGTGTAGACCGGAGGCAGCGGTCAGCAAGGGCCAACAACGATGTGGTGTTGACTTGTGGTGCACTGAGTTAGTGGCAACAGTGGCGCTCAGCGTGTTCGCAGTCAGCGATGATACGTGGTTTAGGCGGGCCGCAAAAGGAGCAACGCCTTTTCCCCAATTAATTCTGCCTCAATAAGGCCACGTGGCGATGACTTGTGGTGCACTGAGTTCATGGCATCAGAAGCATTAAGCGTGTGCGGAGCCAGCGATGATGAGTGGTGCAGGCGGGCCGCACTGGGAGCAATGTCTGTTGCCTACTGGACTGTGTCATCTGCATTCGTGACTCGATCTAAATTGTGAGCCCTGCTGTCCAAAGTGTAGCTGGAAGGCAGTAGTCAGCACAGACATCGAGGAATGCTTTTTGTTACTTCCTCTTGACAAAATCCAAGGACATAGAGTACAATTCACTCTGCAATTAATAAATCAAGACTGAATTTGAATTGGGAGCCCTGCTGACCGCAGTGTAGGCGTATGGAACAAAAGATGAAATATGTATGGAATACATTGTCGAAATATGTAGGTTTCAGGGACATTATAGTTAGTTGCCTACTGGACTCTGAAATTAATGATTCAAGACTGAATTTGAATTGTGAGCCCTGCTGACCGCAGTGTAGGCCGGAGGTAGCGGTCAGCAAGGGCCCACATACATGTGGCATTGAGTTGAACTGCACAGTTAGTGGCACCTGAAGCACTCAGCATGTGCACAGTCAGCAATGATGCGTCGTCCGGGCGGGTCGCACTGGGAGCAATGTCTGTTGACTACTGGACTGTGCAATTAATGATTCAAGACTCATTCTGCATTGTGAGCCCTGATGACTGCAGTGTAGGCTGGAGGCAGCGGTCAGGGCGCACAGTCACGTGACATTGACTTGAGCTGCAGAGAGATAGGGGCACCTAAATCACTCAGCGTTTGCGCAGCCAGTGATTATGCGTTGTCCTCAGGTGGGTTAGTGTAATGTTCTTTATTCTGTAACCATTGTATGCTTTCCTGACTCTTGGTTTGCATATTCCATAGGGATTGGACCCTCACATCATACATGGTTGATTTACCCTGAAGGTGACTAATGCCCTACCTATCAACCAGAACGCTTGAATCCTTGGCGACATTGTGCCCTGGAGTCTGAATTGGGTTCACATACCTGGGTAGCCAGGCCTGGCACCAGGTTTAGGTTAGTAAACAGTACATTACTTACCTTACTACCTCTTTTCACACACACATTGCCCGGACTAACTTGAAACTCTTGAACCTAGGTTGCCACCCCTTGTCCTGAAGAAGACTCGCAGCTGAGGCTCCAAAGTTCCCTCTTTGCATCAGCCGAGTCGAAACGTCGACGTTGCGCCCTCTGAACGCAGACCTGTACCTTTATCCCCTTGTTGTATCATGAATATGCATCGATTGCATTCCACAATTTACAGAATACATGTAAATGTTAAAACAGTATCTTGGACATGTTGCTACAGTCTGGTCTTGATTACCAGCTATTTTGAATTATCTGAATGTCTTTATCTTTATCTCTATGATTTGCACTACCCCCTACCCATCACCACCACCCCACTATCCTTTCTTTTTCGCGTGCAACCTATGATGATCTAAAAATAGTATACTTTTTTACTAAATAAATACTTTGTTTTGAAATCTATCTTTCATTGTGGCGCTTTTTCAATGTGTGTGTTGCCATAAGCCTGTATATAGATATTGACCATTACATGCATATTGTTGATATTTATAATTGCTGCTTTAAGTTATTGAATAACAGTGCTTTAGTTATTACACAGAGCACTTATCATTGACATGTTGAATTGAATTCATACAAACATATGGTCACGGACCACTTTTTCATTCCCAGCTGGTGATGATGGCATGTCTTTGCAGGTCACGATTGGATTGGATATATGTGAAACCTGCTGACGGCAGTGTAGACCGGAGGCAGCGGTCAACAAGGGCCAACAACAATGTGGTGTTGACTTGTGGTGCACTGAGTTAGTGACTGCAGTGTAGGCCGGAGGCAGCGGTCAGTAAGGGCGCATAACCAGTGACATTGATTTGAGCTGCACAGAATTAGTGGCACCTAAAGGACTCAGCATTTGCGCAGCCAGTGATTATGCGTTGTCCAGGAGGGCCGCACTGGATGCAATGTCTCTTGCATACTGGACTGTGCCATTAATGAATGAAGACTGAATTAGAATTGTGAGCCCTGCTGACTGCAGTGTAGGCCGGAGGCAGTGGTCAGCAAGGGCCCACAGCCACGAGGCGTTCACTTGAGCTGCACAGATTGAGAGCATTGGGTCTTCTTAACCGATTGTAGTCTCTTACACAATTTGCATCTATACTAATCTTGAATTGTGAGCCCTGCTGACCGCAGTGTATGCCAGAGGCAGCGGTCAGCAAGGGCCTACAGCCATGTGGTGTTGACTTGAGCTGCACAGAGTTAGTGGTACCTGAAGCACTCAGCGTGTGTGCAGCCAGCGATGATGTTCGGTCCTGGCGGGCCAAACCGGTAGCAATATCTGTTGTCTACTGGACTGTGCCACCTGCAACAGTGATTCTATCTGAATTGTCAGCCTTACTGACCGCAGTGTAGGCCAGAGGCAGCGGTCAGCAAGGGTACACACCCATATGGCGTTGACTTGAGCTGCACAGAGTTAGTAGCACCTGAAGCACTCAGCGTGTGCACAGACAGCGATGATGTGTGGTCAGGGCGGGCCACAGTGGTAGCAATGTCTGTTACCTACTGGACTGCGTCATCTGCAATCATGACTATCTGAATTGTCAGCCCTGCTGACCGCAGTGTAGGCAGGAGACAGCGGTCAGCAAGGGCCAACAGTCACGTGGTGTTCACTTGAGTTACACAGTTAGTGGCACCAGAAGCATTCAGCATGTACGCAACCTGCGATGACGCGTGGTTCAGGCGGGCTGCACTGGGTGCAATGTCTTTTGCCTAATGAATTCTGCCTCAATAAAGCTAAGTGGCTGTGACGTGTGGTGCACTGAGTTACTGGTACCTGAAGGACTCAGCGTGTGCACAGCCTTCGATGATGCGTTGTCCATTAGGGCCACACTTGTAGCAATGTCTGTTGCCTACTGAGCTGCGTCATCTGCAATTGCGACTCAATTTGAATTGTGAGCCCTACTGTCCACAGTGTAGGCCGAAGGCAGCGGTCAGCAAGGGCTCACAGCCACGAGGCGTTGAGTTGAGCTTCACAGTTAGTGGCACCAGAAGTATTCAGCGTGTGCGCAGTCTGCGATGATGCGTGCTCCGGGCGGGCTGCACTAGTAGCAATGTCTGTTGCCTGCTGGACTGTGTCATCTGCAATCGCGACTCGATTTGAATTGTGAGCTCTGCTGTTCGCAGTGTACATCGAAGGCAGTAGTCTATACAGACATAACTCTGCGGTGCTGTGCAGCTGGGTTCGCAGGGGGCCTGTGTTGAGGATGCCAGCGGTCACGGCGGTGGCCTCGTGGCAGGGTGAGGGCCACCGCTCTGGCAGACGCGCTGGCCTTCCCAGAAGTGAACCACGCCCAGAGGCCCGGCCTATTTATTCACAGTCCTACACTGGAGTGGCGTACGTTGTACCAGCCCACTCTGCTTCCACTTACAGGGGGGGGGGACACAGCTACATGATCGAGATCTTTCCCACTGCCTGAGGTAACATGGTTGTGTCCACTGTCCACAACACTACAAGCACCAGCAGTATATGTACACATGGAGAGGTCTGTGCTTTGCATAGTGAGATCTGTCCAGCACATCACCACTACACTTGGCATTGTGTGCATTGTTATTGATGGGTGATTTGCGTCCTTCACACATATTTGGTTCCCATCTCTCCCAACATTCAGCTATTGTGTGGCTGAGGGGCCATACTGTTTTGAGAAGGTCCACTGTCCTGTTCTGCGCTGCCTTGGTGGTAGTGGGGGGGTGGTCCGGTGGGTAGGTCCTGGGGGTGGATGTTGTGGCCTTCTTGGGTTTCGGAGCTGCATGATCAGTAGCTCTATGACATGTGTTGATCTTCAGATGTGGCTCTAGGCTGGGCTCCTTTTCATACTGTAGGTAGTCGTCCTGCTTTACACCAGTAAAATGCAGATTTTAAATTCTTACTGCTAACGCGGCCTATCGCCTGTCTTTAGATTGCATCGCAAATTTGGCTGTTCGTTGAAAATATCGGGAAGTGGTGTTTTTGTGGGTTTTTTTGCACGGGAACGCCTACTCTGCATATCATTAGCATTAGTTGTAGCTCTCATTCGTGGCGATGCTTTTAACGGAAGCTATCGCTGGAAAACTGGCGATATTGGCAGTTTTCACCAGGTGGAGAATTGGATGATAATTCTTTTGCCACTATTGCTGCGCTGAAGTGCCAATAACTCTGCGATAAGTCCTTGAGAATATGCCCCATCGTTTTTTTTATTTTTTCATCCGGACTTATGCACCCAGCTGCTTTAAAAAAAAGAAATATTAATAATTTTTGGGCTCTGGGGCTTTTTGTGGGTTCCTCTGAGCAGGCCTAGGGGGTCAGGGTGTTTGAACGCTGCCCACTTTCCTTGTTTTTTCATCTTTTTTTTGTGATTTGCATGTAGCTACAACAAAGTCCTAATAAACACAAGGACTCGTTTTAGAGTCACCCTATAACCCAACAGTGGGGATTTATCGCAGAGTTATCAGCACCTTAGCGCAGCAAAAGTGGCGAAAGAATTATCGCCCCATTCTTAAGTTGGTGCACACTGCCACATTGCCCACAGGCTGATGGTACCAACAGAGCGGACAATCAACATCCTTCCGCAGACAAAGCTGCTGACTGTGCTGCACCTGTTGGCCTCTGGTACCTTCCAACTAACAACTGCAAGAGTTGGAGGAGTCTAACTGCCAGCCCTATTAAACTTCCTCACACGTCTTGGATGCATGTCTACAAAAGCAACGTAGCGCCCCTGTATCCGCACCACCCACTCGTCCCAATTCGTAGTATTCCTGCGCAACCAACCCCAACCCCAGCCATTGCTTGACACCTCTGTGCTCTAGATCCAAGATTGTAGTCACTGAAATGGGGGTGCACCAGGTCATGAAGTCTAGTAGTCAACAGTAGTGGAAAAACAGTACTTTATTAGAAAAACATAAATTAATAACACAAAATCATCAAACAACAAGTGACATTTCCAACAGGGAACATCAACTTGTGGATCGAAATAACTGTAGATCGTCCTGGAAATCCCAAAACTCCGTATTCAGAAACCTGTTGGATAAATGAAGACAATGGTCAAGCATTAGTATGGTCACAAACGTAATATGGTACAATGTATTGCACTTGGAAAAACCAGAATGCTTACAGGTATGATCAATCCTGCACAAAATGACCTTAAAAGAAGTTTATGTGCTCCTAACCTTTGTAGGAAAGAAAAGGAATGTTTCAACCACATGAACCACTGTTACAGTCTATGCAGGATATATCATACCTGTAAGCATCACGGTTCGTTTCAGCTTGATACACCTGCATGTTCACTTCACCCACACTGCGCAGGAACAGATGGAGATCAAGCAAGGGAACCACACCATAGCAGGCTTCCTGCAAGTGTTGGGGGCAATTAATTGCAAACATGTACTACTTGTGACCCCTGCCGACACTGCACACAATCACCGCAACAGATATCACACACATTCCATAATGTGCACGCAAAACTGGACCACCGGGACCTGTACACTAATGTCACAAATTTCTCAAGCAGTGTGCATGATTCCTACATCGTTCGCAAGCATCCTAGCACTGGTCCCCAGACCAGTCCGCTGCCCAGCGATGACTGCCTGACCCTGCGCAATCAGACCTCAATGCTCACCTACCACCACCGGCGTGTCTCCAAGAGGGCCCACCTCGTACGGAGCAATCTCTTCAGCCGTCGCTGGATTCCGCGGCACTGGCCCCCAGCGCATCCTGCTGCACCGCGTTGAGGAGTCATGTCTGTACAGCCAGCTGCCTTTGGCGTACATGCGGTCTAGCCAAGCTCACAATTCAAATCGGGTCTTGATTGACAGGATGATGTATTGAGTCCTTCGCATCATCGCAGGCTGAACACCCGCTCAGCTCTGGTGGCACTAACTCAGTGCAACTCAAGTCATGGCCACATGGCGGGAGGCCCGTGTCTGCCAAAATGCCTCATCTGACACCAACTCTGTGCACCTCAAGTCATCGCGACATGGCAGGAGGGCAGTGTCCGGCAAACTGCTTCAGCTGCCACCAACTCTGTGCACCTCAAGTCCTAGCCACATTGCGGGAGGCTCGTGTAGGCCAAAGTGCCTTGGCTGCCACCAACATAATAAGCGCCCGGCCCTTTTATTGTCAGGGTCACATGTCCTGTGACGCCTGTGCAGCATAGGTGTGGTGTGGGTGTAAACCAGCCATGGGGCAGTGGCTGTGGCATGCTGACAACTAGACCTGTGATCAGCAGATCACTACAGAGAAGACCTGGGACATGGCGCATTGTAGTTCCCTCCCTTTAAGCGTAAGCGGACTGGGCAGTCTGAAACGCGCATCCTTCACGACTTTACCAATATGGCGGTTTGAATCCGCACACCCACCGAGATAGGTGTGCGACTTCACTTTTTTCTCAACAAAAAATATATATATATATATTAATATTTAAAAAAACAGAAGACAATATATAATTTTATTAACAAACGAAAGAAATTATAAAAACTATTTTTAGGATATTAAAGTTACAAAATATCACAATAAAATTCAAAATTACTGAAAAAAACTAGCATTTAAAAAACCTTTGAAATTCACTGAAAAAACATAGGTTTCAGGTACGTTATAGTTAGAAATTAGCATTTAAAAAACCTTAAAAATTCACTGAAAAAAACATAGGTTTCAGGTACTTTATAGTTAGTTGGACATTTCTCTCGTACAAAAGCATAGAAATTCCCCGTTATAATTAGTTCAGCTAACTATAACCCGCACCCCTGCAATGCACTGCTGATGACATCACATATTACATCATTCACAACATGGTCAGAGACATCACTGATGACATCTCAAATGACATCAATGATGACATCATCCATGTGAAAATCTGATCCACCTCCTCACACTCTAATATAACCTTTGATACACCTACAGTAAAATACAGACTTCCATTTTCAAAACCATTGACACACCAATACCAGTTACTACATACTCACGCACTGATTCCTAGGTCTACACACACATCCACTCATTCACCCATACAACCACTCATACATGTAGTCACTCATTAATACAACACTATCATAAGCACTCATACACCTATACAGACACTCACACACCACCACTCATCCAGAGTTACTAACACACCTAGTCAGTCATGCAAAGAATCAATCACACTTCCATTTACTGACCTATACAGTGATACACACACCACTTCACTTATTCAAACAGAAGCACATGCATGCTTACTCTCTTCTACAATCACTGAGTGGAGTGGTGTGGCTCACTGGTTAGAGGCGGCAGACCCGGAAGCAGAGGACGGCCCGGGACCAGGGTTCTATTCCCAACGCGGCAGGGTCGAGGACCAGGGTCAGCGGACTTGATAATTCTCGCCTCGGTGCCTACTCTAACCAGGGATCACACTCGGCAACTCTGGGCATTAGCTTGCCTCATCTCCACAACGGCCCCCCACATACGCCGGGGATGCCTGGTTTCACCTTGGAGATACCCAGTAGGGGCCATCTCACAGGGAAAGCCAGGACGGGTTCACCAGCGGTCTACAGCGCAGAGATACTCCTTCGGGAGTCGATTCTAGCGCTTTAGAAACCCACAAATAAATAAATAAATAAATAAATAACTAAATAATACAAGTAAACACTCATCCATACAGCCGCTCTCACAATCACTGACTCACATGTATAGTCATTTAAATACTTCAACTTGTACATACACTGCCTTTTACATATGTAGTTACTTGGACATGTACCATTGAGACATCCATTCACTCACCAACACACCCATACACACACTCACCCACCCATACAGATGTTTCCACATGTACTCTTGAACCCATACACACAGTGAATCAACCACTCAAACATCTATGCACAGACTCACACACCTTCCACTCACCCACACACACACACAGGCACCCATACAAATACTCAGGCAACCAATCGATAACCCATATAGACGCTCATGTAGCTACTGACCAAACCATGCAGCAGCTTATACAACAACAGACTGATACAGACATTGACACAGTTTAGTCACTAACCCATGCATTCAGTAAGACACATGTAATCACTCACTTAAGCAGTCAGTCACACACCTACTAGGTCCTTCATCCAGACACTTATACACCCACTCATTCTTCAATACACCTTAGCATATATATATATATATATATATATATATATATATATATATATAATACATATTTAAACTTTAAAGAAAAACACAGTCACTGCGCGGACGGACTCGCCCCTCTGAGGACCCCGCCCAGCAGACCCGGCAGCAGAAAAACCCCATGGTTCACCGACGAACTCAAGAACTCCAAGAAGAACTGCCGAGCCCTCGAGAAAGTATGGAGAAGGGAACCAACAACGGACAACATGACCACCCTCAAGCTCGCCACCCGGAAACACCACCAACTGATCCGCGCCACCAAGAAAAACACATACAAGGACCGGCTGGACAACAACGCACACAACTGCAAAGAACTCTTCAACATCGTGAAAGAGCTCTCCAACCCCAACGCCGGAAACAACGACATCACCCCGTCGCAAGACCTCTGCAACTCCCTCGCGTCCTACTTCCACAACAAGATCGCGGACATACACAACAGCTTCAGCATCCAACCAACGCACGCCACAACCGCAGCAACGCCACCCACCACCACCCTCCGCGCCTGGACTCCGATCAGCACCGAAGACACCATCCGCACAATGAACTCCGTCCACTCCGGATCTCCGACTGACCCCTGCCCTCACCACATCTTCAACAAGGCCGACGCTGTCATCGCACCCCACCTGCGGGACATTATCAACACCTCCTTCGACACCGCCACCTTCCCGGAGAGCTGGAAGCACGCAGAACTCAGCGCTCTTCTCAAGAAACCTACAGCGGACCCCACCGAACTCAAGAATTACCGTCCCATCTCGCTCCTCCCGTTCCCGGCCAAAGTCATCGAAAAGACCGTCAACAAACAGCTGGCCGCCTTCCTCGAGACGAATGGATCCCTCGACCCCTCACAGTCTGGCTTCCGAGCCAACCACAGCACCGAGACCGCCCTCATCGCTGCCACCGATGACATCCGAACCCTGATGGACAACGGAGAAACAGCGGCCCTCATCCTCCTGGACCTCTCCGCGGCTTTCGACACTGTCTGCCACCGCACCCTAGTGCAGCGCCTCGGCAACATCGGAATCCAGGAGAAGGCACTGGAATGGATCACCTCCTTCCTCGACGGAAGAACACAGAGAGTCCGCCTACCACCGTACAAGTCAGAGGCCACCGAAGTCATCTGCGGCGTCCCTCAAGGATCCTCGTTGAGTCCCACCCTCTTCAACGTCTACATGAGCCCCCTCGCGGCCATCGCACGCCAACACAACCTCAACATAATCTCCTACGCCGACGACACCCAGCTGATCCTCTCCCTGACCAACGACCCCGCCGCCGCCAGAGCCAACCTGCACGAAGGGATGAGAGATGTAGCCGAGTGGATGACGACCAGCCGCCTGAAACTGAACTCAGACAAGACGGAGGTCCTCATCCTGGGCTCCTCGCCCTCCGCCTGGGACGACTCCTGGATGATGTCATCAGTGATGTCATTTGAGATGTCATCAGTGATGTCACTAACCATGTCATGAATGATGTAATATGTGACATCATCAGCAAAGCATTGCGGGGGCGCGAGTTATAGTTAGCTGAGCTAACTATAATGGGGGAATTTCTATGGTTTTGTTGCAAAAGAAATGTCCAGCTAACTATAATGTCCTTGAAACCTATGTTTTTTTTCAGTGAATATATATATATATATATATATGTTTGAAGCCCCGGGGCCACCACCTCCCCGGTGCTAAAATAAAGTAATTACAGGGGGACAGAGCTGACCATCCAGGCCCTGGGGACCACCAGCTCTTTTTGGCATATGAAATATATAAAATTGTTCGGGCGCTGCGCGGCTCCCCTCCCAGGCCATATACGGCCCCAGCTACCACCACCTCCTTGGGGCAGGACCATGAACATGAAAGGAGAGAGGTAACTACCTACTGGTAAATGCTGGTAGTATATATATATATATATATATATATATATATATATATATATATATATATATATATATATATATATATATATATATATATATATATATATATATATATATGTATGTATATATAAACTACCAGCATTTACCAGTAGGTAGTTATAGTTAGAACCATGTTTCCATAGTAAAAGCGTTTTTGACTTGCCCATAACTTTGGTGTTGTTAGACGAATCTTCGCGCAATGTTTTAAAAAATTACCCCTTTTATGCCAGTTGTGCATGGAAAGTTTCAGGGCAATACGTAAAGCAGGGCTGAGAAAAAGGGGGTTCAAAAACTGTGCATTTCCCATGTTAATTCCCATAGAGATTTCAGACATGCCTACAGCCTGAACCACTAGACGAAATGACACCAAATTTGGGGAAAAGGTAGCTTTTGGTCAAGTGAGCACGTGTTTTTTTATTTGGTGTAAATCTTTTCTGTAGTTTTCAAGATATTAGGGGTAATTCCAATTTGTACGCCAAGGCTCCACAAACCCTCCCAATTCCATGGTGAGATCTGATTGGCTGCCAGCACTTCAACCAGGAAGTGTTGGCAACCATCTTGGGTCTCAGTCAGCAAGTCCCAAACAAAAAGAATAAAAGAGAAGGGGGCAGGGTAGGAATACCCTGACTCCTTAGCCTTGGTACTGGGGAGCCACTGGAACTGCACCAGGGCACAAAAACATTTTTTTGAAAATATGTTCACCTAAAATCATGATGGATCCCATGCCTGTTTTGAAAAGAGCCCCTGGGTGGGCCAGGTCCTGGCGGCATTTATTTTTTTAAAGGAGGAGGCGCAAGGGCCACCCTCCTAAGGCTCGTTAAGCCCCAGGGACCACTAAATCCCCAGGGCTTCATCGGTATAATAGAATGGGGTTTCTGGACCCCCTCCACGGGCTAAAGGAGCCCAGGGAACCACCACCTTCCTGAGGCTTTATCATTAAAATGGACGAGAGGGCCACTCGGACCACCCTCCTGGGACTGTTTGAAGCCCTGGGGACCACCACCTCCCCGGTGCTAAAATTAAGTAATTACAGGGGGACAGAGCTGACCATCCAGGCCCTGGGGACCACCAGCTCTTTTAGGCATATGAAATATATAAAATTGTTCGGGCGCTGCGCGGCTCCCCTCCCAGGCCATATACGGCCCCAGCTACCACCACCTCCTTGGGGCAGGACCATGAACATGAAAGGAGAGAGGTCAAATGGCTCCCTCCTTGAGCCAATTCTGGCCATGAGGACCACCACCCGACAGGGCTGGCTCCTGCTATGTGCTGGGGTGCCCACCCCTGGGACTAAGCAGTTTGCTTTCACTTGGTAAAGCTGACAGCTCCTGCCTAATGAGAGCAAACAGAAACTCTGCTCCAAGCAAGCTGGAACTGTCAAACTGCTCCCGCTTGCTGGGAGCAGAGTTTTCATCTGTTAACCTGCGCACTATCATGCGGGCAGGGAAATCGACAAAAGGATTGCTCTCACACACAGGGAGCTGCATATTTAGCAGCACCCTATGTATGGGGGCAATGCCGGCTCCTGCAGGATGCGGGGAGTCACCTGGGACTGTGGGACTGTGGGAGCATTCAGCATTGGGGACAGTGGGGGAGCATTCAAGCTTCCCCCACTGTCCCCAATGGTGCCAACTGGGTGTCCTCTTGAGCTCCAGGACACCCAGAATGGGAAGGCTGGGCCCCGGGGAAGGGTTCCTCATGCCTACAGTTGGCCCAGGGAGGGGTGGCACATTACCAGTAAGTCCTGGCCATGCCCTGGGGGATGGATTACATAGACGTTGTAGTTAGGCTCAGATTTCACTCGTGCAAAACCATTGAAATTCTGCAATTTTAGTTAGCTGAGGTAACTATAACTTGCAATGCACTGTTTATGATCCCACATATTGTATCACTAATTGCATGGTCAGTGACATCACTGATGTGTTCACCGCCTTTCTTCTGTAAGACAATTGCATGTGATGTAGTAATATGTCAGGATTTATCATCAATACACTTTGCTGAGTGCATCGGGGGACTGAGTCATTCAAATTTATTTCACACAGAGTGCCAAGACAACTTGATATGCTGCATCAAAGGGAAAGGGCAGGAATGCAACATATTTGTTAATTTATCAAGGTATGTTGCAATCCTGCTTTCACACTACACTAGTGCAACCAAGTGCTGCCTACTTTGTCAATGCAGGCACCCTTGCGCCATGGTGCAATGGTGCCACATACATTACACAGCACCCTGGATGGGTTGTGGAAGGGGACACCTTCCTGTACAAAAACAGTCCTTATAGGCAAGGGTAACATAAACAACAAACCATTGATGAATCTGGGCCCTGAGCTGGGAGTGATGGTGCATGGTGTCAGCCTGACAGGAAGGGTGTTGAACTGTAGGATTGGATTGGAAATCAAAAGAATAATATTGTCCGGATTCTGTTCCAGTGTGAGCTAGCCAAGTACTCAGCACTTGGCTGGTCTGATTTAAGAAGTGATGCTGACTCCTGTCCTGTCACTATTAATATTATATTTTAGGATGTTATCGTTTTTCTCTGTGTATTTATGTAACTCTTAAAGTCCCAATTTCCCTGATGTTTAGTATGCATTGCAAAGGGACACCAACAGAGCCATCAAACGGGGCAGAGAAGCAAAGATCATTTGCTGCAATGCATGTGCAGTTCAAAATGTAATTTTAGGTTTAGAAAACTAGGAATAGGCTATCTGATTTAGAAAGTACAATGTTCCTGTGCCTGTCATAATATTTTTTAGAGAGTACCACTAATCATTTTTTTGTAACCATCTTTATTTCTTACATCAGCAACCAAGGGCAAGACGGCACCCGTGCCACGGTGGGTGAAACTACCACCACCGCAGAAGTACAGCAGATGGTTCTGCTGGCCCAAGTAAATTATGTTTATTATTATTTTTTACTTATTACTTACATCAGTACCCAAAGGCATCAGAGGGCAAAGGGCTGTCACCACCAGCGCTGGTGTGGGTGGAACTACCACCAGCGCCCAGCAGATGGTTGTGCTGGCCACAGTAAGTCCTGTTTAATATTTCATACATTTATCTCTCCCCACTAATAAAAAATAATTGCCTTGTGTATTTTTTTACACTACTTTTTTTCAACCTCCCTATCTAATTTTTGTTATCTCTGCATCTTTCTGTTTTTCTATAGTTCCTGTTTCTGCATCTGACTTTCTCCTTTCTGTAGCTTTCTTCTGCTCTCTTATTTAGGGGCCGATTATGAATGCGGGGAATCCGCATCCTCCGGACAGGCGGAAGCCACCGCCGGCCCAGAGGATGCGGATTCACCGCTGCGGTGTGTGTGAAGACTCTCCGCCAGATTAGGATGGCTGGGGGGTCATCGGCGGACGGGGAGACAGTCCGCCGATGCTCTAATATGGTGGCGGTGTCTATCAGACACCGCCAGCCATATTAGGATTTGCCCTGAGACATGCCTTCCACGAAAAGTCATACCATCTTTTCATTGGGGGTCCGTTGTGGGCCCCCAAGGTGAAGGGGGGGTGGGGGTGCACATGGGGGTACCTCTGGTACCCCCCTGCATTTGCCTGCACGAAGCGTCAGGCACCGCGCGGTGCCTGCCGCTTTGTGCATGCAAATGCACTGCTTGCAGTTTTAACATTGCGCGGGTGCTGCTTCAAGCAGCACCCGCCGCATTGTTAAAAATACAGGTTGTGACCGCCAGGGTGGCGGTCACATCCTAATTCGCACGGAGGGACTGCTGCTGCCCCTGCGGACGGTTCCTCCACCTCTGGGGTGGCGGACGGAGGCAGGTCCGGCCTCCATCCTAATAGGCCCCTTAGTAAGCTGTTCCTTGCCCCCCTGTTATACGTCTTGTGGTACTATAAGACAGAGAGTACTGATATTTGGTACTGTGAAGAAAATTGCATGGCCAACCATGTTGGTTAAGAAGGTTTTCTTGATAAAACAGTTAAAAAGAGATAGAGTGGCCTTGGTCATGGACTCCCCAATGTTGTCTTATATATACAGTACGCCAGCAGTTTCCATGACAGTGTTGCATAGCAGGAAAGGAATGAGATCCCAAAACCAACTAATTCCATGTATCTTTCATCGACCATTTCCTTCCACCTCTTTATTGTGGTTCACTCTGATCCTTTCGTAGCCTTGTTTCTACATTAGGAGAAAAAAGTTTTTGGTTGGCTTGACTACTTGGCTTTTTTAACATGACTTGACTACCTGGCTTTTTAAACATGTTGTCAACCAACAAATGTCCCAAAGTGATAGTTACGATAAAAAATACTGCTAGCCAAACTGTAGTGAGGTATTCCTGTTGCACTTTGTGCAAAATAATTACTTAGGTTCAAATCTGATATATAAAGATGGTAATTTATGGGTTTTTTTAGCTGCACAGATGACCAGTGACACAGCCAGTGCCAGCACCAGCAGCCAGGTAGGGAGTGTGATGGAGGAGGCCCAGGCGGTCAGAGGGAGAGCAGTCCCAGTGGTGACAGGGACAAGTGGTAAGTCATCTTGCTTGCTTATTGATGATACTGTTTTTGTTAAGCAAAGCAGATATCCCACCCATCATCGTGTCCCTGCCCACAGCATTTTGCCACCTAACTGTAGCAAGGTTCAATTTGGTTCTGCAATGCACGCTGTACAATGTGCATCTCCTTCAGTTAACAGTTCAGCATTATGAAGTTTGCAATGCATTACAAACCAAAACAAGGTGTGTTTCCCAGTACCGACTCAGTCACCAAATACTAGTACTTCACTTCATCGTTCACCTTCTGTCCCAGCCTACTAAAAAATTCTAAATTTCATTCTCGGCAGGTACCACATTTTTTGCCTGAGTGACCTATATTTCATGGTTTCCATGACATATTTATGTCTGTTAGTCATTATTAAATTTCTAGTTAGTTTAATTCCTCTAATTTACCTCTCAGTAGAGAAACGTTTCCTACTGCTAATTGAAGGTAAATGTTGAAAATAATTTGTGGTGGATGGCGAGGCCAGGGTGTAATGTGGGACTAAGTGCCTGATTTCGAGTTTGGCAAATGGGATACTCTGTGACAAATGTGACAAATAATATATATCATGTTCCCTTGGATGTACTGCAGTGCGTCATTTAGAATCTGTGCACTGTCTATTTATGACGGATAGGATGTCCATCATACGTCACTTGTGTGAGAGAGTATTCAATTTGCCTGTTCTAAGTTTTGAGTCAGGATAGATTTGAAGAGGCAGTTGGAGAAGAGCAGGACCATTGGAATTCATTATAATAAGTTAATACATTATCCATAACAGCTGCCCCAGAAACATTCTGTAGAGTAGCAGACCCGCTATCATGCCTCTATCAATGTTACACATATACTTTCAAATATATCATTAATCGTGCAGCATATACACCTTATTCATTAATAAGAGGTAATTTACACACCTCATGTCTGTTTGGCTTCACTATCAGATCATTTAAATGAAAAAAATCACTTCTTGATTATGGTGGCATTAAGGCTTAATTGCTTGTTGTCAGTGCTATTATTATGTGACGCACGTGTGGAGAAAATGTGGCCCTGTGACTATTCACATCAGAGATTCCATTGGCCCTAGGGAACCAGCAATTTTCTGCTACTGTGCCAATATAAAGTTAGCCAAGTGTTAGCACCAAGCATTACAATTTGTGTTTTTCATTTTTTTTCATAATTGACATAGCTATTCCTGCTGCTGGAGGTCACCCATCCTGGCAAGAGAGAGCAACCCAGTTGTGTCACTAGAGGATGGAGGCCATCATGGCTGAATACCACCGGCAGGTGGTGACCTTGGAGGAGGAGGAGGAGGAGGAAACATGGGCCTCCAGATCCACCAGCCAGCCTGGCCCACCTCCATCCCTGCTACACCAACGCCAGCGCAGCCAACAGCTGGGGTCCACTGCTGTCCAGTTGAAGACAACTCCCCCTCATCATCAACATCGACAACAGACCGCCTCCTCCGCTACACCCTACAAAAGCTGTTGCTGCTTTGATGTGGCCAGCAGAATCTCACTCAGGAAGTAGCAAGCCTACATGCCCATATGGATGCCCTTTGTTTATATGGACATGTTTCTGGTGGGAGGGACTGTGTTATTGTAGTTGGAGAGGATGGGAATTGGGAGAGAAGTTGGGAAAAGGGTCAGACATGACAGGACATTTGGAGGTATCTGCTTGGGGGTAGGGGTGGGTCTGCTTTAGGTGGAGAGGGTGCGCTTCCTATCTAAAAAAAAAAGATATTTTTTTTCTAATGCCTATCACTCACAATCTGTCTTTCGTATGGAATTATATGACCATGCATTTTGTGTGTAAGTGTCTGGGGGTTGAGGTTATTGGTTATCTATTCCACAGGACATCCAATATTTCTCATGCCTGCTTGTCGGTTTTTGTTTTCTTTATATTTGATTAACTTTATAGCAGCCAAGCAACAAACAATTTAGTATAATCTCTCTATATTATCTTTCTCAATGTATGTTGTCATTTGTGCTCTCTTCTACTACATTTTTCTAAACAATACGCATATCTTAAGCGTAAGGACCTGATTACATATCAGTTCCTTGGTCCTGATGAATTCCCATCACCTAGGTAGGTAGAAACATGTTGAGCATTAAGGACTATATGAGACTACCTAATTCCACCAAGTGCAACTCAGTTTTTTAACCTTACCGGGGGTAGCAAAAAATGAATAAATACATTACTGTTTACCCCCAGGTAAGCAATACATCACCTCTTATAAACCATTTCTACATATCATCTAGGCAACCTATGTAGGACTGTTTTTGACAAAAGAACTCTGCTACACAGGATGAAGCATGCCACTTTGGTAGGAGCGGGTCCTTGCTACCTAAAAATAAGACCTCTATAGGCTTTTTTTGGTGGTGCTGGATGCGAATAGAGGACGCTTTGCCGGGGACATGGTTTTAAAGAGTCATGGGTCAACATTGACCGTATAGTGCCCAAGGAACTTTACCTTATAATATCACCTTGACTAAAGACTCCAAACAAAGGATGCAAAGTGCATGAAGTTGCTATTTCACCAACGGAATCTCCTAGGGGAACAAAAAGAAAAGTGCTTCTTTATCTGAGGATCCCAATACCGTACGGACACAGAAGAAGGATTATATGGTCTGCTCAGGTTGAGAAGAGGGAACACTCATGCAATAGAACGGATAATTGATATGCCCTGAAGAAGTCCTTAAATAGGACGAAACGCATTGGCTACTGTGAAAAGAAGAAAATAAAGAATTAAAGAATAAAGAATTGTGTGAACTACTTTGCTTGGTCGAACTGATTTCTTGTCTTTAATGTGGGTGGATCAAATTATCTTTGCAAACCTATGCAGGACTGTTTTTGGCAAAAGAACTCTGCTAAACAGGATGAAGCATGCCACTTTGGTAGGAGCGGGTCCTTGCTACCTAAAAATAAGACCTCTGTAGGTTTATGTGGTTAGAGGAAAGCCACAAGGATGACCCACATCCTTCTTTTAAAAGAACAAAGATGGGTTTGCAAGATGCAAACCAACAAAGTGGGGCTGAACAATGACATCCCATGGCACCAACTCAACTCCTAAAAAAACCCTCCCTACTATCAAGAGCCGCTGGTCAGCTGTCAGTATACTGTAACAAAAACGCAGTCTCCATCACCCTATACTTAGAGGTAGCCTAGACCTCGACATCTGACAGAGGGCAACACATTTATAGACTCACTCACTCCTATATCCCATATGGTATGCACATGGTATGCAGTAATGGACTAAAAGGTTTTATAAGGATATGGACCCTCACATATCTATACATAGGTATGTGCCGGCATTGGCAAGTATCGCAAATAAGGCCATGTGTGTCAACTTTCAATCATCTAGCAAGGCACACTACAGCTTGTCTTTTAGTTTTATATCTGTTCATAGGGGAGCTCTGAAAGCCTTGAGCTTCTTTTACTATCTCCCAAAAGACTCAGGACTATGCCTCCATGTGATTGTGTTCAAGGCGCAGGACGCGCCTCATAGTAAAACTATAATATGGAATGCTCACAGCGCCACTTGCACCATAATGATTATTCTCTCACTTAATCAGCAGGTCCTCACAGTACAGGATGCCAATCTCACTATAACTACACTATTAATGACATTCTCTTAGTGCCGGATCCGATGAGGGACTACAAGTCCCATCATGCTCTTGCGGTGCATAGAGCATCATGCATGGCACTCCACACCTACTACCCACCAGAGAGCCTGAATGTCTGCAGAGATGAGCAAGACTTAGCAATAAAAGCACTCCCTGGAGCCAGGAAGTGCGATACCAAGTAGGTACACAGCAGCTTGGAGACCCTTGGAATCATGAGTACTTGAACTCTGGTCCTGATGATGGTATACAGCCATGTTGAAGAACACTGACTAAGCAGCTATATCCCCTCCTGAGGCGGAAGCCGGGGAGGTCTCTTATCTTTCCTGTCATTTTAAAAAGCCGATTTTAAATTGTATTTTGCACTTTGCGCACACCTGAGCTAAATAGGTGTGTTGAGGTGTGTTGAGACTCCCTGCGCTTAGAAGCGCCTTAGACTCTTTTTCACCCCCTCCCTTTAGCTCCGGACCTGCTCTCGGCCGAGTGTTGACACCGAGGGCAGGGCTCCGGTTTTTGGCGGCCATCTTGGGTCGGGCTGGGCTGGTGACTCGCTATAAAAGGGGCCTGTGTTAGGTGAGCAGGTAACACTGACTAAGCAGCTATATCCCCTCCTGAGGCGGAAGCCGGGAGGTCTCTTATCTTTCCTGTCATGTTAAAAAGCCGATTTTAAATTGTATTTTGCACTTTGCGCACACCTGAGCTAAATAGGTGTGTTGAGGTGTGTTGAGACTCCCTGCGCTTAGCAGCGCCTTAGACTCTTTTTCACCCCCTCCCTTTAGCTCCGGACCTGCTCTCGGCCGAGTGTTGACACCGAGGGCAGGGCTCCAGTTTTGGCGGCCATCTTGGGTCGGGTTGGGCTGGTGACTTGCTATAAAAGGGGCCTGTGTTAGGTGAGCAGGTAACACTGACTAAGCAGCTATATCCCCTCCTGAGGCGGAAGCCGGGAGGTCTCTTATCTTTCCTGTCATTTTAAAAAGCCGATTTTAAATTGTATTTTGCACTTTGCGCACACCTGAGCTAAATAGGTGTGTTGAGGTGTGTTGAGACTCCCTGCGCTTAGCAGCGCCTTAGACTCTTTTTCACCCCCTCCCTTTAGCTCCGGACCTGCTCTCGGCCGAGTGTTGACACCGAGGGCAGGGCTCCGGTTTTGGCGGCCATCTTGGGTCGGGTTGGGCTGGTGACTCGCTATAAAAGGGGCCTGTGTTAGGTGAGCAGGTAACACTGACTAAGCAGCTATATCCCCTCCTGAGGCGGAAGCCGGGAGGTCTCTTATCTTTCCTGTCATTTTAAAAAGCTGATTTTAAATTGTATTTTGCACTTTGCGCACACCTGAGCTAAATAGGTGTGTTGAGGTGTGTTGAGACTCCCTGCGCTTAGCAGCGCCTTAGACTCTTTTTCACCCCCTCCCTTTAGCTCCGGACCTGCTCTCGGCCGAGTGTTGACACCGAGGGCAGGGCTCCGGTTTTGGCGGCCATCTTGGGTCGGGTTGGGCTGGTGACTCGCTATAAAAGGGCCCTGTGTTAGGTGAGCAGGTAACACTGACTAAGCAGCTATATCCCCTCCTGAGGCGGAAGCCGGGAGGTCTCTTATCTTTCCTGTCATTTTAAAAAGCAGATTTTAAATTGTATTTTGCACTTTGCGCACACCTGAGCTAAATAGGTGTGTTGAGGTGTGTTGAGACTCCCTGCGCTTAGCAGCGCCTTAGACTCTTTTTCACTCCCTCCCTTTAGCTCCGGACCTGCTCTCGGCCGAGTGTTGACACCGAGGGCAGGGCTCCGGTTTTGGCGGCCATCTTGGGTCGGGTTGGGCTGGTGACTCGCTATAAAAGGGGCCTGTGTTAGGTGAGCAGGTAACACTGACTAAGCAGCTATATCCCCTCCTGAGGCGGAAGCCGGGAGGTCTCTTATCTTTCCTGTCATTTTAAAAAGCCGATTTTAAATTGTATTTTGCACTTTGCGCACACCTGAGCTAAATAGGTGTGTTGAGGTGTGTTGAGACTCCCTGCGCTTAGCAGCGCCTTAGACTCTTTTTCACCCCCTCCCTTTAGCTCCGGACCTGCTCTCGGCCGAGTGTTGACACCGAGGGCAGGGCTCCGGTTTTGGCGGCCATCTTGGGTCGGGTTGGGCTGGTGACTCGCTATAAAAGGGCCCTGTGTTAGGTGAGCAGGTAACACTGACTAAGCAGCTATATCCCCTCCTGAGGCGGAAGCCGGGAGGTCTCTTATCTTTCCTGTCATTTTAAAAAGCCGATTTTAAATTGTATTTTGCACTTTGCGCACACCTGAGCTAAATAGGTGTGTTGAGGTGTGTTGAGACTCCCTGCGCTTAGCAGCGCCTTAGACTCTTTTTAACCCCCTCCCTTTAGCTCCGGACCTGCTCTCGGCCGAGTGTTGACACCGAGGGCAGGGCTCCGGTTTTGGCGGCCATCTTGGGTCGGGTTGGGCTGGTGACGCAATTGGCAGCGTTATAAAAAAGATAGGGATGGCTCCGCGCAGCGGACGCGACCAGCGGACGCGCCGGACCTACGCTGGAGTCGTGCCAGAGTCCTGCCCGTCTGCGCCCGTCCGCGCACGATCGGGCTTAGGGATTAGGAACTCTGGCACATGTATCTCCTACTCTGCAAATGATCTTCTAGCATTGAATTCTAACAGGTATAGTCTTAATTCCATCACGTGTTCCGTCCTCAAGGAAAATAATATTTTTTGTTTCCCCTGCCGTAGGAATTCGAGCCTTTTACCCCCGCTAAAGCTAGCTACCCTAAACACTAGGTCATTACAGAAACATCACCTGGAAATTTTCACCCTTTTACAAGACGAGACTATTGACATACTGACACTCACCGAAACTTGGTTGAGTGATTTTTCCTCCCCGGACATCATAGCCGCCCTCCCTAGCAGGTATGATATGATCTGGCATAACCGGCCAGACGGTGCTCGAGGTGGTGGTGTAGCAACGATTTTTAAAAAACAGTTCATGGTGACTAAAATTTTAACTGAGACTATTAATTCTATTGACCTACTGGGGATAAAAATAATCATGAAAAACTCCTGTCTCATCATCTTGACGGTTTATTGTCCGCCCCAATGTACATCAATGTTTAATGATCTCTTTTTTCCTATAATATCGGATTTATGTACACGCTACAAAAATATTTTGGTGACAGGTGACTTTAATGTCCACTGGGACAAAATAGACAAAGATCTACCAACTCGGAAACTACAGACTTCCATGACCGCTTTAGGCTTGGTACAATTAGTGGAAGCCCCAACTCACATAAATGGCCACATTCTCGACCTCATCTGGTCTTCTATGCCAAAAGTGGCTCTTACAAATATCACACCTTGTATATGGTCGGATCATCACCTAATCATGTGTGATATACCGCAAAACAACCCTCAGGTAAAACTTCCGTTAAAAACCAAAAAAGTGCGCCAATGGAAAAAAGTTGACCCAGGAACTCTAACCGTTGCCCTGTCCAAACGTATACTGAAACCTATGGTTCTATAAGACGGCACGGACCTAGATTTAAATTATGATACTATAGTAACCACCCTTAGGCAATCAATTGATGAAATAGCCCCAGAAAAGACACAAAAAGTAAAGGGTGTGGAAAAAGGAGCCCCCTGGTTTACTCAAAACCTGAGAGATCAAAAAAGAAAGCTCCGTCATCTTGAAAGATGCTGGAGGAAATCTAAAAAGGATATTGACCGAGAACTATATAGAACGTCCTTTCAACTATATAAAAAGCTTATTGTATCAACCAAAAAGGACTATTATGAAACCCGCATGAACAACGCCACAAATGTCCAGAAAGAAACCTTCCAAATTCTGAAAGAACTAAGCAAAAAGGAAGGAAAGGCAGATACATTGATTGACTGCAACATCTTCCAAGGATACTTTCTTGAAAAAGTAGCGACTATCCTGTCAGACATCAAGAAAGACAGCTCAACTATACATACCACGTCATAGCCCCTTCAAATCCCTTCAACCCCTATTATTACTAGATTTCCTAATATTGACTCCACTACCCTCAGACAATTAGCAGCATCAACCAAGTCAGGCTCTCCCGCTGACCCCTGCCCTCCCGAAATCTTTCGGCTAGCAATTCCTATTCTGGAGGACCAGATCCTAGACCTCCTAAACAATTCACTAGCCACTGGATCATTACCAACTACCTTTAAAGAAGCACGCGTCAGACCCCTGATAAAAAAACCTGGGGCGGATCCAACTAGCCTGAAGAACTACAGGCCAATCTCCCAGCTGCCGTTCTTGTCAAAAAATTTAGAACAGCATGTGTTAAAATCATTGTCACCCCTCCTGGACTCACACCATCTACTCCAGGAGCGGCAAGCTGGTTTTCGTGCCCACCATAGCACGGAACTAGTAATGCTGTCGGTATTGGATGAGCTCAGATGCATGGCTGACAGTAAAAAGCCTAGCGCCCTGATATTATTAGATCTCTCAGCGGCGTTTGATACTGTCAGCCATGCACTGCTCCTGGACAGACTAGCCATTTCCGGGATAAAAGATTAAGCTCTCCAATGGCTAACGGCCTTTCTGCTGGGGAGGACGCAAAGGATCCAGTTAGCAGACCAGGTTTCCGACGTGGGCGCCTTGGTATGTGGAGTCCCACAAGGGTCCGCACTTTCACCACTTTTATTTAATTTATATTTGCAGCCACTAATAGACTCTTTGGCAAACATGGGCTGTAAAGTCTTTAATTACGCCGATGATACTCAGCTACTGCTGAGTATCGATAATACAACATCGGCTCAGTCCATGGCCCAAAAGATACTACGGTTCACAGTAAATTGGATGACGTCCAACCTATTAAAAATTAATCCAGACAAAACGGAGGTCCTTGTAGTTTCAACCTCTGTTTCCCCCTGGAACGATCTGTTCTGGCCCCAAGAACTTGGACCTACCCCTAAGCCATGTCCTAGTGTAAAGAGTCTTGGTATGAAAATCGATCAGGAACTCTCAATGACCAACCAAGTATCCGCTGTGGTTGGTTCATGTACCAACCTGATCAGGCAATTACGAAAGCTTGTCCCTTTACTATCAATGAATATGCTTCGAACCATCGTTTCAGCCACAATAGTTTCCAGAATTGACTACGGGAACGCACTATACCTAGGTCTCCCAAAAAATTCTATTAATCGTCTACAAGTCATCTTGAATGACGCAGCACGGCTAATTTTTGGACTACCCAGGCGGACCCATGCTTCCCCTCTACTTTATAGGTTACACTGGCTCCCTATAAAGCAAAGGGTTGAATTTAAGAGCCTGTGCATCTGCCATAAAGCAATTTACGGACAGGCACCAGCCTATATAAAAGACAGGCTTGAAGTGTATGAACCCAAGCGCGCTCTGCGATCCTCCGATTCCTTTCTACTATCCCGCCCACGTTTTAAAATGGCAACTAAAGGTGGTAGATCTTTTTCAGTCCAAGCCCCCATCATTGGAACAAGCTACCGGAGGTGCTTCGTAGAGAACCTAATCTCCTCTGTTTTAGGAAATCCCTGAAGACTTTACTCTTCAGGGACGCGTTTACACTCCCGTAAGACAGGCTGGGTTTTCCGCATTTCTTCTACCTTTTTTCCTGTTGTTGTACTTGGTCAGAAGCGCTTTGAGACCTGTCGGTGAGTTGGCGCTATATAAAACCCAGATACAATACAATGCCCCTCCTGTACGCTGAGATCACAAATCTGTATAAAATGTTCTAACCTATATCCCAAATGGTCTTTCGTTGTTGTTTATTCTAGAAAGACCTTGACAACTACTTTCTAACTGCAGTGCTCTTGACTAGCTGCACATAGACGGCTCACTAACAGTATGTGTCTATTTGTCTGTCTTTCTTTGTTCATTTTATGTATAACCTGTTAACCCTGTCAACCTCAGTGTTTGACTACGGGGCCAAACTAGCTACCGCACCTCGTGGAGCTTGGTTAATACACCTGTATGGGTAAGTCATATATAATTACCGAACATATGTGCATATCCATTTTGTTTTTATGATGCAAGCTACCCTATTGTGCCACACAAATTTGTAACTAACTTATGCATGGCTCGCAATAACCATTTATTTTATAGTATTACAATAGCGTGCTTTCACTTTGATCTTTTGTTGGTCTCACAATTCACAAAAAGCTAAACATTCACCCATTTATTAGAAATGGAATAGATGTCAACGGTATGCAAGAAATCCTGCATATAGCATGCTTCATTTAAGTCTATGGTGTTGTGTCTACATACAATTGTCTTTGTCCACAGGTTCGGTGTTTCTGCTACTTTCGTACCAGTTTCCGGACAGGCAAGTGGCCTTTCCTGTCACATTCAAATACATGTGCATGCTATTTTTGTTTATTAAGTCATAGAATCGTACAGAGACAGTGACATTTCTTTTTGTCTTGAGGAATGCCCTGGACCAATTTTGGCCAGAAGAATAGGGCAGAAACATGTTGACAAGATGATGGTCATAGGACGAGTGTACTCCTTGATTGCCCCTCCCCATAATTATTATTAGTATGAATATTTTTACAGTGCCCATCCACCCCGCTAATAAAGGGATACCTGGGCGTGGATGAGTCAGTTTTTAATATTAACCCCCGGTCACTATATAAAAAAGAGTATATATACAAAGAGCTTCCTGGTGTATGGTCAAGCCCATCCTGGCTTTTAGCTGCCAGGGTGAACCCAATGGTAAAGTATGTCACTATTAGAGTGAGTGAGGGTTGTATATAACAAGAAAAGCTTTTTTCTCCCCTGAATCTCAAGACACCTTTTTCCACACTATACCCTAAGGATATATTTGACTTTGTTTAGTAAGGTTTATTGATGATCTTTTTGTTTTCTGGAATGGTGTGGACACCAAGGGTTCCTTCCCTTCTAGGTATTCCATTTTTAAGCTACAACTGTTGATTATTTAGATATCAAAATGCATGTTTATTAAAGTCATTACGTTTGCAGCATGAAAATCAAGTTTGCTTCATGTTTTCGCAGTATTTACTCTGAGTTGGACTTTCTGTTCTAAATAATCATTGCTGAATTGTATAGAAAGTTTCATGAAGACAAAGTACGGACCAAGATGGCGGACTGAGGATGCCGCCGAGTAGCAGTGGTTAGCTGGAGCTCCCCAATCCTACTGAGCGGTTTGACTCGGCTTTCAAGGAGTGCTTATGAAGTCTATGAAGTCGTGATAGCTGGGCGACCCTGAGCATACTTTGAAAAACCTTGATTTATTCTGGAGAACTTGCGGATACTTTGGCTCTCGCTTTTTCTTTGCGGTGGTCGACGGAGGAGCTAGAGGACACAAGAAGACGCGAGAAGGGAACGGAGAGAAGCCGAGGAGGTACTCCGAAGCGGCTGCAGAGGTCGGAGATTTTGGAGGTTGCGGCTGAAGGTACTAAGGTGCACTCGTGCGCAGTAATCCTGTGGCGAACACGAGAGTGCTATTCAAATAACAGGAAAATAAACCTCCGTACAGAAACCCACTTCAAACACGGATGCAGAGGCTGCTTCGCTCCTACTTACTGTTTGCCCGGCACCTCATCCTGCGGCTGATCAGCGGGTCGGCACTCGGCTGGTCCGGTCTTGGTGTACTTCCTCAACTACAGCTGAACTTAGACTCTGCACGAGGGACCGGGTTACAGATGGCTCCTAAGATTGTTGCTAGAGCTAAGAGGGCAAACAAAATCAATAACTCAGAGGCGGTTCTAACAGCTACTGCTACAACCTCAACACAGAGCCCCGCGAAAATCAAAGAGGTGGCTAAAACGGCAGTTGAACCGATTCCATCTTCCGGGGAGGATAATATCATGACTGCCCCTTTAACAGCACCCGGTAAGCAAGTTCTCAGACCACCGGTTTTGGTTGTTCCGATATCAGTACCCGCATCTTTGAATCCTAGTAACGCCAAGACAGATTCAAACAGTGCTAAAATTATGACAGGGGGAAAGGACGTGGTGACGGTCATATCAAATAACACTGCTGTTTCTACTGGCCCTACTCCAAAGCTGTCGCCCCCCTGGGGTCCAACACTAGAAGTAGAAGGGGAAGTAGAAATTATCCCGATATTGGGTCTTGATGACTGCTCAATTGAAGGGTTCTCTTCAGCTATAGAGAGAGCCGATGGCTCACCAGTTAGAGGCACTGAGGCTATGAGCTATCTAAGTGGAAGAACGTACTAAGAGGAGGAGGAGGGCACCATCGAGGGAGAGTTAATGAATGAGGAATTTGAGGATTTGAGAGAGATGGACTCCCCTTCAGCAATTGCCAAATACTTGTCAAACAGGAGGGAAAAGGCTAAAACTAAATCTAAAACTAAGAGCAAGAAGGGGAAAGTACTGGGATTAGTATCAAGCTCAGCTCCTCCGGCAAGGAAAAACCTTCTTGGGGAGAAAAGCCCCCTACGGAAATGGATTCAAGCTAAGGGCTTAGTGAAGAGTATGACTCTAAGGCTCTCTGGTGCAAGCCCGCCTGATTATGATGGTACCGGTTCCTCGGCTTTGCTTACAGAAGAAATATTTCACTCGGAGGGCATAGCACACTCATCCCCAACTGGCTCAATGGCCATACCCAACTCGGTGGGACCTTTGGATCTACCTCCAGGAGAGGGTGGCACCGTAATGGCCACCTCTATTAGTGAAGTCTCTCCCAATATGGTTATAATGGCTAACACTATCCATGTCACACATTCCCCCGGTAGTCTAAACTCGCCAATACTGCCCATTCTATCTGCTCCTGTAGCCTCTCAACTCACAAATAACTCTTCCGGAACCTTGATTGGAGAACAAAGAACTGTGGATTCATCGCTTGATATTATTTTGCAGACTTTAACTAGCCACAGGAAAGAAGCGCAAGAAAATTTTTTGCAGCTGCGAGACGACACCAAACTTCAGAATGTTCTACAAGAAATTACGTTAAAGATGGCGGGGATGACCCAGGAGATGGAGGACTTACAGCCGCGTGTGGTTAAGATAGAGGAGGGGGCAGTTAGAACTGACGCTGCAGTGAGCCAACACGATACTCAGCTCCTAGCCCTACAATTAAAAGTCGAAGATTTGGAAAACTGCCAATGGCGATCCAACCTTAGACTTTTTGGTATTCCAGAGGGGGCCGAGGGGGCAGATCCGAGGGCATTTATGGTAGGCTTACTTCAAAAAGCTTTTACGGATTTATCGGATTGGGATTGGGATTCCCAACTCCAGAGAGTCCACAGGCTACCACTTGTTCAGAGGAACAAATCAAATAAATTTCCACCACCATTCCTCATTCATTTTGGTAATTACTTGTTAAGGCAAGCAGTATCATTAAAAGCCAGGCCTAACCTACCAGTGTCAGTAGGAAATCTGTCTTTTTTTGTCAAATCTGATCTCAGTAAGGCTACCATGGATAGACGGTGGCAATTACGTAAACTCATAGATCCGTTTAAATCCCTTGGCGGACAAGCTTTCCTACAGGAACCTGCCCGCTTAAAAATTATCAAGGGAGGGCACACCTACTTCTTTACAGATTTAAGGGAAGCCGAGAAAGTACTAGCTTCATTTTCCTAAGTTAGGGAGAGATGAAAATGCTCTGTCACAAAGATTATCAAGGGAGGGCACACCTACTTTACAGATTTAAGGGAAGCAGAGAAAGTACTAGCTTCATTTTCCTAATTTAGGGAGAGAGATGAAAATGCTCTGTAATTTTATACTTTTCATTTAATCATTCATTCACTTGCATTTTGTCTCCTCTTCTTTTTTTAATTGAATATATTTCTTTTTTTTTTTTTCTCGTTCGGGCAGGGATTGGGGGGAACCACTAGCTACTCCTCATGGTTGCTACCATTTCAGCGGCAGCAGGTGTTTTGGGGGGGTGCTCTGTCTCGAGAGGGGGCTGGGGGCAGGAGGGGGGGTCTGCAGGGGGTGGTGGGGGGGTTGGAAAAAGCAACTCAGGGAGAGAAACTCCGGAAGTATTGCAAGAGCAGCTCACTTTATGTCCCAGCTTTACAGAATGATAAGATGTATCTGAATTTTCTTGTTAAATCGCGCGATTGAAATGTTTGACATCGAACGTTGCAGGCTTAAATAGTAAAAGAAAAAGACGGTTAGTTCGGGAAGAATTAGCTTTGCATGATCCGAATTTTGTTTTCTTGTCTGAAACACATATAGCTTATAAAGATAGGAAGATACTGGGTCAATTGGGCTATGAGGTGATAGTCTGTTCTACCTTTAATGCCTCAATAAGAGGGGTCGCCATTCTTAAGGACAAACGTTTTAAGATAGAAATTTGCAAAACTGCATGTGACAAGAATGGTAGATGGGTTATTGTGCAATTATTAATTGAAAACTGTAAAAAAATGTTTTGCGTGGTTTATGGTTCAAACTTTGATGAAGCGTTTATTTTCGATCAACTAAACATGGAATTGTTACAGTGGGAAGGAGAACTAGTTATTATGGGCGATTTTAATTGTATAATGGATTACCGGATTGATACCACTAGGCATAATGCTTTTCAACGCATGCGCAGAACTCGGTCTGCCATCTTGGAGCGAAGCCGTATTCACAACATTAAAGATGTTTGGCGGAGTGTCTTTCCCAATGTTCCAGGTTATACATACTATTCTGCCCCTCACAAGCTTTGCTCGCGGATTGATATGGTCTGTGCATCGGATAATTTGGTGACTGCTAGCACTATAGAACTTCTCCCAAGAATTAACTCTGACCACAATCCTATTTTATTCTCCTACAACACTAAACAGAATTATATAATACCCCGGGCTTTTTCTTTTCCCAGGCATTTATTTACTAATACTCTTTTCATCTCACAACTTAACCTGCATATTATTGATTTTATTGAACTTAACCTTAATTCCACTACATGCCTTATGGTATGGGATGCTTGTAAAGCAAGTATTTGGGATTTTACGCAGCAATTTCTTTACCAACAGAATGCTGAACGCCGTAGGAGAGATAAAATATTGGTCAACGATATCATGGCAGTTGAACTGTTACTGGCTGATGCTCTTTGCTTGCGCTCTGCAAATGTGATGGCGCTGGGTTTACAATTAGGGCATTTGAAGGCTAGAGTAAAAAATATTTTTGGGGAAAAGAGCTGTACAAAACTACACAAACTTCATCTCTCCCAGTACGAGAGTGGAGATAAAGTTGGGATACTCTCAGCCTATAAGATAGCCGATGAAAGAGCTAATACTGTGATTAAAAGCATTAGTGGTCCCAACAATATCAAATATGATCAACCATCGCAAATCCTTGAAGAATTTGCAATGTTCTGCGAAAAATTATATACCCCTGAAACCTACCCCTCATCAGTTGCTATCCAAAATTATCTGGATCAATACACAGGAAATCTTGATATTCCTGAGCTGGAACAATTGTCGAATGACATTAGCCAACTCGAGATCAGACAGGCGATCTCTTCTTTACCCTCGGGAAAAGCGTCTGGGGAAGACGTAATACCCATTGAGATCTAATAAATATGTCTGGACGAGCTTATATTCGTTTTTCAACAAGTCATTAATTATATTGGGGACAAGGGAAAGCCCCTCACTCGTGGAACAGGGTAAAATTGTTTTTTTTGTTTTAAAAAGGGAAACCACCGGATAATTGTGGCTCTTACCGCCCTATCTCGTTGGTCAACGCTGATGCTAAGGTATTCGCCAAGGTGTTGGCTACCCGCTTGGCCCCGTATATACCAAAAATAGTCAGTCCACAACAACATGGTTTCGTAATGGGAAGGGATACAACGGCTCACATCAACATGGCATTAACTGCCTTTGATATAGCAGAAACAGAGTCCACCCCACTCGGAATGATCTTGCTCGATGCAGAGAAGGCTTTTGACCGGGTGGGAATATCTTTGGCAGGTGATGACTAATTTCGGTTTTAGCGCCAAATTTATGAATTGGTCCCAATCGCTATATGACAATCCCACAGCCAAAACTAGCTACGCAGGTTTGACATCAGCATATTTTTCCATAGCTCGGGGCACCCGTCAGGGGTGCCCCCTGTCACCTTTATTGTTTGCCCTATCTTTGGAACCATTTCTGCGTGCCTTACAGCTCCAACCTTGTATTCTTCCTTTCAAGTTTGGTCCCCACCTATTAAAAATTACGGCTTATGCCGACGATATAGCCATATATTCTACTGACATAGTGGAAGCACTGAAGGGTATAACAGCGGAGGCAAATAAATTCGGAGATGTCTACGGGTATAAAATAAACTTAAATAAAACTCAAATTATCGCGAATCATAAACCATTATTGGCAACAGAAGGGTTATGTCAGACTGAAACTTATTTAGGGGTCCAAATCAGCGCTAAAATTAAGAATATAATCAAAATAAATTATGATGCCCTAGTTAAAACTACTGTTTTATTATTAAAAAAGTGGCATAAACTCCCCTTAAATATCATCGGCAGAATTAATCTGATTCGAATGATAATTTTACCTAAATTTCTATATTTATTCCGCTCTATCCCTTTGGCACTTAACAATTGTTTTTTTTAAAAATTGGATTGAATATTTAGTAGCTTTATTTGGGGGTATCGTAAAGCCCGTCGCTCCATGGCCTTGTTAAAAGGACCTTTAGATGTGGGGGGGTTACATTTTCCGGATTTTAAGTTATACTTTTGGGCAACTTTTCTAGGACGTTTACGACATCTAATTAATACGGATAATGCAGATAACCAACTCTATTTTTTTACTTTCATGTTAGATACGGACTCTAATATGTTTCTGTGGAGGGTTAATGACCCCAACTACTTTAAAAGGGTCAGATTCAAGATCGCCAAGGATTTGGTTAAAATATGGCGGAATATCTTGGACTTTTGCCATACCTCTTTTTATCATTCTAAACTACCGTTGTGGGGCAATCCCGGACTCCCGGAAATTTTTAGTGATGGCGCGACAAATACTTGGTTGGCACATGGTTTAAGGACACCTGGGGATCTTTATGGGGCACAAGGTTTCCTGGGTTTTGATACACCTAAATTGTTTTTTTTTTTTTTTTCCTCATTTGCCTGTACCTCATGACCAGAAACTCTATAGCCAACCACCTATTCGTGCGACCAAGAATGGAGCACACACTCCACCACCATAACCTTGTACACCAGCCTGGCGGGAGACTAGATCTGGGTTTACTGAGGCATTGATGGCGAGTGGCATACTGCACAAACCCATCCCAGACTCCGTCAAGGTAGAAACTACCGCCAGGTCCAGCTCATATCTAACGGAACCACCACAATGGACCCTGGAGTTTGGAGGCATAATCATAGGACCCGGGGGGAAAGAAAAAAAAAAAACCCCGGTGTTAAACATACGACCACTAACTCCAAGAAATCAAAAGATTCCAAAAGGTGAGGTTGTTACTACTACAGGATCTGGCCAGATCGACTTTTGATGTTTCAAATAGGGATGATAACCAACTGGCATGTGTTGGCGCCTTGGGGTCGACCCAAAATTTACATATCTGTCGCCGCGCGAGTAAAATTGCATAAAACAACAGCTGCCTTGCTGGGCCAGTAACATTATCATCCATCCCAGAGATTACCAGAGTTAGTGTGCAGGGTAAGGTTACATTGAGTATCGAGACCAATGTAGACAGGACTTCTGCCGAGAAAGCCTTGATTGGGGGACATTCCGTAAACATGTGAACATCTGATGCGCCCTGGAGACTACACTTGTTGCAGCATTTTCCGGATTGAAACTTCGCAAGCCTTTGTGGTGACCAATAGGCTCGATGAACCGAGAACAAGTGGTTCCGCCTCAACCAAGCAGGCTTGACAGTTTTATAAAGAAGAGCCAATGATCTTATCCACCATTCCTCCCCTCGAAGATCCATGTCCACGGCCCATAGTTCATCCGGGAGGTCAAAGTCTCCATCCACCTCCTCCAAGATTGCCCAATACCAGTGCGCTACCTCCTTTCCCCCCGGAGGTTTCTCCACAAGCTGTTGTACTAGCACACTATGCCTCCCCACTAGGGTATTCTTTTGAAGGAGCTCTCTAGACCAGCTTACAAGTTGTATGTATTTAAACCTTGATAATCTTGGGCCGACCCTTTCATACAATTTATCCCACTGTATTAGTGCCCCGCCTGCCAACAAGTCGTCCCATCTCAGTATCCCCCCCTCTCTTAGGGGTATCGATAGGTTGTCACCCAAGCACAGGGGGAGCCCCGGAGACCCCCAGATTGGAGCCAGATTTGAATAGTAGGCCAGCCCTGCAATCCTCCTAATCCTTGTCCAGGCACTGGCCAGCGAGTGCAAGACCTTCAGCCTCACCTTTTTGAAGAACTTCTGTTCCCCGAATTTAAATAAAAAACCGTCCATTGGCAAACCCGTTCCAGTTAACATGGCCTTAAACATTCTCCCTGCTGATGAATCTGTTGGAGTTTTCAGTAGCATTCTGGAGAATGACAACTGGAAGGCCCAAGCGTAATATTGAATGTCTGGAAGAGAGAACCCGCCCTTTTCCCTCCTCCTCCTCAGTTTCTTCCAAGCTGTCCTGGTGGACTTGTAGTTCCAAATAAATGAGTTAATCTCCTGTTGACATTTCATGATTTGCTTTGACTCAAAGGCTAGAGGAATGCTGTTAAAAATGAATGTGAGCTTAGGTAGAATTGATATTTTTATTAGACTCACTCCCTCATAGATAGTCAGAGGGAGAAAGGTCCATGCCTTTAAAAGCGCTCGACAGTCTCGGGAAACCCGATCCAAATTGACCTTTGGTATATTCCCAACCTCCTGGGTGATCTTAATTCCCAAATAGCGCATTGAGGAAGTTATGTCCAGTTGTGTGTTGTTGATATTCCACACCATTATTTCCGTTTTCCCCGCATTTATCTCATACCCCGAAATCTGCCCGAATTCTTCTGCTCTCCTGATTACTGTCGGGAAGGCCTGAACAGGGTCTAACGTATAGATAAGGATGTCATCCGCATACATGCCCAGACACTTTGCCCATCCGCTATACTCAAAAGGGGTGATACCATGTTCCTCTCTCAGTGTCTGCGCAAAAGGCTCTAGATATAGGTTAAACAGGAGGGGGGAAAGGGGACAACCCTGCCTGGTTACCCGTGAAATTTTAAATGGCTCTGTAAGTGTGTCATTGACTAAAAGCTTGGCGGTGGGGGCTCTGTACAGGAGCTAGATGGTTCGACAGAAGTTCTCACCAAGCTGAAACTTCCTTAATACTGCCGCCAGGTAGGGCCAGTTGACCCTATCAAAGGCCTTAGTGGCGTCTAGGGTTAATGTAGCCACGGATAAGGAAAAAGTTGTGGCGATATCTATCGCTGCAACTAGGTCCCGGGTTAAGTCTGCCAACTGGCGCCCCTAATGAAGCCCTTTTGGTCTTCATGAATTATCGAGCCGATCTCTCTTGCCAGCCGTGCTGATAACACTGCGGCGAAGATCTTATAATCATTGTTTAATAGCGAGATCGGCCGATAGGACCCGCAATCAGTTGGATCCTTACCCGGTTTCGGTATAAGAACTATGGTTGCTTCACTCCACGAGTGCGGAGGCACTAACCCATTTATGAAAATGTCGTTGAATAGCGCCGTCATTGTTGTTACTAGGACCGGACACAAAACCCGGTATAATTCCCCGGGAAGGCCATCTGGCCCTGCCGCCTTCCCTTGCTTCAGTTGACCTATCGCATTGCTTACTTCAACCTCCGATATGTCCCTATCGAGGCGTTCTGTCTGATCGCCCGTAAGGGTGGGCAGTTGGATCCTGCCTAGCCATGAGTTTCTTGCCAGGGGGTCATCTTCGATGTCTTCGGTGTAATTTTTTTTAAAGAACTCCTGAAAAGCGCTACCGATCTCCGTATTGGTAGTCCTGACAGTAGGGTCCCCCTCCTTTCGAATTCCCTTTATAAACTTTTTAGATTGATCTGTTTTAATCTTCCACGCTAAAACCTTACCAGCTGCCTCCCCATATCCAAAATTCGAGATCTTACTTGCCGCCCACCTCCTCTCCACTCTTTCCTGTAATACTTTATCCAACTCTGACTTCACCTTAGCCCGCTGTTCTTGCTCGACAGAGGTTCCCTCTGAGGTACCGCACCTCCTATCCAAGCTGTCCAGTTCTCGTTCTAAAATCCTGATTTTCTCTCTATAGGCCTTTCCTCTGTATGAAGCTCGATTCGTAATATACCCTCTGAAAAAAGCTTTAAGAGTTTCCCATACAGTGCTGATTCCCGCTGAATCCAAATTGATTTCTAGGAATTTAGACACCTCTTCTGACAGCAGGTTGGTCTCCGCCTGATCTAACAAAATCGTCCGATCAAAAGACCACGATGAATATTTTTTCTGTTGAGTAACAGTCAGGGAGAAGACTATCGCAGAGTGATCTGAGAGATGGGGGGGTAGATACCGTAACCCCTTCACCTCCTCTTTAATATTATAGCTAAAGAGGGCATAATCAATCCTTGAGCTGTGTCTATACTTAAGGTTCCTGTAGGAGACCCTGGGAGCGATACCTGCCCTTTCTCTCCAAACGTCTGCCAATCCCAAAGACGACATAATGGACAGCAGAATGGGCCTTGACTTGGATGATACCATCGCTCTGGAGTTTGAGGACTTATCGAGCTTGGGGTTCAAAACGGTATTAAAATCCCCCACCCATATAATAGGGTCGTTCAGAGTGACTAAGGCCCCTTGGATTTTTTGAAGTTAGGACGGATCATCCTGGTTTGGACCGTAATAACCTACCAGAATATATTGTTGACCGTCTAACGTCATTTTACACATCAGCCACCTCCCACTAAGGTCCTCCTCATAGGCCAAAATCTGTGCCTTTGCTGATTTTTTAAACATAATTAGTATCCCACGGATGTTAGCGGTCTGATTTGTGCAGATGAATTTGTCCACCCACCTCTGCGTTTTCATGATTGTTTCAACCTCCTGTTTGAGTAGGTGTGTCTCCTGTAACACTATGACCTGCGATGGGGAGTCCCTGAAATATTACAAGATTCTATGCCTCCTCCCCTTCACTCGCAGACCATTAATGTTCCAGGATAAAAATTGCACTTCCGTCATGTTTCGTTCCTGCTTCTACCTCTCCACATCTTTTTATACCCCCTACCGTTAGCTGGATAAAACTCTCTCAGAAAGTGGTTGTGGTGGTTGGAAATTAGCTTGGAATTAAAAAAATAGGAACAGGCTTATGAGGATTTTTTTTTTCTTTGCGCCCCCCTTCCCTCCCCCCTCCCCTGGAAAACCCCCCCTCACTTCTCCTGGCATGTTGGTTCGCCAGGTTTACGTTGGTGTGTTAGTCTCTAACTCCATCTACCCCCTATAGAAAATCTATTTACCTGCTATTCTTTATATTTTTATGTATTCGCTTGTCCCCTTATTACAGATGTGCGGAGAGAGAAGGGAAAAAAAAAAAACAGAATCCCCTTTTCTTCTTTCTCTCCCCCCCCCCCCCCTTTCTTCATTCTTCATCCTTCTCTCTTCCTCCCTCTCCTTCAACTTTGATTTGGATTTTCTCCTTGTTTTTAAAATTTGTCATAGCTTTTATTCAATTCTATTGTATTTTTCTTTCTCTCTTTCCTATTCTTCTCTTTTGCTGATAAATGTAAAGGCCCATGGACTTTATTCCTCATGATTTATTTTTTATTTTTTTTTATGCTGTTTTTCTTACATTTTTCTTACATGTACGTTTTTTTTGTGTTTTTTTTTGTTAACTGTCAAACCCAAATCTGACTAACTTGACATTGATTTTTACTAGTTAATACTTCACCCCCTACCTTTGGCTGTAAGAAATGTTAGGGTTACTGGGGCTTATTTCCCCCCTTGTGAGTGCTCAGAAATGGAGCTAATTAGCTCATCCGCTACATTACTTTTAGGAAGGCGGGAAACCTCATTTGTACTGTTGCCCCCGCTGCCCTAAATTTATCCATTTTTTGCCCCAACTCCCACTGTCTTTCGGGGGTGACCTTCGAAAGGTCCGACCGAACCTCAAAGGAAAAGTCCAGGGCTTTCAATGATTTCGCCTTCAGGGCGAGATTAAGAATCTTCTCTTTCAGGGAGTATGTCAAAAAGTTCAAGAGTATTTTCCTTGGCTTTACTCTCCCTGCATTGAGGCGGAACGGATCCCTGTGGATTCTCCGAATATCTTTGGCTAGCTCTTTCTCTGTTTCTTCCAGGTTAAGGGCACTTTTTAATAAAGACACCACAAAAGTCTTAAGGTCTCCCCCTTCTTTCGCCTCTGGGATCTTTAAGAGACGTAGATTATTTCTTCTAGAAAAATTCTCCAGAGACTCGACCCTGTCCCTCATCTCATCCCCCTCCTTCCTTAGGGATTGAATCCGGGAATATGCTGCCTCCAGGTTGGCTTTTAGCTCCCCTACAGATCCTTCCAGACTCTCAGTTCTCTCCGAGAGCCCGTCCACTTTCCGTTCCAAGGTATCACATGCTATCCGGATCTCACTCTGGTTTTGTTTAGATTCCGCGAATCCCGTCTTTGTCTCCTCTCTCATGGCGATTAGCAGTTCCTCCGGGGGGTCCCTCCCTGCTCTTTCTCAGTATACATTATACCCCCCTCTGCTCCACCTCCTGCACACTCTTCAGCCAGCCCCCCGGGAGCCTCTGTTGGCAATGTATTCACAACAGGTGCAGGTGCAGGTGCATCTAGCGGAGTCCCACCTGGAGCCCCCAAATCTGCCATCATCTGTGTGAAACGACCTGCGGGCTCTAGGCCTTGTATATCTGGGCTATGAGTCACCTCCAACACCTGTGGTAGTACCTTGAAAAAAGCACGCAACGAGGGTGTTATTCATGACACCGGGGCCCCCTTGCATTTACCTCTCGCCTGAATATAGGAATCGGGAACCACTTTGCCCCCCTGCCCTGCTTCCCAGATTCCACCTGCGCAATCGGCAACACTTTTGACTGCTCCCCCCCAAATTTGCTGCCTCCGTCCGTCAGATCAGGGGTAGTGCCCTCACAGTACTCCTTGACCCCCGAGCCTTCTCCCCTCCTCCTTCCTTTACCTCCTCTTTTCTTCCGGGGAGCTTTCTTTTTATTGCTGCTGGTATTAGTGGAGGACTGCCGCGGATTTTTTTGGGATTTTAAATCGGGAAATGCCTTTGAACCACCACCTCCCTGCGGGTCATCCGTCCAGCCCCTCTCCTTACTGACACCGTTGCTGGAACTGTTGCTGCTGCCGGTATCAAGATCGCCACCAGGGGGTTCGGCTACAGTGGGTCTCTGCCTTCTCCCTTCTCCTACTGCTTCTGCCTTCAATTTCAGCCTCCGCGCAGCGTCCTTAACTGCCTCGAGATCTCCATCCTTGCCCGACTGGGTGCGGGGGGGGTGCAAATATCGGGTGGATCTTTTCACGCCCTTCTCCCTGCCCCCCGATCCTGAGGCATCCACGAGCCGCCACCCGGCGTCCACGTCGCAGCTCCACGGCTGCTCGGAACTACTGCTGCAACGAGATGGGAGGGGCGGGCAACGCCGGAGCAGAAACCGTGGCCAAACACATCCGCGCCTGGCCACTTTACTTCGCAAAGCGGAAGATATCGGGATTCAACACACTTCCAGGGGATTTGAAGCAAGTTTTACAGGTATTTCGCCTACTTCTAGCCCGATGGGGAAGAGACCATCACCTCTGTGCGAGCCGCTCTAACTCGTGGCCGCCATGTTTTCTCAGCTGGTTCACAATACACTAAAATTGTTATATAAAGTCACAGATTCAATGAGTTACAAATATATACAGATACATGATTTCCTTTTCAAGATTCTGACATCTGGGACTGTATATACTTACATAAAAATAAAGCATTAATTAGCGCGGGCTATAAGTGTTTTAACACTTACAAAATTAACGATTGTAATAAATTGGCGGAAAAATGGAGCAAAATGTTGGGGAGTAATATTACCCCCGCGATGATTAATTTATCTCTTCGCAATATTAATAATGCTGTATTCTCGTCTAGTTTAAGACTCCAACAATTTAGAACAACATGTATGCTTTATCACACCCCAGAAAGAGTATCCAAATTGGCCAGGAACGCTCTATTTAATGACCAAACTAAATTCCCCAAGTGTGCGCTTGCCGCTGCAGATTTGGCACATATGTTGTTTTTGTGTCCCATGTTAGCAGAATATTGGAGGGCCATGGATAAGATAATGAAACAAAAATTGACTTGTACTTTCCTGTTAACAGCCTCCACAGTTTTACTTGACATCAACACTATTAATATCCCTCAAAAGGTTATAATTACTACTATGCTTTCTTGTGCTAAACTAACAATCGCGCGTGCCTGGATCTCTCCAAGCCCCCCACTTATTATGGAGTGGTGGTCCTTGTTTAATGAAATTTACTGTATGAAATCCGCGTTAGCTAGTCGTAGGGGCACACAATCTCGAGTTAGGTTTGATAAGATTTGGGGGTCACTCAGCATGTGAAGGATAACTGCCACTCAAAGTTTACTCTGTAGTCAAATTTTGAATTTATACCCCAAAATATGTTCTTATTTCTCTTGTGATTTTTTATTTTTTTTTGTTTGTTTTTTTCCTGCAATGTCATGTATACTTATTTTTTATTTTGAACTGAATTATTTTGACTTTGTTATTGATGCTATGCTCATTCTGTTTTTGCTGCTTTATTTTCGTGTACTGTTTGTTCTTTTGTATGTTTGTTTCCTGAGCTGCAATAATAAAAAAAATTAAGAAAAGAAAGTTTCATAAAAACTGATTTCATTTCTCATTTATTTTTACTGTTCAATAGGCATGGTTTTACATAATATAAATAAGTAAAAGGTCAGTAGGCCACTTCCTGCTAATGTGTAACTGAATGATTGAGCAATGACCAGATAATGTTATATAAATCGAGAACAGAGTGAGATGGGTTAGAGATTACATTTGTGCCAGGCCACTGCAACGAGACATGCCATATCACCTACTTTTGCTGAAGGTTAATGGGAGTTGCACTCATCCTTTGATTGCTGGGCTTATCGGCCTACCTTCCACCACAGAGGAGAATAGCAGATTGAAGAGTATTTTAATGGTTCAAAACATGTATGTGTGAACCTTCTTTGAAACTGGAATTAGGCTATTCTTTTGGTGTTGAGTTAAATTTATTAATCCAAAGATATGAGGGGGGGGGTTGATATTGAATCACACCTGCAACAATTTGGAATATTTTCTGCTGTTCACACTTCTCATAAATGTTGCAGATGCACTTCTAATTTTTTGTATTGTAGTTTCCACTCAGCATGATGCCTAAATGCTGCATCGTGAACTCTGAAGTAAACATTAACTGATAACTGCTGGCATGCTGCTGTGTGTGAACATTCCTCATACCGCCTAACTGTCGCACTGTGAACTTGCTGTACGTGAACATTCTGAATGCTGCTAAAATAACCATTATACTGCCTCACTGTGAACTTGCAGTAAGTGACCAACACATGCTCCCTAAATAATCATTCTGCATGTTGCCTGACTGCCACGCTGTGATCTTGCTGAAGCCGCACTGTGAACTTGCTGTATGTGACCAAATAACCATTGTGCATGCTGCCTGACTGCTGCATTGTAACTGGTGGCTAGTCTGCTCGTACTCCTCATAACCAGTATTGAGCATTTCATGTGACTAGTTTGATTATAACCACTAGTGCCTGCGTTGCTCACCAAATAGCACAACTATTCCACATGCGTGATCTATCCTGCCAACTGCTGCACTGTGAGGGGAAAGAAGCATGTCCCACAGGTGTGCTTTATGCTGCCTATCTGCCTCACTGTGAACTTTCTTATTCGTTACTTTGATCAGCTAAATGGAATTATTTTAGTGTAAGAGGCCTGGGAAGAGCGTACCCTTGGGGCTGAGCTGTCTTTAATTATCAATATCTACTGTGGTTGTCACCAAGCTGAACGACCCATCCTTCCAGACTGCTGCACGGTGAGTTCGTGGTCACTATGGGGAAAGCAAAGGCTAAATCACAGGGATCACCATTAATACCACTGGATTCACAGCATGGCCTGTCTGACTCAAACATGCCGCCAGACCCCTCTCAATTTAGCTTGCAGTGTACCTGGACATGATCTTAAGGGCCATTGAAGAATCAAAGTCTACCCACCAATGTAAAATAGGGAAGGTATCTGTTGAGCTGGGCCTGCTCTGTGCAGACCACCAGAATTTAACTAACAGGGTGAAAGACAATGAAGCCGCCCTTGCAGACCTACACCCCTCACACCAAACCATGAAAACCCAAATTACCCATCTCAGGGATGGAGTACAGCAGGAGGAACATCAGGCAGAAGATGCTGAAGGGTGCAGTAGGTGGCATAACGTGCGAAGAATAAGTCTTCTAGAGGGAACTGAAGGGTCTTACATGGAAGTCTATTTGGAGCCCTGGTTGATGTCGGTGGTGGCCTTGACCCAGCTCACTTCCTTTTTTGCCCTGGAAAGAGTGCACAGAGTACCAGGCTGACCGCCAGTCCCAGGATGACTGCTCAGGCCTATGTTTGCTAAGGTATTGCACTACAAAGACAGAGATGTGCTGTTGTAGTGGGCTAGAGAGGCAAGCCCTTTCTGGGTCGGGGATGATCAGGTCACATTGTTTCCAGACTTTACGTTGGCAGTGCAATCCAAACGAGCCTCTTTCTTAGAAGTGAAGCAGATAGTCCGCGATGAGGGGATTCAGTACTCTCTTATATTCCCTGATAAATTGAAAATTATGCTGGATGGTCACTCTCACTTGTGTTAGAACCCAGAGGAGGCTTGGACCTGGCCGCAAATTCACCGTTCGGGGTCTGTCAAAAATCATGCAGATGAAAGAGAGGCCCCCCCCCCCCACGCTGCCGAAAGCACTGCAGGTCAAGGGTACCCTTGCGAGCAGGTCCAATAAGCGAAACTTACCCAGCTGCAATCAGAAAAGGGGCGAGTGACAACACTGCAATCAGTGGGGTCGCTCACTGAGGTAGTGACATCCAACAAAGAGATTAATAGTAGCTCATACCACCAGGAGGACACCTCACAGTCTTACTCGCTTCACATTGAGAATGTCGGGCTGCCTGCTGTGACTCCCAAAACTGCAGACAAAATTGCTTGATTATAGCCACGCCTTCTCCTAGTGATAATGGACACATCGAGTGGGACGTGTCATAATTACTACTTGGCCGACGCAGCTGCACATTGGAAGTCTGCCTTTGACTGTCCCCATCACTGCCGCTTTATTGGTTTTGGAGAGGGGATAGTATGTGTTATTAACTTAGTGACCTGCATAGTTTGGGTGGCCATTAATGTAAGCTTTCTAGGGCTACTTCAACACAAACAACTCCTTTACAAATGATTAAAGGGAAAACATGAAAGTGACACTTTACAAAGATACTGATGTTTAGAAAAATACATTTACTTTATTCATATGATATTCTGATTATAGATTTATAAAACACAATGAATTACATACAGAGACTATAACAATAACCACATAGTAATAGTAGAGACTTTCACAAGCGCACAACATACATACCACATTCATACTATCCCACATAGAACTTAATTCATACACAAATACTAAAATAAATTATAACAAAATATGCAAATATGGATGATATGCAATCTATATAGATGAATTGAGGAATCTTTTAAAAATGGAAACGGGTACAAGTCTAACTCGACGCACGTTTCGACTGAAACACAGTCTTCATCAGGAGTTTCAGATTTTAAACATTGTGCAAAAAGTCTCTAGGAAATTTCTCCAATACTTAGAAGAACAGCAGCTGAGTAATCTTCCATAGAGAACGTATGCTCTAGAAAGAAGGAGGAATTCTTTAAACTTAGCTGGTCCCAGAAACCGCAGTGGAGAACACGTAGATGAAGGTGTTAGGTGTTAAATTAACACTGAAATATCAAGTGCCCATTCAAAGATGATCCTTGAAAAAAAGTGAACCTAACTCGGGCCCGAGGAAGGTGCACAGCGACGGGCTGTAGTGGGTAAGTAGGTGGTAATAACACGGTTGGGTGGTTCAATTGAACATGATGTAAACGGGCAACCAGTCTGGGAAGAACACGGAGCCACAGACGATAATGATAAATGGATGCGAGGATAATGTCTGGGACCAGGATGCTAAACGATACGAATGGAACAGCTACCCCGTGGAGTATCAAAACTGGTGGGGTGGACAGCCATTGCTGGGCTGCTCTGGAGAAGGGGAATTGGGAAATCCGTTTTTTTTATAATTGTCCTATGGCTGCCTCTGTAGTGTCGGTTCTATATACCGGGGTTGCTGGGTGAGTGGAAATGATTAGGGAAGGGTCCTTTGCTAAATTGCCATGTAACTGTCCCTATGACTAACACACTCAATAACTAAAAACTGATGATATGGAACATAAGCGGTTTGGGTGCTGTGACCAAATGTCACAAAATCCTGATGTACCTTAAAAGACATATTGCCCTACTTCAGAAATAACACCTCATGCTTACCGAGCTGATCAGCTCTGCCGGAGTTGGTGGGCCAGCTTCATTCTATAACATACTCTGCCTTTGCGAGGGGGGTGCTGCTCTGGGTATGGGCAGGAATTCCCTTTGAGACAGCCATAATTGACATAGATAAGGAGGGCCAATATGTCTTGGTGGAGAGTTGACTTTGCAGAAAACCTCTGGTGCCTGCCAGTGTTTACACGCCGAATCATGATAAAACTTTGTTTCTTCACACACTGTTGGCGCAATTAGCTCATCTGACAGTGAGCCGTGCCTCAATGGAGGTGATTTTAATTGTGTTTTAGACATGTCCTTGGACTGCTTGACTCTTCCACTCCTGGGGCAGCAGCCCATAGAGCAGCTGTGGGTTTGGCCTCTTGGATTACATACTGGATATGGAGGACCCCTTGCATGCTCAACATCCCACAGACAGGGATTTTCTTTCTTCTCAGGCTTATACCAGTTCCATACGAGGATTGATTGCTTTGTATGCGCCAAGTTCCTTCATAGTTGTATATTACACAGAGTATTTGGACGACATTCTGTCAGAGCATAGTCCTCTCCTTTTGATGCTTTAACCAGGGGGCGAATGCCCACTTATACTATCATGGCAGATACGCCGGACTTCTCTTGAGGGTGCCGTCTTTAGAGACTCCCTAGCAGTCAGAATCACTGAATACTTGTCCACTAATCCGGGATCAACATCGAGTTTTGGCCTAGAATCGGATACTTTTAAAGTTGTGATGAGTGGGCAATGCCAGGGGCAATCAGTGGGTATTAACCAAGACCCAGAGAGAGACCTCCAGAAATTGGAGGTTAATCTCCATGTGTGGCATAAAGAGCTGTGTGGTAGCCCGGTAGCCCTCCTGTAGTTGCTGGAGAAAGCGAACTATATAATGTGGCTCTGGAATGGCTGCGATGCCATGATTATAAAAAATACGTAAAAAGGGTACATGAAGAGGAGGGATAATTGGGACAGCTCTTCGTCTGGCTGGTTTGCTCGGAGATTAGGGGCACCTCTTTCGCTCACCCGGTTTTGGCAGATGAGACAATCATCTACCTGCCCCAAAAAATTATAAATGAGGCATTCAGGTCTTATCACATGTCCCTCTATTGTCCGCCGGAGTTAGGCATCCCAACAGCATTGGATTCCTTCTTGGAGGGACTTTCTCTTTGGTCTCTCCCAAAGGTGGCACAAGAACCATTAGGCGCTGCAGTGTTAAACTTGGAGGCTAGAAATGTCATCAAAGCCATTGCAACAGGTAAGAAGCCTGGTGCAGACTGACTCCCCTTGGAGTGTTACAAGGTGTTCAAGTGTGAACGGGCACCTATATTGGCAGAAATATATGAGGAGGCTTAAGAGTCGGGTGTCTTCCCTGCAATGACGAGGGATGCATTGGTGGTGCCCCTGTCCAAATCTACCTCGAGGGATAGGGTGCCCTCAGACCTCCAACCACTCTGTGTTGTTGCACTCTGACTTTAAAATACTCAGTAAACTTTTTAGTTTTCCGAATGTTTTACCCCATATGCAAGCCCTGATTCCTGGAGATGAAAACCGTTTAATACCAACCTGTTACGCCTCTCACAACCTCCGTAGAGGCCTCCTGAACCCGCTGCAGTGAGTGATTGTGTTGGTTGACCTTGAAAAAGCCTTCATCACAGTGTGTTGGGACTTCTTGGAGGCCACCATGTATCGCATGGGACTAGGTGCAAACTGGGTAAGATGGGTCAGACATCACTAAACCACCCAATGGCTAGGGATAAAACAGAGTGAACTATTTAGGAAGTCTACGAAATATTCAATGGCACTAGACAGGGTTACCCCTTGCAACCCATCCTATTCGCCCTGGCCATTGAGCCGCTGGCAGAAAGGTTCCAAACAGAGGGAATAGATTTGGGCATTATGTTAGATGGTTTGTTCATGTTATTTCACTATCTGCTGATGCATCTACTTATATACCTTTGGGACGGGGAGAGCGTTATGCCCTGTGCCCTGAGACTCCTTGGGGAATTTGGAAGGTGCTCCGGTCCCCGGGTAAACCAGAGTGAAACGTGTATTTTGGGTGGTCACCGGATTAGGCCGCCAAGCTTTTTGTCCACCTGACACACTTTGTGCTCTGTGAACCTTTAAACATTTAGGCATCCACATCTTCCACAAACTGGAGGATCTCCGAGAGGGGTACCTGGATTGAGCCATCTGGTCCTTGAAATCATGTTTCTCTTTTGGTGCACCCTCAAGCTAACAACTAAGGCACGTAATGCACTTACTAAAATGGTCATGCTTCCAAGGCTTTTTTACTTTTATGTTAACCTCCCAGTGAAAATTCAAGGGGCCTGGTTTTGGAGACTTGACACTCTCCCACTGGAATTGATTTGGGATGGCAGATGCCAGAGGGTTTCATTGGCTACCCTTCACCGCCCCCTCCCCCCCACTTGAGGGCAGCCTGAGAATACCAGACTTTGAATTGTACTTTCTTGCAGCCTAACTTCAATGGATCACGAAATTGCTTAACCGCATGCGCGCTAGCGGTTTTCCCGCTGCGCGCTGCGATTTAAAAAAAACCGCGTTACGTGACGAGCTCAGCTCGTCATCCGCGTAGCGCAGGTTACGCCCATGACGAGCTGAGCTCGTCATGAGCACCGAAGGGGTTAATGGAGTAGGCTCATTGGACCTCCATCAGATGAGGACTGAACCCAACCAGGGAATCCTGGTGGCACAGCTGTTGCACCCGGCTTTATGGGTTCCCTGTCCAGGTATCCTTTTGTCCACTGCCCTGGCCTGCTGGCAACGTGTGCTGCAACTTACTAGTACAGTGACCCCTTCTACCCTTGAAGTCCCATTCGTGGACCTCCCTCATGGCAACCCACTGACTTTCTTTACTGCAGGGCAAATGGACTCCTGAATGGAGGCGGGGGTTGTCGAAATCCCTATGGCAAAAAGAAGAGACTGCTTTTAATAGAATAATAATCCAAGATTGCCTCCAACTGGATTATTATCTTATGATCCCCTGACTTAGGTATATTATACACAGTTTTAAGGAAGTTTTTGACTTAAACATTCTGGATGACCCTAATGCTGTAGCAGAGATGCCCAAAGCAGAAATGAGGAATACGTTTCTGTTACACAGAATAAAGAGGCGTCTGAGTTACAACGGGCAATTAACAACTTGCATGTTTTATAATAGCTACTCAGTTTATGAAGGTTTCCAGACATATTTGAGCCAGGTGACAAGAATTTCACATAGATATGTTTTAACAAGATTAAGGTTTCGGTTGGTCCACGATTTGGTAGCCTTCCCTCGACTCAAACAGCACCTGGCTTGCCCATGCCCCTGTCACGGCCACACTAAACAAAGCACCCTGCACTTTCTTCTCATATGTGACCTTTATATGAATTTTTCGTATTGCATTTTTAAAACAACTGTTTTTAAAATACGGTACTTTTACCACAGACGCTGCAATGAGGTTGCTTTTTATAATGCAGGAACCAGATATATGTTTTTTTACTGTAACTTTTATCCTTAAATCGATCAATGCAAGGAAGAGTATCATATTTAAACGAATATGAAGATGCATCTTTCTTATGTGCTTTTATGATTGTTTTTTTATACGAACCGAATAAAGCTTATTTGAATTGGATTGAATTGTACTTTCTTGCAGCCTAACTTCAGTGGATCACGAAATTGCTTGATGGAGTAGGTTCATTGGACCTCCATCAGATGAGGGCTGAACCCAACCAGGGAATCCTGGTGGCACAGCTGTTGCACCCGGCTTTATGGGTTCCCTGTCCAGGTATCCTTTTGTCCACTGCCCTGGCCTGCTGGCAACGTGTGCTGCAACGTACTAGTACAGTGACCCCTTCTACCCCTGAATTCCCATTCTTGGTCCTCCCTCATGGCAACCCACTGACTTTCTTTACTGCAGGGCAAATGGACTCCTGAATGGAGGCGGGGTGGTGACCCTGGGAGACTGCTTTCATATTCATGTTTTAATGCCCTTTAGAGACTTGCTGGAACAAACAGGCCTGCTAGTGGGACAATTTCACAACTACGAAGCACTTACACATGCCTTTCGGGACCTATGGGGAGAAGAGGGGTCTAGTTGTCTGAGGGCAACTGAGGTAGAAGATAGACATAGTATGGGATAAATTAGTTGCTGCTGTTTGTGTAATAGGTGCAGTGGGAGACATCATGCTGCAACCTGTCTGCCATTATCGGGTTATATAAAGTCACTTTTAAAATTATATATAAGATTGGAATCATTGGATCAGTGTGCCACCAGTCCGGAACAGATGAGGGTGGAGCCTTGTTGGCCTCCTCCCTGAGATATTGTGAGGCCCTGGAGACCCCATCCCAGGGGCCGATGATCTTTTGTATGGGAGGGAATGTGAGGTCCCCCTCCCCAAGCCTTGGAAGAGACCTCAGAACCCCATCCCCGGGGCAGATGCTTTTCTAATGCCACAGAGCATTACACCCCCTCTCCCGGTGCCCAAGCATGGAAGGGCCCTTGGGACTCCATTTCCCAGGATTGGATTTCTTTTTGAGGGAAGGTGGGCATGGGCTACCTGCTCTGAGCCATTCAGTGTCTTCAAGTGTCTTCAAGAACCCCTTCCCCCAGGGCCTGGTGGCATCAATGGCCCATGGACCCATCTCCCAGGACACTGTGTTCCCTGGCTGCAAGAGGACGGGCAGGAGAACTTCAACTACTTGCTTGCACTCTTGCAGGCAGGGAACACAAATCTGCCCCCCCCACCCCCCAGCAGGAACAGAGAAAAGCAGCTCTTTCTGGGCGAGAGCAAACAAATGTAGCCTGGTCGTGCAGCACCCAGGATGGGTGCTGGCAGGCACGACCCGTGCAGGGCGTTATACCGGGGCGGTGACGTCAGGCAGGGGAGGGTCAGGGTGGGGGGTTGTAAAATGCGGGATATGGACCATTACAGGTAAGTACCGGGGGGAAAAAACGAATTTCGTTACCTGCACTGCATCGCCAAATGTGATGCAGCGCGGGCAACAAAATTCGTTTTATTTATTTTTTTCGGTACTTACCTGTAATGGTCCATATCCCGCATTTTACAACCACCCACCCTGACCCTCCCCCGCCTGACGTCACCGCCCCGGTATAACGCCCTGCACGGGCAGTGCCTGGGTGCTGGCGGACGAGCTGGCATGGACTACGGGGGCCCTGAAGCTGCCCCCCACAGCCCCAATGACTCTCATTGCTGTCGCTGTCCCAGGAGGACCCGGGGCATCCATGGCAATCCTAAATTGATTCCGCCCAGTAGATGGAGTCCCCGGGGTCATGTTATGGCTCGGGGAAATGAAGCTGCATGCCCCCATCCTTCTAAAAAGTAAACCAGGCCTGGGGATGGGTTCTAGAGGTCCTGCTTGAGTCAGATACAAAATCTTCTAAATTGTTTCACAGAGCTGGAGTTCCTCAGGCTGCTCCTTCATGTCAGATACTAGTGCTTGGAATGTACATTACAAAACTGAAGGAGTGTGATTGCAACATAGAAATTTCCATATATGTATATGTATATTCCATATGTATATCCGGACATGGTTTATTCATGTATCATACCTGTCTGCCCATACGCCTGCTCATGGTTTCAGTAAATGTTGCCACATAATGGTTAAGACAGAGTACTCCTCATACAAGATGTTGTATAACATGCCACTGCTTGGGAATTATAAGGTACTAATGATACATGTAATGTTATAAATGCTACACCCTACGCTCAACACTCCGCTTGGAACGACCTCCCTTAACCAGCTAAAAATTCTGTCTATGAATGTTAAAGGTTTGAACCAACCAATAAAAAAACAAAAGATATTAGACTATGTACGTAGACAGAGAGGGGACATCGTTCTGATGCAGGAGACTAAACTAGACTCTAAACAGTTTTATACTTTACGTAATAAGTTGGGTATTTGTTGGGTCTAGTGCGCTTGGTAAAAAGAATGGGGTTCTGGTACTATTATCAAAACGATCCAAGATAGAACTATTGTCTTCAGCATCGGACGAAAAGGGACGCTGGGTTACAGTAAAACTTGCCAAAGACCACACAGAATTCTTTGTCACGAACATATACGCACCTAACACTAATGATCTCAATTTTTGGCAAGACTTGGTCAAGCAGATTGAAACAATACCTGACACGGCGGTACATATACTAGGGGGAGACTTTAACCTTCCACTTGATCCTGCCCTGATCCTGCCCTGGACAGGGATTCGAAGTGTGTGTTTAAACCGACCAAATCACATAATGCTTTCGTTAAACTGTGTCAACACTTTAATCTGGTTGATACATGGAGAATACAAAACCCTACTGACAGAGACTACACTTTTTACTCTTCCCCTCACGATTCGTACTCTCGCATCGACTACATCCTTCTCACACAGAATGGGGTTGCGAGAATAGAGGATACTTCAATAGAACCGAGAGTACTGTCGGACCATTCCTGCATTTCCCTTTCCATTAGCAACATTAAACCCTCCCCTAAACAGACATCGTGGAGACTTAATGAGGAAATTTTAAACAAAGAACAAAATAGGGCCACTATCCAAAAAGCCATCCGATCATATTTGGATCTAAACAGGAGAGGGGACACCTCAGATCTGACGAGATGGGAGGCGTTGAAAAGTACCTTAAGGGGGGTGTGCATCAAAATCCGCTCGGGAATGAACAGAGACTGTAATGCACAGCTGGAAAAGCTGGAAACAGAAATAGCTCATCTAGAAAACAGGCACCAATTGACAAGGGATCGGGAAACACTTAATACCATGACTAATAAAAAATACGACTATAATAAGCTAGTTAGCGAAAGGGCGGGAGTATGGCTGACCAGAAGGCGAAATTTTAAACTCTGCGAATCTAACAAGGCCGGTAAAAGCTTGGCGGCATACCTGAAATTCAAAGTACAGAGGAATTCCATTAATGTCATAAAGGATTCGGAGGGAGTAAACCACTCTGATCCCCAAAAAATAACTGAGGTCTTTAAAGACTTTTATGAGGAGCTGTATGCTAAAAATGACTCAGTTGATGAGGATAAAATTCAAGGGTACTTGCAGGAATGTGATCTGCCAAAGCTAAGTCCGGAAGAACAACACAGCCTTAACGAACCGATCTCAATTGGGGAAGTGGAGAAAGCAATCAGAGGATTGAAATCTGGGAAGGCGCCTGTCCCTGATGGCTTTACAGCCAAATTTTACAAAAGTTTTGCAGCGGATCTAGCTGAACCCCTTCTGCATCTTTTCCATGAATTCACGGAATCAGGTGAAGTGAGGGGGACCCTGGCAGAGGCGACTATCGCAGTTCTGCCAAAGGATGGCAAGGACCCATCGTTACCAACAAATTATAGACCAATTTCCCTGATTAATTTGGATTGTAAGTTGCTAGCGAAGATTATGTCAACCCGATTACAAAAAGTTCTCCCTAACCTCGTACATCCGTCCCAAGCAGGCTTTTTAAAACACAGATTATCTAGCGATAACACCAGAGTATTAGCCCACGCCTTAGAAAAAGCTAAACTTTTAAATACCTCCACAGTGGCAATCACATTAGACGCTGAGAAAGCCTTCGACAAGGTTGATTGGACCTTCCTTGAGGCAGTTCTACACAAATTTAATTTGGGGAAGACATTTACTAAACTTGTAATGGCCTTATATGCCGGACCTACAGCCAGAGTTAGAGCGGGTGGCTCCTTTTCTTCATCCTTCTGCTTGAAGCAGGGAACGAGACAAGGATGCCCGCTATCACCGTCTCTGTTTTTACTAGCGATAGAACCTTTCCTATACCATATCCGGAATAACGAGACCATTGCTGGTGTTCCGTTTGATGACTGCACTGTGAAATTAACAGCCTACGCTGACGATGTGCTCATCTTAACCGAAAAGGCTGACGAGGCTATCCCGGCATTAATGGACGTAATTGGCGAGTACTCTAAAGTTTCAGGGTATAAGCTGAATAAAGACAAAACGGAAGTCAAGCTGCTTAATAACATCGGAATTAGAGAAATACTTGGTTCATCTGACCTCACCTGGCAGCCAAAAGCTTTTAAATATCTAGGCTTAGATTTTGAGAAAGACTTAATAACAACCTTAAAGGTAAATGAGGGCCTAACATTAACAAAGATCTCTATGTTACTAGATAGCTGGTCGCCCAAGTTTTTGTCCTGGTGGGGTAGGGCCGAGACCCTCAAAATGATGTGCACGCCTCTGGTTAATTATCTAGCTAGCATGCTCCCAATGACTTTTTCCGATGAATTCATCAAAAAAGTGGATAGACTATTTGGAGAGTTTCTGTGGCGGGGGAAAAAAGCCAGGATTTCATTGAAAAAGTTGCAATTGGCAAAAGAAAGGGGCGGCCTGGGCCTACCCTCGTTCAGAAACTACCAGACGGCTTTCCTTTGTAAGCAGGGGGCTCTTTGGCTAATTGACTCTCCATCCTATACTCCAGTATGGCTATCTATTGAGCGATCGTTAGTGGCTCATGCACCCCTCCCGGCTCTCCTCAGCATGGACTTAACCCATTTACCTCACTCCAAATATATCCTATTAAATACTAGAAGGGCGCTCCTCAGGCTTGACCAGTCACATAAAACTGATTCGGTGATTAAGAAATCTACCCTAGTCTCGATATGGCATAACCCTATGTTTCGGATAGAGGGACAAACCCTTTACTGGGAGTTGTGGGCTAAACATGGTATCCATATGGTGAATGACCTCTATGAAAACGGTATGCCCATACCTTTTTCGACGCTGCAAGAGAAATTTAATTTGCCACCCATAGAATTCTACCAATTTTTGAAACTGAAGGTCGCCATCTCTAAGCGTGCCCTCACTACTGACTCACCATGGCTGCCGACACGTCTCCAGATACTGTATAATGCTGACCATTTTGTGTCCAGAATATATAAATTGCTCCTCCCTTTGCCCAAGAAAGCACATAATTTAACTGAAAGCAAGTGGGAATCGGAACATAATTCGACAGGTATCTCGATTGATTGGGAGGTAATACACAAAAATGCACTATCAAATAAGGTGTCCCCAATTCTATGTCAAACGAAATATATGTTGTTGAACAGAGTGTTTTGGACCCCTCAGAGGCTGTTTAAATGTAATCTGAGGGATACGCCTAATTGCTGGAACTGCCAGGCTGCACCTGGAGACCTGGCTCACATGCTCTTCGATTGTTCCCTATTGAGATCATTTTGGAAAAAAATATTTGCATATATCCAACAAGTACTTGGAATCACACCAGTTCAGGAATTTGTATATGTCATTTTGGCTCCCTTGGAAGCACAATTACCTGACATTCATGACCGCCAATTGCTAGATATCATGTTGACACTGGTGTGTAAGGTCGTTCTCTGTAAATGGAAGAATTTTGCTGAAGTCAACTTCAAAATATGGCTGGAATGGCTCTCCTTCCTGAGAGGGGCAGACAATCCGGCACTGCAGTCAGCCACATGGAAGCCTTCTAACATATTCCTCCTTGGACGCGTCATCCTCCCACTTTGAGCCTCCATGATACAACATTCAACAGACTGCCTGCCTTCATAAACTACAGTATCTCTGTTGACCCCAAGTCTCCACGTTTCAATGCTCTCCAGGCCTGAATGCTTAATGTATACTTATTGTTACCTGAATGCTTAATGTATACTTATTGTTACCTGTAACGCGACCCGTGCTTCTGTAAACCGATTGCTATTGATATATTGATACATCTGTCCTCTTCTCTCTTTTTCCTCTTTCTTTCTCTTATTCCTCCTTTCCTTTCCCTACTCTTTTTCTGTTCATTCAGTTCATTATTGTAGGCGTCATTGTGCCATTACTGCATCCATCTATGTGATGAAGAATTTAGTGTATTGTCTTTGCTTCTTTTTTTCCAATCTTCAATAAAAAAGATTTGAATTTAAAAAAAAAGAAATTTCCATATACATTCTTGCTACTCTAATGCTGTGTGCATTTTTTTTCTAAAAGATACATATACCAGAGCTGGTTTATAGTGACAAGTCAATTTTGCAACCTACAATCAATTTCTTGAATGTTACAGAAGTAGTTGATGACACCCTGCTAAATATATGTGTTTTAAGAGTGACTGGGAAGTACAAGCACCTTAAAAAATCTGCTCTTGATGAACTACTTTTAGTTAACTGTATTAATTCGCATGGATAAAATGCAGTCAGCTAAAGTGAAGGCATTCAATAGCTAAAGTGGGCTACTGACCTAGATTTGGTCTGTGGTGGAAGGCAACATTAATTGAGTGACATTTGAACAGACCATTAGTGAAAGAGTGTTGATTGAAAGCCCTTACATATGTATGCATTTCTTAGTAAAGTGCTGTTGAAAAATGCATCGTGCCGCCACATTGTTATAAATGTTTTCCCGGATGCACAATGCCCCCCTCCCAAACAGGACATCCATGTGTGTGGGGGTAAGTGGTTGCAGACTCACTCGTCTGACTAGGAAGTATTTGATTATTTCAGATGAGGCCACTCAAAATTGTTTGTAAAGCCAACAACGTGTTAATCTTTTTTTTTTTACAAATAGAAATTTTAAAAGCATCATTCGGCTCCATATTTACAAAATATTTTAGTGAAGTAGGCCGGGCGCGCCATTACTCTTTTGGTTTCTTCTCGCTATTCCTGACTGGAAATTCCGTTTAAAAAGTCACCTGACGCCATTTTAATCCATATACACATCAAGTAAAGTGCAAAAATAAAACATGATGGGTTCAGCTAAGGTAACGTCTTTCAAACAGTAATAAATATTAATAGGCAGTGCTGGGGCAAACGCTTTTGCTGAGAAAGGTAGAAATAAAACGTGTATGGCCTGTGGAGTAAAATAAGGGTTCGGACATTTCTGTAAAGACATCACACCTTGTCTCGGCTCCTGGGCGCACGCTCCAACAGGTTAGAATTTAATAACATTATTCCCATAAATTAAAATTGAAAGCGTGACTTGCAGCATGTTTTGCTGATTTAATTACATTCAGTTAATTGAACCACCGAGCCCTCGGTTACTCAGTAATGGAACTCATGATGAGAACATAATAACTCGTCAAACACAAGAGACGCGGTACAGGCTTTTGATTTGAATTTACCTACCCTTAACCTTACGTAATTCGCAGCACTTGACATGGCATTTGAGTTGATTGATACGCGAGAACTGCGTAATACAGACTATTACAGCGAGAAGTAGCCTGAGGAATAGAACAACCGTATTGGGAAAATATAATTAAGGGCCGTGTGGCCTGTCAATGCTCGTGGAACATACGATATGTATACTTTTCGATTGTATGCAGTGTGAAACATATACGTGCTCCTAACGGTACAGTTAGTACACGTAAGAAAAGTGCCAATTAAGGGATGAGGGCTTGTAAAATAGCTCTGAGTAGTACAAAATGGCTCTTTCTTGGCCAATGTCCGTACAAATTAACGCAAGTCTTTATTTCATAGACAGGCGACCAATCTTCGTCATACCAGGAAAAAATTAAAATTGTCCTCATCTTTCTTCTAATTAGAAAACAAGCATCTGCAATGCAATAGGTCTCGCATGTACGCGGGTTTGAGCTATTGGTATTGTAAATGACAATGCCTTTTATTCATGGTCTCGTTTTTAAAAACATAAATAAAAGGCATTGTCATTTACAATGCCAATAGCGTAAACTCTCGCAAATGCGAGACCTATTGCATTCCAAATGCTTGAAGGCATCGCTGCGTTGCCCTCTTTTGTCTCCCATGGCTCCTGAAGAGCTCCCTGTTTGCTGCGAGTTAAATAAACAAGTCGTGGTCACAACTGCGCAAGAGAGACCACCCTGCCCTCCTGCAGTAAGAGAAACTCATTAAAGAAAATAGTGCTTACAGACTAAAGAAAACGTACCGTGTAAAAACCGAAGTAAAAGGGCCAGTCCTCATGGGAGGTTATAAATGAAGACAAGGCGTTACTAAGGAGGGACTAACAAGCCTAATAACGAATCAGAAGACCGCATTTACGAAGGACAATCACTCAAGCCAATGACAAAAATGGGCGGAAAGTGGGCGGGCTTTAAGTACATACTCAAATGCAGCATGGCTCGCAGAGCAGAGCCTGCGCTGCCCAGGCTCGACCTAAAAACAGTTATCTTCCTGTTGGGGTAGGTTCATGAGGGAAATCAAGTTTCCTGAGAAAGGGTCCCTCATAAGTCTGACAGAGAAGACTTTAGATACCCCGTAGACTCTTGCAGTATATATGAAGAGGTACACATTGTTATGTCATTCATTCAACATCACCTCTATTCATTAACTGTTGCTTGATTAGGTCATTTGTGAGTATGGAACTTTTGCTATTAAACGGAGGTTTGTGCCTATTTCACGGGTTCAGCGGTAAGATGTTACGCTAGTTGGATGTGTAGAGCTCTTGTACGCCACATGTGGTTTCTTGACACTGGACATAACTAAAACCTAAGAATTATCCTGTGGCAACTGAAACCTACTTACAGAAGAAAGAATTTCAGAGTTAGATGTATCAAAGGATTTTGCCCATTTGTTGTCTATGGGGAAATGTGTTCCTACATAGGGTCCCTAGTTACTTTCTTTTGGTGGTTTTCAGAACAAGGATTATTGTTAGTTTCTTTTAGTGGATTCAGAGTCTGCCTTATGGGAAAAGCAAGCTTGTGAATGTATTCATAAAGGCAAAACTGCCCTTGCCTAGCTTTAGCTCACAGGGATTAGAAATCCAGAGTTTGACAAGAACATTAGTAAAATCTCTGTTATTTAAACTTGCCTCGTTAGACTTTCTGACCTGGAAAATACGGGCTCTGGGCCTGGTTTGCAGAATTTGTGGACACGTTGGCAGCCACATTTTAAATGAGTTAGGGCTTTAATACTTGATACCTTGGGAGACCAACCTATACCCTTCTTCAGTAATCAAACCTAGAATTAATCACTGTTCACTGGACCTCTATGACGAAGCACACTGCTAATGTCCTACAGATCAAAATAGCATGAAGTAAGGAGTGGATCAGACTTTTTTGTTTCCTTTGTGATGGGCATCACTGTGTTGACTTGGGAAACAAAACATTTTTGGCATACAGACCAGCAATATTAAAAAAATGAGTCCAATTTTTTTTATGCATATGCTGTTCAAAATGCATTCACAATTTAAATAATTGAAGGCCTGATTTAGATCTATGAGGATTGGGATACTCCAATACAAACTTGACGGATATCCCATCCATTGTATAACAAGTGCCATGGGATATAATGCACTTGTAATATAGCAGGCAGGACATCTGTCATGTTTGCTTGTGATGGGGTTGCTTGCTGCTCAGTTACTTTTGTAGATGCAATTTAAGTGAGTGTTTATGTTGGAACGGGCACCTTCTGTGTGGCTGAGGTGATGCCCTAGCCAGGGAGAACCTACCCCTCCTGTCGGGTGGGTGATTGCCCTCACTGTATAACATTCGCTCACCCTTGGGTAGCTTGACACTGAGCAGTCAGGCTTATCACAGAGGCAATGTGTAAAGCAATGGCACAGCACTCACTTACAATAAATTCACTGAGCAGAGGGGGCGGAGCTTGCCGAGGCCGAAGATGGCTGCTTGAGCCCCGGGCTCCGTCGATCCATGTGAAATATCCAATATTATCCTGCACATTCGGGTACATTCAACCCTAATTCCTTGCTCCCTGAAGAGCGCTGAAGATCGGCTGCAGATCGGCGCGGAGGATTAGGCGGAAGGTGGTTGTAATCCGCAGATCCAGAGCAGGCGGTGACTGGGAGGCGATAGGCCGGGGAGCAGTGGACAGAAGTGCGAAGAGGGGCGGCGCGGCGTCGCTCTACGTGCGGCGTGTCTTCTGAAGCCGCTCCGGCGCCCATTGATTTGAGGTCGGAGCCCCGGCCGAAGTGCGGGGGGTGTTGTATGCGAGGTGAGGAGTGTTGGGCAAGGCCCCTACGCCCCCTCCGGTGACCTGAAGAAGAAGCGAGCTGCATGCAGTGCAAGACACGAGGCCTAGAGGCGTGGGCTGGGCCCTGCGGAGAAATGCATCGCTCCTGGACCTCCGAAGGGTGCGTGACCCCATGGCTGTGCTGAGGGCAGAGAAAGCGGGTGCTGGAAGGGAGGCGCAGAGTAGATACCCGGACGCGCCTTGGGCGCGATTTTACACCCCACGGGACACTGCTTTGTGTACTATTGCTGGATTGGCGTGGTGGCAGACACGGGATCGCCCTGGGATTGATGGCAGTGGCAGACGGCCTAATGTGCAGTCGGACGTAGACTACAGGTGGAAGCTAACATGCATTGGGCCTAGAGGCGCGATCGGTACTCTGCGAGACTGCGGAGTGGATGGACATTGGTGGGAGAGACTGGGGTGACGGAGCATAGCGGGACGTGGGGTGTGCCTTCTTACCCCCCCCATCCACGTATTTGAGCGCTGGAAGCACAGTGATACCGGAACGCTGTTTTAATGTTTGGCGCACTCTTGATTGACGGCCCAGCTTAACCACGCTGCATAACACAGAGAGAGGGGGGGCCCCTGAGAGCACCGGGTGCGAGCCAACTGGGTGCGTGTTGGTAGACTACTGCGGGCGGCTGCGGACCACAGAAGCAGACAGCGCCAGAGAAACGGGCCATCGCAGCCGGCTTGGACCGGACCCTGTGGCTAGTGCCCGCGCACAGACTGCCTGTTATCCGGAGAGTTCCCCGCCATCTTAGTGCCCGCCTGGCAGAGTGCCACAGCCGACATGGGCAAGCCGGAGAAGTCAAAGCGAAACTGTTCTTTGAGAGAAAACGTGCGAAATCGCAGGATGAAACGGAAGTGGAGAGGGACAGAGCGCCAGCGGCGGAGTCGAGCGGGTATGGCGCAGACATTAAAAGTTTGCTGTTGGCAATGGAGAAAGGCCTGCAGACCAGCATGGCGTCTCTGGGCACGAAGTTCGACGCGCTAACGTACAGAATGGATAGGATGGCGGAACAGATTGGTAAGCACGCTGAACGATTAGATATGTCGGAGCGGCGCATCTTGGAGGTGGAAGAAGCTCAGACTGAACTGGACGTGGGTCACAAACAACTTGGTAAGCTTATGCAATCCCTTCAAGATAAAACAGAGGATTTGGAGGCCCGCTCCCGGAGGTGTAACCTCCGCATCACGGGCTTACCGGAAACCACCCCAACCGGCAACATGGAGCAGTTTATTGAGAAGCTGCTGGTTACTCTGCTGGGTGAGGGGGTGCTCTCGCCGATGTTTGTGGTGGAGCGGGCGTATCGCTCGCTGGGCCCACACCCGAAGCCGGGTGCACCGCCACGCCCGATCATAGCTAAGCTCCTCAACTATAGGGACAGAGATGCAGCTCTGCGACATGCACGAGACAAGAAGATGCTACAATACGAGGGCTCGGAAATATCGCTATTCCCGGACTTTACGGCAAAGGTGCAAGAAGCTCGGAAATACTTCATCCCATTCAAGAAGCAGCTTCGCGAACTGGGCCTGGACTACGCCATGCTGTACCCGGCCAAGTTGCAGGTAAACAGACAGGGGAAATCGCATCTGTTCACAGACCCAAGGGCATTACAACAAGCACTTAAGGCGTGGTCGAAAGAACGCCGTGGGGACTCTGTGGCGCAGCCGATGGAAGAAGAGTCGGGCGCACAGTTTGAGGACCTTAACAGACTCCCTGTAGCCACTGCTGCTGGTGTGGGTAAGAGACTGGTGGAGAGGTGCGCAAAGAGGAGATGAATCACTCTGACTGTAAGTTATAACCGCCCTTACCTGACACATGGGAGTAGGGTGTTAAATGGTTGGCACTGCCGGGCAAGGTCCTAAGAGGACTAGCTTATTATTTGGAGGGTGCAGGATGGCACTACCAGGCAGGTGGGCGGGAGCGTTTGAACTGTTGACTGGGTGCACCGGCCTTTCTCCTGGCACAAGGTGGCTGGGAGCTGAAAGTTGCTGCTAGGGTAGGCTAATTGGGAAGCCTCTTTTGCTAGGGGCATAGTCACATCCATTACCCTGAATGATGCACATGTTCTGCACGGCATTGGTGGGGGGAGGGGGGCTTGCTGAATGATTCCTTCTGAGACAAGTACGGAAAGCCACATGGCAACCTCTGCCCACGTGTTCTATGCACCCAAAATGTTCCCAATGGGACAGATGGTTTGGGTTGTCCCAAGGGAAGGGAAGGGGGGGCGTTCATTCTGTGTGACCAGGTCGGGGTGGTCATCTGTGGGAGGAGGGTGGGTGCTGTTGGGGTTGGGGGTTCATTGTTGGGTTCAAGTATGGGACTGTTGTGGGCTTTGTACACAATGCTAGACGTAGACATGCACAGGCCGTGAGCGCAAACTGTCTATAGTACAGACCTAGATGGCAGGAACGGCTAAGGTGAGCAATCCTATGAGTGCGGGCGAGTTCAGGGCACTCACGTGGAATGTCCGGGGGCTTAATGATCATCGTAAACTTAGGAAAGTCCTCAGCTATTTACAGAGGCAGCAGATCGACGTAGCACTATTGCAGGAGACACACCTACCGCAAACAAGCCATATGTTGAACAGCAAGGGACTGGTGGGGAACACAGCAGCGGCAGGCTTCACAACACATGCTAGAGGTGTGCTTGGATGGAAGAACCCCAAATCACAATGCACACTAGATTTGTTGACGGCTGACAGGGATGGCCGCTTTGTGATAACTAAGTGTAAGGGGCATGGTCTAGAACTGGTCTTGGTGAATGTCTATGGGCCAAATTTTGACTGTCCAGAATTCTATGGTGCTCTAGAGGTGACAGCCTGCAAATACCGACACGCACAGTTCCTGTGGGGTGGAGACTTTAACTTAGTGCGCGATCCGACTCTAGATAGATCGGCGGGCCCTGCTCGCAGGCCCTCGTCCGCAGCGCAGCGCTTGGATGGTATAATAGCAAATCTTTAACCTGGAAGATGTATGGTGAGCACGCCACCCAGCGCAGGGTGGCTACACGCATTATGCAGCCTATTACAATATTCACACTCAAATAGATTACTGGCTTGCTTCTGCGCCCCTGATGGGGCGACTGGTGGACTGTAGAGTTCTCCCGCGTACGCTTTCCGACCACTCGCCTCTGTTGCTAGTACTGACCATCCCTAGGAAATTAATTCCTCCATTTACTTGGCGATTCCCGCCCTACTCTCTGCTTGACCCCCTAATTAAGGGAGAGCTCGCGGAGGCAATTGAAGTGTTTTTCGAAACCAACATTGGCTCAGTTGAGAGCTTCCACACTGTCTGGGAGGCATTCAAGGTCTATACTAGGGGCGTTGTTATGTCCAAGCATTCAGGTGTCCACAGGTCCATCATGAGTAGGCTGTCTGACCTTGAGAGACAGCTGGGACAGTTAGAGGAGCGTCAGAGGAGAGATGGGGACCCAGCTATAGAAGAAGAGATTAAGTCTTTGCTGGGAGAGTACCACGAACAGGCGGACAGGGAGGTCCAGCATGTGGGAAAGTATGCTCACGGCTGCACGTATGGGGAGGGAGATAGACCGGGTTCGGTCCTAGCTAGACTTCTGAAGGGGCGCAGGGGCAAAACACAGGTCACAGAGGTAATGTCGTCAGAGGGTGAAAAGCTCACTGATGAGGCGGATATAGCACAGAAGTGTAAACAATACTACGAAGAGCTATATTCGTCTAAAGGCGGAGCATTAGAGGACGAGATGCTTGACTACTTGGAGCATTTTGACCTCCCCTCCCTTAAAAGAGTGGACAGAGAATTTCTAATGCTTCCCATTGAAAGAGATGAAATTGTGGAAGCACTCGCTAGTATGAAGTCGAGTAGCGCCCCGGGTGCAGATGGCCTCACGGTGGGATTTTACAAAGCGTTTCAGGACCTGCTGCTCTCGCACCTATCGAGGCTGTTTGACGAACTTTGCGAGACAGGGAGTATGCCCCTCTCAATGAGAGAAGCAATCATGGTAGCAATCCCCAAACTGGGAAAACCGCCTGGCGAGTGTGGATCGTACCGCCCCCTTTCATTATTGAATGTAGACACGAAGATCTATGCGAAGGTGCTGGCAACCCGGCTGGCGCTTCTGGCTCCGTCACTGGTCGCCCCAGAGCAAGCGGGTTTTGTCCCGAATAGGAATCTCACGTACAACATAAGGATGATTTTGGGAGAAATGCAACATGTTAAACAAGATGTCAGGGCTGTAGCTGTTTTCCTGGATATGGAAAAGGCCTTTGATTCGGTGGAATGGCCATTTATGAGACACGTTTTAACTCAAATGGGGATTGGAGCGCCGTTTTTGCAGATGGTTGGGGCATTGTATAATAAGCCCACCGCGAGGGTTCGCGTTGGCAACCTGGTTACAGACTCTTTTTACATAAGCAGGGGCACCCGCCAGGGATGTCCGCTGTCTCCCTTGTTATATGCCCTGGTAGCTGAGCCCTTGGCCTGCGCGCTGCGGGAGTACCACGGACGGGAAGGTATTTGTTTACCTACCTACACAATAATAGTCTCGATGTATGCAGACAATACCCTGCTATATGTCAGAGAACCAGAAAAGAATTTGGCAGCGGTTCTTAGGGAGGTTGTCCACTATGGTGCTTTGTCAGGTCTCCGAGTAAATTGGTTGAAATCCCTTGCTTTTCCGCTTACTCCGGCCACTATTGAGTTTGAAATGGATTATCCCCTGCAGTGGACGACTGAGTCCGTCAGGTATTTGGGAATACGACTGCATACAGACTCTAAAATTGTGTTCAGGGAGAATTATGGTGTGGCTATTATCAAATTGGAAGATGACGTGGAGATCTGGTGCAGACTTCCACTTACTCTCCTAGGGCGAATATCTGTTATGAAGATGGTGGTCCTCCCGAGGCTATTGTTTCTGTTCACGAATCTCCCTCTGGTGATGCCCCGAGTTTTCTTCCAGCGTTTGACGCAACTTATGGTGCGGTTGGCTTGGGCGGGAAGGCAGCCACGGGTGAAATGGAAGATTCTCACCCTGCCGTGCAGCATGAGAGGACTGGGAGCTCCAGATTTTGAACTCTACTACCGGGAGGCACAGGGGGCGCACGTACATACATGGGATGTATGACATTACAATGCATGCTTTTACCACGCATGCCTTTACAATGCAGTTTTTACAACGCATGCCTTTACAACGCATAGCGCTTAGGGGTGCTGGATAGTGAATAATTTAATTTACTATTCCAACTCCAGTCCCCGTGGATAGTAGGGAAGGTGTTGGATAGTAAATTAAATCTATTCCCTATCCTAGAGCGCCCCCCAGCGCTATGCATTGTAATGACATGCGTTGTAATAGTTGCGTCGTAAAGGCACTGCGTGGTAAAAGTTGCGTTGTAAAGGATGTTTCCCACATACATGGATACACGGGGACCCGCAAATACCGCATGTACGCATGAAGCGCGTGTTCGCTAATCCTCTCCCCCTGCCTGCAACGATATTTAAAGCAGTAGACCGCAGGACGGGCATTCTCGACTCACTTGCTTCTACTAATCATGCGTGGCATAGCCTTTTGCACCTACAAGGGGGGGGGGGGCATTGCTGTACTCACCAATTATGCCCGTAGAATGGGCTCGCTGGCTAGCCCACTGCCGGGATAAGGCGGGGGATTTGTTTTGTGATGAGAAGGCTAAATCCTGGCCTCAGGTTCGCAACATTGGAGGAACAGACACACTGCTGCGGCGGTTCCAATTTCACAGAATGCGTAGGGCCCTTCTGGAACAGCTGGGGGAGGACCTTGCAGAGCCGCCAGAGGTCCCTGAGCTCACCTACATGATAAAAACTGAATCTCCTTGTAAACTAGTCACACACTTATATAAAATCGCAATGACCCACAGGGGAAACCAATACATGGCCGCTAGACTGGCATGGCAGCGCGACCTGCAGCTCACGATAGAGGACGATATGTGGCGTTATTGCTGTCACAACACCAGGCGCGTATCGCTTAATGGCAAACACAGGCTTATCCATTTTAAATTTCTAAGTAGGGTATATTACACCCCGGAGCGCTTACACAGATATGGCCTGCGCGCTGAAGCTAAGTGTGAGAGGTGTCATGTGCCGGTGGCGGATTTCCTTCACCTAGCCTGGTCCTGTCCGAGAGTGCACGCCTTCTGGGGGGCAGTCTTCAAGGAACTGAGTGACATTGTTGAGATTGCTCTAGACCTAGACCCGGCGCTCGCGTTGTTGGGTTTCACCAAGAAGCTACCTAGAGCGTCCGGCAGGTTAGTTGACATGGGTATGCCAATGGCCAAACAAGAGGTTGCCCTGTGCTGGATGAGAGGGCCTACACCCACGATTACGCGCTGGTCGGGAGATATGCTGTACTGCAGCACTCACTCCAAGAATTATAGCGAATTGCTGCCACAAAGGAGCCGTCCAAAAAATTTCTGGGGATTGTTTCAGACTTACATGAGGAACAAAGACGGGGGGAGGAGGCTGGGGAGAGTGTGCCAGTGGCGGGCACTCCACATGAGGCCACAGAATAGGGCTACGTGCTTTACCGGATGTTTGTGGATGGGTGACCTGGTTGTGAAATACTGTCTCGAGGTTCGCATAAGGATTGAGGAAAGGTACGCCGCTTGCCCCATTGTTGGGTTGTTGGCTCTACGGCTGTGTAAACTTTAATTGATGTACGAGTGGTATAAGGCAATGAAGTCCTGTATTGTGTTCCTGGGTTGGGGAGGGAGGGTGGGGCTCATGTAAGGTAATGACTCTCTTGTTTCTGTATTGTAAAACCCAATAAAATAAAAAAAAATCACTGAGCATCACAAAAAAGACAATATGTGATGTATATAAATAACGTTTTTATTTAACACACAATAATCAACACAACATGAACATCATGTATTTCTGGGCATAAATCACACTTGGAAATATTACTAGCAGTACTAGGCCCAACCATGCTAAAATGACATCAGTAGTATGCGCACTTGGGGAAGATCCTATTCTACCCACCTAGGCAATTCTTATAATTCAACACCACACAGTTATAGGGTGCACTGCACCCCAGATCACAACGTTATCAGAAACTTGTGCATACAAAGAATTATAAAACCTATAAGCAGCACTGCAGATCAAGTCCTCATACGCAAAAGTAAAGTCAACATAGTTTTTTTCTGGCAATAAATTAATGCGTAAAGCAACACCGCCAGCCAGTGCCGTTAATCACGGGCGGTCCATAGACTGTCACTCCCACACACTCACTCATAACCGATCCGCTGTGCAACAGATATCAGGCGGTCCTTCAGGAACGCGCTTGCACACATACGCACACAGCACCGTAATGCAGTGCAACTGATATTCGGCAGGACATATTGAAAGCACACTGCAGACCCTGTGGCCAAAGCCTCCCTACACCCTCCAACTCACCCTGACTACCCTACGCCCACAGAGTGGAGATTAACAGCCCTCCCCCCAAATACTTAGCCATACACCGCCAATGTCACACTTTGTCAGGGTCTCGGGAAGAAGGTGGGAGTAGTTATCAGGACTAGCTAGGAGGCAGTGGTTTAATGGGGGTTTGTGCACCACTCTGGAAGTTCACCCACAGGATGCAAAGCAGAAGTGACTGAGGGCAATAGTCGGCCACTCAAGAGGGTTCCACAAGGTACCTTCCCGCACCAGCCCAGTTCTGTGAAGCATGGGGGAATCATGCAGTCACTTGACCCACTTCGGATCGTTCTCTGAAGCATTCCTTCACTCCATCAGTCACTCTCACTATCCAGGCCCGTTCCAGGCAAGAGTACCCGACAGCACAATATTGTTAGGGCCTGGGTGAGGAGAGGGTAGTTGGTCCGCCGCACTGAGGGCCCAACAGAAAAAATGGGGAATGAAGCAGGGGAGCCTCTCAGAAGAAAGAGGCACCTCGTCAGGCACACGTTGGTAAGAGTAGCACCCTGTCCATCCGGGTGCAACGTTTGGTGCACAGTGATACGAGCTACAGCAGACAATTCCGGACATACACAAAAAACAGTTGCAAATTACATACCTCCATGGAAATGAGGCAGAGTCCAGTGCGCATTGATACAGGTCATACCAGACAATACAGGTAACACACAATAAAGAGTTGCAACTTCTGTACCTCCATGGGAATGAGGCACAACGCCTGGTGTGTATTGTTACTGATTGCTCCAGGCAATTCTGGTCACACACACAGGCTCAAGATCAGCAGTGCCACATGAGGGAGAATGAGGCACTACTACGAGTACACCCTTACCTCTGAGGGTTGCAAGCTGCGAAATGGACATTGCACGCACAATGAGCATGCAGTCGGCGTGTCACACAAGCAAGATGCAGCACGGATGATGATATGAGCCACGATGGATCCCACAACTGGTGAATCTGCTTGCCACCAACAAGAAGCTTATGCGTGTTGAGGTCCCCACGATGCAGGGGTACCACTCCTTGGATGCAGCCTATGTTTTGGGTCTCCACATAAGGCAATCCAGTATCCAGACACAATTCTCAGCTCCACACTCAAGCTACGCTACCATTTAGGATCCAGCAGATGATATGGACATTTAAGTGGGCACCGCTCTCCAGGTGTCAAAAGTAAATGGTGTGAGTCCCTCTGGGAAGGTCTTTGATGTCCCTGAGACCCCCACAAGAGAACAGGGGACATGCCAACAATCCCTTGGAGAGCACACTTCAGGGCGCCACACAGCAGCTGGTAGTCATGCCAGTCCAGCCACTGTTCAGGAAGTGCATACAGACCCTTTCAATGGTAGTTATCCTCCTTGTGCACAGCAGATTTCTCTGGCATTGTGCACCACATAGGTCCAGGTTCTCTGGTCCCATGTCCCCACAAGAGTATCTCTGCTCTGCTGACATATGGCACCAGTAGTTATACCTTTGCAGTTAAAGGTGGTTGAAAGGGTCTTCCTTTCAACCACAGTTGTCTCCCATAAATTTCATTCTTGTCTGCAATGAAGCCCTGGAATACAGATCTTAATCTTTAGATGGGCCATGAGCTGGCTCCCAGATGCCAAGTGTTAAAACCTCTCCTTCTAATCTATCCAGCCAGGCCCTCAAATGGCAGAGGTATGTTGTTCCAGTTGCATGCCCAATGTTTATAGCTGTTGTTGGGAAAGGCGCAGAAGTGCTTCCCCAGCTTCCAGTGTGAAGTGGAGCCAAACTAAAAGGCACACATAGAGTTTTGAACAGAGAAATGACCGCTTTTAGAAATGTATTTCTAAGATAGTAATGACAAAACAACCTTTACTACAGGAAAGGGTTTGTCATTGTAAATCCAATGATAGCAAACATTATGAGGCTGCTCCACTGCAATCCGCTATTGCAGTTTATAGTCATGTCAACCATTCACCCATGTTAACATACGGGAAGAGCAAACTTCATAGGCAGTGAAAACACACATGGGTATTCTTAACTACCTGGGCAAGATCCACAAGTTTACCTGCCCTGCCTTTCACCTACCCCTTGCTTCACCCCTCAGGACTTACCCTAGAGGTGTTCTAGTGGTAGTGAAAGGTTCCCTTAGGATGGGCTAGTGATTTAGCATAGCCAACCTGTCCATAAGTGCATTACACACAAACCGACATGAACTGACAGGCGGGACTCATGTTTGAAACTCCCATAGGTGCCACTGAGCATATACAGGCCTGCAGTGACAGACCTGACACGTTTAAAAACATCATAGGTGCAAGAGCACACACACAGGCCTGCACTGGCAGGCTTGACACATGTTTCAACACCACCTTGTTGCAAGTGTGGACACACAGATCTGCAATGGCAGGCTTGATGCATATTTAAAAAAACATCATATGTGTCAGTGTGCACACACAGGCCTGCAATGGTGTGTGCACCTGACATGGTTTCAAAGCATCAGGTAAGCACAACCTCCTAACGTGTAGGAAGGGCGTGTTCACTTTCGCAGTGCATTTACAGTGGGTAAGTGCCCAGAGCCCTAAGGCCACAAACAGAGAATCAGCAACACCTTGGTGGTGTCCCATGGGATGAGCTGACCTTTATGGTACGAAAACCCCATGTGGGGGTTCTTCACTACCTGGGCATTGAACACCCATGTGTATCTGCCCTGCCTTTCGCCTACCACCTGCTCTGCCTCTCAGGGCTTATCCTAGGGGATGCTCTAGTGTTGGCTAATGAATGAGAAATGCCATCCTGAACCTAAGCGCAACTGCACCCCCCCAGGTCTGCAATGACAGGCCTGATCCATGTTTGACAGGATTTTCTGGTGGGTGATACACTCAGTGCTGCGTCCCACTACGAACCAGTTCAGTACCCCTCTGGGTATGTATTGTGTCTTTTTACAGTGCACTCACAGGTACAACACCTGAACCAATCAAGTAAGCACCCCATCCTGGCATGTGTAGGAAGGGCGCTCACATTCCCTCTGCAGTACAGTGGGAAAGTGCCCAGAGTCATAAGGCAAGGAACATAGAAGCAGCAAAAACCAGGAAAGCAAAGGTTTTTGGGAAATCCCGTAAGAAGGGCCATGTACAACAGTTTGCTACTATTGTATTGCAACATATTAAACAGCAGACTTCTTTGTTGTCTTCTAATGCATGCATTTCTTATTGCTTCCTTTATTTGACATATTTGGCAGTAGTATGTAAATGTAGTTGAGCTTAGATAGCGCACAGCTACCCGCAGTGGGTTTCCCGGCGCTTGCTTAGGGAACCCTTCCTGGTATTCCCCTGTGAGATAGCAGGGTATCCACAAGGTGAAAGTCAGGCATCCCGCCGCGAGGGGCCGTTGTGGAGATTAAGCAAGCTATTGCCCAGAGTGTGAACCCGTGAGTCGAGGTGGCACCGGGGCGAGAATTATTGAGTCCGTGGAATGTTTTTAGCCCAAGACCCGCCGAGGCGGGGAATTGAACCCTGGTCCAGGACCGATCTCAGCTTCCGGGTCTGCTGCCTCTAACCCCTGAGCCACACTTCTCCACAATGCAGTGTCAAGGTATCATCCATTGTGATTGGTCACAGCCTGGGAGTCAAAGCAACATCCTGTCAGCAGTTTAATGTAATTCACTCAGATCCAAGAGATTGGGGCAACGAAGATGAACCAAGAACTCACAGGCTGTGCAGACTCAAGTGAGTTCAGAATTCCAGTATTTTTCAGAACTGCTATGCTATTCCACATGAAACTCTCTTTGCCAATTTCTGTTCTACAGCAACCAGCTTGCAATAAATAAAAACATTAATTTTTACGTGCAGTGCTGGCAGCCATTGTATTGTGGTTTGTAACATGAAGGACTAACCAAACTTGGTGGAAATCAATTTATCGCTCTGAGATACGTGTCTAGGTACATGAACTCACTTCTGAAAAACAAGATATGCTGAACTAATATGAAGAGCATGTTTGTAGGTCTAACTATAGTATGAGGGAGTGTTACTGGTCGTTCAGTGCTATTATGAGCTAGACCAGTGCTTCCCAAACTTCTTAGAACCAGGACCCAATTTTTGGGATGACAAACTTTTGTGACTCACCTAGCTTTAATCGGCATGAAGTGGGAGACTTTTTAATGTAACTAAAGCATTGTGTGGTTGTGCACTGTCATTTAAAGAGAGCACATTTTCAATTGAAACAGCCACTAAATCTGCATAGACATACAGTTGTACTGAAAAAACTATACTCCACCCAAATTATAATGTGTGGAAATCAGGTTTCAGTAAATATTGATAATTTATGCATCACCAAGTAAAGTGTCTTGATATGCCTGCTGGGGTGAGTGAAAGGATGGGTTACAGGGTGGATGGGTGAAAGGATGTCTCTGAGATAGAAACTATAAAGTAATTATTGTTTACATTAGGTATGTTTAATTTATATTTAAAGTACAAGCAACACAACAAATTATCATATGACCGCCTGTAGTTGTGGCTCAGTAGCTCTGTACTAATGATCATATGTACCTGCCTTTATATTTTCTAGTTGTGTGTAGGAAAGTAGGATCTGTTTCATACGGTTACCCCCACTTTTTGCTGAATGTTATACTGTTTTTGACTGGTCTTGCTGAAATCCTGCTAATCAGAACCCTAGTCAATCTGCTTTCTCCTTAAACTGTTATGCTGTGTACTTAGGTACACTCCAGATTGAATACTAGGGTACCCTTGTCAGTCCTTAGTATATGGTACACATGTGCAGAGGCATATATTATGCCACCCATGAGAGGCCATGCAAAATGGAACTACAGGTCTGTGATTGCATCCTGTGTAAGTTGGTGCAATGTACCACTTACTTGACTATAGGTTTACTATATCTCAGGGTCCCTGCACTTAAAACCTATAAGTCACCCCTCTAGCAGGCCTTTACAATCCTGAGGGCAGGGTGCTTGGTTCCACGTGAGAGGGTGCCACTGCATGAGCACAATACCCCTTCAGCCTACGGAGTCCATTCTCCCGGGTTGTCAGTGAGGCAGACATTTATGACATATAGAGTGGCATTATGCGACCGCGTGATGACCAACTCAAACATGTTGGTGTCATACCCCCACACCAGTAACCAATGTGATAGGTATAATTCCACCCCTCAAAAGCAAGCTTTGTGAGGTTCCTGGTGTACCCAATACCAGCCTTCTAGTCCCGGACAGCACAAATCGGTTGCTGCCGACCGGAGACACATTTCTGCCCTCCTGCTGCTGAGCCAAGCTTGAGCAGGGAAGGCAGAACAATAGGCATCATGTCACAGGGAGGTGTGACCACCTCCCAGACAGGATTTAGTATATTAGGGCTGGGTGGGTGCGCTTGCCAGCAACCGAAAGTGTGCATGACGGGCACATTTGGTGTCCCTGTGCATAGTCCAGTTCAAACCAGTCCTGGGAGTCATTGGCTCCTGCTCTGGCGCAAAACTGGACAAAGGACATGGGAGTAGCCTTCCCATTGTCCAGACCCTCCCCAGAGAAAGTCCCCTGAATCTTGCCAACCCTCTTCTGTGGGTACTTAAGGGCGTACCTGGCTGTAGGACCTTAGATTCGACGTGGACAAGATTTTGAACCAGAAAGCACTGAACTTCGACAGTCTGGGCCCTCTGGAGTTCGCGGCACTTCATTTGGGCCCGAGTCTGAAGCATCATCAGGGCCTGTGCACCACACAGGATCCGTGCTGGACCTGTGGAGCATCAAGGACAACCAAAGATAGCTCCCTTGGAGTGAAGGAGTCACTCCCCTGCATTCGCAGGCACCACAACACTGCTGTCCGGTCTGCTGATCCTGAGCTCCTATGGACTCCGAAGGCTTTAGCAACACAGGAGGTGGGTTATTTATATCCGTCAAGGTCCGAGCTGCCCTCTCACCAAGTTTGAGGCCAGAATCCCTCATTCGGGCTGCAAAACCCAAGCCCCTGTGCAACACATACATTTGCAAGTGCATATGATTGATGGCATTTCCCGAACAAGTGCATTGGGCTCCGAGTAGCCCTAACCTCTGGTACCATTTCCTAATAAGAACTTTCACCTCTTCACACCGAGTGCTCCGTGGGGCTATTGTTTGGTGAAATCACTCAAGGTAATCTTGCGACTCCTGTGCCTCCAGCCTGTGGGTGCATTTGAGGGTCAACCTTACTTTTTTTGGGCTCTCTTAGTTTCTCTAGGCTTGCCCTGACTCCTTAGGGCTTGTTGAGTCTTCTGGACCTTGCTGGTCCAAACTGTACACATCCTTGACCTTCTGCATGGGTTGCCGTTGCCAAGGCTGGTTGGTGCTCCCGCTAGACACTGACCCCCTCAGCCCTTGACATCTTTTGTGGGACAGCAGTATCTGGCTCCTGGTTGTCCTCGACGTCTCCTGGTCCTCGTAGCTGCAGGGTCAAGAACTCCATCAAGACACCTGAAGCACCCAACATTGGTGTGCATTCATCTACCGAGTCCCTAGTCACTCCTGAGTGACCCATACTCCGTCCCCTCTGCTTTCAGGTATTCTTCAACAAGAATCCACCTTTGGATTCCAACTGACACTTTTCTTCCTTCCAGCAGCGGCTCTTCTTCGAAATCCTCTATTGGGTTCAACGGCGGTTTCCAACGCCACTTCAGACCTACGCACCCGGCTTCCCTGCGATAGGTAACTTGGGTAACTCAGTATCCACAGGTGTGGTGGCTCTCCAAACTCCTATCTTCCACGGGGTTTCTTCGAAGTCCACTGGGAAGGGTCCTTAAACTCTAAAACTTCAAAAGCGACTCTCCCATAGAATTGTACAGAGTACGTGGTCTTGTTCCCACACTGCACCTGTCCTCCGTGGGGTTCCTGTCTACTCACCTTGGGTGGTACCTTGGGGTCCCATTGATTCTAAGTCCTCTCAACACTGTCTTGACTCGAGTCGTGGTTCTTAGACCACTTTCTTAGTATATGGTTTGGTCTTCCCTGGGGCCCACTGTGTATTATTGCTATTTACTGTCATTTCTGTGCCTAAGTATTGTGTGCTCTGTGATTATCTCTGTGTAGGAGATTCTATGTCATACTAGATAGTGTTATAGTAATAAATACTTATTTTTATAACTACTGTGTAGTTCTCCTTTCATTTAACCAATACTATAAGTGTGCATTCTGGTAAAACAAGCTGCTTAACATTCCTTCAAGACAAAGCCCGTAGGCTGGTCTCCACAGCTACCACTTGGATAGCTTTCTAAGGTTATCTTTGACCTCTTACACCACTATAAGGGTTGTTTGGACTGGTGCAAGGTGGCCACTTTAATTAGTGGACAGCATATACCAGGCCAACTTCTCACAGTGTGGCTATGTAGCTGTGATAGTATATGCGCCTAAATGCATGTTCTCTATGTGTGTCTCAAGAGTACTTCTGTGCTGCCCATATTTCCAAAGGTAGGCCTACTAGCATAATGTAATACTGGAGGACACAAAGGTATATCCAGAGGTGATGCAGGGGCTGTGGTGGTGGGTCAACTAGCCTATACTCAACTGGATGCTTGGTATTTAGTAAATTCGGAGTGTAAAATCTGAACCTAACTATAACGTCCCTGTAGCCTTTGTTTTTTCTGTGAATTTCTAGCTTTTTTTAACGTTAAGTAAAATATAATTACCTTGCATTAATCCAACACAGGAGGGAGGTCAGCCACAGGGCACCCTGGGACATAGCAGGACCCCGGTCAACTAACGAATGGTGTCCCCAGGTCAACTAATGACTCTGTGAGCGAGCCGCATGACCCCCTCTCTTTTCACTGCATGGCCATGCCCAAGGGGATTGGGTATCTGAAGCCAAAATTGGCTCATGAGGGGGGCGTGGCCCCCTTCCCATTGTTTGCTATCTGCTGTGTCCTGGGGGTGGTGGTCATAATTGGCCTGGGGAGAGGGTCCACATGAGTCCACCGCCCCTATTTAATAGAATGTTATTTCTCCGGGACCTGGCCCACCCGTGGGGAAAAACAAATACATGCGAGGGAGAAGGCACTGACTCTAGGCCTGGTTAGTTGAAGTCAGGTACCACCAGTACCCGTCTGAAAAAGTTGTGGGCAAAGGATGATTTTGCAGCAAGGCCTCTTTCTGCTCCTCTGTTGGTTCTTTCTGCACATGGCTTGCTTCTTCCTGAACTTTTTTCGTCTTTGTGGACTTCTGTTGCTTCTTTCTGCATTTCTTTTGCTTCTTTCTGTGTATTTTTTCTTCTTTCTTCACATGTCCTACCTCTATAGGCATAGTTAGAAACTAGCATTTAAAAAACCTTTGAAATTCACTTAAAAGACCATAGGTTTCAGGCACGTTATAGTCAGAAATTAGCATTTAAAAAGCCTTAGAAATTCACTAAAAAACATAGGTTTCAGGGTTGTTATAGTTAGTTGGACGTTTCACTCATACAAAACCAATGAAATTTGCTGTTATAGTTAATTCAGCTAGCTATAACTTGCGCACCCGCAATGCACTGCTGATGATGTCACATATTACTTCACTCATGACATGATCAGTGACATCACTCATGACATCACTGATGACATCTCAAATGACATCACTGATGATATCATCCTTGTGATAGAGTGGCAGACCTCCTCTCACCCTAATATAACCTTTGATATACACACACTCAAAAATACAAACTAACATTTTCAAAACAATGGACATACCAATACCAGTTACAACATACCGATTCAGTAATTCCAAGATCTACACACACATCCACTCAGTCACCAACAGATCTATACAGTCACTCATACATGCACTCACTCATCATATGTACTCATACACCTATACATACTGTTACACACTGCCACTCATCCATAGAGTTACTCACACACATGGTCACACATGCAAATGATCAAACATTCATTTACTTGCATATACAAATTATACGCATGCCTCCACACTTACTTCTACAGAAACTTACACATACGTACTCTCTTAAACAATCACTTATAGAAACATATACTTATTTATACAGGAACTCTTCCAATCTCTCACTCTCACATATACTCACTTATATACACCAATATTCACATATCCTAGTTTAAAACATTTGTAGTTACTCATAAATACACTATTGAGGCAGTCATTCACTCACTAACACACCCATTTACACACTCATCCACCCATAAGGTCATGCACACATGCTGTATTCAACACATACAAAAAGTGAGTCACTCATTCATGCATCTATACACTAAGTAATACCCCCACCGAACCATACAGACACTCATATTGATACTCAAAATACCAACTAATTACCCATATAGACACTCATATAGCTACTCACCAATCCATGCCGCCACTTATACACAAAGTGAGAGACTAATACAGATATTTACATATTTAAACTCACTAACCTATGTGTTCACTAGGATACACTTAATCAGTCAGTTATACAATCAATTGTACACAAATAAAATAATCCATTTAGACACTTATATACCTAGTTATTCTTCCATTGATCTTGAGATATACATATATAAAACATATTTAATTTTTAGAAAAACACACATTCACTGGATGATGTCATCAGTGTTGTCATCAGTAATGTCATTTAAGATGTCATCAGTGATGTCATGAGTGATGTCACTGACCATGTCATGAGTGATGTAATATGTGACGTCATCAGCAGTGCATTGGGGCATGCAAGTTATAGTTAGCTGAACTAACTATAACGGCGAATTTCATTGGTTTTGTACGAGGGAAACGTCCAACTAACTGTAACAACCCTAAAACCTATTTTTTTTAGTGGGAAAAAAAATAAATATATATATATATATATATATCAAAGCTCCAAGGTTCCCACCTGTTGGAGACGCACTCTGACATCCACTGCAGCAACCTTCATGAGGTAAAAGCCGGATCGGCGAGCGGATCCAGTTTACAGCATGCCTGTCGATTCACGCCGGACGCGTTTCGTGCTCATTGCACTCTTCAGCGGCGCGACAGTCATTTTGGCATAGAGGCCACACCTCCCACTTAAAAATATGAGCCCTCCAATGGGCAAACCAAATGAGTCCGCGTTGGTTTGTGGGTCTTGTAGTGAGTGCCTCAGTTATGTGCCGCTGTCTGAGCTGTTTCAAGCCCACCAATGGGCCTCCACGCGCACATCCGGCTTGTCAATCCTCCATGGATGCCTCCACATTGAAACTCCGAGAATCGGAGCTCCGTGGCCCCAAATTTCCGGGTGGTGCATCTCCCGCGGCTGGGAGGCCGCGTATAAATCAAAGCTCCAAGGTTCCCACCTGTTGGAGACGCACTTTGACGTCCACTGCAGCAACCTTTATGAGGTAAAAGCCGGATCGGCGAGCGGATCCAGTTTACAGCATGCCTGTCGATTCACGCCGGACGCGTTTTGTGCTCATTGCACTCTTCAGCGGCGCGACAGTCATTTTGGCATAGAGGCCACACCTCCCACTTAAAAATATGAGCCCTCCAATGGGCTCATGAAGGTTGCTGCAGTGGATGTCCGAGTGCGTCTCCAACAGGTGGGAACCTTGAAGCTTTGATATATATATATATATATATATATATATATATATATATATATATATATATATTAGAACACAGTCTGACTTTCCTTCGTCAGAGAAACGGCAAGCACTCAGGAATTCCGGTATAAAGAATTTTATTTTGCAAACCCCCCTCACCCCAGACAGACGCGTTTCGCTGTAAAAAGCTTCGTCAGTGTCAGTTTGTGCTCGAGTTTCAAAGCCATTTTAAAGCCCACCTGCCTCTAATACTTACATCAACATAAAAGACGGACAATACATGCAAAAAAGGGGGGCGGCCATCTTAGAGTGTACATATCCACATACATTTCTATTGCTTTCCAATGGCTGAGAGTATAAAGTGCATAAAGTGCATAATAAAACTACATGACATTAACACAATAATAATCTCATATATGTACATACTTAGATTTTTTTGTGTATAACATAAAGTTTCATCTTTTTCAGTGACTTATTTTGTCTTTTTATCAACATAATGTTGTATTATGAGGTGAATCCCGCAAGTCAACTGTTCCTGTTTTCTCTTTGTCTTTTTGCCCTGTATGGGCTGTATTTTCTATTTCTTATATTTCTAGTAAGCTGCAACATGATAATGGGCAACAATACAATGGGACCTATTTAATCTCTTTTTACGTTTCTGAAAAATATATACAATCACAGTTTCTGGCATAAGCCATGTTACATTTTTCTACCTTTCCCCTCTTCTGTTATTTTTACAGATGGACCAACATCTCCTCATCATTATTCAGACCCCAAGGTGTTATTGTTTTGAGATCAATAATATATTTTGACTCCAGAATTCGGAGTGCCCTTTCTCTGTTGCCGCCTCTTTCTGCTTTAGAAACTTGATCCATGCAGTAGAAGCTGAGAAGGTCCCTGTTGCTCTGATGGTATATGGCGAAATGGCGAGCGATCGGATAATTCTTATCCTTATTTGTTATTGCTCGCATGTGTTCTAAAATTCTCAGCTTTGTGGCATTTATGGTGCTGCCAATATATCTTTTTTTGCATGGGCATTATAGGCAATAGATCGTATGGTCAGAGTTACAATTGAGGAGATGTTTAATTTTCCTGTAAGGTCTGTCTTCGCCTGTTCTTCCTGGGAATTCTAGAACTTTTTTACTGTTTTTGCAGGCTTTACACCTTAAACGAGGAAAAAACCCTTTGGTTTTCGTTAAGGGTGCAGGTTGGGGTTTGGAAATGAAATGACTATGGACTAGATGATCTGACAATGATTGACAGCGGCGATAAGTAATTAAAGGCCTATCTGTCAAATGTTTCCTTAGGATATTGTCAGTGGTCAGGATGTGCCAGTTTTTTTGAAAACTCCGTACTAGATCACCCGATTTGTTATTAAAAGTAGTGATCATTCTCACATTGTCATCCTGTTAGGGTTTGTTTTTGACTACTAGGAGATCCCTCCTGTTTACAGCTGATGATTTCTTGACTGCTTCTTTGAACAGGTTGCTAGAATAGCCCCTGTCTTTAAACCGCTCTCCTGCCTCAGTTTTTGCTTTTATGAAATCATTATCTATTGAGCAGTTCCTTTTTAATCGTAGGAGTTCCCCATATGGGACATTTTTTACAAGGCTCCTAGGATGGTAACTTGCCGCATGTAGTACGGCATTGCCCGCTGTAGGCTTCCTGTAAAGCCGTGTATGTAGTCTTTCATTATATACAAAAACCTCCAAATCAAGATAAAACACACTGGTGGTACTCATTGTGCTAGTGAATTTCAAATTCCACTGGTTCTCATTTAGAGCCGCAATGTAAGCCTCAGCTGAGGATTGGTCTCCCCGCCACACTATAAAAAGGTCATCTATGTACCTAGTCCATAGCAATAAGTTGTCATTCCAGATTTCATTGGTTCCTCCCCATGCCTCGTGCTTCTCCCACCAGCCCACAAAGAGATTTGCGTAGCTCGGGGAGAAGCACGAGCCCATGGAAGTACCCCTTATTTGTTTGTATATTTGTCCTGCAAAAAGAAACATATTATTGTATAAACAGAAACGTATCATGCTAAGAATCATGCTACTGTGTGTACGGTATTTGTCTGGTTTCCTATCCAGGAACCATTTGGTAGCTGCTAGACCATGTTCATGTTTTATACAAGTGTATAAATTAGTTACGTCCAGCGTGATTAAAAGCATGTCAGGCTCCCAAGAGATGTTGTCCATTAATCGGAGAAAGTCTTGAGTGTCTCTCACGTATGAGGGTAGGTCTTTGACAATAGGAGCAAGGAAATGATCAATGAAACGGGAAGTGTTTTCTAGAAGACTTCCAATTGAAGATACAATTGGACGCCCTGGTGGTCTCTTGGCGTTTTTGTGGATCTTAGGGAGGTGATAAAAGGTGGGTAAAATGGGAGCATCACATTTAAGGAATGAAAGTTCTTCCATATTGAGCATGCCATCATTCTTCCATTCATCTAACATCGAATGATATTTTGTAATACTGTTCACATACTCAATTCTTTTGATGGTAACATAGCACTCAGTATCTTTCAATTGTTTTAGTGCCTCTTGTTCATAGTCCTCCTTATTGATGATTACAATATTCCCACCCTTATCAGAGGGCTTTATTTCAATTGTTGGATCATTTTTTAGAGCTTTGATTGCCTCCCACTCCTTCCTTGAGATATTTGATGTCCTCATGTCCATTCTAGTTTTTGCCATTGTCTCCATATCCATCAACACTGCTTCATTGAAAACATCTATTGCATCATGAGCAGAAATTGGCAGTTTTCTTGATTTATTTTTCAAATTGCTAGGTTCTCTGATTTGATGTGTTGTTACAGATACAGTATTCGCTTGGTTAACATGTAAACTCCCTTCTTGAGAATTTTGCGTTGGAGCTAATAATATTTCTAAAAATATATATATATATATGTATGTATATATATATATATATATATATATATATATATATATATATATATTCACTGAAAAAACCATAGGTTAGAGACCATATATAGTTAGCTGGACATTTTATTGACATAAAACCAATGAAATTCCATATATAGTTAGTTGCACTAACTATATATCGCGCACCCGCAATCCACTGCTGAGGAAGTCACATATTACATCATTCATGACATGGTCAGTGACATCACTGATGACATCACTGATGACATCTCAAATGACATCACTGATGACATCACTGATGACATCTCAAATGACATCACTGATGACATCATCTAGTGTCTGTGTGTTTTTGTAAAGTTTAAATATGTTTTACATATTGAAGAATGAGTGGATGTATGGAAGACTGAGTGTGTGTGTGGCTGGCTGGGAGGTGTGTGACTCTGTGCATATCAATGTGTACTTGTATCAGTGATTGTATAAGAGAGTAAGTATGTGTTAGTATATGTGTGAAAAGTATGGTGTTCTGTGTTTAACTGTATAGATGAGGAAATCGAAGTGTGATTGATTCTTCACAGGACTGACTAGGTGTATGAGTGCATATGATAGTGTTGTAATAATGAGTAACTGTGTGTATGAGTGATTGTATGGGTGAATGAGTGAATGTGTGTGTAGACGTAGGAATCAGTGAGTGCGTATGTAGTAACTGGTATTGGTGTGTCATGATGTCATCAGTGATGTCATTTGAGATGTCATCAGTGATGTCATTTGAGATGTCATCAGTGATGTCATCAGTGATGTCACTGACCATGTCATGAATGATGTAATATGTGACATCATCAGCAGTGGATTGCGGGTGCTCGATATATAGTTAGTGCAACTAACTATATATGGAATTTCATTGGTTTTATGTCAATAAAATGTCCAGCTAACTATATATGGTCTCTAACCTATGGTTTTTTCAGTGAATTTTCAAGGTTTTGTAAATGCAAATTCCTAACTATATATGGTCTATAACCTATGGTTTTTTCAGTGAATTTCATTGGTTTTTTAAAAGCTAATATCTATAGCTGTAAAATATATTCTTTATTACGTGACGTATCACGTAGCCACGTGAGACGCCTCATGACGCGTCGCATAACCGTGACGTATCGGCTCTGCAGCACAAACAAAACCCGTAACGTAAGCGTGCCGGAGCACGCTTACAGATATATATATTTTTTTTAACCTTAATTAGACAAAATCCGCACGTGCACATATCTTGAGGCCTTGCAAAGGCACATCAAACAAACAGTCCCTACAATTTTGCCAAGTTTGCTGGAAATCTATTCCCTTACTTTTTTTTTTACTGTTTCTCTTGGTTTTCCCCTTGTTACGCTTACCGGGACGCTACCCGGTACGCGAACCGGACGCTCCAAAAACACAAGATGGCGGACTCCCGTTACGCTGCCGGTTAGCTGCCCGGTTCGCATACCGGGAAGCGCCTCTACCGCGAAAAATCGCGGGGGACTTGAATATCCCCCTCATCAATCCTAGGTGGTCAGGAGGGGTTTACCTTGCCCCCTTTCCTTCATTTCCCCCTTCTTTTTTCACCACATCTTGTCTCTCGAACCTACCGAGAGACAAGATGGCGGCCGCTCCGGAGTGTTTACAATGTTGACAGCTACGCTGCCGGTTAGCTGCCCGGTGAGCTGCCCGGTGAGCTGCCCGGTGAGCTGCCCGGTTCACGTACCGGGACGCGCCTCTACGGCGTAAAATCGCAAAAAAAAAAATTATTTATTTTTTGCCCCGCGGGGCACTTTAATATCCCCCTCATCAATCCTAGGGGGTCAGGAGTGGTCTACCTTGCCCCCTTTCCTTCATTTCCCCCTTCGTTTTTCACCACATCTTGTCTCTCGATCGTACCGAGAGACAAGATGGCGGCCGCTCCGGACTGTTTAGAATGTTGACAGACACCGGAGAGCCAATCAGCTTCGCTTCGCGAAGTTCCGTTACGCGTCAGGTACGCGAACCGGGGCGCTAACCGGAGCGCTGTCACAGATATATATATTTTTTTAAACGTTAATTTCTCAAAATCCACTGGAGCACATATATTGAGACATAGCAAAGGCACGTCGGGCAAACCATATCTACAATTTTGCCAAGTTTCATGTAAATCTATTCAGCCGTTCGAGCTAAAAGTGAGTCCAACCGCCCTATGGAAAAATTAATGGGAAAAACGTGTTTTGGGACCCCCCTTTTTTCTCGGCCCCCCCTTGGCGAAACACCCCCAAATTTTCAGGGGCTGCTCAGAAACATAATGTGCCATTTTCCGGAAAATTTCAGCCAATTCCGTCCACAAACGCCAAAGTTATTAGACATAGAATTTTCAGAAACCCCATAGAGAAAAAATCCTAACTATATATACCCACTGGCTATCGCCAGTAGGTAATATACATATATAAACATATATAATCTGCATATCTATATAAATATAAATGCATGCATACATATACATATATGCATACATATGCATGTTATTTACATGAAAGTTTTAAAAACACTAATAAAAGCAAAGCTAAAAAGCCACCTCATTACAAACAGAATGGCTTTAACTTAAACGAGGGCGAGATATATTGCATTTTCAATGCTTGTTTACTTTGGTTCTATCAAGAAGGCATTCAGATGTGTCACACATTTGCCATAAATTCTGAATGTTAGCACTCTAGTTGCTCATTAGATCACTGTAGTAAAGCTAGTGCTCACCAGGGAAGTCTGCTGCTAATCATGGTTTGCAGCCATTTTCCCGCATTTTTTATCCCGCAGACTTTCAGTCCGCATACCATTATCCCGCAAGGTCATTGACCTCGCATACCATTATCCCGCATTTTTTCAAAACGCATGTGCATTTATCGCGCATGCCTTTACAAAGAATTATGTTTTAAAGGCATGTATGGTAAATGCATTTGCGTTGTGAAAACCACGATGACGAGAGAGGTAAGTGGGTTTGTGTTAATTTTTTCGTGGGTTAGTGATTGTGTAGTGTAGTGTAGTGTTGTGTAGTGTAGTGTTGTGTTAGTGTAGTGTAGAGTTGTGGTGGTTGTTTAGTGTAGGGTCATGCTGGGGGTAGTGTTTTAGGGTTTAGGGTTGTGTTGTAGTGTTTGCGTAGTGTAGGGTCATGCTGGGGGTAGTGTTTTAGGGTTTAGGGTAGTGTTGTAGTGTTTGCGTGGTGTAGGGTCATGCTGGGGGTAGTGTTTTAGGGTTTAGGGTTGTGTTGTAGTGTTTGCGTAGTGTAGGGTCATGATGGGGCTAGTGTTTTAGGGTTTAGGGTAGTGTTGTAGTGTTTTCGTAGTGTAGGGTCATGCTGGGCGTAGTGTTTTAGGGTTTAGGATAGTGTTGTAGTGTTTGCGTAGTGTAGGGTCATGCTGGGGGTAGTGTTTTAGGGTTTTGGGTAGTGTTGTAGTGTTTGCGTAGTGTAGGGTCATGCTGGGGTGTAGTATTTTAGGGTTTAGGGTAGTGTTGTAGTGTTTGCGTAGTGTAGGGTCATGCTGGGGGTAGTGTTTTAGGGTTTTGGGTAGTGTTGTAGTGTTTGCGTAGTGTAGGGTCATGCTGGGGGTAGTGTTTTAGGGTTTTGGGTAGTGTTGTAGTGTTTGCGTAGTGTAGGGTCATGCTGGGGGTAGTGTTTTAGGGTTTTGGGTAGTGTTGTAGTGTTTGCGTAGTGTAGGGTCATGCTGGGGGTAGTGTTTTAGGGTTTTGGGTAGTGTTGTAGTGTTTGCGTAGTGTAGGGTCATGCTGGGGGTAGTGTTTTAGGGTTTTGGGTAGTGTTGTAGTGTTTGCGTAGTGTAGGGTCATGCTGGGGTGTAGTGTTTTAGGGTTTTGGGTAGTGTTGTAGTGTTTGCGTAGTGTAGGGTCATGCTGGGGTGTAGTGTTTTAGGGTTTTGGGTAGTGTTGTAGTGTTTGCGTAGTGTAGGGTCATGCTGGGGGTAGTGTTTTAGGGTTTTGGGTAGTGTTGTAGTGTTTGCGTAGTGTAGGGTCATGCTGGGGGGTAGTGTTTTAGGGTTTTGGGTAGTGTTGTAGTGTTTGCGTAGTGTAGGGTCATGCTGGGGGTAGTGTTTTAGGGTTTAGGGTAGTGTTGTAGTGTTTGCGTAGTGTAGGGTCATGCTGGGGGTAGTGTTTTAGGGTTTAGGGTAGTGTTGTAGTGTTTGCGTAGTGTAGGGTCATGCTGGGGGTAGTGTTTTAGGGTTTAGGGTAGTGTTGTAGTGTTTGCGTAGTGTAGGGTCATGCTGGGGGTAGTGTTTTAGGGTTTAGGGTAGTGTTGTAGTGTTTGCGTAGTGTAGGGTCATGCTGGGGGTAGTGTTTTAGGGTTTAGGGTAGTGTTGTAGTGTTTGCGTAGTGTAGGGTCATGCTGGGGTGTAGTGTTTTAGGGTTTTGGGTAGTGTTGTAGTGTTTGCGTAGTGTAGGGTCATGCTGGGGGTAGTGTTTTAGGGTTTAGGGTTGTGTTGTAGTGTTTGTGTAGTGTAGGGTCATGCTGGGGGTAGTGTTTTAGGGTTTAGGGTAGTGTTGTAGTGTGTGCGTAGTGTAGGGTCATGCTGGGGGTATTGTTTTAGGGTTTAGGGTAGTGTTGTAGTGTTTGTGTAGTGTAGGGTCATGCTGGGGGTAGTGTTTTAGGGTTTAGGGTAGTGTTGTACTGTTTGTGTAGTGTAGGGTCATGCTGGGGGTAGTGTTTTAGGGTTTAGGGTAGTTTAGTTGTTTAGTGTATGCTAAAGGCATATTCGTTCTAAAAGTTTTCGTTATTTTAATTTGCGGCCTAATAGTACATGCGGGATTTTTTTTGCGGACTGATGGTATGCGGGATTTCGTCATATATTCGCTAATCATACTTTCTATGGCAAAATGAACCCCCTCATTTTGTTCCTTTTTAAATTAAATGTTTTAAGAGTTACCACTTTATTCCAATCAAGATGGCTTCAGGTGTGCCATACCTTTGTAATAAGTAGGACTGTTAGCACTCTAGTTGTTCTTTAGAACACTCTGGGACATTCTGTCATTGGGCTATAGTTGGGCTACATCTGGCTGATATTTGGGCTACATTTGTTTTTTTTGTCTCTGGTGGCCATCTTTGGGCTACATTGGGCTACATTGGGCTACATTGGGCTACATTGGGCTACATTTGGGCTCCAACATATATATAGCCCAATGTAGCCCAATATATATTTTTCAAAGTTTAATTTTCGTAAAAAACCACTGGAGCCTATATCTTGAGACATAGCAAAGGCACATCGGGCTACCAGTCCCTACAATTTTGCCAAGTTTGGTGTAAATCCATTCAGCCGTTCAGGCTAAAAGTGAGGCCAACCGCCCTATGGAAAATTGCATGGGAAAAACACGTTTTGGGACCCCCCTTTTTTCTCGGCCCCCCCTTGACGAAACCCCCCCAAATTTTCAGGGGCTGCTCAGAAACAAAATGTTCCATTTTCCTGAAAATTTCAGCCAATTCTGTCCTCAAACGCCAAAGTTATTCGACATAGAATTTTCAAAAATCCCATAGGAAAAAAATCCTAACTATATATACCTACTGGCTATCGCCAGTAGGTAATATATATATATATATATATATATATATATATATATATATATATATATATATATTCACTGAAAAAACCATAGGTTATAGACCATATATAGTTAGGAATTAGCATTTACAAAACCTTGAAAATTCACTGAAAAAACCATAGGTTATAGACCATATATAGTTAGGAATTAGCATTTAAAAAACCTTATTTTACTCACACAAAACCATTGAAATTCCATATATAGTTAGTTGCACTAACTATATATTGCGCACCCGCAATCCACTGCTGATCATGTCACATATTACATCATTCATGACATGGTCAGTGACATCACTGATGACATCACTGATGACATCTCAAATGACATCACTGATGACATCACTGATGACATCATCCAGTGACTGTGTGTTTCTGTAAAGTTTAAATATGTTTTAGATATTGAAGAATGAGTAGATGTATAACTGTCTGGACGAAGGATTTAGTAGGTGCATGACTGAATGTATGAGTGAGTGATTAAATGTGTCTCACTGAGTGCATGGGTTAGTGACTAAACTGTCTTAATTTGTGCATCATTATGTCTGTTGTTCTGTAAACTACTGCATGTGTTGATCAGTAGCTATATGATTAACTATATGGGTTATTGATTGATTGTCCAAGTATTTGTATGGGAGACTGAGTGTGTGTGTGGCTGGCTGGGAGGTGTGTGACTCTGTGCAGATCAATGTGTACTTGTATCAATGATTGTATAAGAAAGTAAGTATGTGTTACTATATGTTTGAAAATGTAAGGTGCTCTATGTTTAACTGTATAGACAAGAAAATGGAAGTGTGATTGATTCTTTACAGGACTGACTAGGTGTGTGAGTAACTCCATGGATGAGTGGCAGAGTGTGAGTGTCTGTATAGGTGTATGAGTGCATATGATAGTGTTGTAAAGATGAGTGATTGTATGTATGAATGATTGTATGGGTGAATGAGTGAATGTGTGTGTAGACGTAGGAATCAGTGAGTACGTATGTAGTAACTAGTATTGGTGTGTCAATGGTTTCAAAAATTATACTCTGTATTTAACACTGGGTGAAACAGAGGTTATATTAAAATGTGAGGAGATGCATTGTATTGTCACATGAATGATATCATCAGTGATGTGGTCATTGATGTCAAATGAGATGTCATCAGTGATGTCATCAGTGATGTCATTTGAGATGTCATCAGTGATGTCATCAGTGATGTCACTGACCATGTCATGAATGATGTAATATGTGACATGATCAGCAGTGGATTGCGGGTGCGCAATATATAGTTAGTGCAACTAACTATATATGGAATTTCAATGGTTTTGTGTGAGTAAAATAAGGTTTTTTAAATGCTAATTCCTAACTATATATGGTCTATAACCTATGGTTTTTTCAGTGAATTTTCAAGGTTTTGTAAATGCTAATTCCTAACTATATATGGTCTATAACCTATGGTTTTTTCAGTGAATTTCAATGGTTTTTTAATAGCAAATATCATAAGCTGTCGAATGTCAAGTACGTGGTAAGTGAAAACATTTTCGTGTTTATGCACACTGATCTGCTTTGAATGGTGCCCCCCCCCTCATTTCTATTAGGAGTACTCTCTCTTTGCAGATAGTGAAAGGTAGTTAACGCAGGCCTTTGCCCCCGTTGTAATCCGTCGTGCCTGCTTCTCTCTCCATTTGATTGATTGTTATCCAAGTATTTACTGTTTTAGAATTAGTTCTCTTTGGTTCATTCTCTATTTACAAACAAACACAGAGTCGCAATACTCTGTTTAGTCTTTGCAGATAACGAAAAATCGTGTAAAAAAAAAGAAAAGGAATCGAGCAAAATCAGTAGGCCACTAATGGGATCTCTTTTTGACCTCGCTAAAATAGAAACATTAGGAACAACCCCTCATGACAAATACAAAACTAGTGAGATGAACTGAACTCCACACAATGATGGCTGCAAAACAGCTCGGCTCCGCCACCCACCCCGCCCAAAATAACGATAAAGAGCGGCTGCCATGATTGGTTGCGGAATGGCCACAACGGAGCTACGAAATGGTGCTGCTCTCATGCTAACCCCAGCTTCGGTCTGAAACATCCAGAAACACTGTAGACTACCAATTCGATCAGTTCCGGTAGCGCCCCAATGTAACCCGGTAGAGAAGAACTAGCCCTCCCCTCTTTGACTGATGGTTCTTGTTGCCTGTCCCTTCTGTTGTCATTTAACAGAACTATTTAGCCTGCTGAAAGGGGTTGTGTTTCGACCGCTGGTTGGTGGAGACATTTTGACTATATTCTGGACCTGCGTTGTCGCGTAATGCGTCATATGACGCGCTGCGTTAGCGCATCCGGAAGTCATCCGGGGCGCGCAGCGCGTAACGTAAGCATAACAAGTCATGTGACTTGTTAATAAAACTTTTCATTGGTTCATTTTACTTTTCTTATTCTAATGATGAAAGCCTTGGTCATATCACCTAAAAATTACGCTTTTAATTACTTCCGAACATTATTTTCTCTTAAATATATGTTATAATGTTCCAGGCTAATGTACTTTCCCGGAAATTTTACAACTGTCCTGCAAGTAAAATATATTCTTTTTTCGAGAAAAAGAGCGTTTCTTCGTCCCATGACGGAGCCGTTGAGCAAAAGAGGGTCGACCTGCTGTCTTAGTCGCCGATACGCCTGAATATGAGATTCTTATCGATCACTTTATGTTGCAGGAATAGAAAACACAACAGCCCTTGACCATTTATCTTTACTGCGTTCCTTCGTATTATACCTTTTACCCTTCATGTAATTGGTCTGCTTTATTTCACTTGCCTTTTAATGATTCTAAAACAGTGACTATTATTAAAAACTTTACCAATGTATACACTACTACCATGTTTTCTTTTAAAAACCTTTATTGTGAAAATTTCATTATACAAATACGAGCCTATAACCACGTGGGCCTGCCACGGAGCAAACTGTAATCGTATATGATGAATAGACATTTACACTGTAGAGGAACGTAACGGGCGGGCCATTAGGTTGCAAAAACTAGGGTGTCTAACAGTTACGGAATCGGTGGACGTACATTTTATAATTAAAATACGACAGGGCCAGTTACAATAAAATTATCTAGATATACATTTGCGGGCAAGTACCATGGGTGACGTTAATTCGAATTTTCAACAGTACAGTAATCAATAACACATCAGAACTTAATATCAATAGGGATGTCGAAATATTCAATCAATTCTCGTCCCCGCCCGCCATGTGCTTCAAAACTGCATACGTATCTCGTGATTTCAAGGTTCTGCAACCAGTACACAACAAGGAGTTACGAGTCCCATTTATTCCGGCGCCATTTTGGGCGAGGACGGGCAGGTCCAGGATATAGTCAAAATGTCTCTACCAACCATCGACTATGATGATGTTCATATGCTGTATTTATTAGAGTATTTACAACAAGGGGTGGTGATGGACAGAGTCTCTGAATTAAGCAGAATACTCTCACCCAGTCAAGAGATCAGGGCTAGATCCAACACCGTTTTTTTAGCTCATTGCACCATCCCAGTTTCAGAACCTGGCTGTATGCAAATTAGTCTGTCCCTGGCCCAGTGCATCATGGGAACAGGGCAGACCAGACTACAAAAGCCAATTCTTACACTGGGAAGGAAACAAGCTTCCGGGGACCGGTTTCTGGCATTTCAGCCGTCTTCGGCCCGGCTTGCTTGAATCCTGATGGTGCAATGAGCAAGGGACTCACATCTGAGTATACCCTTCCACGCTTAGGGTGGACAAAAATATTTACAACAAGGGGTGGTGATGGACAGAGTCTCTGAATTAAGCAGAATACTCTCACCCAGTCAAGAGATCAGGGCTAGATCCAACACCGTTTTTTAGCTCATTGCACCATCCCAGTTTCAGAACCTGGCTGTATGCAAATTAGTCTGTCCCTGGCCCAGTGCATCATGGGAACAGGGCAGACCAGACTACAAAAGCCAATTCTTACACTGGGAAGGAAACAAGCTTCCGGGGACCGGTTTCTGGCATTTCAGCCGTCTTCGGCCCGCTTGCTTGAATCCTGATGGTGCAATGAGCAAGGGACTCACATCTGAGTATACCCTTCCGCGCTTAGGGTGGACAAAAATATTTACAACAAGGGGTGGTGATGGACAGAGTCTCTGAATTAAGCAGAATACTCTCACCCAGTCAAGAGATCAGGGCTAGATCCAACACCGTTTTTTAGCTCATTGCACCATCCCAGTTTCAGAACCTGGCTGTATGCAAATTAGTCTGTCCCTGGCCCAGTGCATCATGGGAACAGGGCAGACCAGACTACAAAAGCCAATTCTTACACTGGGAAGGAAACAAGCTTCCGGGGACCGGTTTCTGGCATTTCAGCCGTCTTCGGCCCGGCTTGCTTGAATCCTGATGGTGCAATGAGCAAGGGACTCACATCTGAGTATACCCTTCCACGCTTAGGGTGGACAAAAATATTTACAACAAGGGGTGGTGATGGACAGAGTCTCTGAATTAAGCAGAATACTCTCACCCAGTCAAGAGATCAGGGCTAGATCCAACACCGTTTTTTAGCTCATTGCACCATCCCAGTTTCAGAACCTGGCTGTATGCAAATTAGTCTGTCCCTGGCCCAGTGCATCATGGGAACAGGGCAGACCAGACTACAAAAGCCAATTCTTACACTGGGAAGGAAACAAGCTTCCGGGGACCGGTTTCTGGCATTTCAGCCGTCTTCGGCCCGGCTTGCTTGAATCCTGATGGTGCAATGAGCAAGGGACTCACATCTGAGTATACCCTTCCACGCTTAGGGTGGACAAAAATATTTACAACAAGGGGTGGTGATGGACAGAGTCTCTGAATTAAGCAGAATACTCTCACCCAGTCAAGAGATCAGGGCTAGATCCAACACCGTTTTTTAGCTCATTGCACCATCCCAGTTTCAGAACCTGGCTGTATGCAAATTAGTCTGTCCCTGGCCCAGTGCATCATGGGAACAGGGCAGACCAGACTACAAAAGCCAATTCTTACACTGGGAAGGAAACAAGCTTCCGGGGACCGGTTTCTGGCATTTCAGCCGTCTTCGGCCCGGCTTGCTTGAATCCTGATGGTGCAATGAGCAAGGGACTCACATCTGAGTATACCCTTCCACGCTTAGGGTGGACAAAAATATTTACAATAAGGGGTGGTGATGGACAAAGTCTCTGAATTAAGCAGAATACTCTCACCCAGTCAAGAGATCAGGGCTAGATCCAACACCGTTTTTTAGCTCATTGCACCATCCCAGTTTCAGAACCTGGCTGTATGCAAATTAGTCTGTCCCTGGCCCAGTGCATCATGGGAACAGGGCAGACCAGACTACAAAAGCCAATTCTTACACTGGGAAGGAAACAAGCTTCCGGGGACCGGTTTCTGGCATTTCAGCCGTCTTCGGCCCGGCTTGCTTGAATCCTGATGGTGCAATGAGCAAGGGACTCACATCTGAGTATACCCTTCCACGCTTAGGGTGGACAAAAATATTTACAACAAGGGGTGGTGATGGACAGAGTCTCTGAATTAAGCAGAATACTCTCACCCAGTCAAGAGATCAGGGCTAGATCCAACACCGTTTTTTAGCTCATTGCACCATCCCAGTTTCAGAACCTGGCTGTATGCAAATTAGTCTGTCCCTGGCCCAGTGCATCATGGGAACAGGGCAGACCAGACTACAAAAGCCAATTCTTACACTGGGAAGGAAACAAGCTTCCGGGGACCGGTTTCTGGCATTTCAGCCGTCTTCGGCCCGGCTTGCTTGAATCCTGATGGTGCAATGAGCAAGGGACTCACATCTGAGTATACCCTTCCACGCTTAGGGTGGACAAAAATATTTACAACAAGGGGTGGTGATGGACAGAGTCTCTGAATTAAGCAGAATACTCTCACCCAGTCAAGAGATCAGGGCTAGATCCAACACCGTTTTTTAGCTCATTGCACCATCCCAGTTTCAGAACCTGGCTGTATGCAAATTAGTCTGTCCCTGGCCCAGTGCATCATGGGAACAGGGCAGACCAGACTACAAAAGCCAATTCTTACACTGGGAAGGAAACAAGCTTCCGGGGACCGGTTTCTGGCATTTCAGCCGTCTTCGGCCCGGCTTGCTTGAATCCTGATGGTGCAATGAGCAAGGGACTCACATCTGAGTATACCCTTCCACGCTTAGGGTGGACAAAAATATTTACAACAAGGGGTGGTGATGGACAGAGTCTCTGAATTAAGCAGAATACTCTCACCCAGTCAAGAGATCAGGGCTAGATCCAACACCGTTTTTTAGCTCATTGCACCATCCCAGTTTCAGAACCTGGCTGTATGCAAATTAGTCTGTCCCTGGCCCAGTGCATCATGGGAACAGGGCAGACCAGACTACAAAAGCCAATTCTTACACTGGGAAGGAAACAAGCTTCCGGGGACCGGTTTCTGGCATTTCAGCCGTCTTCGGCCCGGCTTGCTTGAATCCTGATGGTGCAATGAGCAAGGGACTCACATCTGAGTATACCCTTCCACGCTTAGGGTGGACAAAAATATTTACAACAAGGGGTGGTGATGGACAGAGTCTCTGAATTAAGCAGAATACTCTCACCCAGTCAAGAGATCAGGGCTAGATCCAACACCGTTTTTTAGCTCATTGCACCATCCCAGTTTCAGAACCTGGCTGTATGCAAATTAGTCTGTCCCTGGCCCAGTGCATCATGGGAACAGGGCAGACCAGACTACAAAAGCCAATTCTTACACTGGGAAGGAAACAAGCTTCCGGGGACCGGTTTCTGGCATTTCAGCCGTCTTCGGCCCGGCTTGCTTGAATCCTGATGGTGCAATGAGCAAGGGACTCACATCTGAGTATACCCTTCCACGCTTAGGGTGGACAAAAATATTTACAACAAGGGGTGGTGATGGACAGAGTCTCTGAATTAAGCAGAATACTCTCACCCAGTCAAGAGATCAGGGCTAGATCCAACACCGTTTTTTAGCTCATTGCACCATCCCAGTTTCAGAACCTGGCTGTATGCAAATTAGTCTGTCCCTGGCCCAGTGCATCATGGGAACAGGGCAGACCAGACTACAAAAGCCAATTCTTACACTGGGAAGGAAACAAGCTTCCGGGGACCGGTTTCTGGCATTTCAGCCGTCTTCGGCCCGGCTTGCTTGAATCCTGATGGTGCAATGAGCAAGGGACTCACATCTGAGTATACCCTTCCACGCTTAGGGTGGACAAAAATATTTACAACAAGGGGTGGTGATGGACAGAGTCTCTGAATTAAGCAGAATACTCTCACCCAGTCAAGAGATCAGGGCTAGATCCAACACCGTTTTTTAGCTCATTACACCATCCCAGTTTCAGAACCTGGCTGTATGCAAATTAGTCTGTCCCTGGCCCAGTGCATCATGGGAACAGGGCAGACCAGACTACAAAAGCCAATTCTTACACTGATCTTTTGACTGGGTGAGAGTATTCTGCTTAATTCAGAGACTCTGTCCCTCACCACCCCTTGTTGTAAATATTTTTGTCCACCCTAAGCGTGGAAGGGTATACTCAGACATGAGTCCCTTGCTCATTGCACCATCAGGATTCAAGCAAGCCGGGCCGAAGACGGCTGTAATGCCAGAAACCGGTCCCCGGAAGCTTGTTTCCTTCCCAGTGTAAGAATTGGCTTTTGTAGTTTGGTTTGCCCTGTTCCCATCATGCACTGGGACAGGAACAGACTAATTTGCATACAGCCAGGTTCTGAAACTGGGATGGTGCAATGAGCTAAAAAACGGTGTTGGATCTAGCCCTGATCTTTTGACTGGGTGAGAGTATTCTGCTTAATTCAGAGACTCTGTCCCTCACCACCCCTTGTTGTAAATATTTTTGTCCACCCTAAGCGTGGAAGGGTATACTCAGACATGAGTCCCTTGCTCATTGCACCATCAGGATTCAAGCAAGCCGGGCCGAAGACGGCTGTAATGCCAGAAACCGGTCCCCGGAAGCTTGTTTCCTTCCCAGTGTAAGAATTGGCTTTTGTAGTTTGGTTTGCCCTGTTCCCATCATGCACTGGGACAGGAACAGACTAATTTGCATACAGCCAGGTTCTGAAACTGGGATGGTGCAATGAGCTAAAAAACGGTGTTGGATCTAGCCCTGATCTTTTGACTGGGTGAGAGTATTCTGCTTAATTCAGAGACTCTGTCCCTCACCACCCCTTGTTGTAAATATTTTTGTCCACCCTAAGCGTGGAAGGGTATACTCAGACATGAGTCCCTTGCTCATTGCACCATCAGGATTCAAGCAAGCCGGGCAGAAGACGGCTGTAATGCCAGAAACCGGTCCCCGGAAGCTTGTTTCCTTCCCAGTGTAAGAATTGGCTTTTGTAGTTTGGTTTGCCCTGTTCCCATCATGCACTGGGACAGGAACAGACTAATTTGCATACAGCCAGGTTCTGAAACTGGGATGGTGCAATGAGCTAAAAAACGGTGTTGGATCTAGCCCTGATCTTTTGACTGGGTGAGAGTATTCTGCTTAATTCAGAGACTCTGTCCCTCACCACCCCTTGTTGTAAATATTTTTGTCCACCCTAAGCGTGGAAGGGTATACTCAGACATGAGTCCCTTGCTCATTGCACCATCAGGATTCAAGCAAGCCGGGCCGAAGACGGCTGTAATGCCAGAAACCGGTCCCCGGAAGCTTGTTTCCTTCCCAGTGTAAGAATTGGCTTTTGTAGTTTGGTTTGCCCTGTTCCCATCATGCACTGGGACAGGAACAGACTAATTTGCATACAGCCAGGTTCTGAAACTGGGATGGTGCAATGAGCTAAAAAACGGTGTTGGATCTAGCCCTGATCTTTTGACTGGGTGAGAGTATTCTGCTTAATTCAGAGACTCTGTCCCTCACCACCCCTTGTTGTAAATATTTTTGTCCACCCTAAGCGTGGAAGGGTATACTCAGACATGAGTCCCTTGCTCATTGCACCATCAGGATTCAAGCAAGCCGGGCCGAAGACGGCTGTAATGCCAGAAACCGGTCCCCGGAAGCTTGTTTCCTTCCCAGTGTAAGAATTGGCTTTTGTAGTTTGGTTTGCCCTGTTCCCATCATGCACTGGGACAGGAACAGACTAATTTGCATACAGCCAGGTTCTGAAACTGGGATGGTGCAATGAGCTAAAAAACGGTGTTGGATCTAGCCCTGATCTTTTGACTGGGTGAGAGTATTCTGCTTAATTCAGAGACTCTGTCCCTCACCACCCCTTGTTGTAAGTATTTATTAGAGTAACACTCATCTGCCCACATGAAATTAATTTACCACAATCTAAACATGTCATTTTAATCTTTCCAAAGTTCTTCTAAATATTTGGGACCGTTTCCCTTGCCTCTGAAGCTCTCAGTGCCACTTCTTTGATGAATGTACTAGCAGGTCAGGGGTTCTCCTCCAAATCTCTCTTTTATGCAGCACTATAATTAATTGGTGCCAGCTCTCCATATGACGATGCATGGTATAGTTACCACAACTATATATTTTTTCGGTTCCTCTGGAGAGTTCATCGTGGCAGATGAAGCGTGTAACATACCGGGCATTTACCTTTTTTTGCATGTACAGGAAAGGAAAAAAAAATCGAGCGTTCGAGTTCTTAGGTGTCCCAGGGCCATTTTAGTGGACCAGGCCCAAATCCAAAGAACAGCTATCTCACAGGCTAATGGGGCGACCCACGCCGAGTTTCAGCATTGTAGGATGACCACACAAGTACAGCAACTTGCTAGACATCACCTCGGTGCCATCCGGATCTCGGCGCCCCACTGCAGATGAAGTGCCTCTCAACTATGAAACCACCACGGTGACATCCGGATCTTGGCGCGTTGTGCTGCCTTCGGCCTATTCGCACATCGGTCCGCTACTGACGCCATCTCACAGGCTAATGGGGTGACCCACGCCGAGTTTCAGCATTGTAGGATGACCACACCAACTTGCTAGACATCACCTCGGTGCCATCCGAATCTTGGCATCTCAACGCCTAGTGGTATCTTCCATACAGAAAATATTGTTACGCTGCCTTTGGCCCCATTCGCACATCAGTCCGCAACTTAGACATCACCTCGATGCCATCTGGATCTTGGCATCTCAGCGCCTTGTGGTGTCAGTCAGAAAATATTGTTGCGCTGCCTTTGGCCCCATTCGCACATCAGTCCGCTACTGACACCATCTCACAGGCCAATAGGGCGCCCCACGCCGACTTTTACCATTGTACGATGGCCACACCAGTGGCACAACTTGCTAGACATCACCTCGGTGCCATCCGAATCTTGGCATCTCAACGCCTAGTGGTATCTTCCATACAGAAAATCTTGTTACGCTACCTTTGGCCCCATTCGCACATCGGTCCGCAACTTAGACATCACCTCGGTGCCATCCGGATCTTGGCATCTCAGCGCCTTGTGGTGTATTCTCTTCAGAAAATATTGTTGAGCTGCCTTTGGCCCCATTCGCACATCGGTCCGCAACTTACACATCACCTCGGTGCCATCCGGATCTTGGCATCTCAGCGCCTTGTGGTGTCTTCTACTCCGAAAATATAGTAGAAAATATTGTTGCGCTGCCTTTGGCCCCATTCACACATCAGTCCGCTACTGACACCATCTCACAGGCCAACAGGGCGCCCCACGCCGACTTTTACCATTGTACGATGGCCACACCAGTGCCACAACTTGCTAGACACCACCTCGGTGCCATCCGGATCTTGGCATCTCAGCGCCTTGTGGTGTCTTCAAATCAGAAAATATTGTTGCGCTGCCTTTGGCCCCATTCGCACATCGGTCCGCTACTGACGCCATCTCACAGGCCAACGGGGCGCCCCACGCCGACTTTCAGCATTGTAGGATGGCCACACCAGTGCGGCAACTTACTAGACACCACCTCGGTGCCATCCGGATCTTGGCGCGTTGTGCTGCCTTCGGCCTATTCGCACAACGGTCCGCTACTGACGCAAACTCACAGGCCAACGGGGCGCCCCACGCCGACTTTCAGCATTGTTGGATAGCCACACCAGTGCGGCAACTTACTAGACACCACCTCGGTGCCATCCGGATCTTGGCGCGTTGTGCTGCCTTCGGCCTATTCGCACATCGGTCCGCTACTGACGCAAACTCACAGGCCAACGGGGCACCCCACGCCGACTTTCAGCATTGTAGGATGGCCACACCAGTGCTGCAACTTGCTGGACACCACCTCGGTGCCATCCGGATCTTGGCGCGTTGTGTTGCCTTCGGCCTATTCGCACATCGGTCCGCTACTGACGCCGCCTCACGTGCCAACGTATTTTCTCCGCATTTTATACCCTATGCCGCATAACAGGTCATGTGACTTGTTTATAAAACTTTTCATTGGTTCATTTTACTTTTGGTTTCCTAATGATGGAAGGCATGATCATGTGACCTAAAAACAACACTTTTCATAGGATGAAAACTTTTTTTTTTTCCCAAACGATGAAAGCCCCACCTTGTTTCTGGATGTTTCAGACTGAAGCTGGCGTCAGCATGAAAGCACCACCATCTCGTGGCTCCGTCGTGGTCATTCCGCGAGCAATCATGGCAGCCGCTCCCCACCAGAAGCCTGCAGGAGTCGGAGCCCCCAAAACTTTTGATGAATTCTCAAGGCGGAGGGGACGCTTTCGAGAATGGGGTCCAAGACCTAGCAGACAAGCGTCCGATTTCCAAGGTGTCCCAGGGCCATTTCAGTGGACCAGGCCCAAAAAGGAAACAGCCTGCCGCCATTTTGAGAGTCCTGTGACAGCCGCCTATCGCTGCACCGCAAGAGTGGGCGCAACTCAGCTGAATTGCGGCTTTTGACACAGTGGACCAAAAACGGACGGAATGGCAACTGAAACGGTAAAGGGGCGCCCCACTACAACAGATGACACTCCACCTGGAGAGGCCCGTTCACGCCGCCTCCCCCGGGGCGCCCCACGCCGTTATTCGGAGCAGCATTGTAGGATACCAAAACCAGTGCGGCAACTTACTGGACATCACCTTGGTGCCATCGTTCTGCTGCCTTGGAACTATTCGCGCAACAGTTTGCTACTGATGACCCACCCCCCGCGACGCCCCATGCCGTTATTTGCTGGGTGGCAACTTACTAGACATCACTTTCGTGTCATCTAGATTTCGGCGCGTTCTGCTGCCTTGGAACTATTCGCACAACAGTTTGCTACTGATGACCCACCCCCCGCGACGCCCCACGCCGGAAATCTGGACGTTGTGCTGCGTTGGGACTATTCGCACAGCCGACCGCTACTTCGTTGTTTTTCCCTAAAAATGTTTATATGTTATTACTATTTTTGTTTTCTTGTATATATTTATAAATTATTAAAGTTTTATAATCTTACTACTTTGTCGGAGTGCTATATATTTTTAATGTGACACATAATTGTAAAAACTTTGATGTACAAACAGTCATCCCTGGAATCTTCCGCTTCAGGCTCGGTCCCCTCCCCAATCACAATACAGGATGGTTTTCAGATAATAGCAACGCTTCTGCTGTGACGGATCTCATCGAGTGTGGGCCTTGATCTACTATAACTCCTTTGAAGAGGGGTGATTCTTTACAGCTGTGGCCATAAACTACATCTGCAGGGCTAGCTGATACCCTAGGACCAGCCTGGACAATCGGACACAGAGGAAAAGGAGTGTCAGAGGGTGCGGTAGTGAATAGGGCGAAAGGGAGGTGTCGGGCGGGCACAGGGTGTGATTCTCAGGGAACAGCAGCGCAGATGGGGGAGGTTTATTACCCATGCATAAGACAGAGAGCGGGGGTGACCACTGCCTGGGGTAGATGCTTGCGAGGGTGGGGAGCCATGCTAAGGATCGACAGCGTGCACAGAGTGGGTCTGGTCAAGGCATCTAAAATGGCTGCCGTGCACGACAAAAGTGTGGCATTTGAAAAAAGACAAGATGGCGCAGACAATGTTTTTCAACACTTCCTGATTTCCTTCGAATCGAACGTTAACAGACGTTGGGGCATATTACCAAAGTTAAGCGATATTTATCCCTAACGATGCTTAGCAACGATTTTTTTACCGTCAGAAATTATCGCAGATAAACCTTGCTATTATCAAGGTTTATCGGAAATACAATAAAAAACGACCGCAATGCATTAATATTCATGCATTACCGAGCTAATGCTCTTAGCCATGTTATCCACCTCCCATTGGATAACATGGCTAAGAACTGCTCAGGGCAGGTGGTAGCTTTTGGAGATATTCGCCCTTATCTCGAATATTTCCAAAAGTTGATAATAGGAGATAGCGATGTTAGCGACTGTTTCCAGTCGCTAACATCTTGGCATGCCCACTTTGCATGTCATTAGTGATAAATATCACTCACATGCAAAGTGGGGCCCAAGATGGTCGCTATCTTCTACTAGCCGTCGCTAACTGGTGTTAGCAACAGCTAGGTAATACACATATAATTTTATCTCCGCGAAGCGGAGCGCTGTTACAGATATATATCTTGTTTCTTAACGTTAATTTCTCAAAATGCACTGAAGCACATATATTGAGACCTAGCAAAGGCACATCGGGCTACCAGTCCCTACAATTTTGCCAAGTTTCGTGCAAATCCATTCAGCTGTTCGATCCTACCGAGAGACAAGATGGCGGCCGCTACGGACTGTTTGGAATGTTTACAGACACCGGAGAGCCAATCAGCTTCGCTTCGCAAAGCTCCGTAACGCGAAAAGTACGCGAAGCGGTGCGCTGTTACAGATATATACCTTTTTTTGAACGTTAATTTCTCAAAATCCACTGGAGCACATATATTGAGATCTAGCAAAGGCACATCGGGCTACCAGTCCCTACAATTTTGCCAAGTTTCGTGCAAATCCATTCAGCTGTTCGATTATTATTATGTTTATTTTTTTTTGCCCCGCGGGGCCCTTTTAAAACCTCCACATCAAACCTAGGGGGTGAGCGACAATGTACTATGCCCCCTTATGGTCATTTGCCCCTTCGCTTTGGCCTCCTCTTGTCTCTCGATCCTACCGAGAGACAAGATGGCGGCCGCTACGGACTGTTTGGAATGTTGACAGACGCCGGAGAACCAATCAGCTTCGCTTCACAAAGCTCCGTTGCGCGAAAAGTACGCGGAGCGCTGCCCAGTCCGCTGCTACAGATATATATCTTTTTTTGAACATTAATTTCTCAAAATCCACTGAAGCGCATATATTGAGACCTACAAAAGGCACATCGGGCTACCAGTCCCTACAATTTTGCCAAGTTTCGTGCAAATCCATTCAGCCGTTCGGGCTAAAAGTGAGGCCAACCGCCCTATGGAAATTAACATGGGAAAAACGCGTTTTGGGACCCCCCTTTTTTCTCGGCCCCCCCTTGACGAACCCCCCCAAAATTTTCAGGGGCTGCTCAGAAACAAAATGTGCCATTTTCCTGAAAATTTCAGCCAATTCCGTCCACAAACGCCAAAGTTATTAGACATAGAATTTTCAAAAAACCCATAGAGAAAAAATCCTAACTATATATACCTACTGGCGACCGCCAGTAGGTAATATCCCAGTAGATAGTTACAGTTAGGACCTAGATTACATAGGAAAACACTTTTTGTTTTGCTAATAACTTTGGCTCCATTTGAAGGATCTTCACAAACCTTTAAAAACTAGTATTCCAGTCAGTTCAGCTGCTCTCAGGAAGGTTTCAGTGTGGTTAATTATGCAGTGGCTAAGAAAAACTGGGGTCCCAAAATGGGTTTCCCCATGCAATTTTCAATAAGGATTTTGAACACAGTGAAGGATTTACAAAAAATGAGATTGAGACAAAACAATTTGCACCTGTCACTTCTAGTGAGCATTTTCAGTTTAAATAGGAGTTATCTCCATACACCATCCATTATAAACAATGTTCGTCAATTACACACTATTCCATCCATCCATGTTTTTCTAAAAGATGTTTCTTTATACATATCTTCCTATTCTTATTTATAAAAGTTTTCTTCCAGTGTAGGCTACAAAGGAAGAAAAGTTTTTATAAATAAACGTAAGAAGATGTGAATAAAGGAACCCCTTTTAGAAAAACATGGATGGAGTCTGTGCACTGTGTTAAATGGAATAATGTGTAATCAACATACATTGTTTATAATGGATGGTGTGTGATCACTCTGATACAATAGGATTTTGAGCACGATTACAGCCTGAACCGCTGAACAGAATAACACCATATTTGGCAGAAAGCTAGCTCTTGGTCCAAAAAGAGTGCTTTTCACAATTTGGTGTAAATTGATTCAGTAGTTTGAAGAAATAAATTCTATGTATCAAGGGACATGGACCCACAGCAGTGGATCCAAAGATCCACAAACCAACAGCAATGCCATGATTGGCTGGCCTCAACCTGAGAGTAAAGTTGCAGCTGCCATTTTCTGTATTGGGACATTGCCCGGGGTAAAAAAAAAACTTAACAATGATAGAAGGAGTCTAGGTAGAGGTACCTTGATCCCATGGAGGTGTCTGTGATGAACTTCGCTTGGGAAAGAACTTGCCCAAAACCCGTTTTTTATAAGATGTGTTAGGATCCGGAGCGGTGCTCAGCGAGACCTCCTGTATGAATTCGCAATGGATCTATAGTTCCAGATCTCAATAAAGAAATGAACCCACTCACAGACCCATCCACACAATCTCTCACACCCCTATACAACCATGAACACACCTAGTCACACATCCATATACCGACTCACAGGACCAGCTCTCCTGTTCTGCTGCACCGCTCTGCTTCCTTCCCGTTTTTCTGAATACTTTCTCCTGCTTTTGTCTTTTTTTAAACTATTTTCTTTTTCCTTTGCCCCTCGTTTTTCTGTATGCTTTCCCTGCTTTTGCCTTGTGTTTGCTGCTTTCTCCATCCTCCCCCATTTTTCTGTGCTTTTCCTGCATTTGCCTAATTTGTTACTGCTTTCTCCTTCCTTGCCCCCATTTTTCTAAGTGCTTTTACTGATTTTCCCTAATTTTTCAATGTTTTCTCAATGAAGTAGCTAGCAACTCCAGCGCCTTGAGACCCTCATGGGTGATTTGCCATGCTTTAAAAACCCTGAACAATTGATTGCCTCACACACCCAAGCAGTCTCTCAAAGACCTCATCACACACCTATACAGCCACTCACACACCCACTCACTGGTCCACAAAACCACTCACACACCCACAGAAAGATCCACACAGCCACTCACACACTCACTCAAAAACCCACACAGCCACTCATACCCACTCACAGAATGACACAGCCACTGACACACCCACTCACACACCCATAGAGCCATTGGCACACCCACTCACAGACCCCAATAAAACACTCACACATCCATAGTCACTGATACACCCACTCACAGACCTATAAAACCACTCACAGACCCACACAGCCACACACATAGTTTCTCACACAACCACTCACACACCCACTCACATACTCTTACAGCCAGTGACACACTAACTCACAGACCTACAAAGCAACTCACACACCCACTCACAAACCAAAACAGAAATAGCATTACAAATCCTTAGAAATTTACTGAAAAAAACTAAAGTTACAGGGACATTATAGTTAGGAAATACAATTTAAAAAGTCTTGGAATTCACTAAAAAAATAGGTTACAGGGATGTTATAGTTAGGTTCAGATTTTACTCACAGAAAAACATAGAAATTCAGTATTTATATTTATAGTTATCTCAAATACCTATAACTTGTGCCCTAACGTAACTATAACTCGTGCCCTCACCATGCACTGCTAATCATCCCACATATTACATCTGTCATGACATCTTCAATGACAATAGATAACAACACAGCAACATTTGCAATGAAATTATTGATGAGAAATCTATGCATGGTGGGGGGCACGAGTTATACACAATATTTATATTTGGTTAAAACAGCTCTGAGATGTTGTCACTTAGAGTTGTTGAATCTTTTATTGTGGCATACGTCGATTTATAGCAACAGTGAAAATGTCTGAATACATTTTATAATGATAATGTTTTTTTAACAAGACAAAATTCTCCTGAGCTGTAGCATTATTAATTCATGTTGCTAAGATAAGCGATTATTTAAAAAAAAGGAATGTTTTATATGCATATTGTGATGGTTTTTAGTAACTGATAACATTAAACTCTTATTTGGTCTCTGAGTTATAGTTACCTTAAGTCACAAGTTAAAATTACATTAGATAACTATTACTATAACTGCTCAATTTCAGTGGACTTGTATGTCTAAATGTGTACCTAACTATAATGCCCCTGTAACCCTTTGTTACTTAAGTAAAACCAAAATATATATATATTACCTACTGGCGGTCGCCAGTAGGTATATATAGTTAGGATTTTTTCTCTATGGGATTTTTGAAAATTCTATGTCTAATAACTTTGGCGTTTGTGGACGGAATTGGCTGAAATTTTCAGGAAAATGGCACATTTTGTTTCTGAGCAGCCCTTGAAAATTTGGGGGGGGTTTGTCAAGGGGGGGCCGAGAAAAAAGGGGGGTCCCAAAACGTGTTTTTAACATTGAGTTTTCCATAGGGCGGTTGGCCTCACTTTTAGCCCGAACGGCTGAATGGATTTGCACGAAACTTGGCAAAATTGTAGGGACTGGTAGCCCGATGTGCCTTTTGTAGGTCTCAATATATGTGCTCCAGTGGATTTTGAGAAATTAACGTTTAAAAAAAGATATATATCTGTAACAGCGGACCTGGCAGCGTCCCAGGACGCGTACTTTTCACGCAACGGAGCTTTGTGAAGCGAAGCTGATTGGTTCTCCGGCGTCTGTCAACATTCCAAAAAGTCCGTAGCGGCCGCCATCTTGTCTCTCGGTAGGATCGAGAGACAAGAGGAGGTCAAAACAAAGGGGGAAATAACTATAAGGGGGCATAGTAGATCCTCGCTGACCCCCTAGGTTTGATGTGGAGGTTTTAAAAGGGCCCCGCGGGGCAAAAAAAAATAATAATAATAATAATCGAACGGCTGAATGGATTTGCACGAAACTTGGCAAAATATTAGGGACTGGTAGCCCGATGTGCCTTTGCTAGGTCTCAATATATGTGCTCCAGTGGATTTTGAGAAATTAACGTTCAAAAAAAGATATATATCTGTAACAGCGCTCCGCTTCGCGTAACGGAGGTTTGCGAAGCTGATTGGTCATTCTGTCACTGGGCTATAGTTGGGCTACATCTGGCTGATATTTGGGCTACATTTGTTTTTTTGTGTGTCTGGCGGCCATCTTTGGGCTACATTGGGCTACATTGGGCTTCATTGGGCTACATTGGGCTACATTTGGGCTCCAACATATATATAGGCCAATGTAGCCCAATATATATTTTTCAAAGTTAATTTTCGTAAAAACCACTGGAGCATATATCTTGAGACATAGCAAAGGCACATCGGGCTACCAGTCCCTACAATTTTGCCAAGTTTCGTGGAAATCCATTCAGCCGTTCGAGCTAAAAGTGAGTCCAACCGCCCTATGGAAATGAAGGAAATGAATGGGTAATTTGTAATTAGCAAATAGCTAATCGCAAACTAGGAATGGTAAAGAATCGCTATTTATTCCTTAAAGTTCGCTATTTAGGAAATGCAAAAAACTTTGATGATACATATGGCGGTTCATCTCTAACAAGATAAGAAGCATAGGGATACATTTATGATGACTGGCGCATCACCAGGGATGTGTTAGTCATTCTGTGCCGCTGTTCCGTCACCTATGGTGTGCTGCATTTACAATGCGGCGCATCATGGGGCAAAAACAGCACAGATGCGTGATGTATCTGTGCCGTAAAGGTGGCGCATTGCTGGAGTTGTATCGCAAGTGTGATGAAGCTCCAGCAAGGGTCGGGGGTGCCCCTGTCGCAGGGTTTCTGTTCTCACACAGAACTGTGGACAGAGGATTGGAACCTCGGCGAATTAGGGTGTCCCAAAACTCACGTTAGTAATCAAAAACTCCTTAGTAAGCTAGGTACAGTGTCACATTGGATATAACAAACTCTCAATGTTTAGACAATCCAGAATATGAACTTATAGTACCTCAGGATACGTGGAACTCATGAACAGTCGGTCGTTATATATTTCTTAGAAACCAGAACATGGAGTTAAGAAGAACACATGTGTATTTGAAATGTTTATTTACTAATGCCGTCTTCTCAGGCGTAGTATCTTAGATAATACAAGTACACATATTATCAGTAGCAAAATTACCAGCATAGTTACTAGTACATAAAAAGCGAATGGTGATAGTATGTTAACATGCTGTAAATGAATAAGAGTTAGCAACACTTATAAGCAGCCGTGGGCCGTGGAGGGAGTTACGGTGAGGCAGGGAGGCGGGGAGGGGGAGAAGCAGGGTGGAGAATACAAGTACACATATTATCAGTAGCAAAATTACCAGCATAGTTACTAGTACATAAAAAGCGAATGGTGACAGTATGTTAACATGCTGTAAATGAATAAGAGTTAGCAACACTTATAAGCAGCCGCGGGCCGTGGAGGGAGTTACGGTGGGGCAGGGAGGCGGGGAGGGGGAGGGGCAAGGTAGAGAGGGCTCCACCCTGCTTCTCCCCCTCCCCGCCTCCCTGCCTCACCGTAACTCCCTCCACGGCCCGCGGCTGCTTATATCTCACCCTCCCTAATACACATATTATATTATTTGCTAAGAAGGTCTCTTTGTGTTGGTTTAGGGCGTGCCCATACTTTAGTGTCTTAGATTTGAAGGAATCACATCAGCATACACCAGCTCTCTCTTCATGTGAACCGCATCAACTGTTGTGTATGTGTGTTCGGCAAAGCAATATAAAACCCACCTCATGCCCAGAATTGGCAGAAGTTGCACTTATGTTATGAGTATGAAGTCGTGGAGATCAGACCTCATAACAATTCTGTATCGTGTTGTTCTTGAAACTTTAGATAGGTAGTGTATGCAGAAATCTGCCAATACATCCCCTGCTTAGGCACTCCGGGGGTGATCAATGAATTGATTCATAAACTTGTTAGACTTTTGATGCTTTTATTCAGCAAAAATGTTCAGTTTGATATTAGTTGCATATCAATTGGCGACATGTACTCCATACAGGTAATTCTATGAACAATCATCTCCAATGCATTTCGGGCGAGGGCCCTTGATCACGGAGCGCTGTGGAGGAAGGCAAAGTGGACTGGGTAAGTGGAGTGCTTTGGGTCGAAATGTCGATCTGATACGTGCTCAAAGGGTGAAAGTGCTGCTGCATAGACTTCGGTAAAGTATACTAGTGCTCGTAGTGCTACGTGAGGGTAGGGGTTAGTGAGGGAGAAGTTAACACGTGTGGTTCATAAACACGCGTTTAACAGATAACGTAATAGTAGGCGTGCAGCCAAGAAGAACGGAGACTTACTTCATAGTGTCGGGTGGCTAGGGATGCCGTCCGTATGCTGTTAGAAAACGCTGCGCGGGGTTCCGGCAAATGTGCACTGATATATGTCGCTGGGGGTTGTAACGTGGGGTAAAAGAGTAAAATAAACGACGGACTGATACCGATACGGTACGGTCGCGGCCATCTTGGAGTGTGGTGAAAGTGACGTGTAAGGTACACTAAAGGATAAGGGAGCCAATGTAAATAAACAGTTACGGTGTTAAGTAAACATGATCATGGACAATGAATAATGTGTCAACATTACAGATAACAACTGTATTCGATGCGGTCATTAAGACCGTGTGGCTTCTGGGTCTGTAGTCGATAGATCCATTCAAGTTCACGTTTTAGCAAAAGTTTGTTATTGTCAATGCCTTCACGTTTAGTAAGAATTTCAAGTACAATGTATTTGAGTTGTGCAATGGTGTGACGAGCCTCTGCAAAGTGCATCGCAACATTGGATTTTTCAGCTTTCAACCTGATGTTTGATTTATGCTCGTTAAGACGAGTTTTAATTTTGCGTTCAGTTTTACCAATGTACAACTTCCCACAGGGGCATTTCAATGCGTAAATGAGGTTCATGGAATCGCAGGTAGCGTCAACTTGAAGCTTGATGTTATGCCCTTTCATTGGATGCTGGATGTGGTTGCCTTTGATAACACTATTGCAATGGTTGCAATTAAAACAAGGTCTGGTTCCACGATGTTGTGTGACAGTTTCTGTAGGTTTCGAGAGGATCTCTTTGATGTTCCTGCTTCTAGTATGGGCAAAAAGTGGAGGTTTTGCAAAAATGCCCTGAAAGTCAGGTTCAATTTGTAAGATGGGCCAATGTCTCCATATGATCTTTTTGTATGCTGGGCTGGCGGTGGAAAATTTGGAGACTAATACTATGCGTTGATCTTTTTGCTTTTCGGTTTTCAAAAGGCTGTCTTTTCTGGTGATTTTATCAACTCTAGTTTGGGCTTCACTTAAAGTATGCTCAGGGTATCCTCTGTTACGGAACCGTTCACGCATTTCATTAATGCGTGAAGTGTATGTCTGTTCATCAGAGACAATGCGCTTCACGCGCAGCATTTGAGAAAATGGCAGGTGTTGCTTCAAGGACCCTTGGTGGAAGCTAGAAAAATGCAAGGTGTTATTGCGATCTGTGTTCTTCCTGTGTAGATCAGTGATTAATCCCTCTGGTGTGATCTTGATGTGAACGTCAAGGAAAGCGATTTCAATGTCACTGATGTGCCATGTGAGCTTTATTCTAGGATCCTTTGAATTAACTTCTGTTAGTAACTCATTCAGTGAATCTTTGGTGTCAGACCACATAAAAAACAGATCATCTATGTACCTCACGTACATTTTAGCGTGGTTTTTGAACTTTTCATCGGTGTATATATATTGTTTTTCAAAGTTCTCCATGTATACATTCGCATACGTTGGGGCAGCACAGTTTCCCATCGCCATTCCGGATAGCTGTAGGAACCATTGGTTGTCTAGCTTAAAGTAACTATGATACAGAATGAAAATCATAAGTTCCATGAGGAAGGCCTGCATGGGTGTGTTGATCTCGCTGTTGAGCAAAATTTGTTCGATAGCTTCAATGCCACCAAGATGTGGTATCGATGTGTAGAGTGAACTAACATCTGCGGTACAGAGGATCAGTGGTTGTGTGTTGTGGACTTCAATGGTTGATAGTTTCACTAGAAAGTCGGTGGTATCTTTGATGTAGCTGGTAGTCTTTACAATGAGAGGTTGTAGGTACTTATCAAGCAGTTTACCTGTTGTCTCGTGTATGGATCCCTTTGTGGACACGATCGGTCTAAAGGGTGGGTCCGTTAAGTTCTTGTGTATTTTTGGACACATGTGAATGGTTGGACTTCGTGGATGTTCGAGTAACAGATAGTTTTTAGTCCGTTCTTCAATCGTGCCTGCCTGATGGGCTCGGTTAACGATCTCTTTAAGAAGATCCTGAAACTCCAAGGTTGGATTTTTATCAAGTGCCATGTAGGTCATGTTATCTTGTAAGTGCTCCAATAATTTTTGTGTGTACATACTGGAGTTCAAAATTACTAACGCGCCTCCCTTGTCAGCCTTGGTGCACTTGATTTTAGGATTATTAGCCAAAGATTTAAGTGTATCCCGGTCTTTGTTGGTGAGATTGTAGGCTCTCCTAGGGGCTTTAAAGTTGATCTTCTGTAGATCATTACGTACTAATGTTTCAAATAGGTCAATGCATTTATGACTGCACGGAGCTTGATAAGTACTTGGGGGTCGTAGGCCTTTGAGTTCATCCTCTCTTGTATTAGTTGTGTTGGTTGTAGCTGGTAATACATTATCGAAGAAGTGCCTTAGTCTTAGCTTTCTAGTGAACTTGAAGGTGCTGACCTCAAGTTCCAGCAAGTTGGTGGTGGTGGTTGGGATGAACGATGTACCTCGTTCGAGTAAATTCATTTCATACTTAGAGACATGAGTATCTGAGATGTTAATCACTAGACTGTCTTTTTTGGTTTCAGGTCCTTTTTGGCTACCGTGCTCCGGGTGTTGGGAGGGCTCTTTTCTTTTTCTTTTGGCCTGGCTCCGCCTGAGTCTTCGAGTTCGCTGGTGTCCACCTCTAAAAAATGACTCGTAGGTGTTTGTTCTTGACTGGTAGTTGATGTGCTAGCTCTTTCAGTGTTAGGAGTAGGTCTGGTACCAGTGGTGGGTTTTCTGGATGTACGGCTAGTAGCCTCGGAGTCAGAGGATGATGTGTCCGTCTGGGTATTGAATGGTTTGTTACGTCGCCTTTGGGCGTAGACGTCGGCCCAAGAATAGACTTCATCAAGCTTGTAGTCAAGCGTGTCCCGGCGGAACTTTCTAATTTTGCGCTCATTTATTTCTTTTTGGTGTCTGTCAAGCGTATTTTTGATGTCATCTAAGGTTGACGTTAATTCCTCAGGTGTGAGCAATTTCTTAATTTCATTATCAAGTTCTTTAATTTCTGTTTCCAACTCTTTAAGTATTCCAGCCAGCTCTTCAACAATTAACAATATCAGGTCAAGACTACATTTATTCAAAATACCATTCCATTTTTCTAGAAACGGTTTCGAATTTTTGCATAGAGACGGCTTCAACGCTATGCGCAAACCACGTGGGATCCTGAGTGCCCGGTGGTATCGAAGTAACGTGCTCGCATGGAGCTTTTGGTTAATGTGGCGTTTAGATAAGTACAGTAACTGTTTGATGCATTGCTCCTTGCTTCGACTAGTGGAGGTGGGGGTGATGTCTTCCTCGATCAGCGAGTAGATGCGTTGTTTTTCTGATTCATCGTAGGCCAATGTGTGGGCTCTTGCTTCCGTACTTTTACTTATTTCCTCAAATTGCATGTTTCAGGGCGTGCAATCCACCGGTGGGCGGAAAGTAATAAATTCAAAACTGACGAGTAGGTGGTGCACTGCGTAAGGTTCAGTGAAAACTTTTGTAGTTTACTCAATGAGGTTCTGGGTGCTCTGTCAGGGTGGTGTTATCCGTCCAAACACCGTTAAATCATCAGATAGGTAGTGTATGCAGAAATCTGCCAATACATCCCCTGCTTAGGCACTCCGGGGGTGATCAATGAATTGATTCATAAACTTGTTAGACTTTTGATGCTTTTATTCAGCAAAAATGTTCAGTTTGATATTAGTTGCATATCAATTGGCGACATGTACTCCATACAGGTAATTCTATGAACAATCATCTCCAATGCATTTCGGGCGAGGGCCCTTGATCACGGAGCGCTGTGGAGGAAGGCAAAGTGGACTGGGTAAGTGGAGTGCTTTGGGTCGAAATGTCGATCTGATACGTGCTCAAAGGGTGAAAGTGCTGCTGCATAGACTTCGGTAAAGTATACTAGTGCTCGTAGTGCTACGTGAGGGTAGGGGTTAGTGAGGGAGAAGTTAACACGTGTGGTTCATAAACACGCGTTTAACAGATAACGTAATAGTAGGCGTGCAGCCAAGAAGAACGGAGACTTACTTCATAGTGTCGGGTGGCTAGGGATGCCGTCCGTATGCTGTTAGAAAACGCTGCGCGGGGTTCCGGCAAATGTGCACTGATATATGTCGCTGGGGGTTGTAACGTGGGGTAAAAGAGTAAAATAAACGACGGACTGATACCGATACGGTACGGTCGCGGCCATCTTGGAGTGTGGTGAAAGTGACGTGTAAGGTACACTAAAGGATAAGGGAGCCAATGTAAATAAACAGTTACGGTGTTAAGTAAACATGATCATGGACAATGAATAATGTGTCAACATTACAGATAACAACTGTATTCGATGCGGTCATTAAGACCGTGTGGCTTCTGGGTCTGTAGTCGATAGATCCATTCAAGTTCACGTTTTAGCAAAAGTTTGTTATTGTCAATGCCTTCACGTTTAGTAAGAATTTCAAGTACAATGTATTTGAGTTGTGCAATGGTGTGACGAGCCTCTGCAAAGTGCATCGCAACATTGGATTTTTCAGCTTTCAACCTGATGTTTGATTTATGCTCGTTAAGACGAGTTTTAATTTTGCGTTCAGTTTTACCAATGTACAACTTCCCACAGGGGCATTTCAATGCGTAAATGAGGTTCATGGAATCGCAGGTAGCGTCAACTTGAAGCTTGATGTTATGCCCTTTCATTGGATGCTGGATGTGGTTGCCTTTGATAACACTATTGCAATGGTTGCAATTAAAACAAGGTCTGGTTCCACGATGTTGTGTGACAGTTTCTGTAGGTTTCGAGAGGATCTCTTTGATGTTCCTGCTTCTAGTATGGGCAAAAAGTGGAGGTTTTGCAAAAATGCCCTGAAAGTCAGGTTCAATTTGTAAGATGGGCCAATGTCTCCATATGATCTTTTTGTATGCTGGGCTGGCGGTGGAAAATTTGGAGACTAATACTATGCGTTGATCTTTTTGCTTTTCGGTTTTCAAAAGGCTGTCTTTTCTGGTGATTTTATCAACTCTAGTTTGGGCTTCACTTAAAGTATGCTCAGGGTATCCTCTGTTACGGAACCGTTCACGCATTTCATTAATGCGTGAAGTGTATGTCTGTTCATCAGAGACAATGCGCTTCACGCGCAGCATTTGAGAAAATGGCAGGTGTTGCTTCAAGGACCCTTGGTGGAAGCTAGAAAAATGCAAGGTGTTATTGCGATCTGTGTTCTTCCTGTGTAGATCAGTGATTAATCCCTCTGGTGTGATCTTGATGTGAACGTCAAGGAAAGCGATTTCAATGTCACTGATGTGCCATGTGAGCTTTATTCTAGGATCCTTTGAATTAACTTCTGTTAGTAACTCATTCAGTGAATCTTTGGTGTCAGACCACATAAAAAACAGATCATCTATGTACCTCACGTACATTTTAGCGTGGTTTTTGAACTTTTCATCGGTGTATATATATTGTTTTTCAAAGTTCTCCATGTATACATTCGCATACGTTGGGGCAGCACAGTTTCCCATCGCCATTCCGGATAGCTGTAGGAACCATTGGTTGTCTAGCTTAAAGTAACTATGATACAGAATGAAAATCATAAGTTCCATGAGGAAGGCCTGCATGGGTGTGTTGATCTCGCTGTTGAGCAAAATTTGTTCGATAGCTTCAATGCCACCAAGATGTGGTATCGATGTGTAGAGTGAACTAACATCTGCGGTACAGAGGATCAGTGGTTGTGTGTTGTGGACTTCAATGGTTGATAGTTTCACTAGAAAGTCGGTGGTATCTTTGATGTAGCTGGTAGTCTTTACAATGAGAGGTTGTAGGTACTTATCAAGCAGTTTACCTGTTGTCTCGTGTATGGATCCCTTTGTGGACACGATCGGTCTAAAGGGTGGGTCCGTTAAGTTCTTGTGTATTTTTGGACACATGTGAATGGTTGGACTTCGTGGATGTTCGAGTAACAGATAGTTTTTAGTCCGTTCTTCAATCGTGCCTGCCTGATGGGCTCGGTTAACGATCTCTTTAAGAAGATCCTGAAACTCCAAGGTTGGATTTTTATCAAGTGCCATGTAGGTCATGTTATCTTGTAAGTGCTCCAATAATTTTTGTGTGTACATACTGGAGTTCAAAATTACTAACGCGCCTCCCTTGTCAGCCTTGGTGCACTTGATTTTAGGATTATTAGCCAAAGATTTAAGTGTATCCCGGTCTTTGTTGGTGAGATTGTAGGCTCTCCTAGGGGCTTTAAAGTTGATCTTCTGTAGATCATTACGTACTAATGTTTCAAATAGGTCAATGCATTTATGACTGCACGGAGCTTGATAAGTACTTGGGGGTCGTAGGCCTTTGAGTTCATCCTCTCTTGTATTAGTTGTGTTGGTTGTAGCTGGTAATACATTATCGAAGAAGTGCCTTAGTCTTAGCTTTCTAGTGAACTTGAAGGTGCTGACCTCAAGTTCCAGCAAGTTGGTGGTGGTGGTTGGGATGAACGATGTACCTCGTTCGAGTAAATTCATTTCATACTTAGAGACATGAGTATCTGAGATGTTAATCACTAGACTGTCTTTTTTGGTTTCAGGTCCTTTTTGGCTACCGTGCTCCGGGTGTTGGGAGGGCTCTTTTCTTTTTCTTTTGGCCTGGCTCCGCCTGAGTCTTCGAGTTCGCTGGTGTCCACCTCTAAAAAATGACTCGAAGGTGTTTGTTCTTGACTGGTAGTTGATGTGCTAGCTCTTTCAGTGTTAGGAGTAGGTCTGGTACCAGTGGTGGGTTTTCTGGATGTACGGCTAGTAGCCTCGGAGTCAGAGGATGATGTGTCCGTCTGGGTATTGAATGGTTTGTTACGTCGCCTTTGGGCGTAGACGTCGGCCTACAATCTCACCAACAAAGACCGGGATACACTTAAATCTTTGGCTAATAATCCTAAAATCAAGTGCACCAAGGCTGACAAGGGAGGCGCGTTAGTAATTTTGAACTCCAGTATGTACACACAAAAATTATTGGAGCACTTACAAGATAACATGACCTACATGGCACTTGATAAAAATCCAACCTTGGGAGTTTCAGGATCTTCTTAAAGAGATCGTTAACCGAGCCCATCAGGCAGGCACGATTGAAGAACGGACTAAAAACTATCTGTTACTCGAACATCCACGAAGTCCAACCATTCACATGTGTCCAAAAATACACAAAGAACTTAACGGACCCACCCTTTAGACCGATCGTGTCCACAAAGGGATCCATACACGAGACAACAGGTAAACTGCTTGATAAGTACCTACAACCTCTCATTGTAAAGACTACCAGCTACATCAAAGATACCACCGACTTTCTAGTGAAACTATCAACCATTGAAGTCCACAACACACAACCACTGATCCTCTGTACCGCAGATGTTAGTTCACTCTACACATCGATACCACATCTTGGTGGCATTGAAGCTATCGAACAAATTTTGCTCAACAGCAAGATCAACACACCCATGCAGGCCTTCCTCATGGAACTTATGATTTTCATTCTGTATCATAGTTACTTTAAGCTAGACAACCAATGGTTCCTACAGCTATCCGGAATGGCGATGGGAAACTGTGCTGCCCCAACGTATGCGAATGTATACATGGAGAACTTTGAAAAACAATATATATACACCGATGAAAAGTTCAAAAACCACGCTAAAATGTACGTGAGGGTACATAGATGATCTGTTTTTTATGTGGTCTGACACCAAAGATTCACTGAATGAGTTACTAACAGAAGTTAATTCAAAGGATCCTAGAATAAAGCTCACATGGCACATCAGTGACATTGAAATCGCTTTCCTTGACGTTCACATCAAGATCACACCAGAGGGATTAATCACTGATCTACACAGGAAGAACACAGATCGCAATAACACCTTGCATTTTTCTAGCTTCCACCAAGGGTCCTTGAAGCAACACCTGCCATTTTCTCAAATGCTGCGCGTGAAGCGCATTGTCTCTGATGAACAGACATACACTTCACGCATTAATGAAATGCGTGAACGGTTCCGTAACAGAGGATACCCTGAGCATACTTTAAAGTGAAGCCCAAACTAGAGTTGATAAAATCACCAGAAAAGACAGCCTTTTGAAAACCGAAAAGCAAAAAGATCAACGCATAGTATTAGTCTCCAATTTTTCCACCGCCAGCCCAGCATACAAAAAGATCATATGGAGACATTGGCCCATCTTACAAATTGAACCTGACTTTCAGGGCATTTTTGCAAAACCTCCACTTTTTGCCCATACTAGAAGCAGGAACATCAAAGAGATCCTCTCGAAACCTACAGAAACTGTCACACAACATCGTGGAACCAGACCTTGTTTTAATTGCAACCATTGCAATAGTGTTATCAAAGGCAACCACATCCAGCATCCAATGAAAGGGCATAACATCAAGCTTCAAGTTGACGCTACCTGCGATTCCATGAACCTCATTTACGCATTGAAACTGCCCCTGTGGGAAGTTGTACATTGGTAAAACTGAACGCAAAATTAAAAACTCGTCTTAACGAGCATAAATCAAACATCAGGTTGAAAGCTGAAAAATCCAATGTTGCGATGCACTTTGCAGAGGCTCGTCACACCATTGCACAACTCAAATACATTGTACTTGAAATTCTTACTAAACGTGAAGGCATTGACAATAACAAACTTTTGCTAAAACGTGAACTTGAATGGATCTATCGACTACAGACCCAGAAGCCACACGGTCTTAATGACCGCATCGAATACAGTTGTTATCTGTAATGTTGACACATTATTCATTGTCCATGATCATGTTTACTTAACACCGTAACTGTTTATTTACATTGGCTCCCTTATCCTTTAGTGTACCTTACACGTCACTTTCACCACACTCCAAGATGGCCGCGACCGTACCGTATCGGATCAGTCCGTCGTTTATTTTACTCTTTTACCCCACGTTACAACCCCCAGCGACATATATCAGTGCACATTTGCCGGAACCCCGCGCAGCGTTTTCTAACAGCATACGGACGGCATCCCTAGCCACCCGACACTATGAAGTAAGTCTCCGTTCTTCTTGGCTGCACGCCTACTATTACGTTATCTGTTAAACGCGTGTTTATGAACCACACGTGTTAACTTCTCCCTCACTAACCCCTACCCTCACGTAGCACTACGAGCACTAGTATACTTTACCGAAGTCTATGCAGCAGCACTTTCACCCTTTGAGCAGTATCAGATCGACATTTCGACCCAAAGCACTCCACTTACCCAGTCCACTTTGCCTTCCTCCACAGCGCTCCGTGATCAAGGGCCCTCGCCCGAAATGCATTGGAGATGATTGTTCATAGAATTACCTGTATGGAGTACATGTCGCCAATTGATATGCAACTAATATCAAACTGAACATTTTTGCTGAATAAAAGCATCAAAAGTCTAACCAAGTTTATGAATCAATTCATTGATCACCCCCGGAGTGCCTAAGCAGGGGATGTATTGGCAGATTTCTGCATACACTACCTATCTGATGATTTAACGGTGTTTGGACGGATAACACCACCCTGACAGAGCACCCAGAACCTCATTGAGTAAACTACAAAAGTTTTCACTGAACCTTACGCAGTGCACCACCTACTCGTCAGTTTTGAATTTATTACTTTCCGCCCACCGGTGGATTGCACGCCCCTGAAACATGCAATTTGAGGAAATAAGTAAAAGTACGGAAGCAAGAGCCCACACATTGGCCTACGATGAATCAGAAAAACAACGCATCTACTCGCTGATCGAGGAAGACATCACCCCCACCTCCACTAGTCGAAGCAAGGAGCATGCATCAAACAGTTACTGTACTTATCTAAACGCACCATTAACCAAAAGCTCCATGCGAGCACGTTACTTCGATACCACCGGGCACTCAGGATCCCACGTGGTTTGCGCATAGCGTTGAAGCCGTCTCTATGCAAAAATTCGAAAACGTTTCTAGAAAAATGGAATGGTATTTTGAATAAATGTAGTCTTGACCTGATATTGTTAATTGTTGAAGAGCTGGCTGGAATACTTAAAGAGTTGGAAACAGAAATTAAAGAACCTTGATAATGAAATTAAGAAATTGCTCACACCTGAGGAATTAACGTCACCATTAGATGACATCAACAAATACGCTTGACAGACACCAAAAAGAAATAAATGAGCGCAAAATTAGAAAGTTCCGCCGGGACCCGCTTGACTACAAGCTTGATGAAGTTAATTCTTGGGCCGACGTCTACGCCAAAGGCGACGTAACAAACCATTTCAATACCCAGACGGACACACATCTCTGACTCCGAGGCTACTAGCCGTACATCCAGAAAACCCACCACTGGTACCAATACCTACTCCTAACCACTGAAAGAGCTAGGCCATCAACTACCAGTCAAGAACAAACACTACGAGTCATTTTTTTAGAGGTGGACACCAGCGAACTCGAAGACTCAGGCGGAGCCAGGCAAAAGACAAAAGAAAAGAGCCCTCCCAACACCCGGAGCACCGGTAGCC